>NC_090439.1:1199786902-1200395639 GCF_031143425.1 Pleurodeles waltl
CCTTTAAATTTCAGTATGACAGCAGATATCTGGCAGCTCGGGGCTGTATGAAGGGACCTGACTGATGCTGCGAGTGCTGCCCAAGCACAGGGTTGGGTAAGACACACAGGAGGAGAGCACCATCTCTGGAACCGGGATCCGGCTTCTGGCATGGATGACACAGGGTCATCTGGCAGCAGGACACCCGGCCTCTACTGTGCGATGGGAAGGGAGACACACAGGAGGAGAGCACCATCCCTGGCACTGGGATCCAGCTTCCGGTGTGGATGGGACGGGATCATCCAGCAGCAGGACACTTGCCCTCCACTGTGCGATGGGAAGGGAGACACAGAGGAGGAGAGCACCATCCCTAGCACTGGGATCCAGCTTCCGGCGTGGATGAGACAGGGTCATCCGGCAGGAGGACACCCGGCCTCTACTGTGAGATGGGAAGGGAGACACACAGGAGGAGAGCACCATCTCTGGCACCGGGATCCAGCTTCAGGCAAGGATGGGACAGGGTCACCCAGCAGCAGGACACACAACCTCTACTGTGCAATGAAAAGGGAGACACACAGGAGGAGAGCACCATCCCTGGCACTGGGATCCAGCTTCAGGCATGGATGGGACAGGGTCATCCAGCAGCAGGACACTTGCCCTCTACTCTGCGATGGGAAGGGAGACACAGAGGAGGAGAGTGTTGGAGGCTGGCCTGGTTTGTAGTGGGTACCAAAGGTGCTTACACCTTATACCAAGTCCAGTTATCCCATATTTTTCAAATGTAGTCAGTGTTTGTAAGCCAGGCTCTTTAGGGGTAGTGTGGATGAGCAGCCAAGGCTTAACTAGGAGACATGCAAAGCTCATGCAATACCGCTATAGTCACACAGTACTCACACACATGAAAGAAAATACTCAGTGTTACAAAAATAAAGGTGCTTTATTTTGGTGACCCAAATGCCAAAAATAGCTTGGAGAAAAAACAGTTAGTGCAAATAGCGAAAATCACAATAGTTAGAAATGGGCCTAGGGAACACAAACCATATATTAAAATAGTAGAATGTGGAAGTCGGTTTCCCACCTAGCCAAGTGTAGTGTATAGAGGGGTGTTGGGACTATTAGAAAACCCCAAAGGTAAGTAATAGAACCAATCCCAGAGCCCAGGAAAGAAGGATTAAATCACAGTAACTTTCCTAGAACACACAAGAACATGAGAAAGGAGATTATGCAAAAACCAGAAGAGACTGCAAGACACCAAAGTAGATTCCTCGACCTGAAGACCAGTGGAAGAAGGGGACCAAGTCCAAGAAACACTGCAGAGTGCAGGGAGAACAGGAGCCCCTAGTAACCCAGATGATGGTGCAAAATAAGAACCACCGGTGAAGGACAGCAGTCAGTACTGCACCCAAGAAGTCGGAAGCGGGTTTCTGGTTGGTGCAGCTCGCAGTTAGCAGAAAATGGCACTGCCCGGACCAGAAGGACCTGGTGGACTCTACCCAGGAGGAGGAGACAGAGGGGGCTCTCAGCAACTCACAGAGCCCTCAGAAGACCAGACAGAGCTCACAGGAGTCCCACAGCATGCGGACAAAGAGGGTGCAAATGGAGCCCCACCCAGCACTAGATGAAGGGATCCCACGCCACCGGAGTACTACGCAGGAAGCCGTGCATCGCAGGATAGAGTGTGGGGGGCAGAAGCTGCAAAAGGCATGAAGAGCTTCATGGAAGGATGCCAACAAGCATTGGCAACTGCAAAACACGTGGTGCATGGGGGTACTGTCTTGCATGGGGAGGCAAGCTCTTACCTCCCCCAAAGTTGGACAGTTGGATGTCTGGACCTTCGGGACCACTTCAGTCCACCACCCATGTTGCTGGATCCACGCACTTCTTCAGGAGAGGGGACCCAAGCCACCGGTCATCACTGCAGAAGGGTGCCTGCTGAAGCAGGGAAGTGACTCCTTAACTTAAAGGGAAATTCCTTCGTTCTTCTGGTGCAAGCTGAAGACAGGCAGTCCTCGGAAGAAGCACAACCTTGAAACAGTTACAGCTGCTGGCAGGAGCTGAAGATACAATGTTGCAGAAGTCGTCTCTGCTTCTTTGTTGCAGTTTGTAGAGTTCCTAGAGGATCCAGATGCAGTTTCTTCTGTGAGAAGGTGAAGTAAAGGATGCAGAGGATTCCTGCTTGAGTCTTGCAATCTGAATCTGAAGAACCACCCAAGAGAGAGACCCTATATAGCCCTAAAAGGGGGATTGGTCAGCTACACAGCTAAGCACCTATGAGGGGAGGGCTCTGACATCACCTGCTGGCACTGGCCACTTATATGCTCTCAGAGTGCCCTGCCAACTTAGAATCCAAGATGGCAATACCCAGGGACACTCTGGAGGATCTCTGAGCACCACCCCTGGGGTGGTGATGGACAGGGGAGTGGTCACTCCCCTTTCCTTTGTCCAGTGTTACTCAAGAGAAGGGACTGGGTGTAGACTGGATTATGCAAGGAGGGCACCATCTGTGCCCTTCAAAGCATTTCCAGAGGCTCTGGGAGGCTACGCCTCCCATGACTGTAACTCATATTTCCAAAGAGAGAGGGCGTAAAACCCCTCTCCCAAAGAAAATGCTTTGTTCTGCCTTCCTGGGCTCGAGCTGCTTGAGCAACAGGAGGGCAGAAACCTTTATGTGAGGTGGCAGCAGGTGGGGATGCCTGGAAAACCTCAAAAGGCTGGTATGCAGTAAGGTCCACTGTGGAGCCCCCGGAGTGCATGGGATTGTACAACCAATACTAGAATCTGTATTGGATACAATTCCCAGTTGTTAGACAACTTACATGCCATATTCAGAGTTACCATTGTGCAGCTGGACAGAGGTATTGACCTAAGTCCAGTGTACATGTAAAACAGCATCTCTGCACTCACGAAGTCCGAGAAAATGGCCCTGGACAACGTGGGGGCACCTCTGCTAGTGCAGAGGTGCCCTCACATACAGGTACTTTGCACCCAACCTTCAGGGTTGGAAGACCTGACATATAGGTGACTTATAAGTGACCTGGTGCAGTGAAAATGGCTGTCAAAGGAGGCATGCAGCATTTCACGCAGGCTACAATGGCAGTCCTGCTGAAGCCTTTGCATGGGCTCCCCATGGGTGGCAAAAGTAATACTGCAGCCTATAGGGATCCCCTTGAGCCCAATGCCCTGGGTACCTAGCTATATTTACTAGGGACTTATAAAAGGGCACCAGTATGCCAATTTGGGATAAAATACTGGGTTACCAGTATATAGTGACAAATTTAAGAGGAGAGAGAGCATAATCTCTGGGGTCCTGGTTAACATGATCCCAGTAAGATAGTCAAACACACTGACATCAGGCAGTAATTGGAGGCAACATGCCAAAAGAGGGTACTTTCCTACAAGGTGCAAAAGAGGAACCACCTGTGAAGAACAACAGTCAGTACTGCACCCAAAAAGACAGATGCAGGTTCCTGGTTGGTGCACATCATGTCCCATGTCGGATGGAAGATTGCAGTCTGGGTTGCGTTGCTGCATTCCGCCAACAAGCCTTGGCACATGCAGTGCTGGGGGCTGATTTTGTGAATGGGGGCCGGTTTTGCAGTGGTCGGGGCTGGTTTTGTGACTGAGGGTGGCTTTTGAAGTGGTCGTGCTGGTTTTGTGACTGGGGGCCGGGTTTGCAGATGTGGGGGCTGGTTTCATAACAGGGGGCTGGTTTTGCAGAGGTGGGGGCTGGTTTTGTGAGTGAGGCTGATTTTGCAGAGGTGGGGGCTGGTTTTGTGACTGGGGGCTGGTTTTGTGACTGGGATCCGGTTTTACAGTGCAGGGGACTGGTTTTGTGACTGTGTCGTTTTGCAGTGATGTGGGCTGGTTTCATGACTGGGGGCTGGTTTTCCAGCAGTGGAGGCTGGTTTTGTGGAGGTGGGTGCTGGTTTCATGACAGAAGGGTGGTTTTGCAGAGGTGGGGGCTGGTTTTGTGCCTGGGGTCTGGTTTTGCAATGCTGGGGGATGATTTTGTGACTGGGGACCGGTTTTGCAGTGTTCAGGGCTGGTTTGTGACTGGGTCCGGTTTTGCAGTGGTGGGGGCTGGTTTCGTGACTGGGAGTTGTTTTGCAGTGGTGGGGGCTGTTTTTGTGACTGATGGTCCGGATTTGCAGTGCTGGGGGCTGGTTTCTTGACTGGGGCGGTTTTGCAGAGGTGGGTCCAGGTTTTGTAACTGAGTGTCGGTTCTGCAGTGCTGGGGGCTGGTTTTGTGACTGGGGTCCAGTTTTGCAGTGCTGGGGGCTAGTTTAATGACTGGGGTGGTTTTGCAGTGTTGCTTCATGTTTTGTGACTGGGAGACAGTTTTGCAGAAGTGGGGGCTAGGTTTTTGACTGGGGGACAGTTTTGCAGAGGTGGGTGCTAGTTTTGTGACTGGGGGGCTGGTTTTGCAGTAATATGGGGCTGGTTTTGTGACTGGGGTGGGTTTTGCAGTGGTCGGGGCTGGTTTTGTGACGGGTGGTTTTGCAGTGATGGGGCTAGTTTTGTTACTGGGGTACGGTTTTGCAGTGCTGAGGGGCTGGTTTTGTGACTAGGGGCTTGTTTTGCAGAGGTGGGTGCTAGTTTTGTGACTGGGGGCTGGTTTTGCAGTAATATGGGGCTGGTTTTGTGACTGGGGTGGGTTTTGCAGAGGTGGGGGCTGGTTTTGTGATGGGGTGGTTTTGCAGTGCTGAGGGGCTGGTTTTGTGACTGGGGTCTGGTTTTGCAGTGTTGGGGGCTGGTTTTGTGACTGGGGGCCGGTTTTGCAGTGATGGGGCTGGTTTCGTGACTGGGCGCTGGTTTTGCAGCTATGAAGGCCGGTTTTGCAGAGGTGGGTTCTTGTGTTTATGACGGGGGCCTGTTTTGCAGTGCTGGGGGCTGGTTTTGTGACTGGGGTCCAATTTTGCAGTGCTGGGGGCTGGTTTTGTGACCGGGAGTGGGTCTTGCAGTGGTCTGGCTGGTTTCATGATTGGGGCCGGTTTTGCGGATGTGGGGGTCGGTTTAGTTACTGGGGCCGATTTTGCAGAGGTGTGGTCTGGTTTCGGGACTGGGAGTGGTTTTGCAGAGGTGAGGGCTGGTTTTGAGACTGAGGGTCCGGTTTTGCAGTGCTGGGTGCTTGTTTTGTGACTGGGGTCCTGTTTTGCAGTGCTGGTGGCTGGTTTGGGGACTGGGTCTGTTTTGCAGTGCTGGGGGCTGTTTTGTGCATGGGGGTGGGTTTTGCAGTGGTTGAGGCTGGTTTTGTGACTGGGGTCCAGTTTTGCAGTGATGGGGGCTGGTTTTGCAGTAGCGAGGGATGGTTTTGTGACTGGGGTCCGGTTTTGCAGTGCTGGGGGCTGGTTTTGTGACTGGGGTCCGGTTTTGCAGTGATGGGGGCTGGTTTTATGACTGGGGACAGCTTTGCAGTGGTGGTGGCTGGTTTTGGGACTGGGGTCTGTTTTGCAGTGCTCAGGGCTGTTTTGTGCATGGGGGTGGGTTTTGCAGTGCTGGGGGCTGGTTTTGTGACTGGGGTCCGGTTTTGCAGTGATGGGGGCTGGTTTTGTGACTGGGTCTGGTTTTGCAGTAGTGGGGGCTGGTTTCATGACTGGGGGACAGCTTTGCAGAGGTGTGGCTGGTTTTGTGACTGGGGGAAGGTTTTGCAGTGTTGGGGGCTAGTTATGTGACTGGGGTCTGGTTGTATGGTGCTGAGGGGCTGATTTCTTGACTAGGGACCGGTTTTGAAGAGGTGGGTGTTAGTTATGTGACTGGGGTCAGTTTTGCAGTGGTGGGGGATGGCTTTGTGACTGGGGGCTGGTTTTGCAGAGGTGGGGGCTGGTTTTGTGACTGGGGTCCGGTTTAGCAGTTGTTGGGACTGTCTTTGTGACTGGGGGCTGGTTTTGCAGTGGTGGGGGCCGGTTTTGCAGTGGCGGGGCCGGTTTTGCAGATGTGGGTGCTGGTGTTGTGACGGGGCGGTTTTGCAGAGGTGAGGGCTGGTTTTGTTACTGGGGTCCGGTTTTGCAGTGCTGTGGGCTGATTTTGTGACTGGGGGCCAGTTTTGCAGTGGTCGGGCTGGTTTTGTGACTTGGGTCTGTTTTGTAGTGGTCGGGCTGGTTTTGTGTCTTGGGGTGGGTTTTGCAGTGGTTGGGGCTGATTCTGTGACTGGGGTCCAGTTTCGCAGTGATGGGGGCTGGTGTTGTGACTGGGGGCGGTTTTGCAGCGGTGGAGGCTGGTTTTGTGACTGGGAACGGTTTTGCAGTGGGGGAGGCTGGTTTTGTGACTGGGGTCCGGTTTTGCAGTGATGGAGGTTGGTTTTGTGACTGGGAGTTGTTTTGCAGTGGTCGGGGCTGGTTTTGTGTCTGAGTGTCAGGTTTTGCAGTGCTGGCAGCTGCTTTTGTGACTCGGGGCCAGTTTTGCTTGCTGGGGCTTGTTTCGTGACTGGGGGAGGTTTTGCAGAGGTGGGTGCTGGTTTCGTGTCTGGGGGACGGTTTTGCAGTGCTGGGGGCTGGTTTTGTGACTGGGGTCCAGTTTTGCAGTGGTGGGCCTGGTTTCATGACTGGGGACAGTTTTGCAGAGGTCGGGGCTGGTTTTGTGACTGGGGGCTGGTTTTGCAGTAATGAGGGCTGGTTTTGTGACTGGGGGTGGGTTTTGTTGTGGTCAGGGCTGGTTTTATGACGGGGCCGGTTTTGCAGTGATGGGGGCTAGGTTTGTGACTGGGGGCCGGTTTTGCAGTGCTGAAGGGCTGGTTTCTTTACTAGGGGCTGGTTTTGCAGAGGTGGGTGTTAGTTTTGTGACTGGGGTCTAGTTTTGAAGTGGTGGGGGCTGTCTTTGTGACTGGGGGCTGGTTTTGCAAAGATGGGGGCTGGTTTGTGACTCTGGGCTGCTTTAGCAGTGGTGGGGGCTGGTTTGGTGACTGGGGGCTGGTTTTGCAGAGGTGGGGGCCGGTTTTGCAGTGGCAGGGGCCATTTCTTCAGAGGCGGCGCTGGTTGTGTGACTGGGTGCCGATTCTGCAGAGGCGGGGGCAGGTTTTGTGACTGGGGGCTGATTTTGCAGTGGTGGGGGCTGTTTTCGTGACTGGGGGCCAGTTTTGCAGAGGTGGGGGCTGGTTTTGTGACTGAGGGACAGTTTTGCAGTGAGGGGACTGGTTTTATGACTGAGGGTCAGTTTTGCAGAGGTGGGGGCTGGTTTTGTAACTGAGGGACAGTTCTGAAGTGGTGGGGACTGGTTTTTCAGTGGTGGTGGCTGGTTTTGTGACTGGAGGACGGTTTTGCAGTGAGAGGGCTGGTTTTGTGACTAAGGCCTCAGTTTTGCAGAGGTGGGGGCTGGTTTTGTGACTGAGGGACAGTTTTTCAGAGGTTTTGTGACTGGGGGCCGTTTTTTTCAGTGGTGGCTTCTGGTTTTGTGATGGGGCTGGTTTTGCAGTGGTGGGGGCTGGTTTTGTGGCTGGAGCCAATTTTGCGGAGGAGGGTGCTGGTGTTTGTGACTGGGGTTCAGTTTTGAAAAGGAGGGGGCTGGTTTTGTGACTGGTAGCCGGCTTTGCAGAGGTGCTGCAATATTGGCCCCCCAGTAACAAAGGCAGCATTCAGCTCGTACTTGACCCCCCACCCTCCTATCCCCTACTCAGGGGCCTGTCGGACCAAATTGCCAGGGTTATTTTGGGTTCCCAGTCCCGGCCTGGCTTTGTCCGAGTGAAATGTGAGTGATTCGTACTGGGAGACTGTAGGAAAGTACCATCTTGCGTGGCATGTTACCCCCATTTTTCACTGTATATATGTTGTTTTAGTTGTATGTGTCACTGGGACCCTGCCAGCCAGGGCCCCAGTGCTCATAAGTGTGCCTGAATGTGTTACCTGTGTTATGACTAACTGTCTCACTGAGGCTCTGCTATCCAGAACCTCAGTGGTTATGCTCTCTCATTTCTTTCAAATTGTCACTAACAGGCTAGTGACCAATTTAACCAATTTACATTGGCTTACTGGAACACCCTTATAATTCCCTAGTATATGGTACTGAGGTACCCAGGGTATTGGGGCTCCAGGAGATCCCTATGGGCTGCAGCATTTCTTTTGCCACTTATAGGGAGCTCTGACAATTCTTACACAGGCCTGCCACTGCAGCCTGAGTGAAATAACGTCCACGTTATTTCACAGCCATTTACCACTGCACTTAAGTAACTTATAAGTCACCTATGTGTCTAACCTTTACCTGGTAAAGGTTAGGTGCAAAGTTACTTAGTGTGAGGGCACCCTGATGTCAGAGACTCCTTCTGATAGGCTCCTTCAGGTGTTGCTAGCCTATCCTCTCTCCTAGGTAGCCAAACCATCTTTTCTGGATATTTAGGGTCTCTGTCTCTGGGGATTCCTTAGATAACGAATGCAAGAGCTCATCAGAGTTCCTCTGCATCTCTCTCTTCACCTTCTGCCAAGGAATCGACTGTGACCGCGCTGGAAGCCTGCAAAACTGCAACAAAGTAGCGAAGACGACTACTGCAACTCTGTAACGCTGATCCTGACGCCTTCTCAACTGTTTTCCTGGTGGTGCATGCTGTGGGGGTAGTCTTCCTCCTCTCTGCACTAGAAGCTCTGAAGAAATCTCCAGTGGGCCGACGGAATCGTCCCCCTGCAACCGCAGGCACCAAAGAACTGCATTACTGATACCCTGAGTCTCCTCTCCGCACGACGAGCGAGGTCCCTTGATTCCAGCAACTCTGTCCAAGTGACTCCCACAGTCCAGTGACTCTTCAGTCCAAGTTTGGTGGAGGTAAGTCCTTGCCTCCCCACGCCAGACTGTATTGCTGGGAACCGCGACTTTTGCAGCTACTCCGGCCTCTGTGCACTTCCGGCGGAAATCCTTTGTGCACAGCCAAGCTTGGGTCCACTGCACTCTAACCTGCATTGCACGACTTTCTAAGTTGTCCTCCGGCGACGTGGGACTCCTTTGTGCGACTTCGGGTGAGCACCGTTTCACTCTTATTTGTAGTGCCTGTTCCGGAACTTCTGCGGGTGCTGCCTGCCTCTGAGAGGGCTCCTTGTCTTGCTCGACGCCCCCTCTGTCCCCAGATGCAATTGGCGACATCCTGGTTGTAGGAAAGTACCATCTTGCCTGGCATGTTACCCTCATTTTTCACTGTATATATGTTGTTTTAGTTGTATGTGTCACTGGGACCCTGTCATCCAGGGCCCCAGTGCTCATAAGTGTGCCTGAATGTGTTACCTGTGTAGTGACTAACTGTCTCACTGAGGCTCTGCTAATCAGAACCTCAGTGGTTATGCTCTCTCATTTCTTTCAAATTGTCACTAACAGGCTAGTGACTAATTTTACCAATTTACATTGGCTACTGGAACACCCTTATAATTCCCTAGTATATGATAATGAGGTACACAGGGTATTGGGGTTCCAGGAGATCCCTATGGGCTGCAGCATTTCTTTTGCCACCCATAGGGAGCTCTTACAATTCTTACACAGGCCTGCCACTGCAGCCTGAGTGAAATAACGTCCACGTTATTTCACAGCCATTTTTTCACTGCACTTAAGTAACTTATAAGTCACCTATATGTCTAACCTTTACCTGGTAAAGGTTAGGTGCAAAGTTACTTAGTGTGAGGGCACCCTGGCACTAGCCAAGGTGCCCCCACATTGTTCAGGGCCAATTCCCCGGACTTTGTGAGTGCGGGGACACCATTACACGCGTGCACTACAAATAGGTCACTACCTAAATGTAGCTTCACAATGGTAACTCCGAATATGGCCATGTAACATGTCTATGATCATCGAATTGCCCCCTCTATGCCATCCTGGGATAGTTGGCACAACCCCATGATCCCAGTGGTCTGTAGCACAGACCCTGGTACTGCCAAACTGCCTTTCCTGGGGTTTCTCTGCAGCTGCTGCTGCTGCCAACCCCTCAGACAGGTTTCTGCCCTCCTGGGGTCAAGCCAGGCTTGTCCCAGGATGGCAGAAGAAAGGACTTCCTCTGAGAGAGGGTGTTACACCCTCTCCCTTTGGAAAATGGTGTGAAGGCAGGGGAGGAGTAGCCTCCCCCAGCCTCTGGAAATGCTTTCATGGGCACAGATGTGGCCAATTCTGCATAAGCCAGTCTACACCGGTTCTGGGACCCCTTAGCCCTGCTCTGGCGCGAAACTGGACAAAGGAAAGGGGAGTGACCACTCCCCTGACCTGCACCTCCCCTGGGAGGTGTCCAGAGCTCCTCGAGTGTGCTCCAGACCTCTGCCATCTTGGAAACAGAGGTGCTGCTGGAACACTGGACTGCTCTGAGGGGCCAGTGCCACCAGGTGACGTCAGAGACTCCTTCTGATAGGCTCCTTCAGGTGTTGCTAGCCTATCCTCTCTCCTAGGTAGCCAAACCCTCTTTTCTGGCTATTTAGGGTCTCTGTCTCTGGGGAAACTTTAGATAACGAATGCAAGAGCTCATCAGAGTTCCTCTGCATCTCTCTCTTCACCTTCTGCCAAGGAATCGACTGCTGACCGTGCTGGAACCCTGCAAAACTGCAACAAAGTAGCTAAGACGACTACTGCAACTCTGTAACGCTGATCCTGACGCCTTCTCGACTGTTTTCCTGGTGGTGCATGCTGTGGGGGTAGTCTGCCTCCTCTCTGCACTAGAAGCTCCGAAGAAATCTCCCGCGGGTCGACGGAATCTTCCCCCTGCAACCGCAGGCACCAAAAAGCTGCATTACCGGTCCCTTGGGTCTCCTCTCAGCACGACGAGCGAGGTCCCTCGAATCCAGCAACTGTGTCCAAGTGACCCCCACAGTCCAGTGACTCTTCAGTCTAAGTTTGGTGGAGGTAAGTCCTTGCCTCCCCACGCCAGACTGCATTGCTGGGAACCGCGACTTTTGCAGCTACTCCGGCCTCTGTGCACTTCCGGCGGAAATCCTTTGTGCACAGCCAAGCCTGGGTCCACGGCACTCTAACCTGCATTGCATGACTTTCTAAGTTGGTCTCCGGCGACGTGGGACTCCTTTGTGTAACTTCGGGTGAGCACCATTTCATGCATCCTCGTAGTGCCTGTTTCTGGCACTTTTGTGGGTGCTACCTGCTGCTGAGAGGTTCCTTGTCTTGCTCGACGTCCCCTCTGTCTCCTGACGCAATTTGCGACATCCTGATCCCTCCTGGGCCACAGCAGCATCCAAAAACGCTAAGCGCATGATTTGCAGCTAGCAAGGCTTATTGGCAGTCTTTCGGCGGGAAAACACTTCTGCACAACTCTACACTGAGTGATGGATCCGTCCTCCAAAGGGGAAGTCTCTAGCCCTTGTCGTTCCTGCAGAAACCTAAGCTTCTCCTGTCCAGTAGAAGCTTCTTTGCACCCATAGCTGGCATTTCCTGGGCATCTGCCCATCTCCGACTTGCTTGTGACTTTTGGACTTGGTCCCCTTGTTCCACAGGTACCCTCGACTAGAAATCCATCGTTGTTGTATTGCTGGTTTGTGTCTTTCCTGCAGAATTCCCCTATCACGACTTCTATGTCCTTTGGGGAACTTTAGTGCACTTTGCACTCACTTTTCAGGGTCTTGGGGCGGGCTATTTTTCTAACCCTCACTATTTTCTAATAGTCCCAGCGACCCTCTACAAGGTCACATAGGTTTGGGGTCCATTCGTGGTTCGCATTCCACTTTTGGAGTATATGGTTTGTGTTGCCCCTATCCATATGTGTCCCCATTGCATCCTATTGTAACTATACATTGTTTGCACTGTTTTCTAAGACTATACTGCATAGTTTTGGTATTGTGTTCATATATCTTGTGTATATTTGCTATCCTCATACTGAGGGTACACTCTGAGATACTTTGGCATATTGTCATAAAAATAAAGTACCTTTATTTTTAGTGTAACTGTGTATTGTGTTTTCTTATGATACTGTGCAAGTGACACTTGTGGTACTGTAGGAGCTTCACTCGTCTCCTAGTTCAGCCTAAGCTGCTCTGCTAAGCTACCATTATCTATCAGCCTAAGCTGCTAGACACCCTATACACTAATAAGGGATAACTGGGCCTGGTGTAAGGTGCAAGTACCCCTTGGTACTCACTACAAGCCAGTCCAGCCTCCTACATTGGTTGTGCAGCGGTGGGATAAGTGCTTTGAGACTACTTACCACTCTTGTCATTGTACTTTTCATAAGAGAAAAATATACAAAACAAGTTCAGTGTGTGTACACATAACTAAAAAGTTTTGTATTTCCTCTTTTCACTCTTTTCTAAAGTGCTGAAAAGTACTTCTAAACTTTTAAAAAGTTCTAAAAAGTTTTTAAAGTTTTTTTCTCTGTCTTTCTAAAAAGCTCTGACAATTTTTTTCTCTTTTTCTATCACTTTAACTCTCTCTAAAAATGTCTGGCACAGGCCAAAATGTTCATCTGTCCACAATTGCATATGATCACCTTAGCTGGAAAGGAGCAAGGAGTCTCTGCATAGAGAGAGGTTTGAGTGTAGGGAAGAATCCTTCGTTGGAATTGTTACTTAACATGCTTAGCGAACAAGATAAGGCTAAAAGTGCCCCATCTGTTGAAAAAGTAGCTAATGGTTCCCAATCTGATCCAGGGACTCCCCCAGGAAAAGATTCAGGAAAGAAACTTCTTAGCCTCCCCATTACTAGACAGTCTAGCATAGTTGGTACTGAGGTGGAGTCACATCATACAGATGGTGTGCTCTCACATTACACTGTCAGCCAAGCTGCTAGGGTGCCCTCTGTAAGGGACAGGTCTCTTCTGTTCATTCTCATCGTACTTCTGTGTCTAGGAATGTCCCTCCCTCCAACCCTGATGACAGATTGTTAGAAAGGGAACTCAATAAGTTGAGGGTGGAACAAACCAGACTGAAGCTTAAAAAGCAACAGCTGGATTTGGATAGACAATCTTTAGAACTAGAGAAGGAAAGACAGAAGTTGGGTTTAGAAACCCATGGTGGCAGCAGCAGTATTCCCCATAGTCATCCTGCAAAAGAGCATGATTCCAGGAATCTGCAAAAGATAGTTCCCCCTTATAAGGAGGGGGATGACATTAACAAGAGGTTTGCTACACTTGAGAGGGCCTGTGTTGTACAGGATGTCCCTCAAAGGCAGTGGGCTGCTATCCTATGGCTATCATTTAGTGGAAAAGGTAGGGATAGGCTCCTTACTGTGAAAGAAAGTGATGCCAATAATTTTACAGTTCTTAAGAATGCACTGTAGGAAAGTACCATCTTGCCTGGCATGTTACCCCCATTTTTCACTGTATATATGTTGTTTTAGTTGTATGTGTCACTGGGACCCTGGTAACCCAGGGCCCCAGTGCTCATAAGTGTGCCTGAATGTGTTACCTGTGTAGTGACTAACTGTCTCACTGAGGCTCTGCTAATCAGAAACTCAGTGGTTATGCTCTCTCATTTCTTTCCAAATTGTCACTAACAGGCTAGTGACCATTTTTACCAATTTACATTGGCTTACTGGAACACCCTTATAATTCCCTAGTATATGGTTCTGAGGTACCCAGGGTATTGGGGTTCCAGGAGATCCCTATGGGCTGCAGCATTTCTTTTGCCACCCATAGGGAGCTCTGACAATTCTTACACAGGCCTGCCACTGCAGCCTGAGTGAAATAACGTCCACGTTATTTCACAGCCATTTTACACTGCACTTAAGTAACTTATAAGTCACCTATATGTCTAACCTTTACCTAGTAAAGGTTAGGTGCAAAGTTACTTAGTGTGAGGGCACCCTGGCACTAGCCAAGGTGCCCCCACATTGTTCAGAGCCAATTCCCTGAACTTTGTGAGTGCGGGGACACCATTACACGCGTGCACTACATATAGGTCACTACCTATAGGTAGCTTCACAATGGTAACTCCGAATATGGCCATGTAACATGTCTATGATCATGGAATTGCCCCCTCTATGCCATCCTGGCATAGTTGGCACAATCCCATGATCCCAGTGGTCTGTAGCACAGACCCTGGTACTGCCAAACTGCCCTTCCTGGGGTTTCACTGCAGCTGCTGCTGCTGCCAACCCCTCAGACAGGCATCTGCCCTCCTGGGGTCCAGCCAGGCCTGGCCCAGGATGGCAGAGCAAAGAACTTCCTCTGAGAGAGGGTGTGACAACCTCTCCCTTTGGAAAATGGTGTGAAGCTAGGGGAGGAGTAGCCTCCCCCAGCCTCTGGAAATGCTTTCTTGGGCACAGATGTGCCCAATTCTGCATAAGCCAGTCTACACCGGTTCAGGGACCCCTTAGCCCCTGCTCTGGCGCGAAACTGGACAAAGGAAAGGGGAGTGACCACTCCCCTGACCTGCACCTCCCCTGGGAGGTGTCCAGAGCTCCTCCAGTGTGCTCCAGACCTCTGCCATCTTGGAAACTGAGGTGCTGCTGGCACACTGGACTGCTCTGAGTGGCCAGTGCCACCAGGTGACGTCAGAGACTCCTGCTGATAGGCTCCTTCAGGTGTTAGTAGCCTATCCTCTCTCCTAAGTAGCCAAACCCTCTTTTCTGGCTATTTAGGGTCTCTGTCTCTGGGGAAACTTTAGATAACAAATGCATGAGCTCAGCCGAGTTCCTCTGCATCTCTCTCTTCACCTTCTGATAAGGAAACGACTGCTGACCGCGCTGGAAGCCTGCAAACCTGCAACATAGTAGCAAAGACGACTACTGCAACTCTGTAACGCTGATCCTGCCGCCTTCTCGACTGTTTTCCTGCTTGTGCATGCTGTGGGGGTAGTCTGCCTCCTCTCTGCACCAGAAGCTCCGAAGAAATCTCCCGTGGGTCGACGGAATCTTCCCCCTGCAACCGCAGGCACCAAAAAGCTGCATTACTGGTCCCTTGGGTCTCCTCTCAGCACAATGAGCGAGGTCCCTCGAATCCAGTGACTCTGTCCAAGTGACCCCCACAGTCCAGTGACTCTTCAGTCCAAGTTTGGTGGAGGTAAGTCCTTGCCTCACCTCACTGGGCTGCATTGCTGGGAACCGCGACTTTGCAGCTACTCCGGCCCCTGTGCACTTCCGGCGGAAATCCTTTGTGCACAGCCAAGCCTGGGTCCACGGCACTCTAACCTGCATTGCACGACTTTCTAAGTTGGTCTCCGGTGACGTGGGACTCCTTTGTGCAACTTCAGTGAGCACCATTTCACGCATCCTTGTAGTGCCTGTTTCTGGCACTTCTTTGGGAGCTACCTGCTTCAGTGAGGGCTCTTTGTCTTGCTCGACGTCCCCTCTCTCTTGAGGTCCAATTTGCGACCTCCTTGTCCCTCCTGGGCCTCAGCAGCGTCCAAAAACGCTAACCGCACGATTTGCAGCTACCAAGGCTTGTTGGTGTTCTTTTGGCGGGAAAACACTTCTGCACGACTTTCCACGGCGAGAGGGATCCGTCTACCAAAGGGGAAGTCTCTAGCCCTTTTCGTTCCTGCAGAAACCTCAGCTTCTTCTGTCCAGTAGAAGCTTCTTTGCACCCGCAGCTGGCATTTCCTGGGCATCTGCCCATCTCCGACTTGCTTGTGACTTTTGGACTTGGTCCCCTTGTTCCACAGGTACCCTAGATTGGAAATCCACAGTTGTTGCATTGCTGGTTTGTGTCTTTCCTGCATTATTCCTCTAACACGACTTCTTTGTCCTTAGGGGAACTTTAGTGCACTTTGCACTCACTTTTCAGGGTCTTGGGGAGGGTTATTTTTCTAACTCTCACTATTTTCTAATAGTCCCAGCAACCCTCTACAAGGTCACATAGGTTTGGGGTCCATTCGTGGTTCGCATTCCACTTTTGGAGTATATGGTTTGTGTTGCCCCTATCCCTATGTTTCCCCATTGCATCCTAATGTAACTATACATTGTTTGCACTGTTTTCTAACACTATACTGCATATTTTTGCTAGTGTGTATATATATCTTGTGTATATTTCCTATCCTCTCACTGAGGGTACACTCTAAGATACTTTGGCATATTGTCATAAAAATAAAGTACCTTTATTTTTAGTATAACTGTGTATTGTGTTTTCTTATGATATTGTGCATATGACACTAAGTGTACTGTAGTAGCTTCACACGTCTCCTAGTTCAGCCTAAGCTGCTCTGCTAAGCTACCATTATCTATCAGCCTAAGCTGCTAGACACCCTATACACTAATAAGGGATAACTGGGCCTGGTGCAAGGTGCAAGTACCCCTTCGTACTCACTACAAGCCAGTCCAGCCTCCTACATGCTCTCCTGGATGGTTATGGCTTAACCACTGAACAATACAGGATAAAGTTCAGAGAGACCAAAAAGGAGTCTTCCCAAGACTGGGTTGATTTCATTGACCATTCAGTGAAGGCCTTGGAGGGGTGGTTACATGGCAGTAAAGTTACTGATTATGACAGCCTGTATAACTTGATCCTGAGAGAGCATATTCTTAATAATTGTGTGTCTGATTTGTTGCACCAGTACTTGGTGGACTCTGATCTGACCTCTCCCCAAGAATTGGGAAAGAAGGCAGACAAATGGGTCAGAACAAGGGTGAACAGAAAAGTTCATACAGGGGGTGACAAAGATGGCAACAAGAAGAAGGATGGTAAGTCTTCTGACAAGGGTGGGGACAAATCTAAAAATGAGTCTTCATCAGGCCCACAAAAACACTCTGGTGGGGGTGGTGAGCCCAAATCCTCTTCTAATCAAAACAAAGAAAAGAAACCATGGTGCTATTAATGTAAAATAAAAGGCCATTGGACAACAGATCCCAGTTGTCCAAAGAAACGCACCAAGCCTCCTACCACTACAACCCCTACTGCTACACCTAGTGTCCCTACTAATAGCAGTGGTCGAGGGAGCAAACCTACTAATAGCCAATCCAAGGGAGTAGCTGGGCTCATTTTTGGTAACTTAGTTGGGGTTGGTCGTGTTAGGGAGACCACAGAGGCTGTATTAGTCTCTGAGGGGGCTATTGATTTAGCCACCTTAGTTGCTTGTCCCCTTAACATGGATAAGTACAAGCAGCTACCCCTAATAAATGGTGTTGAGGTTCAGGCCTACAGGGACACTGGTGCCATTGTGACTATGGTCATAGAGAAACTGGTCCATCCTGAACAACACCTACTTGGTCACCAGTACCAAGTAACCGATGCTCACAACAACACACTTAGCCACCCCATGGCTGTTGTAAATCTCAACTGGGGGGGGGGGGGGGTTACTGGTCCAAAGAAAGTTGTGGTAGCCTCAGATTTACCTGTAGACTGTCTACTAGGAAATGATTTGGAGACATCAGCTTGGTCAGATGTGGAGTTGGAGGCCCATGCAGCAATGCTGGGCATCCCAGGGCATATTTTTGCTTTAACCAGGGCTCAGGCCAAAAAGCAAAAAGGACAGGGAAGCTTGGATCCTGGAACAATGGACCAAGTGCTCCCTAAAGCTAGGGCTAGTAGAAGTAAAGCACTTCCTACTATCCCTCCCTCTACAGTGGATTCAACTTCTGAGGAAGAAGAATTTCCACCCTGTGCAGAACCTACACCAGAGGAGCTGGAAGCAGACACTGCTGAGCTTTTGGGTGAAGGGGGGCCTGCCATGGAGGAGCTGAGTGTGGCACAGCAAACCTGTCCCACATTAGAGGGTCTGAGACAGCAAGCTGTCAAACAGGCTAATGGGGATGTCAGTGACTCTCACAGAGTTTACTGGGAGGACAACCTCTTGTACACTGAGGCAAGGGATCCTAAACCTGGAGCTTCCAGGAGATTAGTGATTCCTCAGGAGTACAGAAAGTTCCTCCTAACTCTTGCCCACGACATTCCCCTAGCTGGACATCTGGGACAAATGAAAACTTCGGACAGGCTTGTTCCCTTGTTTCATTGGCCTAGGATGTCTGAGGTCACAAAAGAGTTTTGTCAGTCCTGTGAAACCTGTCAAGCCAGTGGCAAGACAGGTGGCACCCCAAAGGCACCCCTTATTCCACTGCCTGTGGTCGGGGTCCCATTTGAAAGGGTAGGGATTGACATAGTTGGCCCCCTTGACCCTCCTACTGCTTCAGGCAATAGGTTTATCTTGGTGGTAGTGGACCATGCCACAAGATATCCTGAAGCAAGTCCTTTAAGGACCACTACAGCACCTGCAGTGGCAAAGGCCCTCCTGGGAATATTTTCCAGGGTGGGCTTTCCAAAGGAAGTAGTATCAGACAGAGGAAGCAATTTCATGTCTGCATACTTAAAGGCCATGTGGAAGGAGTGTGGTGTGACTTATAAGTTCACTACACCCTATCATCCACAAACAAATGGACTGGTGGAGAGATTTAACAAAACTCTCAAAGGTATGATTATGGGTCTCCCAGAAAAACTCCGCAGGAGATGGGATATCCTTTTACCATGCCTCCTTTTTGCCTACAGGGAGGTACCCCAGAAAGGAGTGGGCTTCAGCCCCTTTGAACTCCTCTTTGGACACCCTGTTAGGGGTCCACTAACACTTGTCAAGGAGGGTTGGGAACAACTTTTAAAAGCTCCAAAACAAGATATTGTGGATTATGTACTTGGCCTCAGATCAAGGATGGCTGAGTATATGAAAAAGGCCAGTAAAAACCTTCAGGCCAGCCAAGAGCTCCAGAAGCAATGGCATGACCAGAAGGCTGTTTTGGTTCAGTACAAACCAGGGCAGAAAGTGTGGGTCTTGGAGCCTGTGGCCCCAAGAGCACTCCAACATAAATGGAGTGGACCCCACACAATTGTTGAGAAAAAGGGTGAAGTCACCTATTTAGTTGACTTAGGCACTCCCAGGAGTCCCCTTAGGGTGGTCCATGTCAACCGCCTGAAACCCTAGTATGACAGGGCTGATCTCACCCTGCTCATGGCAACTGATGAAGGACAGGAAGAAGACAGTGATCATCTTCCTGATCTCTATTCTTCCACAGAACAAGATGCTCTAGTGGAAGGTGTAGTTTTGGCTGATTGTCTTACTGCTGAGCAAAAAGACCATTGCATAAATCTCCTAGATCAATTCTCTAAACTCTTCTCTACTGTGCCAGGTACCACATCTTGGTGTGAGCACACTATAGATACTGGAGACAGCTTGCCTGTCAAAAGTCAAATCTATAGGCAGCCTGACCATGTCAGGGACTGCATAAAGCAAGAGGTGCAGAAAATGTTAGAACTGGGAGTGGTTGAGCACTCTGAAAGTCCATGGGCTTCTCCTGTGGTACTTGTACCAAAACCTCATTCCAAAGATGGAAAGAAGGATTGCGGTTTTGGGTAGACTACAGAGGTCTCAACCAGGTAACCAAAACTGATGCTCACCCTATACCCAGGGCAGATGAGCTCATAGATACACTGGCATCTGCCAAGTATCTAAGCACTTTTGATTTGACTGCAGGGTATTGGCAGATCAAATTATCAGAGGATGCTAAACCTAAAACTGCATTTTCAACCATTGGAGGAAATTACCAGTTCACAGTAATGCCTTTTGGATTGAAAAATGCACCTGCCACTTTTCAGAGGTTGGTGAACACAGTCCTGCAAGGGCTGGAAGCTTTCAGTGCAGCATATTTGGACGATATAGCTGTCTTTAGCTCCAGCTGGGATGATCACCTGGTCCACCTATGGAAAGTTTTAGAGGCCCTGCAAAAGGCAGGCCTCACTATCAAGGCTTCAAAGTGCCAGATAGGGCAGGGTAAGGTGGTTTATCTGGGACACCTTGTTGGTGGGGAACAGATTACACCACTACAGGGGAAAATCCAAACAATTATTGATTGGGTTCCCCCTACTACACAGACCCAGGTGAGAGCCTTCCTAGGCCTCACTGGGTATTACAGGAGGTTCATTAAGAAGTATGGCTCCATGGCAGCCCCTCTTAATGACCTCACATCCAAGAAAATGCCTAAAAAGGTATTATGGACAGCAAACTGTCAGAAAGCTTTTGAGGAGCTGAAGCAGGCCATGTGCTCTGCACCTGTCCTGAAAATCCCTTGTTACTCTAAAAAATTCTATGTCCAAACTGATGCATCTGAATTAGGAGTAGGGGCAGTCCTATCACAACTTAATTCTGAGGGCCAGGATCAACCTGTTGCTTTTATTAGTAGGAGGTTGACCCCTAGAGAAAAGCGTTGGTCTGCCATTGAGAGGGAGGCCTTTGCTGTGGTCTGGGCACTGAAGAAGTTGAGGCCATACCTGTTTGGCACTCACTTCATTGTTCAGACAGACCACAATCCTCTACTTTGGCTAAAACAAATGAAAGGTGAAAATCCTAAATTGTTGAGGTGGTCCATATCCCTACAGGGAATGGACTATACAGTGGAACATAGACCTGGGAGAAGCCACTCCAATGCAGATGGACTCTCCAGATATTTCCACTTAGACAATGAAGACCCATCAGGGAATGACTATTCTTATTGTCCTTCGTTTGGGGGTGGGGGGGTTGTGTAGGAAAGTACCATCTTGCCTGGCATGTTACCCCCATTTTTCACTGTATATATGTTGTTTTAGTTGTATGTGTCACTGGGACCCTGTCATCCAGGGCCCCAGTGCCCATAAGTGTGCCTGAATGTGTTACCTGTGTAGTGACTAACTGTCTCACTGAGACTCTGCTAATCAGAACCTCAGTGGTTATGCTCTCTCATTTCTTTCAAATTGTCACTAACAGGCTAGTGACCAATTTCACCAATTTACATTGGCTACTGGAACACCCTTATAATTCCCTAGTATATGGTACTGAGGTACCCAGGGTATTGAGGTTCCAGGAGATCCCTATGGGCTGCAGCATTTCTTTTGCCACTCATAGGGAGCTCTGACAATTCTTACACAGGCCTGCCACTGCAGCCTGAGTGAAATAACGACCACGTTATTTCACAGCAATTTTTTCACTACACTTAAGTAACTTATAAGTCACCTATATGTCTAACCTTTACCTGGTAAAGGTTAGGTGCAAAGTTACTTAGTGTGAGGGCACCCTGGCACTAGCCAAGGTGCCCCCACATTGTTCAGGGCCAATTCCCCGGACTTTGTGAGTGCGGGGACACCATTACACGCGTGCACTACATATAGGTCACTACCTATATGTAGCTTCACAATGGTAACTCCGAATATGGCCATGTAACATGTCTATGATCATGGAATTGCCCCCTCTATGCCATCCTGGCATAGTTGGCACATTCCCATGATCCCAGTGGTCTGTAGCAAGACCCTGGTACTGCCAAGCTGCCTTTCCTGGGGTTTCTCTGCAGCTGCTGCTGCTGCCAACCCCTCAGACAGGTTTCTGCCCTCCTGGGGTCAAGCCAGGCTTGTCCCAGGATGGCAGAACAAAGGACTTCCTCTGAGAGAGGGTGTTACACCCTCTCCCTTTGGAAAATGGTGTGAAGGCAGGGGAGGAGTAGCCTCCCCCAGCCTCTGGAAATGCTTTCATGGGCACAGATGTGCCCAATTCTGCATAAGCCAGTCTACACCGGTTCAGGGACCCCTTAGCCCTGCTCTGGCGCGAAACTGGACAAAGGAAAGGGGAGTGACTACTCCCCTGACCTGCACCTCCCCTGGGAGGTGTCCAGAGCTCCTCCAGTGTGCTCTGACCTCCAGACCTCTGCCATCTTGGAAACAGAGGTGCTGCTGGCACGCTGGACTGCTCTGAGTGGCCAGTGCCACCAGGTGACGTCAGAGACTCCTTCTGATAGGCTCCTTCAGGTGTTGCTAGCCTATCCTCTCTCCTAGGCAGCCAAACCCTCTTTTTCGGCTATTTAGGGTCTCTGTCTCTGGGGAAACTTTAGATAACAAATGCAAGAGCTCATCAGAATTCCTCTGCATCTCTCTCTTCACCTTCTGCCAAGGAATCGACTGCTGACCGCGCTGGAAGCCTGCAAAACTGCAACAAAGTAGCTAAGATGACTACTGCAACTCTGTAACGCTGATCCTGCCGCCCCTTCTACTGTTTTCCTGGTGGTGCAAGCTGTGGGGGTAGTCTGCCTCCTCTCTGCACTAGAAGCTCCGAAGAAATCTCCTGTGTGTCGACGGAATCTTCCCCCTGCAACCGTAGGCACCAAAAAGCTGCATTACCGGTCCCTTGGGTCTCCTCTCAGCACGACGAGCGAGGTCCCTCAAATCCAGCAACTGTATCCAAGTGACCGCCACAGTCCAGTGACTCTTCAGTCCAAGTTTGGTGGAGGTAAGTCCTTGCCTCCCCACGCCAGACTGCATTGCTGGGAACCGCGACTTTTGCAGCTACTCCGGCCTCTGTGCACTTCCAGCGGAAATCCTTTGTGCACTTCCAAGCCTGGGTCCACGGCACTCTAACCTGCATTGCACGACTTTCTAAGTTGGTCTCCGGTGACGTGGGACTCCTTTGTGCAAATTCAGCGAGCACCATTTCACGCATCCTTGTAGTGCCTGTTTCTGGCACTTCTCCGGGTGCTACCTGCTTCAGTGAGGGCTCTTTGTCTTGCTCGACGTCCCCTCTCTCTTGAGGTCCAATTTGCGATCTCCTTGTCCCTCCTGGGCCTCAGCAGCGTCCAAAAACGCTAAGCGCACGATTTGCAGCTAGCAAGGCTCGTTGGTGTTCTTTTGGCGGGAAAACACTTCTGCACGACTCTCCACGGCGAGGGGGATCCGTCTACCAAAGGGGAAGTCTCTAGCCCTTTTCGTTCCTGCAGAAACCTCAGCTTCTTCTGTCCAGTAGAAGCTTCTTTGCACCCGCAGCTGGCATTTCCTGGGCATCTGCCCATCTCCGACTTGCTTGTGACTTTTGGACTTGGTCCCCTTGTTCCACAGGTACCCTAGATTGGAAATCCACAGTTGTTGCATTGCTGGTTTGTGTCTTTCCTGCATTATTCCTCTAACACGACTTCTTTGTCCTTAGGGGAACTTTAGTGCACTTTGCACTCACTTTTCAGGGTCTTGGGGAGGGTTATTTTTCTAACTCTCACTATTTTCTAATAGTCCCACGTGGGACTCCTTTGTGTAACTTCGGATGAGCTCTGTTTCACGCATCCTTGTAGTGCCTGTTTCTGGCACTTCTCCGGGTGCTCCCTGCTGCTGAGAGGGCTCCTTGTCCTGCTCGATGTCCGCTCTGACTCCTGACACAATTTGCGACATCCTGGTCCCTCCTGGGCCACAGCGGCATCCAAAAACTCTAACCGCACGATTTGCAGCTAGCAAGGCTTGTTGGTGGTCTTTCGGCGGGAAAACACTTCTGCACGACTCTCCACGGCGTGTCGGATCCCTACTCCAAAGGGGAAGTCTCTAGCCCTTGTCGGTCCTGCAGAAACCTAAGTTTCTCCTGTCCACTAGAAGCTTCTTTGCACCCACAGCTGGCATTTCCTGGGCATCTGCCCATCTCCGACTTGCTTGTGACTTTTGGACTTGGTCCCCTTGTTCCACAGGTACCCTCGACTGGAAATCCATTGTTGTTGCATTGCTGGTTTGTGTCTTTCCTGCAGAATTCCCCTATCACGACTTCTATGTCCTTTGGGGAACTTTAGTGCACTTTGCACTCACTTTTCCAGGTCTTGGGGTGGGCTATTTTTCTAACCCTCACTGTTTTCTTACAGTCCCAGCGACCCTCTACAAGGTCACATAGGTTTGGGGTCCATTTGTGGTTCGCATTCCACTTTTGGAGTATATGGCTTGTGTTGCCCCTATCCCTATGTGTCCCCATTACATCCTATTGTAACTATACATTGTTTGCACTGTTTTCTAATACTATTAGTGCATGTTTTGGTATTGTGTACATATATCTTGTGTATATTTGATATCCTCATACTGAGGGTACACTCTGAGATACTTTGGCATATTGTCATAAAAATAAAGTACCTTTATTTTTAGTATATCTGTGTATTGTGTTTTCTTATGATATTGTGCAAGTGACACTTGTGGTACTGTAGGAGCTTCACTCGTCTCCTAGTTCAGCCTAAGCTGCTCTGCTAAGCTACCATTATTTATCAGCCTATGCTGCTAGACACCCTATACACTAATAAGGGATAACTGGGTCTGGTGCAAGGTGTAAGTACCCCTTGGTACTCACTACAAGCCAGTCCAGCCTCCTACAATCGACTTCCAGAATAACTTCAGGACTGGTGCCAGTCTCTGAACCAGCACCTCTGCATGCACCAGAGCTGTGGTCCCTTCTGAGTGCAACGCCTGCGACCTACAACGCAGGCCCGATGCTGCCACAGTGCCTCAGAAGTCCCACCACAGCGTAATAACTCCAGAGTGCTGTGTCACCACCACCCGTGGCACCCGACTCCTATTCCGTTGCAGCACCTGTGGCCCCATTGTATATTTGCAACACGCAAAGTTGACACTTGTAAGGTACTGATGCTTTTTCACCAACGCTGCATCACCTCCTCTGCAACTATAAGGAACTGACGCCTCACCTCCCCTGCCTAGCAGTAAGAAACTGACACCTCACCTTTCTGGTGGGAGTAAAGAACCAATGCTGCACCAGCCCCAGTGAACCCTCACCTCGCTGACTCCGTGCAACGTCTTTGTTTCCTCATCGTTTTCCAAGGTATTATAACCGGGGTCTACAAGACTGCATGGCCGACCGTGCTCCCTCGCGGGAGGCACCCGACTGTGGGAAGCGACACTGTTAAGTTGTTGTGATAGCTTCAGTTGGAGGTATTTTGCTTCTAAGAGCTTAACATGTGTATGTTGGATTTTTGACGTTTTGGTCTTGTTTCACTTAGATAATTATTGCCTATTTTTCTAAACTGGTGTAGAGTACTTTTATGGTGTTTCACTATGTTACTGTATGTGTGTGTGTGTGTGTGTGTATACAAATACTTTACACATTGGCTCTGAGATAAGCCTGACTGCTCATGCCAAGCTACCAAGGGGGTGAGCAGGGATTATTTTAGCGGTGTGACTCCCTTACCTTGGCTACAGTGACGGTCCCTGCTTAGACAGGATGCAAACCAGTGCCAAGTTGAGACCCCATTTCTAACATTAAGCAAGAGACTATTTTTTTGTTAATATCTCAAAATTATGCAATTGACGGAGGATTTTGTGGCAAGTGTGGCAAATGATAAAAACCCATAATTCACACAATCACATAATTCCATTGACCTTTCCTAATTCCCGATAGAAGACATTTGTTCACTCTGTAAGCCTATCTGGGATATGGGCTGATACCTGGCTCATGTTCTATACCATGCATGTTTCCCTATCTTGGGTTCCACACCTCGTTTTGTTTCCTAGCCATGTTCTGTTCCAATGTTACCCGGCATTCCACACGGTTAATGGCACCTGTTTTGTCGTACACATTGTATGGTCCATGCACCAAAAGTTATGTAGCTTTGGAAGACTGTTTGCAAACTCCGCCGTCCACCAACAAAACTCAGGCTTTGAAGTGCCCTGCATCTTGCATTAGCAGTGCAAGGACACACACAAGTTTAACTTATTTCAGTTCAGTTAAATAATTAATCCCCATATTTGTGATTAATGCATTTTGATTATTTTGATTTCTGTGTTGTGTCCAGTCCAAGGACATCTTAAGGGTTTTGAGGGCTCTGGGCCAGCCCTGGGCCAGTCTGGCGTGGGGAGGCAAGGACTTACCTCCACCAAACTTGGACTGAAGAGTCACTGGACTGTGGGAGTCACTTGGACACAGTTGCTGGATTTAAGGGACCTCGCTTGTCGTGCTGAGAGGAGACCCAGGGGACCAGTGATGCAGTTCTTTGGTGCCTGCGGTAGCAGGGGGAAGATTCCGTCGACCCACGGGAGATTTCTTCGGAGCTTCTAGTGCAGAGAGGAGACAGACTACCCCCACAGCATGCACCACCAGGAAAACAGTCGAGAAGGCGGCAGGATCAGCGTTACAGAGTTGCAGTAGTCGTCTTAGCTACTTTGTTGCAGTTTTGCAGGTTTCCAGCGCGGTCAGCAGTCGATTCCTTGGCAGAAGGTGAAGAGAGAGATGCAGAGGAACTCTGATGAGCTCTTGCATTCGTTATCTAAGGAATTCCCCAAAGCAGAGACCCTAGATAACCAGAAAAGAGGGTTTGGCTACCTAGGAGAGAGGATAGGCTAGCAACACCTGAAGGAGCCTATCAGAAGGAGTCTCTGACGTCACCTGCTGGCCCTGGCAACTCAGAGCAGTCCAGTGTGCCAGCAGCACCTCTGTTTCCAAGATGGCAGAGGTCTGGAACACACTGGAGGAGCTCTGGACACCTCCCAGGGGAGGTGCAGGTCAGGGGAGTGGTCACTCCCCTTTCCTTTGTCCAGTTTCGCGCCAGAGCAGGGCTGCGGGGTCCCTGAACCGGTGTAGACTGGATTATGCAGAAATGGGCACCATCTGTGCCCATGAAAGCATTTCCAGAGGCTGGGGGAGGCTACTCCTCCCCTGCCTTAACACCTTTTTCCAAAGGGAGAGGGTGTAACACCCTCTCTCTGAGGAAGTCCTTTGTTCTGCCATCCTGGGCCAAGCCTGGCTGGACCCCAGGAGGGCAGAAACCTGTCTGAGGGGTTGGCAGCAGCAGCAGCTGCAGTGAAACCCCTGAAAAGGCAGTTTGGCAGTACCCGGGTCTGAGCTACAGACCCGTGGGATCATGGGATTGTGCCAACAATGCCAAGATGGCATAGAGGGGGCAATTCCATGATCTTAGACATGTTACATGGCCATAAACGGAGTTACCATTGTGAAGCTACACATAGGTATTGACCTATGTGTAGTGCACGCGTGTAATGGTGTCCCCGCACTCACAAAGTCCGGGGAATTTGCCCTGAACTATGTGGGAGCACCTTGGCTAGTGCCAGGGTGCCCACACACTATGTAACTTTGCACCTAACCTTTACCAGGTAAAGGTTAGACATGTAGGTGACTTATAAGTTACTTAAGTGCAGTGAAAATGGCTGTGAAATAATGTGTGCATTATTTCACTCAGGCTGCAGTGGCAGGCCTGTGTAGGATTTGTCAGAGCTCCCTATGGGTGGCAAAAGAAATGCTGCAGCCCATAGGGATCTCCTGGAACCCCAATACCCTGGGTACCTCAGTACCATTTACTAGGGAATTATAAGGGTGTTCCAGTATGCCAATGTGAATTGGTGAAATTGGCCACTAGCCTGTTAGTGACAATTTGGAAAGAAATGAGAGAGCATAACCACTGAGGTTCTGGATAGCAGAGCCTCAGTGAGACAGTTAGTCATAACACAGGTAACACTTTCAGGCACACTTATGAGCACTGGGGCCCTGGCTGGCAGGGTCCCAGTGACACATACAACTAAAACAACACATATACAGTGAAAAATGGGGGTAACATGCCAGGCAAGATGGTACTTTTCTACACTCTCTTCTTCCTGTCCCTCATCTGTTGCCATGAGCAGGGTGAGATCAGCCCTGTCATAATAGGGTTTTAGGCGGTTGACATGGAGCACCCTAAGGGGACTCCTGGCAGTGCCTAGGTCAACCTAGTAGGTGACCTCGCCCTTCTTTTCTACAATGAGATGGGGTCCACTCCATTTGTCTTGGAGTGCTCTTGGGGCCACAGGCTCCAATACCCACACCTTCTGTCCTGGTTGGTACTGAATCAGAACAGCCTTCTGGTCATGCCATTGCTTTTGGAGCTCTTGGCTGGCCTGAAGGTTTTTACTGCCCTTTTTCATGTGCTCCGACATTCTGGATCTTAGGCAAGTACATAGTCCACTATATCTTGCTTAGGAGCATTTAAAGATTGTTCCCAACCCTCCTTCACAAGTGTTAGTGGACCTCTTACAGGGTGCCCAAATAGGAGTTCAAAGAGGCCGAAGCCCACTCCTTTCTGGGGTACCTCTTTGTAAGCAAAAAGGTGGCAAGGTAACAGGACATCCCATCTCCTCCTGAGTTTTTCAGGGAGTCCCATTATCATTTATTTGAGAGTTTTATTAAACCTCTCTACCAGTCCATTTGTTTGTGGATGATAAGGTGTGGTGAATTTGTATGTTACACCACATTCCTTCCACATGGGCTTCAAGTATGCAGATATAAAATTGCTACCCCTGTCTGATACAACCTCTTTTGGAAAACCCACCCTGGAAAAGATTCCCAGGAGGGCTTTTGCCACTGCAGGTGCTGTATTGGTCCTTAGAGGAATTGCTTCAGGATATCTTGTGGCATGATCCACTACCACCAAGATAAACCTATTGCCTGAAGCAGTAGGAGGGTCAAGGGGGCCAACTATGTCAACCCCTACCCTTTCAAAGGGGACCCCAACCACAGGTAGTAGAATAAGGGGAGCCTTTGGTGTGCCACCAGTCTTGCCACTGGCTTGGCCGGTCACGCAAGACATCCAAGGCCAGTAAAGCAGGGGGACAAGCCTTTCCCATGTTTTTATCTGGTCCAAATGCCCAGCCAAGGGAATGTCATGTGCAAGAGTTAGGAGGAACTCTCTGTACTGCAGGGGAATGACCAATCTCCTGGCATTGCTCTGCAACAACTCTAAAAAAGATTGACAGCACCAATAGGTCTTGTGTAGGTGAAATCCCTTATCTTTGCCATTGCTTGTTTTCTCATTTTTTTACTCCCCAGTCCTTTCAAAGCTGCATGTTACCAGATTCACAAGATTGTACTACTGAATACCGGCGCAAAACTATTGTGGCATAAGAATATCAAGGACACAATATCGACGGACAACATAGCAAAGGTAAACGCACCTAGGGAAGTATAGATTTACTATTCGTAACTCCACATGTATGTACCTTGTAGATATATCTACATAGACACGAATAGATGGAATTTGATATAGAAAATCTAAACTTACTTATGTGTCAATATTTATTTCTACATTTTGCCCTTAATATTCTGTCTCATTGAATTTCTGTTGTCGATACTCAGAGTGCACACCGATTCACAACATGTGCGTTGTTCATTAATGCCCTGATTAACACAATAATCAGCTGGAGACTGAAAAATCAATAGCCTGCAGCACCCTTACACTGCCCAATCTGTGTTGCAGTGCAAGAGGACCGTGCAGCCAAGTATGTCATGATATTCATCTACAGTGGTGTTTCATCCTTCCGAGGTTCTCCACTGGAGATTTTGTTGCAACCACATTGGCTTGAGGGGTGATTTTGAGGCTGTGTTGTAGACTCCTGTTGTAGTAACGATACTGCAGGATTTTGGGCGGCAGCACCTCCGAGTATGGTGGACTGAGTCTGACCCCACACCATGTGACAGCTGTCGGCCTAATCCTTCAGGCTAACTAGAAGCACCTCATCAATACCAAAGGTAAGAGTGATTTGTGGCAGTCGATCACATGACACTGGTGGAACAGATCATATTGCTTTCTCTCAGTTATACAAGTCTTATACATGCAAACGCAAACAGAAGCAGGATCTTGGTTCAATATATATTTTATTGAAGCAACTGTGTTCTACCTAAAAAGGCATGAATTGCGATTATGAGAATAATGAAACACAGTGTTATTACACCAGTGACCAGGAAAGTGTCACATAAAGTTCCCACCATATTGTCACAATAGTGTCACTAATATCCCTACCTGCACTACTAAGTTTCTACATGAAAGCAAGTAGCAATGGTAGCCCTAATCTGGCCTTCTGGACCTGGTAAGAAAGCTCAACCCCCATACCTGCGTTCAAAGGTGAAAAAGAGGTCTGTTTGTCTGCTAGGAGTCCTCCCACATAGACGAAAAGAAACCAAAGAGTTTAAGCAGAAACTGTGGCTATGTGCAGCATGAGATGGCCAGCTGGCTGGAATGCCCCCTCCACCCTGGTGTGGGCAGTGTGATGTTGTTAATAGCATATCTGTTATTCTAAGAACTGCCCTGATTTGACAACACATCTTTTTCAGTGTAGGGTAGACAATGTACTCTTTGGCCAGCAATACCTGGTAAATATCGTGTACAGCCTTGGGTTGAGCATAGAGTGAAAATGTAGCGCAAAGAAATGAATAACACATTCTGTGTGAAAGATCAATTGATGAATGAAAACATCTCCTCTAAAATGAAGCTTTGCTGAAATAATAAAAGTAATGGAAGTGAAATGTAGCGAGGTGAGATGCCACAGGCCACAGGCCCAGGACTAAATAATGTGCCAGTGTAAATGCTAAAATAACCTAACAACACCCTCCCTATTGTCAGATCAAAGGTTCAGAGGTCTATTATAAAACCTAATACAAAAATCACCTTTCCTACATCAAGTAGGAGTAGGCACCTGGACACGCAGCATGTCACTTGCCTGTGGCTTCAGGTTCCTGCTTGTTCCAGACTAATTAAGTGACACAGCAGCTGCCTGAGTTTTCCGGACCAGGTTTTCCCAATCACCATTCTTCCCGCCAACAGAAGCCCGCCCCACCCGGTCCCTATTTAATGCAGTTTGCAGTGCGACTATATCAGTAGGCACCTGGCCTCATAGCCTGCCACTTGCCTGTGGATTTTAGTTCCTGCTTGTTCCTGACTGATTGAGTGACACTGCAGCTGCCTGGGTTTTCCTGCCAAGGTTTTTCCCGACTGGGTTTTCCTACTCAACGTTCTTCCTGCCAATAGAAGCCCCACCCACCCCAGGACCTACTTAATGCAGGCTTCAGCAGAACTTCGCAGCCAAAGGCAAACCAGTCTGCGTCTGTCAGCCTCTGGACTGCAACTAGCTTCATGGCCACTGATCCTCCCTCCCCCGGAAGATACATCAACCCATGTTCCACGTTAGGACCTTTCACCAGCACCCACTGCCACTTTACCTGCCACAGCATACACACCAGCCCACCGACCAGCCCCAACCAGAACACACCACAGACACCACCTGAACAAAAACACCAACTCGCAAGCGCCCTTCTCAACACACGCTCACTACGCAAGCATTCCACCGAATTATGGGACTTCCTCATCACCCTTGTACCTAACATCGTCTTCCTCACAGAGTCCTGGCTCAATCCCACATCGACCCCAGACATTGCCACAGTGATCCCCAATGGATATAAAATCATTACCAGGACTGCACCAACACTGCACACCTCCTCGACAGTTTGAGCAGCCTCGGATTGGCCCAGATCGTCCACGACCCTAGACACACTGCAGGACACACGCTGGACCTCATTTTCACCTCCAGCAACTGCGTCAAAAACAGTCATGTCACAGAACTCACATGGACCAATCACTCCCTCGTCCACTTCAGCATCTTCAGCCTCGGCACCTCCACGCCAAAGATGATCAGCTCCCCCCACCGGAGGTGGAACAAAAATGTGAGAACCAGCTTGGCAGACACCTCCAACACCTACTACCAACACCAACCTCGAACAGGGAGTAAAAAACTTCAATACCTGGATCACCAATTGCGCGAACAGCATCCTCCCCATCAAGAGCAGCAACCAGAGAAAATCCTCCAAAAAGACCAGCTGGTTCGCCCAAGAACTCCCTCAATCTCTACCACCGGCAGCTGAGGGCAACAAAGAAGACAGCCCTTGCTGCATGCATCAAAAACCAGTGCCAAGAACACCAAGGAACTTTTTAACATCTTAATTAATTCTCCAACCCGGATGCCATCGAAAACAACATCACACCCTCACAGGAATTTTGAGACAACCTCACCCACTTCTTTCTTGACAAGATAGCAACCATAAATTGAAACTTCAAACCCCAGACCACACCTACGGACTTCCTCAATAACTGACACAAACCACACACTGACCACCTGGAACACCCTCTTCACCCAGAACATCATCTCCTCCATAAAAACCATCAACTCGGGAGCTCCCACAGACCCATGCCCGCACCACATCTTTGACCTTGGAAACCAAAGGATCAGCCAGGAACTCACCACCCTGCTCAACACCTCTATCACCGCCGCAACATTTCCTGATGCCTGGAAACATGCCAAATTCAGATCACTACTCAAAAAACCCTCCACCGACCCCAGTGAACCCAAAAACTACCAGTTAGTCTCCCTGCTGTCATTCCAAGCGTAGGTACTGGAAAAGATCATCAACAAGCAAGTCATGACATACCTGAAGTGGAACCAGCTGCTCAACGGATCTCAATCTGGCTTCTGCAGCAATCACAGCACCAAAACTGCCCTGAAAGCAGCTACTGACGACATCCCCACACTCCTCGACTGAGGAGAAACAGCAGCTTTCATCCTTCTTGACCTCCCAGCAGTCTTTCATAGCTTATCCCACCACACGCTGATCCAAAGACTTCACCACATCAGCATCCAATGGGATGCACTCATAACGATCACCTCCTTCCTCACAGGAAGAACCCAGAGGATCCACCTCCCACCTTTCATCTCTGAACCCCAGGAGATCACCTGGAGTGTCCCTCAGGGATCATCCCTCAGCCCAACACTCTTCAACGCATAGATGACCCTGCTGGCAACCATCATCAGATCCCACAATCTCAACATATTTTCCTATGCAGATGACACCCAACTCTTGCTCTCACTCACCAACGACCTCTCCACAGATGCTGACTGGATGAAGAACAACTGTCTGCAGCTGAACACAGACAAGACAGAAATACTGATCTTTGGTAATAGACGCAACACATTGAACGACTCCTGGTGGCCATCAAACCTATGACACTCACCCTCTCCATCTGACCATGCCAGAAGCCTCAGAATCATCATTGACAACAAGCTCACCATGAAGTCATAGATCAATGCCATCTCCTCTGCCTGCTTCCTCACTTTGCTAAGATCTTAAAGTGGCTACCCCTACACAAGAGACGCACAGTGACACAGTCCCCCATAAATAGCTGACTAGACTACAGCAATTCCCTCTATGTAGGAATTGCTGCACACCTCCTACAGAGACTACAAACCATGTAGAATGCCACAGCCAGACTCATCCTCTGCTTTCCCTGACAAATCCACATCACACCCCACCTCAGGCAACTCCACGGGATCCCTGTACAGAAGAGATGCCAATTGAAGCTGCTGAACCATGCACACAAGGCTCTACCCAACCAAGAACTGCGTTAATTAATCATCGCCTGAACTTCCACCAACCGTCCAGAACACTATGCTCTGCCTCTCTTTCACTTGCCCATACTCCTCGCATCTACGGACGCAGAAGTGGAGAACACTCCTTCTCTCACAGCAGCGCAGAAACCTGGAATAGCCTCCCCACGCAGTGCTGGACCATCACCTCACTTCCGGAATTCTGAATGGCCCTCCAGACTTGGCTGTTCGAATAAGCCTCCTGAACCTGCAATCACGTGGATACCATATCGGATTATTAGCTGCTTTTTATCAATCCTGATTAATTGAATCACTAAAAGCTAGCTAAAATATATTGAATAAGATAAAATGTTCATTTCAACAAGTAAAGCATACCAAATCTGAACCTAATTAAAATGGTCAATTTAGAATTTCCAAAACGCGAACATTAGTTTAGGCCAAATGTCAGCAAATCAACAATAATCATGATCTTTTAAAAAATTGCCAATATCATCAATTGTTATTGACTCCAGAAAAGTCCCAACTTCAGCAGATGGTAACGTAACCAGTTTCTTGAATGGGAGCTGGCGTGTTTTGTTGCCTCAAGCGTGGCTCAGGCTGAGGCAGCAGTTTTCAGTGCAGTGCCAGATGTTGTAGCATCAAGAGCCACTTGATCCACAAAGGGCGGCCCATAGGAAGCTCCCAGTAGAAATAACACCCTTGTTGAGATGGGGCAGCCATTGCAAATGAAAAGTAGCAACAGCAAAATGCTGCCAATTAACGTCAAAGTAACATGGAATCCCCCAAAGACACTGGAAAAACAGAGTGTATGGCTGGAGGTATTATGCAAAATGTGGAGGAGAAGGTACTGGCAAAATCAGAACCAACAGCGTTAAAGAAGTGTACAATCCCAGCAGTATAATACTGAATTACCAATGCACACCAGAATAGTCCATAGAGTCCATATCGTAGTGGAGTGCATCAGTCAAAGTTCTGAACACATATCTGTGATTAGTTGGAATTTATTTATCCAAGGCACGATGAACAACAGCCGACATGTGTTTCGTCATCAAGGCTTTCTCAGGGCACAAGATTTTAAGAGCAATAGCCAAAAAATAAGGCAACATTCATGCTAGTAAGATGATGTTCTATGATAGGCTGTCTTGCAAGATACTGAAGGGTTATAAAGTGTTCCATGCAGACATGGTAATGTTAAGCCACAGAAAGTTGGTGCTGTGTGAAGAGAGGAGATGTGTTGTGGATGTGCGGGCCAACTACAACCAGAACCTAGTAGTCTAGCTGTTAAGGATTGCTTTAAGTCTCAGTTCTTCCAAACCACACCTGGAATGATTTGGAGACCAGAAATATAGTTCTACCCCCCATCATCACCATGGTGTACCTGAATGTACTGGGACATTCAAATCTTTAATAACAGCTTGAGTGTCAGCTGATTTTTGTGGCCAGACCCATAGAAAGCAATCAGCCAAGATGAAACTGAACAGGGCACGCTGTCTTGTGTGTTCAGAATGTGTGTGATGAGTTGGAAAGCTCTCATCAGGGGTGGTATCAGGGACTTACCCTCTTTAATTACATTATAATGATCTTGTTTATGGTTATCTTGCAAGGAGACAGATTAGTCAGAATGCTTGTTGCACCATTGGTGTAGGAGCCTTTCTAGGACAATGTTTGTGGCTCTTGTCTTTCTCATCAGTGGTGTAGTGTTCCTGATGGAGTTTCTAATGAAAACATGCCACCCATTGTTCTTTTCTGGTTCAGTTGTTCTCCGGTACAATCCCTTTGAATTGGTGTCTCATGTTCAATGACATGATTTCGCCCATTTGTGAGACTCCCTGTGGCTTCTATCACACGTGTGCATGTCTCTGTCAGCTGGGCCCCGAGTCATGATAGATGTCTCTGTTTTTCTTTAACACCAGAGTCATCTCTATGGGTCTCGCTCGCTTGGCTCCGTTCTTCCAAAGGTATCTTGTTTCATCAGACAGACAAAACAGATAGGAAGGCATTCAGAGGTACGCACCGATTCAGGGATAGCTCAGCAGAGAAAGGCATATCTCAGTGGTTTTTAACCAATGCAGATAGGTCTGATGTCTTCAGAGTTTTACAGTTAGCCCTGTTGTAGGAGATTGAATATAAACAAGCATTGGTAAATGCATTAGGTTTCGCCAATTTTTAAATTGCAAGCGCAAGCGTTTATGGGAGATTAGGTAAACAGAGCAAGCGCTGTGCTCGTTGATCGAATCTCCTGATGGCTGCGCGCATTTCAAGCGTGCATGTTAAAGGCAATCTTGATATCTTGAAATGCGTTCAGCCACTGGGAGATTAGGTAAATAGTGCAAGCGCTGTGCTCGTTGATCGAATCTCCTGATGGCTGCGCGCATTTCAAGCGTGCATGTTAAAGGCAATCTTGATATCTTGAAATGCGTTCAGCCACTGGGAGATTAGGTAAACAGAGCAAGCGCTGTGCTCGTTGATCGAATCTCCTGATGGCTGCGCGCATTTCAAGCGTGCATGTTAAAGGCAATCTTGATATCTTGAAATGCGTTCAGCCACTGGGAGATTAGGTAAATAGTGCAAGCACTGTGCTCGTTGATCGAATCTCCTGATGGCTGCGCGCATTTCAAGCGTGCATGTTAAAGGCAATCTTGATATCTTGAAATGCGTTCAGCCACTGGGAGATTAGGTAAACAGAGCAAGCGCTGTGCTCGTTGATCGAATCTCCTGATGGCTGCGCGCATTTCAAGATATCGAGATTGCCTTTAACATGCCAGTTTGCATTTCTTAATGGTCCAAATCGCTATTCGGGTCGTTAAGAAATGCAAACTGGCTTTTCTTATGTACAAAGCCCTTTAAGGAATCTCAAATTATGGTTTCTAACCTGCAGAAATCCCAATTTGTGTATTCCCAGAACAGGAAATCGCAAGTAGAGATTTCCTATTTGTGATTCCTATTTCGATGTACCCCAAAGTTTTAAATTGCAATAGAGCACACAGATGCTCCTTAGGCATATGTGTGCTCTACCAATGCACCCCTATTTTTGGGGTGCCCCAATGGGGGCCTTTTCCAATTGCCATCATTGGCTTTGCATTTCCTAAATAGCAATTCCCTAATATGAAATCGCTATTTAGTAAATGCAAAACCGGCCAATTGACTCAAATGCAATGGGATTTCTTAATAGAAATTTACTAATAGTGATTTCTATTTTGGAGGAATCTCTAATACGAAATCGGTACCTTAGGACAGTGCATCTTGCATTTATTAAATAGAGAATTCTGTGAAGTCGCTAATTAAGAAATTCTAAATGACATTTTCATACATCTGGCCCTTAGTTCTTTGGGATTTACAAGTTTTTCCTTTCAGTGAAACTTAGCTGAAGACATAATGTTGCATTCAGCATCCTTCTAGAGTTTTTTTTAGAGTTTCCTCCTTTAGAAGTCTAAGTGCCAGATTTATTCTATTCAAAATAATGTAATCATGGATAAGGAACCCGTGCACATTCCACAGGTAAATAGGGTAAATGGTCAGACTGATCTCCACATTAAGTCGTCTTTGAATTTTTTTATTCAGGCAGTTTAATCTATCAAAGTAGGTATTGCACTAGCTCCCGGTGGCGCTGACGGAGATATGTTAGGAATAAAACTATAAGGGTAGCCATTATAGACATGATAGGGCTGGCGGACTGATTCACCTTTCCACAGTAGGCACTATTCTTTCAGGATGCAGGTGGTGTGAATCTGCTGCCTCACATAAGACATTGATTTTACCTGAGGTCAGGAAAAGGCATTGAGGGACATGGGGTTGTTCACTCTTTTGCTGGAGGGTTAGCCGTGTCGAACAGCAGCTCTCTCTGACATCCCTGATACCTCCTGACTATAAAGTTTTATATTCATACTGATATCCCGTCAGAGGATGATAGAAATATGACCTTATCACCCGGGCCCCAAAGAAAAGTCAATGGCTACCACTAAACATGCATGCATAATCTTCAAGGCTTTCTGTATGCCTAAGAGAGCACTTCTACCTACCAGGTGGAAAAACTCAGCATCTCATGGACACATCATTATACTCACACCCACAACATCATAAGACTGAAAATTAAGACCTATAAACCCTAGACCCTACTAAATTGGCCTTCTCAAGGTGCAGACTGGGTATTTGGAACAGGTTCTTTCATGGATTATACTTGCTTCTTCAATTCTCTACTTCAGCATAGGGCTAATGAACCATCTCTTCAAGAGGCAATTCATCCAAAATCAAAAAAACACTGAAGGCTCATAGGACCTCCAAGCACAACGAGCACAGAATTCTCTCCACACAGTACATTATCTCAAATGATCAATTCTCTTCTATTATGGTAAGTCCTTGGAAATCTCAGTTTTAACTATTTAAATCCATCTCAAAAGGTGCATAAAAAACCTTTTTCTGAACTGTGATTGTTTGTGCTGACAATCATGTAATGTGGTGAGCATATCAATATATAGGAATTTTGATTATTAGTTGGGGTGGGTGACTACTAACCTCATGGAAAAATAAGAACTCATGTCATGGCGAACTCTCAAAGTCACTAAATTAACCTGAGCTCAACCCCCAGGTGACTATGGCACAGAGCAGATAGCTTTAACTTACATCGATGTGTAAAGTATTTTATGCAATACCAAATAGACAAAATTATATCAAAATGACAAAAGTCCAATAAGAGGAATTAGGGATTTGAATGTCTAAATTTGTAGGTAGCAATAGTGCCAGAAGAGCAAATCATCAATGATAGTAGTTGTGGTAGACCAGGACCGAGGCGCAATGTGAAGCTGGCCATGTATAGCATGGGTCAGAAACCCCAACCAGGTTCATCCTGGTCCCAATCCACTACAATAGTAAGCCCCTCCAGGGTGGCACTTCGAGACTCACATAGTTTCAGGCAGATGTGAACAGCAGGGTCCAGTCCAAGTCAAATTGCCGCTGGTCAGTGGGTACTTCCAGGAAAATGCCCCATAGAGCTTGTTTTATCCTTGTAGCTTGAACAAAAGGTCATGAAAAACTCGGAGTCCACATCTTTGTCCAGTGTACAAGAGTGAGCAGGCCAGCAGATGTTCTGAAGTGGGTGCATGGAGGTGGCACATTAATGCCTTACACAAAGCTAGTGGGTGTAAATGAACCCTGTGCATTCCCTTACCAATTGGGGAAAACGTTCCAGGGCCAATCCTACAAACCTTGGGCATTTTCAAGATGGCAAAAGACTTTGGCCACTTCAGTTTGGGCTCTGAGGGCTGGGGATGTGTGTGAGGAGCGTACTATGCTAATCCTAGTGTTCTTCAACATCTACTCAAATCTACATTCAGGCAGTGACTGTATCCACAGTAAACACAGAGGCAGAAATCTGGTAGGACAAAAGCAGAGGTCTTCAACAACCAGACAGTGAATCAACAAGAATTGTCTTGGTATTGTGTTCTCTCCCCTTTCAAGTGTGCCCCAAGTGTTATATGTGGCCAGAGTAGACCTGTTAAGCAGTGTTTGACACAGAAACAATATTTGACACTAGTGTCACCAGTCATGCCCACAGCTCCACCCTGTGCATTCTGTGGAGCTCAAAGGTGTCAATTCTGCCCATTCAGACCAGCCTTCTGTTTGCTCCTGTGAGGCATTTCATACCTATTCACAAATATTCAAAGCTAATTACTGGCTAGGAGCAGCTGGAGAGCTAATGCATATTAGCCTCCAGGAACCCCAGGCAGGGAATAGTTACATTCCAAAAGGTTATTTTTCCTTAAAAGTGATTAAAAATAGAACTTGAATTAGAATTTAATAACTATTAAAAAAGTTGTTTCTGTTTTTTCAGCTGGTCCTATTCCCGAGATACACTGCTAGTATTTTAATATGTACTCTGCTTTTTGACGTAGGACAGCCGGGTCTGCCACAGTGAAAATAGTGCTAGTCACTGTAAGGACATCTTAACATAAAATGTCTCCACGCCCTTCCTGGGGTGACTTTTTAATATTTAAGGGTTATTTTTGAGAGAAAGGATTCAGGTTTTAACACTTCTACAGTTTGCACTGCCAGAATAGTGGATGGCACAATAGGTATTGCGTTCTACTAGTGGTATTTAACTCCCACAGCCCTTGTTGTACTTTGATGCTTATACCAGGGACTTAAAGGCAAGTTAAATATGCCAATTATGAGTATACAAACTCAACTAAGTTTAAAAGGGGAGCACGGACACTTTGCTACTGCCTAGGAGGGTTAAAGAGCAGAGAGTTCTAAAGCCAACAACAATATTGGGTCCAGCAAAAGTCACAAAAACTCTGGGATGACCACACAGAAAAGGTATTTTTGAATATGTCTATGCAGGCATGTTGATATATCAATATTTAAAATTGAAACTGAGGAGTCTTGGAAGATGTAAAGATGCTCCTTTCCCTTCATCTGGGATTTCCCACCTATTCTCGCCTTTGGAAGCGATGACTATATTTATTGATTGATTTATTGATTTATTTTTGTTTATGTGTCTGTTTTCAGGATGTGTAGCACAAACCCAGCCACAAGAGCAAAATAGCATTAGACAAGACTAGATCAACTGAGCAAGAACTTAACTTTTGATGCAGACGAGGAATGGAGGTAGAACAAAGATTAGAAACTGAGATACATTCTGAAGAAGTGTTTTTTTCCTGATGCAGAGTAAGTTAGGGTTGAGTCTTGGGTCACCTGTATGTGCTTCTAGCAGTACCAAATTGACCCTTAGAGCAATCTGATGGTGACAGAGGGGCTGCTTTGACGAGGGCATGGAGTCTGAGTCTTTTTGGCTGTTTGCCCACCTGTTTTATGGTCTGGGGGACTGGTTTTCCCAGTTCATTTTCCTGATATTAGCACAAACATTGCCTGCAGCACGCTCAAATGAATAACGTCTCTCATACCTTGCAAAGCATCCATAACTCATGGCTTTATAAGTTCAAATCTACTCTGAGTTGCAAATGTGAGGAACATTTTTGCTACTGGATGCACTAAATTGGTGCCCACTTCTATTTTCTGTGCCAGTCCTACCCTGGTCTCCAGAGTTTTGGAGTTTGAAAAGAGAGGGACAGAATCATTATCTTGGATTTTTTGTTTTCAAAATGTCTAGTTAGTGACCAAGGTGGGAGATAAATCGCGATAGGTAATCAGTTTCTTTACAGAAAAAGAGGTGGCGTTTACTGGATAAAACATTTCTCGCATCAAAGACCTGTCTCTCTTAAAGCAAAACAGAGTGATCATTGAAATTAAATAGTAGCACACACATAATTAAACCACACATGTCTAATGTTTTGCTTCCAATTGGGCACCCTAAACGCAAGCGCTTTCCTATAGCTGCAGTTGTTACAGTTCTGCCCTATAGAAGCTTTTCTATTCCTATCCTGGATGTCTTTCTAATGGACCTATGACATGGCAGAGCTAGATGCTCCTGAAGATTTCTCCAATATCTGGGACCAAGATACATGTTAAAAGTTCTATGAGCAGTATGTTTTTTAGACACACACACATATCTACATATGTGTGTGTGTATATACACTTTAAAAATCAAATGTTACAGGGACATTATAGTTAGGCTCACACTTTAAATGTACAAAACCATAGAAATTCACCTGTTATAGTTAGAATAGTTAGAATTATCTCAAGTAACTATAACTCATGCCCTAAGGTAACTATAACTCGCGCCTCCGCCACTTTCATCAAAAATTTGACTGCAAATATTACATTGATATTATCAATGATGTTATCAAAGATGTTATGAGTGCCATAATTTGTGGGGTAATTAGCAGTGCATGGTGAGGGCACAAGTTATAGTTACCTCAGGTCACAAGTTATAGTTACTTGAGAAAACAGGTGAATTTCTATGGCTTTTTACCTTTAAAATGTGAGTCTAGCTATAACATCCCTTAATATTTGTTTTTTTAGCTGATTTCTATGCTTATTTTATTCTATTTCCTATCACATTCCTGTAACCTTTGTTTTTTTTCAGTGAATTTCTCTGTTTTTTTTAATTTCTAGTCATTTTTTTATTACTATACGTTAATCCAACTACTGATGCGCATGCCCTTTGCCCGTGCACGGCGGCGGTTGGCCGTAGGGCCTGCCTAAAGCGAGGCCATGTGACGAACCCCTTATAACCAACCTCCCTTGCGCAACACATGGCCTTGGGCCATGCGCAGTGATTTTGGCATCAGGGCCTGACCCCCCCGAACTACCCAACCCTGTAAGAGAGAGAGAGAGAGAGAGAAAGAGCTATTTAGGCTGTGATGAATGAGCACTTTGAATTAAATTCTTCTAACAAATTGTAAAGAAAAATGTTTTTGTCAATTAAAAAGAGTGAGATCACCTTTCAGTATTTTGAGACAGTGAATTTTCAAATAGGTTTATCAATGATGTTCGTATTAATAATGAGTGATGAATTAACGTGTAAAACGAGAAAACTTTTAAATAATTGTTTTTTTGGTTCCTAACTTAGCAAGACTATGTTCAGATACTGTAGTTATATTCCATGATTCAAAGCTCCTATAATAAATGTTTTCAAGCTTGTGTAGATATATTGTGTAGATGGTTGCGGTGACATGCACTACAAGGTCATATAGTAAACAAATGTTGCATAAGTTGAAATGTCCTATTGTTTGAGAATGTCACTATTATCTGGTCTTTCCTCGAGGATGGAAGTAAAATGTTCCTGAAATAATTTTTTCCTGAGAACAAGATTTGCAAGAGGGGTATGAAACAATGGAGGTAAAGGCGAGACGGAAAGAGAGTGTATCTACTGAAAGAAAATGTTATAGTTAGCGTAGGTTTGTCAAGTTTAGGTCATCAAATTAGTTGTCATTTGGCTGAAATGAAAACACCCAATAGACTGACCAATCAGGAGTTGATTAGATTTTAGTATAATAATCTGTGTAGACTAGTTAGGGTCAGTCGGAGAGTGTAGAATGCATGGACCGTGAGTTCGCTGTTCCTTGAGAGCAGGCGAGTGTCGAGATTAGCTGTCGTAAGGCCCAAAGCTGTTGATGGTGACCTCAAGTGGAAGCTGATCTTTTGCTGTTACTACTGTTGTGGTAATGTATGTTATTAAATGTGAATTGTGTCTCTCTTGCTTTTCAGGTACCAACTACAACTAATGATTATATTGCTGCACATCATTAATTTTTATAAATTGAGTTAAGAGTTTTTAAAATTTGTGTTTCTAAATTCTTTTTACATGAAGCCTAACATGTAATGCTAATCTGTGGTTAGTTAGAGAAATGATCATCTATCGCTTATGAACTGGTTTGAAATCCTTTTAATGCTGAACTAATGTCTTCTGTACCATTAGCATCAGTTTTTGTATTATTAATAAGTGTGATTCTATTGGAGATTATTTGTTTAAGTGTACTAATCAAATTGAGATACATACTCCGTTTCAATGAACCGCTATTGATTCTTTCTGCTTATCATTTGTGTTTGAGAGTTATCTTCATGACCTTAGCATTGTTAATGTAGGGGAATACAACTCAAATATTCTTGTTACTAAACTGGTGTGATTATTGATTGAAGTTTAAAATATTGAATATTGTTGATTTGTTATTTGGAATATTGGTGACATCCCCTCAAACCTATGTCGCTTCGATCCATCGTCCTCTAGCGCAGGATCCCTTATCTGGTATTAGTAAAAGTTTGGATCTTCTGTCACGCTCACAGTATGTAACATAAATATTAATAGTTGAAAACTATACTAAGGCAGGAAATGTCCACAGGCTCACCTAGACTAGAACACTTAGCCTGTAGTGTGCATGTATGAGAACTCAACCACTAGGCTAGAGGTGATTCCTTGCTGTGCAGCGTCCAGACTTAGCTATGACTTTCAACAGATTTTGAGGAGAAACGTTCAATGTCCCATCACTAGGAATGTTTAACAGTAAAAAACACTGGAAAATAAACAGACGCACTGCCAAGCGATACTGGGATTTGATCCTTCAGCCTACTGAGTGACAGCACAAGAGCTTGACCATTAGACCAGAAGTGAATCTGCTGCTCTCTGCATCCAAACATAACTGTAACATTCTTACCAAACATCTTGCTACTCTGACTCTTTGAAGTCATTGAGAGAGAGAGAGAGAGAGAGAGAGAGAGAGAGAGAGAACTGCAGGGGAAGCCTGAAGGCCCCTGTAGTCCTAGCCAGCTCCCCACGCCCTGCGGAAGCCTGCATTGCTCTCCTAAGCACGGTGCTGATTTAAATAGCAGCTGTCTGCTTGTGGGAGCAATGTTGTATTCTGTTTCCCTGCACACATATTTGTGTGCAGGGAAACAGATGTAAACTTCACTTTCTGCAAGTGGGAGCTGTTTGACAGGTCTGACTTGGTGGGAGATGTCAAGGATGTCAAAGCAAACAGCTTTGTCCTGGGGGCGGCACCCTGGGATATTGCAGGAGCTAGCTCATGGGGGTCCCCAGGGCAATCTGTGGCTGCACGAGGATGGCCGGCGTAGGGAGGTGGTGGTCCCTGAGGCACGGGGGACTTCAATGGACCCCCTTCATTCTTTTATTGCAGCCCTGGTGAGATGGCCGTCCCAGGGGTTGTGGGGGGGCTGTACTCCCCCCGCAAACACTTCTTATTTAGCCTCATGGAGGTGGTAGCCCCAGGGCTCTGGGTGAGGCCATAGGACCTCCATCATATGAAAGTATTCTTTTGCCATGGGGAGGTGGTGGTGCCTGGGGGGCATGTGCCCCCCCCTACACTTTTCATTCTGATTGCCCCAGGGAAGTGGTGCCCCCCATGGCTAATAGAAGCCCTAGGAGGGGAGCCCCATACAGCCTGCCCCTTATTAAAGCCCCAATGCCCACAGAAATTACAATAACAGAGCTAAAGGATCAGGGTGTCACTACCCGGGCCCCTTTTCTTTTTTTTGTTACTTTTTTTTCTGGGACTCGGCTGAAGCCAAGTCCCAAGATGGCTGCCAACAATTCCTGCTTGAAGTGTTGGCATCCAATCAGATATCAGCTCTGGGACAGTTGAATCCGCGGAGGATGCTCGTCTCTATATATCTATATTTCTTAAACCCTAACTTCTCCAAAACTACAGAAAGTATTTACACCAAACCACAAAAAGTGTGGTTTCCTGACCAGGGCCTAGCTTTCTGCTAAATTTGGTGTAATTCCATTCACCAGTTTGGGCTGTATTTGTGTTAAAAAATCCTTTGACGTAACATGGGGTAAAGGAGTTTTGGGACCCCTCCCTTTTTCTTGGCCCCTGACTTGAAAAAAATAAATGGTGAAGATTCGTCAAGTGGCACCAAAGTTATTGGCAAAACAAAAAATGCTCAGTTTATGGAAAATAAAGGTCCTAAATATAATGCAACCGCCAGAAGATGGTACATTCAGCAAATGTTCAACAATAAATCTATTCCGTGGCTGCCGTGGCGCTCATCTGTGGTTACCGATGTGTCCGGTTACCACGCCAGAGCAAAGTCCATAAGAATTCCCGTGAAAATCATTTCCATCCACCACCCTTCTGGAGTAAATGGGAAAATGAGGTGTCATTATGTGGTAAATGAACTGAGGGCTTTCCCACAGCCTGGCCTTCCAGCATCTTACTCTAGGAATGAATGTTTGCTTCTACTCCATCTTCTCAATGGAGCACCTGCGGTTTTCATTTATTTGGCACTGACAGAAACAACATTAGATGCTAGGAGGAAGCGCTTTGAAGAGAGTATTCATCTTTGCTGTGGGAGCCCCTCCCTGCTAAGCACCCCAGCTTCATGGGCGCATGAGGACCTGGGCTGGCCAGCCAATGAGCAGCGCCCTATAGAAAATGTATTCACACAAATCACAATCAATTCAGCCCCCTCATGACTCGGAACCTCAAGACGACATCCAATTGTCAGAAGGATGAATAAATATTGTTTAAAAGATCAGAGGGAAAGAATCGTGCCCCTTTCACTGCAGGGTGTCCGGGCACCTCAGTGTTGAACCTGTCGGAGAAGAGGGGTTGGGTTGTTCAACCACATGAGGCTTTGGTTAGTTTCTTTGCGAACTTCTCATAAATCTGAGCGCATTAACCGAGAAAGTGTTGCCCTGAACGTCAGGGTTCTGCAGTATCAAATATATGTAGGTTTGTTTACACAATCAATGATGCAATTTAAGCAGATCACTGCCTTGTGGCAGAATCACTGTTCATGGTGAACTGTTAATGAAAGACATCAAATTTAGGACTATTAGGAAAATGTGTTATTCATATAATCTTTTAAACTTCTTACAGCCTAAGAAATCAGGTGCCCCTGACTGTGGGGCCGGTGAAAGCACTGCACATGGCGGTTTTTAAAGGTTTTTTTTACAAAACATCCTAATTCCCTTCAATCTCTCTCATGCAAAAACGTATGCACACCTCAAAGTCTTGGATCACATCTGAGAATCTTGGTACCAGATATATTTTGATGTTCCTTAGGTTCAGAGGGACAGTGAGGCTCGGGAAAGAGCAAAGGTAATTAAAAGGGAAATACGGGTTTGGGGGCCCTGCAAGTATCTACGGTGAGCTGAATAGCGCCTACCATAACCACATAATTGCCACACATTTTAAGGATTCTATTGGTGGGTGACAGACTTCCTTCACCTTGATCGTCCGGCCTACAAAATACACTGACATGACATTTCCGAGGTTTCTTTTCCAGAGGATGGTACTTGAGGGATGGGGCTTGTCTCTGTGTAAAGATATCTGATCCTTTCTACGGGACCACTGGCTACCCCTGGGGAACAGTCTAATGCCAGTGTCTGAAGGCACGTGCCAGTGAAGCAGGATGTGACGCTCAGGAGGAGACACCACGTGGGACGTCATCCCACAGAGTAGCGGGGTTCAGTACACCCATTCCCCACCAAGTAGTCTTTTTGGAGACTTGCATGCAAGCATTTGCTACTCAGCAATAGGACATTGCTGCACGTGGCCTTACTTCCTGGGACCGCTGGTCCATCATGGGATGGGAGACCACACGGCCTGGCTACTACAGCCCCAACCGGCTTCAACATGCTACACGGACTGCCAGGAGAAGTGATCCATCTCATGTCTGGATCAGGCTGAGGTACTGAGATCCTCTCTCTTGCCCTCATGCTAATTCTGGGGTGACTGTACACCACTGGATAAGGACTGATCGCAGAGAGGGGCGGCTGTGAGAATAGTCCCCGGGTCTTGATGACCTATTTGCTATACCACCATCCCGCTCCCAGAGGAAGCTCATCGACTGATGGCCATATGATCCAAATCTCTGCAGATGTGCACCTTGATGCTAATGTAAGGAGAAAGGCCTTCCTTGCCTGAGCCTTGAATGTGCAAACTGGACATAAAGCTCGATGTGCAATGACCCACCGCAACGTGGATTACGGTGAATGGGAAATCTTCAGAATATTCCACATTTCCAACCCTGAAGCACTTGAAATGTTCTTCGAAATCCTGGAATCATATTCCATGGACACCTCTGATGCTCCCAGCAGATCATCGAGATCTTCACTGAACCTATCATTCCATGCCAGACAATCCTTTAGAAGCTTCCTGATGATCCAAGAGGTGAAAAACATCACCAGCAATAGAGAAAGAGACAAGTCTACATATTTATTAAAGCCCTCACACAAGTGACCGACACATAACATAAGGATTGCCAGAACAGGCATTGTCTGACCTTACCTTCTTTCATTATGCATCAAGGATGGACTGTTAGCCCATAGTCCTGGAGTACCCACCTGCTCTCGGGAAGTATCTTCTCTGGAGCGGACCAAACTACACATACAGCTGACAAGCTCATCGTCCTATATCCTACCATATCCTTTCCTAGTTCAGTACTCTGATATATTACTCACCCATTGCCTACATCCTGGATAACCCGTCAACCTGACTTGTCATAGACTTGGGAACAGGTGGTCGAGAAAGCAGAGACTGAATCCTTCAATCTGTAACTGTGCAGGTGCCAGGGTTCAGTTCCAGGCTGCAATGCCGGAAGCAGAAAAAAATACTTGGCTCCCAAAAGTGGAAATGGGGCCAGCACAGGCAGCAGTGTAAGTCACAAAAGGTTCCTCTAGGGCCATGTGTATGTGTGAGTGAAAGTGAGAGAGCCTCAGTGAAGAAGTGAGTCAGAGCGAGTGAGAATGAGGGTCAGGAAGAGTGAGTATGAGTGCGAACGAATCGGAGTAAGGGAGAGTGTCAGTGAGTGTAACTGAGTATCACTCTGTGTGTGACTGAGTAGGTCACATACCAAGTGAGTCACAATCGCAGTGAGGCTGAATGAATCTGAGAATGAGACTGAGTCAGTCAAAATGAGAATCAGTGAGACTGACTTAGTCAAAGTGAGCCAAAGTGGTTACTGAATGAGTGGGTCTGAGTGGGAGTGAGTAAGACTGAATGAGAATGAGACTAAGTGATTGCGATTGAGATTGAGTTGAGAATGAGTGAGTATGAGTGAGTCAAAGATTTGGTAAATTGCAATGAGTGAGACTAAGACTGAGAGATCAATTGAGCTAGAGTGATAATGAGTGAGACTACGTGAAAATGAGTGTTTCTACGTGAGTCAAAGTAAGATTCATGAGTCAGAGTGAGTCAAATTAGACTAAGTGAGAATGAGTGACTGAGAATGAGTGGGAGTGAGAGAGAACATGTGAGACTGAGTGAGTCAGAGTGAGATTGAGTGACTTAGAATGTGTGGGACTGGAAAGGAATGTGAGAAGAAGTGTGTATGAGAGGGTCAGAGTTATAATGAGGGAGTCAATGAGATTGAGTGACACTGAGAGAGTCAAAGTGAGTAAAAGTGAGGGCATGTATGAACAAGAGTAACTGAATGTGGATGAAAGAGACTGAATGAGAATGAGTGAGAGAGTAAGAATGAGTGCAAGCGAGAGTGAGTGATTCCTCCAAGAAGTCAGCCTTGTTCAGTGGAATTCGAGCCAAGAATCATGCCGCTTCCATGAACATGGCTGCCAAGTGCTCCTTGTCATGTGTAACATCTTCAGCCAGTCCTGACTTTAGACTAACAAAGCTTTAAATCATGGGATTAGTAGTTTTTTATACACATAAAAGTATAGTGTCACCGTGTAAAGTGAATAATGAAGAACAGGTATAAATTGTTATGTATGAAAAGGACACACTTTAACATGTTAATCTTGTTATGCATCACCTGTGCCTTCTTCTACGCACCCCCTCGGCAAACATAATGCTATCACACTAATGGTCCCACGCAGTGGATCATCGGTGCTCCCCTGCAGCACAACACTGTGGGTTCTTATGAGGCACATCACCCAGTGTCTCTGAGCAGCATCATTTGGTGCCACCTACTAGACATTCTCCCATGCTTTGCTAATACATGTACTTGCTGTACAGGGTTCTGTCTGTGTGCATTTTGGTGTGACTATGTCCATGTGTGTCTTCATATATATATAGTTTTTGTGAAACCGAACAGCTGTAGGAGTGATTGTCTACATGCATGTGTGAATGCTTCATCGGCGCATGTGTGACAAATGCTCTGTGCCTCCTTGTGCAGTATAAAGCCTTGCCTATTAGCATTGTCAATGCTTTTTTATTGTGCATTAGAAGTGCTAAATGTGGAAGGCCCTACACTGTTATAATTCATGTTCAAGACCCTACACTGTCATAAACTCATGTGAGAGGCTCTACACTGTTATAAACTCATGTGGGGGGTTCTACACTGTCATGACCTCATGTGGGAGGCTCTAAACTGTCATGAACTCTTTTGAGAGGCCCCACACTGTCATGAACTCATGTGGGAGGTTCTACACTGTCATGAACTCATGTGGGAGGCTCTTCACTGTCATGAACTCATGTGGGAGGCCCCACACTGTTATAAAATCACGTGGAAGGCCCTGCAGAGTTATAGACTCATGTGGGAGGCCCCCCACTTTTATAAATTCATGTGGGAGGTCCCACACTGTTATAAACTCACCGGGAAGGCCCTACACTGTTATAAACTCATGTAGAAGACCCTACACTATTATAAACTCATGTGGAAGTCCTTACACTGTTATAAACTCATGTAGAAGACCCTACACTGTTATAAACTCTACACTGTGGTTGCAAACCGATGTCTCTATAAATTTGGACATGTACCTGAACGTATTAAATTGGTGCATGGCGTCACTGGCACTAAATACCGTGAGGCTTTCAGAAACCTGACAGGAGAGTGGCACAACCGTCCAGTGTTAATCATGAAGTTTGTTTTTTCCAAGGTCTCTCTGAACTCTCACATTGTTAGTCGTGCCATCGAAGGACTTCGCCCAGCTGGCAAGATCAGTTTAATCCTTATGTGACCTGACTTCTGTTGTTTGAAAGCAGTGGAGATGTCACTATATTTTGTGCAAACACATCAATTACTCGAACATCTGCTTTGATTTCTGCCTATTCACTCAGTGTGGCCACATCTATAACAGGTGGACTTGACTCCATTTGTAATTATCTGCCTTATCATTCCCTTGTAAAATAGATGGCAAGCACAATTTCCCCTATGGCATTAAATGCCCTTTGCAACACCCGCCACAACCACAGATGCCCACAGCGGTCTCCGCTATCTCGCATGCCAGATTACCCACAGTTCTTTAGGTCCTTGCCCACCTGGAGACCTGGGCACTAGGGTGCATGATGATGAATTGTTTGCATCCTAGTGGTGCAGCAGGTACCAACACCGAAGGGGGGTAAGCAACACCGACAAGAGGACATCAGGGAGTTTATTTACTAAAATGTTTTGCATAGAATCAACAAAAGTTGTGCGTATTTTGTGAGAGGGACAGAGCAAAACAGCGCCATTTCCACAAAGATGCAGGTGGTGTCCTGCTCTCTCCAATCGACTAGCATACAATGAAACTGCCAGCACCAAGCAAAAAAAAAAGCTTTGCACCTTAGTGCAAGGTTGAGTCCATATTGTCTAGAATGCATTTTTTTACTTGAAGGGTACCGTTCCAGGATAAGATTTATGTTTAGACTAACTACCAAACATTTCATAGTTTGTGTATGGTTATACAGTGCAGCATACTTGTAAACAGGAGGGGGCTCCTCCACCAGGGCGGAGGAGCGTCACCCACCTGCCTGCAGGAGGAGCTGCAAAAAGTTTATAAAAACATCATAGTAAACTCAGTTTATCATGTTGTTTATGTAAAAGTGGGTGGGGCCACGGGCATGATGTGGACAGAGGGGGAGTGCACGCATGTGTGTTTGGTCGGCCATCTTGGGCTGGTCAAAGACACATGCGCACTGGGCTCTCTCCAGCCCAGCAAGGTAGTTGCTGGACAGGAGAGAGTCTGCACAGACTCCCAGTCTGCCTGGGAGCGCCCTGGCTGGGCGTTCCCAGCCAATCCTGACGCTGCCTTGAGCAGCGTCAAGATTGGCCGCAGGGCAGGATGGGAGCCTGTGCCTGCATGCAGCCTGCGAAGGAGGAGCAGAGCGAATGGAGCAGTGCAGCGTGCCACCCCTCCCTCCTTGCCACGCGCTGCCCCGCCCCTTTTCCCTCCCGCGAGCCACGACTGCATGTAAAGTAAGGAAAGCTTGGAGAAATAAAATAATTTCTCCTTAATAATTTTTAAGTCAAAACCGTGTCTACTTTCTTGTTAGATAGGGTTTTGCATAAAAAATAAAGGGAGGTTGCATGGGAGCGCCTTCTTGATGCTAAGTAATGCAAACCAGATCCAGGTGCTGCTTGGCGCTACCTTCAGGTGAATTTCAAGGGCCAGAAGGTGTTTTGTTCTCGGAAGTAAATTTTAAATAAATGTTATTTGTGACGCAAACCCATTGCACAATATTAGTAAATGTACGGTGCAGAGCAGGATACGGGCTTTAAATGGCAAGAGTGTGAGGTGATCTTGGAGCCTGTGGAATACTTGCTGCACATATACTACTGCACAAATCTACTGCACCATGATTGGAACCTGTGACTGGTGCATTTCACATAAAGATTAGCATAAGGGCCATTAAGCTACAGGATAAACAACAGATGTATACCTTGGGTGCATGAGCCTACGGAAGAGGCAGTTTAGTGTTTGGCAGAGCAGGCAATCTGTCTTAAATCAGCTGCACACTGGGGTGGTGAGTGAGGAAATGTTGAAATCTGGAAGATAGGGGAGTTGCTGAAAGTTGCTGTGCATGATGTTGCAATCACATTTACAAGCAGGTTGTGCATCAGCCCTGATGCGCTACTTTTCTTGCATTGCCCTGCACCCCCCTAACATCACCATGGTAGGGCTGTATTAACTATACGTTGCACGATGGTGCACGTTAGCACAATAGCGTCATCACTTATCACACTATTGTGGCACTTTCCCTGAGCAGGCATTAAAAATGACAGAACAAATGGTGCAGTAAAATCTTGTAAATTTCTCTGCGCCATTTGTTTGGGCCTCCCTGCGTGAGAACATCCCCCTTGCATGCATTATACCTGGTGCAGGTATAATGTAGCACAAGGGGTTACAAAGTACTGCAAGGCATGCATTGCACCACTTTGTAAATATGGCACACGGTGGGGGCCTCCTTAACGCCTCCTTAGCCTGAAAAAAATGAAGCTAGGGCAGCGCAAGGAGGTCCAAGGGGCGTGTAAGTATGCCCCATCATTTTATCTTGTGAGACACTAAAGAGTCTACTTTTGTGTAGGCGACTACCATCTCGATATTATTCAGTGGGCCGTTCTCATATTATCACATTGGTGACAAGGACTTGCTCGTTGTTGGAACCAGCGTCTTTGTTATCAAACAGACCCAGGTGATTTGACAGCCCAGAATTCTTGTCCTTGGTGACCATCTGGTGGTGAAGAAAACATTCTATCAGCACAGAGGGGCCCTCTTTATGTCAAGCAATGCAGATCTACGTAGACTGAATCACATGTGGACTCCTGGAAGAACATCTTTGTGGTCTGGTGGGCAAGAAGAGCATCTTTTAAAATACCTGAGTGCTGCAATTTGCCTCTGAGCAGCATAACAAAATCTGATGGGACCTGGCAGCATACATCAATAATGACTGAATAGGTGCAAAAAGTGCCTAGTTGAGAGGAAGCCCCATTGGAGCATGGAGAAACCTAAAGTTATTGACAGAATGGACCTACGAGTGAACATTCACAATTCTTCAGTGTCCACTGATACAGCGTGAGAGACATTGGTCCTGATTCATAAACTGTACTTTGTAGTACAAGTTTTAGTACCTCAGTAGCACTACAAATCTTACTACAAAGGGCTAGTCACAAACCACTTTTGAAGTAACTTACACTTTTATGTAAGTTTACTACTTTTCAGTATTCACAAACTGCACTTTTGTAGCATGTCCCTACTTCTATTATCTTCTATGTGAGGATGTTTCAGAACCAGTGGTTGGTCATGTGTAGTGCTGGATTTACTGCAAAAGTGTAAGTTAATTTGTGCTTAATTTGTTCAAATTAATATCCCCTACACTAATCACACGCTCTTCACTGCACACATATAAAATAACCTACGCAAAATTAATACTGTAACCTTCACAAAAATATGTTGATAGCCTTGCTAGTTTTCCAATTTTCCAAATTTGTGAAGTGCTCTTGCGTTTTGTGAGAATTATTGCAGTAAATGTGCTGTAGATTTTGAAGTACTTGTATTTTCTGTGTTTGACATGCCTTCAGCACATGCTATGTGTAGGAGGCTGGCCTGGCTTGTAGTGGGTACCAGATGTACTTACACTCCGTACCTGGTCCAGTTATCCCTTATTAGTGTAGAAGAGGTGTTTCTAGCAGCTTAGGCTGATAGAAGGTAGCTATAGCAGAGTAGCTTAGGCTGAACTAGGAGACGAGTGAAGCTCCTACTATACCACTGGTGTCATATGCACAATATCATAAGAAAACACAATACACAGATATACTAAAAATAAAGGTACTTTATTTTTATGACAATATGCCAAAAGTATCTCAGTGAGTACCCTGATGTTGGGAGGAAATGTTGGCAAGATTAATAAGAGCTGAGGAAAAGAGTTAAATGCACACACATATGAATAAGTACAATTAAATTACACACTAAGAGAGGACATAAAGGTTGATCCCAGGTTCTCCTAGACAGATATGCCTTTGTTCTATATCACTACATCTTCACCCTCGTTTTGAATGTAACAGTTCTTGGGGATCATGTTACAGTTGACAGGCCCAGGAGATCACATAATCTTTGAATAATAAAATCAAGGGTAGCATGAAGATACTTAACGCGGGCCTGGATGTGACTAATGGGCCTCTGTTAGTGGGCTATTGTTTTCCTATGCTGAAGCTATGGCTTAAATATTGATTTGAAAAATATCTTGACCAGAATGTTGACTCCCATAATATCGTGATGGCAAGTGTAACTGGATGAGTATCGGCTTACTACACCTGATTCCTCGAATGTGTACCTTAACTAAGGGCCTCATTAGGAGCCTGGCAGTCTTAAAACCACCAAACTTGCAGTGGCGGTCGGCACACTGCACTCCTGGTGGTCTGACTTTCAGATTACAACCCTGGCGTTCTGACCGCCAGGGGACTGCCACCACTGCCAGGATCACTGATCACGACGGGGTGGCAGGGGTCAAAGCCTTGGTCAGCCATGGTAGTGTCCATGGCAGCACCTCTGTGCTCATCATGAGTCCACTTTCTGTCAGCATTTCCAATGCGGTTTCACCATCATGGATAGGCTGGTGGAAAGCCAGTGCTGGAGGCCACAGGGGGGGCCTGCACTGCCCATTCCATTAGGCAGTGCAGTGGCCACCCTGCCAGCACCCTTGGAATGCGCACTGTCTCTGTCCTCTGCAGACAGTGCTGTGATCTGCAGCAGACGGTGTGCATTCCGAGGGTGCTGGTGTGCGACGGCATTAACCTTCGCTCCCTTAAGGGAGCCAAGGCCAATGCTGTGGCATTGTTTCTGCCTGGCTGACCGGCGGAAACATCATGATACAATGTTTCCACTTGTCAGCATGTTGAAAACATCATAATATGATGGGGGTGAGGCCACCAGTATGACGGCACGATGCGGGTTCGGCGGTCCGACGGTCGGACCGCCAGACTTGTAATGAGCTCCTAAGTATATTCCTTAAAGGAATGTAGATATGGTGTTAAGAACAGTAAATCTATTCCTACCAATATATACTTGTCTTCAAGATAATTTGGCTGCAAATAGCTTGACCACAATATGTTTGCATGGCAATATTTTTGTGCTGCATAATTTGACACAGAGCAGATATTGATGTTAGAGATTAATAATGTAGCTGTCTGTTAGCCCAACGTAAGATAGGATGGTCTCCTAGGCCATAGTCACAACAAGTATGTTGGACTATTGCAGATGGAATTACAGGGGACCCTAAAGAATTCCGTGGGATGACATCAGAAAACATGGACTTGAATGCTATGGTAATGGATCGGAAGTGATTGAAACTACTATTATTCAGGTCAGTGATGATAGTAACATGATTTAAGATGCTTACTGTCAGTAGAGGGCAGTCGGAATTCGGAAGGGCACTGCTATTAAAAAAACCTTTGAATATTCTGACAGGTTTAGATGTTAGGTATGTGGTTGGAAACTCCCCTGTCCATGTACTGTTGGAGGTATTAAGGAAGAGGCATTTTCTTGGATGATCAGTCTGTTTGTGGCAGCATTGAGGGCTTTGGCCTAGGCTGTTTTCTGTTTCTTTTCCTGGAATATTTAGTGCATAAAGGTGTGGTATGTGCTGTCATTTTCAGATGTTTCTAGATAGCTTCTTTGGGTGTGCGAAGATGTCATTGTCATTAAATGTCACTAATAGCCATGGGGCTGAGGGAGCCATCTGCTTAGATGGGTTGGGTGTAGAGCACTTGTCAAGCCTCAAAGGAGAGAGGACTGTTATGTGATACAGAATCACTCCGGACATTTTTGCTTTTATCAATGTGTGGTTGTGGCGAGATTTAGACCAGGTGACACAATGTGAGAGCAGCTTCATTTTATCTCACCAAAAGACCTCTTTTGGACCACACTACAATCTTACAGTGGGCTTAGTGCCAGCCCATTGCTTACCGTTGGTTGGCTTTCTTATCACTCTTATTGCTGACTCCTTGTTCAATGACTTATCTTCCTCTTCTTGTGTTTGTTGCACCCCTAGAGCAAAGCCTCATTACCATCCTTTGAAAATAAATATTTGTGTTCATGAATGAATGAAAAACCCTTATTTCCATTATTTTAAATATAAGTACAAAATCATATGATTAACATTCACGTAATATGATAAAATCATAGCCTAAAAGAAATATATAAACATCATAAAAACATCTCTAGAAAATAACAGCAGCAAATCAGTTATGATAAAAACCCATAATTCATTATCTTGTTCCAATAAAGTACACTCTTCAAGTAATAACAAACTGCCATAGCCAAATTAAATTCATTTAACTGTGGAAATTTACAAAGGACATTTATGAGTAGCATCTTTAGGTCCACACTCAGATCTTCGCCCGAGTGAGGACGTAAAGATACTAATCGTAAATGTCCTTTGTGAATTCCCAAAGTCGTAAACTTAGACATTTGGTTTAAGTTTAGACGAATGTCTCAGTTTACCTTTGAGAATCAGGCCCATAGGCTTTTATGGTATTTCAGAGGAGGTTGGCTTATGGACAACCATTTTCCTTCAAATTCTGACACTTTCGTATTGTTTTTTTAATTCTGTGCCATTTTCTTAAGGAAAAGTATTTGAAAAATAAACCATGCAATCTATAAAGATATAAAATATTAACCGCAATGTACCTGTTTTGAGATACCATAAGATGTACATTTTTTCAAACAATAACTTAGTTCTCGTATTATAAAGGCAAGACTTATTGTCCTTGCCAGTTCTTGTTTTTATAATGGGTCTAATGTGTAGTGATGAGATAACCTGTTATTGTTTATGTTCATATGTTTGTGTAAAGTTTTGTTTCTAGTTTGATTCTTTAAAATTTGGCATGTGCAGCCTGTGAGGTAGTTTGTGTATCTCTAATGAAATCCCATTCGAAGTCAGGGTACTTAAATGATAAAGCCTCTTTTACCAGACATTTTATTCAATATTTGGACTTATCTTAATTCCTTTTGATTAGGTACTTCAATTGTTTATTTCATTCTATTTAACTTGGTTTGATACCTTTCTTGTTCTCAAACATTCTTGCTTTGCAGTGGCAGACTTTCCACTTAATGTAAGTTTTATCTAGCCAAGAACTTCTTTCTTTCTTTTTTGTAGTTTACAGGTTTTAATCCAATAAATAGCATTCCAGAATCTGGAGGGTTTCCTCTGCAAATGAGCTATGTTGGGTGATTATTTAGGAAATGTGAACAAGTGGGTGTCCCAAGGCTGGAGTTAGGATGGTGATGCAAAATGAGAGTCAATGGCAGAGTCAAAGGAATCACCTGTTTTATTAACATACATATATGGTCACATTTATATGGTAGATGGGTTATTTCTCTAATTAATTTTCTCCCTTAGTGGAGAAAGTTGGAGGGCAGTAAGGTGTTAAAAGTTCCATTGGAATTATGGCTGTGGTAACTTAGAACATAAGAAGCTACATTTTATTGGTGGGGGGACTCTTAATATTTCTGAGATCCTAGTGACCATTGTACACCAACAGAGTGACTATCTTTCAGGCTAATTAAATAAAGGTCTTGCAAGAAAAGGTCAGCTATATAGATTTACTCGGACAAGCTATGTTGTTTGTTAATAGTAGGTTGTTAATAAAGTTGTATCTAGAGTGATCACTTGTGGGAGTACTCGAGTCCACAGTGGCATTTGGATAAGAATAGTCTGACTACAGAGACACTTTTATAACTAACAAAATGCATCTTCAAGGAATTATTCAGTGTAAAGTTTGGACAATAAGGCCCTTATTACAACCTTAGTGGTTGGTGATAAAGCGGAGGTAATACCGCCAACAGGCCGGCGGTAACAAAAATGGAATTATGACCACGGCGGAAACCGTTCAGATAGACAGCCACTTTAACACACCGACCACTATGGCGGTAGCAACAAGCACCATGGCGTTAACTGGCAACAGCCAGGCGGAAGACAATGTACCGCCCACAGTATTACAACAGGCTTCTCTGCCACCTTTTCCGGGGCATTACCAATGACATCAAAAGTACGGTGGAAACAGAACACAGAAGTCAAAGGACTCACCTCTGGAGACACAGGGAACAACCACAATGCCATATTTCCCATGCTCGTCTACCTTTTCCTGCATTATGAACACCAACGCCGGCGAAGACGACCACGGTGAGTACTGCCGCCCAGCACACAAGGGAGGGGGGAGGAAAAAGAGAGTGACACACACACGCAACACGCAACATCCCCACCCCAACACACTACACACAACCAGATGCAGTAACATTAAATATCTTTCCCATACCCCTCCGGAATAATGCAAGGACAATATGTTTGGAAGAAAGTGAGTGTAATACGATTAAAGAACATGAATAAGTGCATTCAATTACAAATGTAGATGGAGGGACACTGCCCAATCCTCAATGCCCCTGGGCCACAGGGCCACAACACATAGGCCAAGGTCCCACATCACTTCTGCAACAACATGGAGAAAACACTGCAGGGGCATCAGGTTGAAAATACACAGGCACCTCAGGGGGACGGGGAATGGGGGGGCACCTCAGCCAGAAGATGGTACAACACCACTGGTGCTGGAGGGGGCTACATGCCCTGTGCGAAGTCCTGGGGAGTGCATGGTCACAGTCTCTCAAGTGGGTGGTTTGCCCACTGCTTGGTCCTGGGGAGTGCAAAGCCACAGTCTCTCAAGTGCATGGTTTACCCACTGCTTGGTCCTGGGGAGTACAGGGCCACAGTCTCTCAAGTGGGTGGTTTGCCCAATGCTTGGTCCTGGGGAGTGCAAGGCCACAGTCTCTCAAGTGGATGGCTTCTTCCACTGGTCCTGGAGGGGGCATTGTGGCCAGTGTGCTTCATCCTGGGAAGGATGGGATGAGTGGATGGCTTCTTCCACTGGTCCTGGAGGGGGCATTGTGCCCAGTGTGCTTCATCCCGGGAAGGATGGATGAGTGGATGGCTTCTCCGCTGGTCTGAAGGGGGCATTGTGCCCAGTGTGCTTCATCCTGGGAAGGATGGAGTGCGTGGATGGCTTCTTCTACTGGTTCTGGAGGGGGCATTGTGCCCAATGTGCTTCATCCTGGGAAGGATTTGGTGAGTGGATGGCTTCTCCACTGGTTCTGGAGGGGGCCTTGTGCCCTCTGATGCAGATCTTGGGGATTGCAAGGTCACAGTCTCTCACCTGGGTGTCAGACCCACTGGATTTGCAGGGGCCAGGATGCACAACAGCCCATGGAGGCAGGACTTCACACTGTCCGCCGGCGGTGACGGCTGCTCAGTGGTGGCAGTGGCAGTGCTGGTGTTGGTGCTGGCAGTGGTGGGGGGAGGCTCCAACCCATCCCCTGCAGCCTCGGACAGCTGCCCACTGGGGCTGCTGCTGCTGGCAGTGGTGCTGGTGGCGGTGCTGGTGTCAGTGCTGGCAGTGGTGGGGGGAGGCTCCAGTCCATCCCCTGCAGCCTCGGACGCCTACCCACGGTGGCTGCTGCTACTGGCAGTGGTGCTGGTGGCGGTGCTGGCAGTGGTGGGGGGAGGCTCCAGTCCATCCCCTGCAGCCTCTGACGGCTGCCCATTGGGGCTGCTGCTATTAGCAGTGGTGCTGGTGGCGGTGCTGGTGGCAGTGCTGGCAGTGGTGTGGGGAGGCTACAGCCCATCCCGTGCAGCCTCAGACGGCTGGTCACTGGGGCTGCTACTGCTGGCAGTGGTGCTGCTGGCGGTGCTGGTGGCAGTGCTGGCAGTGGTGTGGGGAGGCTACAGCCCATCCCCTGCAGCTTCGGACGGCTGCCCACTGGGGCTGCTGCTGCTGGCAGTGGTGCTGGTGGCGGTGCTCGTGGCAGTGCTGGCAGTGGTGTGGGGAGGCTACAGCCCATCCCCTGCAGCCTCGGAAGGCTGCCCACTGGGGCTGCTGGCAGTGGTGCTGGTGGTGGTGCTGGTGGCAGTGCTGGCAGTGGTGGAGGGAAGCTCTAGCCCATCCCCTGCAGTCTCGGACAGCTGAACCCCCATTTTTGGAGGTGGGGGCTCTGAATGAGTCCCAGCACCAGGCCTCCTGTCCTTCCTGCCTGCTGGTGCAGGCCCCTTGCCCTTCCTGTCAGCAGCCGGGGATTGCCCCTTGCCCTCCACACCTGCAGCTGGTGGTGCCTCCTTGCCCTTCCTAGTCGCAGCTGGTGGTGCTTCCTTCCCCTTCCTAGTTGCAGCTGGTGGTGCCTCCTTGTCCTTCCTTGATGTATCTGGTTCAGGCACCCTGTCAGTGTTGCTGCCTAGTGCCCGGGATCCTCTCCCACCTGCAGTAGCTGTCAACACCACTGTGCCCCTGGACGGAGTGGCTGAGTTGCTTGCTTGGGTTTTCTTCACCCTGGCCTGATGTGAAGGATGTGGGGGGAGGGGTAGGGAAGAGGTCAATGGTGGAGAGGAAAAGCTTCTTAGGGGCATTGGGGCAGGAAGAGGGTGAAGGTTTGGGAGTGGAGGAAGAGGAAGTGGTTGTAGGAGGTGTCTGTCTGCTGTGTTTGGGTGCAGGAGCATGGGCTGGATGCTGTTGTGAGGTGGATGGCTGTTGGGTGTCTGAGTGCTTGCGTTTGTGTACCTTGGGAGGAAGGGGCACAGACACAGTAAGAAAGGACACAGGGGACGTGTGCATGGAAGTGGGGGTGGTGAATCCAGTGAGGGGCGTGTAGTGATAGGGGTGATGGTGGTAGTGGATGAGGATGTAGTGCATGCAGGAGTGAGTGTAGACACTACTGGGAGGGAGGTGGACGAGGAGGAGGAGGGAGACACAGTGGAGGCAGTGGATGTTGGTATGTCTGCATCTGGATGGTGTTTGTGTGAGTGCTTGTGTGATGATGTGTGGTGCTTGTGTTTGCCTGAACCACTCCTGTATGTTGTCCTGGGTGCATGCTGGTCTGCCTGTGTGCTTAGGATAGGTTGGGGTTGAGGGGAATGGGATTGGGCAGAGGAGGTTGGAGGGGGGAGGCTAGAAACAGGGATAATGGCTGTCATCAGGGAGGAGGCCAGAGCCTAGAATGATCTCTGTTGGACCACCATGCCAGAGTGAATGCCCTTCAGGAATGAGTTTGTTTGTTGCAAATGGGCTGCCAACCCCTAGATGACTGCGCAACAGAGATGGATCGCAGAATGTCAATAGCCTCCTCACTCAGGGCAGCAGGGCTAACTGGGGCAGTGCCTGAGGTGCCTGGGGCGATGGAGATGCCCACCCTCCTGGGTGAGTGGGCACTGGAAACACGCTGAGGGGCTGCTTGGAGGGCGGTGCTCGTAATGGGAGTGGCAGCAGCTGTACCCGTAGTTGGGGTGGGCACAGAGGTGTCCGCCACCACCAGGGAGCTTCCATCAGAGGAGGTATCACTCTCAGAACTGTCCCCTCCAGTCTCCGCCGTGGTGCTCCCCTCGCCCTCCGTCCCACTGGTGCCCTTACCGTCAGTGGATTCGGCCTCCAGGGCACTGTGGGATGCAGCTCTCCCTGTCACCGGTGCCTCCGCCAGATTATGCTAATGAACATAAGGACAGAGTGACAAAACAAAAAGAGGGGGGGCAACAAAACCACTGTTGGGGTACTGTAGGAAAGTACCATCTTACCTGGCATGTTACCCCCATTTTCACTGTATGTATGTATGTTTTAGACCTTGTGTCACTGGGATCCTGCTAGGCAGGACCCCAATGCTCATAGTATGTGCCCTGTATGTGTTCCCTGTGTGGTGCCTAGCTGTATCACTGATGCTCTGCTAACCAGAACCTCAGTGTTTATGCTCTCTCTGATTTCTAAATTTGTCACTGCAGGATAGTGACTAAATTTACCAATTCTCATTGGCACACTGGTACACCCATATAATTCCCTTGTATGTGGTACTTAGGTACCCAGGGTATTGGGGTTCCAGGAGATCCCTATAGGCTGCAGCATTTCTTTTACCACCCATAGGGAGCTCCGACAATTCTTACACAGGCCTACCACTGCAGCCTGAGTGAAATAACGTCCACGTTATTTCACAGCCATTTTTCACTGCACATAAGTAACTTATAAGTCACCTATATGTCTAACCTTTACCTGGTAAAGGTTAGGTGCAAAGTTACTTAGGGGCATATTTATACTCTGTTTGCGCCGGATTTGCGGCATTTTTTTTACGCAAATCCGACGCAAAACTAACTCCATATTAATGCTTTGACGCAAGACCCGTCTAGCGTAAAAAATCATGGAGTTTGTGTCATTTTATAGCGTGGACACCTACCTTGCGTTAATGAGATGCAGGGTAGGCGTTTCCACGCATAAAATGACTCTAAGGCATTTGTGCCTTATTTAAACTCCTGTGCAAAAATGACGCATGGGAGGGGGCGTACCTTAAAAAATGACGTGCAGCTGCATTTGCGTCATTTTTTAATGCCTGGTTAGGGCAGGCGTTAAGGGATCTGTGGGCTCGGAAGGAGCCCAGAGGTGCCCTCCCCTGCCCCCAGGGACACCCCCTACCACCCTCGCCCACCCCTGGAGGACACCCATGGGTGGGGGGACCCATCTCAGGTAAGTACAGGTAAGTAGAGGTAAGTATTTTTTTATATAATTTTAAGTGGCATAGGGGGGCCTAACTTGGGCCCCCCTACATGCCACTGTGCCCAATGGCCATGCCCATGGGACAGAAGTCCACTGAGCATGGTCATTGGGCAGTGGGGCATGACTTCTGTCTTTGCTAAGACAGGAGTCATTTCCATAGTGATTGTGCGTCATAAAATGACGCGAGTCACGTTAGCGTCAATATTTTGACTCTAACCTGACTTGCACCATTTTTTGACGCACAACCCCCATTATTCCCTACGCCAGCGCTGCCCGGTTCGCATCATTTTTTTTACGCTAACCAGGCAGCAGCGCCGGCTAGCGTCATTCCATAAATATGATGCCCGGCTGGCGCGTTGGAATGGGGTTAGCCCGCGTTAAATTTTTTTACGCAAAATTGTGTTAGCGCAGTCTTGCATCAAACAGTATAAATATGGCCCTTAGTGTGTGGGCACCCTGGCACTAGCCAAGGTGCCCCCACATCGTTCACGGCAAATTCTCCGAACTTTGTGAGTGTGGGGACACCATTACACGCGTGCACTATATATAGGCCACTACCTATGTAGAGCGTCACAATGGTAACTCCGAACATGGCCATGTAAATATGTCTAAGATCATGGAATTGTCACCCCAATACCATTATCCCCCGGGTCTCTAGCACAGAAAGCGGGTCCTGCCAAACTGCCTTTCCAGGGATTCCACTAGAGCTGCTGCCAACCCCTCAGACAGGATTCTGCCCTCCTGGAGTATGGGCAGCCCTGGCCCAGGAAGGCAAAACAAAGGATTTCCTCTGAGGGGGGGGTGTTACACCCTCTCCCATTGGAAATAGGCGTGAAGGGCTGGGGAGGAGTAGCCTCCCCCAGCCTCTGGAAATGCTTTGATGGACACAGATGGTGCCCATCTCTGCATAAGCCAGTCTACACCGGTTCAGGGATCCCCCAGCCATGCTCTGGAGCGAAACTGGACAAAGGAAAGGGGAGTGACCACTCCCCTGACCAGTACCTCCCAGGTGAGGTGCCCAGAGCTCCTCCAGTGTGTCCCAGACCTCTGCCATCTTGGAAACAGAGGTGTTGGTGGCACACTGGACTGCTCTGAGTGGCCAGTGCCAGCAGGTGACGTCAGAGACGCCCTCTGATAGACTCTTACCTCTCTTGGTAGCCAATCCTCCTTTCTTGGTAGCAAACCTCCTTTTCTGTCTATTTAGGGTCTGTCCTCTTGAGAATTCTTCAGATAACGAATGCAAGAGCTCACCAGAGTTCTGCTGCACTTCCCTCTTCGACTTCTGGTGGTGCATGCTCTGGGGGATGCCTGCCTTCACCCTGCACTGGAAGCCAAGAAGAAATCTCCAGTGGGTCGACGGAATCTTCCCCCTGCTAATGCAGGCACCAAAAGATTGCATCACCGGTCCTCTGGCTCCCCTCTCATCCTGACGAGCAGTGTCCTTGGAACACAGGAGCTATATCCAACTGACCCCCACAGTCCAGTGATCCTTCAGTCCAAGTTTGGTGGAGGTAAGTCCTTGCCTCCCCACGCTAGACTGCAAACCTGTGTACTGGGTGATTTGCAGCTGCTCCGGCTTCTGTGCACTTTTCCAAGGATTCCTTTGTGCACAGCCTAGCCTGGGTCCCCAGCACTACGTCCTGCAGTGCTCAACCCTCTGAGTTGGACTCCGACATCGTGGGACCCTCCTTTGTAACTCTGAGACATCTCCGGTTCACAAATCTTCCAAGTGCCTGCTCCGGTACTTCTGTGGGTGCTGTCTGCTTTTGTGGGGGCTCTCTGAGTTGCTGAGCGCCCCCTCTGTCTCCTCCTCAAAGGGGCAACATCCTGGTCCTTCCTGGTCCCCAGCAGCACCCAAAATCCTCTACTGCGACCCTTGCAGCTAGCAAGGCTTGTTTGTGGTAACACTTTTGACACATCCAGCATCCATGCGGGCCATCAGGGGGGTCAGGGTTCGACGGGCACCCCTTTTCTCGTTGGGAGGCCATCCCCAGCTGGGCCTCTGACGTCTTCCGTGCCCAGCGTCTCAGGTCCTCCCACCGTTTGCAACAGTGGGTGCTCCGTCTGCCGTAGACCCCCAGGGTCCACACGTCCTTGGTGATGGCACGCCATATACCCTTTTTTTGATGGGCGCTGACCTGCAGAGAAATGCACATTGGAAAAGGTATCAGTCAGACCTTCCTGCCTGTTACACTCATGGCCCACCATAGCCCTCCCAACCCCTCATGCACATACATTGCCCACCATACATGGTGCACGCTGCCCAGGACACCTCCACCACCCTGTAGGAGGCTGGACTGGTTTGTAGTGAGTACCAAGGGGTACTTGCACCTTGCACCAGGCCCAGTTATCCCTTATTAGTGTATAGGGTGTCTAGCAGCTTAGGCTGATAGATAATGGTAGCTTAGCAGAGCAGCTTAGGCTGAACTAGGAGACGTGTGAAGCTACTACAGTACCACTTAGTGTCATATGCACAATATCATAAGAAAACACAATACACAGTTATACTAAAAATAAAGGTACTTTATTTTTATGACAATATGCCAAAGTATCTTAGAGTGTACCCTCAGTGAGAGGATAGGAAATATACACAAGATATATATACACAATAGCAAAAATATGCAGTATAGTCTTAGAAAACAGTGCAAACAATGTATAGTTACAATAGGATGCAATGGGGAAACATAGGGATAGGGGCAACACAAACCATATACTCCAAAAGTGGAATGCGAACCACGAATGGACCCCAAACCTATGTGACCTTGTAGAGGGTCGCTGGGACTATTAGATAATAGTGAGAGTTAGAAAGATAACCCTCCCCAAGACCCTGAAAAGTGAGTGCAAAGTGCACTAAAGTTCCCCTAAGGACAAAATAGTCGTGTTAGAGGGAAAATGCAAGGAAAACACAACTCAGCAATGCAACAACGATGGATTCCTGACTGAGGGTACCTGTGGAACAAGGGGACCAAGTCCAAAAGTCACAAGCAGCTCGGAGATGGGCAGATGCCCAAGAAATGCCAGCGGTTGGTGCAAAGAAGCTCTTACTAGGCTGAAGAGCTGTGAATACTGCAGGAACGACAAGGGCTAGAGACTTCCCCTTTGGAGGATGGATCCCCCATGCCTTGGAGAGTCGTGCAGAAGTGTTTTCCCGCCGGATGGACGCCAACAAGCCTTGCTACACGCAAATCGTGCGTTTGGCATTTTTGGACGCTGCTGGGGCCCAGGAGGGACCAGAAGGTCGCAAATTGGACTTGCAGAGAGAGGGGACGTCGAGCAAGACAAAGAGCCCTCACTGAAGCAGGTAGCACCCGGAGAAGTGCCAGATACAGGCACTACGAGGATGCGTGAAACGGTGCTCGCCGAAGTTGCACAAAGGAGTCCCACGTCGCCGGAGACCAACTTAGAAAGTCGTGCAATGCAGGTTAGAGTGCCGTGGACCCAGGCTTGGCTGTGCACGAAGGATTTCTGCCGGAAGTGCACAGGGGCCGGAGTAGCTTGCAAAGTCGCGGTTCCCAGCAATGCAGCCCAGCGAGGTGAGGCAAGGACTTACCTCCACCAAACTTGGGCTGAAGAGTCACTGGACTGTGGGGGTCACTTGGACGGTGTCGCTGGATTCGAGGGACCTCGCTCGCCGTGCTGAGAGGAGACCCAAGGGACCGGTAATGCAGCTTTTTGGTGCCTGCGGTTGCAGGGGGAAGATTCCGTCGACCCACGGGAGATTTCTTCGGAGCTTCTGGTGCAGAGAGGAGGCAGACTACCCCCACAGCATGCACAAGCAGGAAAACAGTCGAGATAGCGGCAGGATCAGCGTTACAGAGTTGCAGTAGTCGTCTTTGCTACTATGTTGCAGGTTTGCAGGCTTCCAGCGCGGTCAGCGGTCGATTCCTTATCAGAAGGTGAAGAGAGAGATGCAGAGGAACTCGGCTGAGCTCATGCATTCGTTATCTAAAATTTCCCCAGAGACAGAGACCCTAAATAGCCAGAAAAGAGGGTTTGGCTACCTAGGAGAGAGGAAAGGCTACTAACACCTGAAGGAGCCTATCAGCAGGAGTCTCTGACGTCACCTGGTGGCACTGGCCACTCAGAGCAGTCCAGTGTGCCAGCAGCACCTCTGTTTCCAAGATGGCAGAGGTCTGGAGCACACTGGAGGAGCTCTGGACACCTCCCAGGGGAGGAGCAGGTCAGGGGAGTGGTCACTCCCCTTTCCTTTGTCCAGTTTCGCGCCAGAGCAGGGGCTAAGGGGTCCCTGAACCGGTGTAGACTGGCTTATGCAGAATTGGGCACATCTGTGCCCAACAAAGCATTTCCAGAGGCTGGGGGAGGCTACTCCTCCCCTGCCTTCACATCATTTTCCAAAGGGAGAGGGTGTCACACCCTCTCTCAGAGGAAGTTCTTTGTTCTGCCATCCTGGGCCAGGCCTGGCTGGACCCCAGGAGGGCAGCTGCCTGTCTGAGGGGTTGGCAGCAGCAGCAGCTGCAGTGAAACCCCAGGAAGGGCAGTCTGGCAGTACCAGGGTCTGTGCTACAGACCACTGGGATCATGGAATTGTACCAACAATGCCAGGATGGCATAGAGGGGGCAATTCCATGATCATAGACATGTTACATGGCCATATTCGGAGTTACCATGGTGAAGCTACATATAGGTAGTGACCTATATGTAGTGCACGCGTATAATGGTGTCCCCGCACTCACAAAGTTCAGTGAATTGGCTCTGAACAATGTGGGGGCACCTTGGCTAGTGCCAGGGTGCCCTCACACTAAGTAACTTTGCACCTAACCTTTACCAGGTAAAGGTTAGACATATAGGTGACTTATAAGTTACTTAAGTGCAGTGTAAAATGGCTGTGAAATAACGTGGACGTTATTTCACTCAGGCTGCAGTGGCAGGCCTGTGTAAGAATTGTCAGAGCTCCCTATGGGTGGCAAAAGAAATGCTGCAGCCCATAGGGATCTCCTGGAACCCCAATACCCTGGGTACCTCAGTACCATATACTAGGGAATTATAAGGGTGTTCCAGTAAGCCAATGTAAATTGGTAAAAATGGTCACTAGCCTGTCAGTGACAATTTGAAAGTAATGAGAGAGCATAACCACTGAGGTTCTGGTTAGCAGAGCCTCAGTGAGACAGTTAGGCACCACACAGGGAACATATACATGCACACCTATGAGCACTGGGGCCCTGTGTGACAGGGTCCCAGTGACACATACATATAGGCCACAAACCTATGAGCACTGGGGTCCTGACCAGCAGGATCCCAGTGACACATAACAACCATACTGAAAACATGGTGTTTTCACTATGAGCACTGAGGCCTGGCTATCAGGATCCCAGTCAGACAGTGAAAACAGTGACAAAACACCCTGACATACACTCACAAACAGGCCAAAAGTGGGGGTAACAAGGCTAGAAAGAGGCTACCTTCTCACACAACCCCCCCCCAAACGAAGGACAATAAGGCTAACCTTGGCCAGTTGAGACTTTATTGTCTAAGTGGTGATAAGTAGAGAGTAGCTTTGCAATAGACTGGTTACTCCCTTTATCATCCACTATATTGTTACTTCCCTGTGGGGATGTAAACCACCCTGTTTGAAGTTTTTTAGCTAAGCAACAATGGGAAGATGTATTTTCAGAGTTTCTATCAGTAAGTTTTAGTTTAGAGCAGTGGGAATTGTCCACTGAACCTATTTGTAGTGATGGAAATGCCAGACAGGGATGCTGTCTCAGAAAAGCCATAGCTGGGCAAAAACTTTGTCCATCTGGCTGGAAGAGAGAACAGGGATGCTGTTTCTCTTGAGTTGGAGCAGGGCAGGGATGCTGTCCTATGAGCTCCACACTAGGGCAGGGATGCTGTCCTAAGTGTTGTGAGGTAGTGCAGGGTTTCTGCACTAAAGTTTCTCTGGGAGGGTTGGAGGGATGCTCCATGTTAACTAAACTGGTGCTGTTTTTCTCACCAATGTTAGTTATCCCACAGAGAGGTACTTCCACCTCAGGGAGTCCAGCTTTGCCAGCTGATGATTCCCTTGGAACAGGTGCCACCCCAGGAGAGGTTTCTCCCACCACAGGAATAGTATCCTGAATGGTAGGGTGGTTAGGGGATACTGTGATACCCTTTTTACCTGTTGATGGAGAGGGATCCTGAGTTTTCAGGCCTTCTCTCCTTTGCTTTTTCATTTCACTTGAAATGAGAGGGAACAATTCCTCAGGGATGCCCAGCATGGCTGCATGGGCATAAAACTCTACATCAGCCCAACCTGAGGTCTCTAGGTCATTACCTAAGAGACAGTCTACAGGTAAGCTAGGTGATACCACCACCTGCTTAGGGCCAGTAACTCCACCCCAACTAAACTGAATTATAGCTAAGGGAAGAAACTTAGTGGAGTTATGGACATCAATAATTTTATACTGTTGTCCAATGATGTGTTGTTCAGGAGGCACTAGGTTTTCAGTCACCAAAGTGAAACTGGCACCTGTGTCCCTGTAGGCCAAGGCCTCAACACCATTTATTGAAACTGTCTGCCTGTACTTATCCATTGTAAGGGGACAAGCAGCCAGTGTGGCAAGGCCAATGCCACTAGGTGTGACAGAAACTGTCTTGGGACTGATTACATCAGTTTCCACTATGGACCCATAAGTGAACCCAACTACACCCTTTGCTTGACTGTTGCCAGCAGTCCCACCACTAGTACCACTACTGCTAGGGGCACTAGAGCTTGATGTATTAGTGGTGGTAGGCTCAGGGGGTTTACCTGGACAGGACATATCCCCTGGCCTATGGCCTCTGTTTTTACACACAAAGCACCAAGGCTTTTTAATGTGTGCAGGTTGGGAAGAAGAGGAAGAATTTGTTTTATCCCCACCCTCTGAAGAGTGTTTAAGATTTGAAGTGGGATCTTTGGTTTTACCCTTATCCCCATGCTTATCTTGAGATTTTTCACCATCTTTCTTCTTATTGCCATCTTTGTCACCCCCTGTATGAACTTTTCTGTTCACCCTTGTTCTGACCCATTTGTCTGCCTTCTTTCCCAATTCTTGGGGAGAGGTCAGATCAGAGTCTACCAGGTACTGGTGCAACAAATCAGACACACAATTATTAAGTATATGCTCTCTCAGGATTGTGTTATACAGGCTTTCATAATCAGTAACTTTACTGCCATGTAACCACCCCTCCAAGGCCTTCACTGAATGGTCAATGAAATCAACCCAGTCTTGTGAAGACTCCTTTTTGGTCTCTCTGAACTTTATCCTGTACTGTTCAGTGGTTAAGCCATAACCATCCAGGAGTGCATTCTTAAGAACTTGGAAATTATTGGCATCATTTTCTTTCACAGTAAGGAGCCTATCCCTACCTTTTCCACTAAATGATAGCCATAGGATAGCAGCCCACTGCCTTTGAGGGACATCCTGTACAACACAGGCCCTCTCAAGTGCAGCAAACCACTTGTTAATGTCATCCCCCTCCTTATAAGGGGAACTATCTTGTGCAGATTCCTGGAATCATGCTCTTTTGCAGGATGACTATGGGGAATACTGCTGCTGCCACCATGGGTATCTAAACCCAACTTCTGTCTTTCCCTCTCTATTTCTAAAGACTGTCTATCCAAATCCAGCTGTTGCTTCTTGAGCTTCAGTCTGGTTTGTTCCACTCTCAATCTATTGAGCTCCCTTTCTAACAATCTGTCATCAGGGTGGGTGGGAGGGACATTTCTAGATACAGAGGTATGATGGGAATGAACAGAAGGAGACCTGTCCCTTACAGAGGGCACCCTAACAGCTTGGCTACCAGCATAATGTGAGATCACATCATCAGTATGATGTGATTCAACCTCTGTACCAACTATGCTAGACTGTCTAGTAATGGGCAGGCTGAGAAGTTTCTTTCCTGAACCTTTTCCTGGGGGAGTCCCTGGATCAGATTGAGAACCATTAGCTACTTTTTCTACAGATTGGGCACTTATGGCCTTATCCTGTACTCTAAGCATATTAATTAACAGTTCTAAAGAAGGATTCTTCCCTACACTCAAACCTCTCTCTATGCAGAGACTCCTTGCTCCTTTCCAGCTAAGGTGATCATATGCAAGTTTGGACAGTTCAACATTTTTTTCTGTGCCAGACATTTTTTTGAGAGAGTTAAAGTGATAGAAAAAGGGAAAAAAAAAAGTTTTCAGAACTTTTTGGAAAGACAGAAAAAACTTTTTTAAACTTTTAAGAACTTTTTGAAAGTTTAGAAGTACTTTTCAGCACTTAGAAAAGAGTGAAAAGAGGAAATGCAAAACTTTTTGGCTATGTGTATATACACTGACCTTGTTTTGTATATTTTTCTCTTATGAAAAGTACCATGACAAGAGTGGTAAGTAGTCTCAAGCACTTATCCCACCGCTGCACAACCAATGTAGGAGGCTGGACTGGTTTGTAGTGAGTACCAAGGGGTACTTGCACCTTGCACCAGGCCCAGTTATCCCTTATTAGTGTATAGGGTGTCTAGCAGCTTAGGCTGATAGATAATGGTAGCTTAGCAGAGCAGCTTAGGCTGAACTAGGAGACGTGTGAAGCTACTACAGTACCACTTAGTGTCATATGCACAATATCATAAGAAAACACAATACACAGTTATACTAAAAATAAAGGTACTTTATTTTTATGACAATATGCCAAAGTATCTTAGAGTGTACCCTCAGTGAGAGGATAGGAAATATACACAAGATATATATACACAATAGCAAAAATATGCAGTATAGTCTTAGAAAACAGTGCAAACAATGTATAGTTACAATAGGATGCAATGGGGAAACATAGGGATAGGGGCAACACAAACCATATACTCCAAAAGTGGAATGCGAACCACGAATGGACCCCAAACCTATGTGACCTTGTAGAGGGTCGCTGGGACTATTAGAAAATAGAGAGAGTTAGAAAGATAACCCTCCACATGACCCTGTAAAGTGAGTGCAAAGTGCACTAAAGTTCCCCTAAGGACAAAATAGTCGTGTTAGAGGGAAAATGCAAGGAAAACACAACTCAGCAATGCAACAACGATGGATTCCTGACTGAGGGTACCTGTGGAACAAGGGGACCAAGTCCAAAAGTCACAAGCAGCTCGGAGATGGGCAGATGCCCAAGAAATGCCAGCGGTTGGTGCAAAGAAGCTCTTACTAGGCTGAAGAGCTGTAAATACTGCAGGAACGACAAGGGCTAGAGACTTCCCCTTTGGAGGATGGATCCCACACGCCTGGGAGAGTCGTGCAGAAGTGCTTTCCCGCCGGAAGGAGGCCAACAAGCCTTGCTACACGCAAATCGTGCGTTTGGCGTTTTTGGACGCTGCTGGGGCCCAGGAGGGATCAGAAGGTCGCAAATTGAACCTGCAGAGAGAGGGGACGTCGAGCAAGACAAAGAGCCCTCACTGAAGCAGGTAGCACCCGGAGAAGTGCCAGAAACAGGCACTACAAGGATGCGTGAAACGGTGCTCGCCGAAGTTACACAAAGGAGTCCCACGTCGCCGGAGACCAACTTAGAAAGTCGTGCAATGCAGGTTAGAGTGCCGTGGACCCAGGCTTGGCTGTGCATGAAGGATTTCTGCCGGAAGTGCACAGGGGCCGGAGTAGCTTGCAAAGTCGCGGTTCCCAGCAATGCAGCCCAGCGAGGTGAGGCAAGGACTTACCTCCACCAAACTTGGGCTGAAGAGTCACTGGACTGTGGGGGTCACTTGGACGGTGTCGCTGGATTCGAGGGACCTCGCTCGCTGTGCTGAGAGGAGACCCAAGGGACCGGTAATGCAGCTTTTTGGTGCCTGCGGTTGCAGGGGGAAGATTCCGTCGACCCACGGGAGATTTCTTCGGAGCTTCTGGTGCAGAGAGGAGGCAGACTACCCCCACAGCATGCACAAGCAGGAAAACAGTCGAGAAGGCGGCAGGATCAGCGTTACAGAGTTGCAGTAGTCGTCTTTGCTACTATGTTGCAGGTTTGCAGGCTTCCAGCGCGGTCAGCGGTCGATTCCTTATCAGAAGGTGAAGAGAGAGATGCAGAGGAACTCGGCTGAGCTCATGCATTCGTTATCTAAAATTTCCCCAGAGACAGAGACCCTAAATAGCCAGAAAAGAGGGTTTGGCTACCTAGGAGAGAGGAAAGGCTACTAACACCTGAAGGAGCCTATCAGCAGGAGTCTCTGACGTCACCTGGTGGCACTGGCCACTCAGAGCAGTCCAGTGTGCCAGCAGCACCTCTGTTTCCAAGATGGCAGAGGTCTGGAGCACACTGGAGGAGCTCTGGACACCTCCCAGGGGAGGTGCAGGTCAGGGGAGTGGTCACTCCCCTTTCCTTTGTCCAGTTTCGCGCCAGAGCAGGGGCTAAGGGGTCCCTGAACCGGTGTAGACTGGCTTATGCAGAATTGGGCACATCTGTGCCCAACAAAGCATTTCCAGAGGCTGGGGGAGGCTACTCCTCCCCTGCCTTCACACCATTTTCCAAAGGGAGAGGGTGTCACACCCTCTCTCAGAGGAAGTTCTTTGTTCTGCCATCCTGGGCCAGGCCTGGCTGGACCCCAGGAGGGCAGCTGCCTGTCTGAGGGGTTGGCAGCAGCAGCAGCTGCAGTGAAACCCCAGGAAGGGCAGTCTGGCAGTACCAGGGTCTGTGCTACAGACCACTGGGATCATGGAATTGTACCAACAATGCCAGGATGGCATAGAGGGGGCAATTCCATGATCATAGACATGTTACATGGCCATATTCGGAGTTACCATGGTGAAGCTACATATAGGTAGTGACCTATATGTAGTGCACGCGTATAATGGTGTCCCCGCACTCACAAAGTTCAGTGAATTGGCTCTGAACAATGTGGGGGCACCTTGGCTAGTGCCAGGGTGCCCTCACACTAAGTAACTTTGCACCTAACCTTTACCAGGTAAAGGTTAGACATATAGGTGACTTATAAGTTACTTAAGTGCAGTGTAAAATGGCTGTGAAATAACGTGGACGTTATTTCACTCAGGCTGCAGTGGCAGGCCTGTGTAAGAATTGTCAGAGCTCCCTATGGGTGGCAAAAGAAATGCTGCAGCCCATAGGGATCTCCTGGAACCCCAATACCCTGGGTACCTCAGTACCATATACTAGGGAATTATAAGGGTGTTCCAGTAAGCCAATGTAAATTGGTAAAAATGGTCACTAGCCTGTCAGTGACAATTTGAAAGTAATGAGAGAGCATAACCACTGAGGTTCTGGTTAGCAGAGCCTCAGTGAGACAGTTAGGCACCACACAGGGAACATATACATGCACACCTATGAGCACTGGGGCCCTGTGTGACAGGGTCCCAGTGACACATACATATAGGCCACAAACCTATGAGCACTGGGGTCCTGACCAGCAGGATCCCAGTGACACATAACAACCATACCGAAAACATGGTGTTTTCACTATGAGCACTGAGGCCTGGCTATCAGGATCCCAGTGAGACAGTGAAAACAGTGACAAAACACCCTGACATACACTCACAAACAGGCCAAAAGTGGGGGTAACAAGGCTAGAAAGAGGCTACCTTCTCACACACCCCCATTACACAAGGCCTTCACACACATCACACCATTCATTCATGCCCCATGGATCGTGCCTACAGTGTACTCTGCAGCGGTGAAGGCAGGGGCCCTTTCCCCAGTGACACGAGCCATGGTCGGTTCCAGACACAGGTCACAGCAGCACTTGCAGTGTAGGTCCTTGTAGGAGGCTGGCCTGGCTTGTAATGGGTACCAGAAGTACTTACACCTTGTGCCAGGTCCAGTTATCCCTTATTAGTGTAGAAGAGGTGTTTCTAGCAGCTTAGGGTGATAGAAAGTAGCTATGGCAAAGCAGCTTAGGCTGAAATAGGAGACATGTAAAGCTCCTACTATACCACTGGTGTCATATGCACAATATCATAAGAAAACACAATACACACAATTACTAAAAATAACGGTACTTTATGTTTATGACAATATGCCAAAAGTATATCAGTGAGTACCCTCAGTATGAGGATAAGTTATATACACAAGATATATGTACACAAACCAAAATTAGGTAAGTAATAGCAAGAAAAGTAATGCAAACAGTGTAGAATTACAATAGGTTGCAATAGGAGCACATAGGGATAGGGGCAACACAAACCATATACTCCAAAAGTGGAATGCGAACCACGAATGGACCCCAAACCTATGTGAGCTTGTAGAGGGTCGCTGGGACTGTAAGAAAACAGTGAGGGTTAGAAAAATACCCACCCAAGACCCTGAAAGGTAGGTGTAAAGTGCACCTACTACCCCCAGAGAGCACAGAATTCGTGATAGGGGGATTCTGCAGGAAGAACAAACACCAGCAATGCAACAACAGTGGATTTCCGGACCTGAGTACCTGTAAGAGAAGGGGACCAAGTCCAATAGTCGCGACAGTGTCGAGAGTGGGCAGGAGCCCAGGAAATGCCAGCTGAGGGTGCAAGGAAGCTGCCTCCTGTTGGAAGAAGCTTGCAGTTCTGCAAGAAAGAAGAGGACTAGGAACTACCCCTTTGGAGGATGGATGTCCCACATCGCGATGAAGCTTGCAGAGGTGTTCCCACGCAGAAAGACCGCAAAGAAGGCTTGATAGCTGCAAGGGTCGTGGTTAGGGTGTTTGGGCTCTCTTATTTCTCCTTTCTTTGAAATCTTTTTGTTTGTCCCAGTGCTTTTTAGAGTTCTCTTGTGCCTGCTTTGTACCTTCCTTATGGGTGATACATGGTAATTCCAATTTTGTAGGTTTGGCTCCCAAACTATCACGTCCTATACTAGTATAGGTATCGGAAATTATTTTCGGTAGCTGTCTCTCTTGTTCCACATTTGGAGTTTCCCGGAGACGCTGGTGTATTACCAGTGACACCACTTCCCCTTTAATATTACTCAGTATTATCGAGGAGACGGTGTCAAAGTTCTGATGCTCTTGATATGTGAGCGATATTTCATGATACTGGTATGCTTCGTACCGTACAGGTACGTTCGCAATTTCATATGTGTGAAATGTGTGCGTTCTTTGGTCAGCCTCAGGAAAGGTGACCCAACAGTAAAACATTTCTGTTTGGTATGCTTCAGTTGCCTCTATTCTCAGCGTAACATCCCTGCCCTCGTCTGTAAGGCCATGCGCTAATAAATGTTGTGTAAGTGCATGTCTAGCATTCGCAGGAATGTCAATGGCATTAGCCATAGTCGTTTAGAGAAACGGAACACCAAATAGGGGAAGTTTTTTTCTTTTTATGTGTTCGAGCTCGAACAACCTACAGCTTAATTAGGTGTTACCTGTTCAGCTGAGGAGGATTCTCCCAAAGACCACGGACGTCTCCATATAAAAGTACTTAGGGTACCTGTTGTCTGTGAGACAGTGATAGTCAGGGTATCCGTAAATTAGTGCCTAAACACCATTATTGGTGGCGCCATGTCGTAGTTAGGACTCTTGCTCTGAGCAAGACTGCTGGTTTAAAGATAACAGTACTTTTGTTTGAGTCTTTCCCACAAGTCGCAACTGTTATCCCAACCTTACTGGCTCACTAGCAGCACCTCAGCAGAAACACAATAGTAAAAGGTGATTTGTGGCAGTCGCTTACGCATGGACTCAAAGTAAGATATCTCAGGGTTGTCGTGGTTAAACGGAAATTACCCTTTTCTCACAGATATATTATGTCTCATACAAACAAAGGCAATAACACAGATGCAGTGAAGTTATAATAGTTTTTATTTAACATAACTGCAATTTGCGATAAGTTGCATGAACTGCAATGATTAGGATAATGAATATACCAAGCAACAGTATTGTGAAGAAGAGAGTCATTGTTGTGAAGACCCCCACCATTTTGCAATATTTGAAAGAAATATATATATATGTATGTATAAGATGGAATATGCCCTAATGCCCTAATGAGAATAGGCCTAACCTCCTACTTAAAGGAGAGCTGGGTTTGTTAAACCTAATCTGCCAAAGCCGTGTCCATGAGAGGAGCCCCCAACCCTCGTTACCTTGGAATGAGGTCTCTATCTCAGACTCTGCAGGGACACGAAGACTGGGTCAGCGTCAAGACGACGTGCAGCATCGGTATCAGCGATGGTGGCGATGCCCTCTGGTCGGAATCCCTCTGATTATCTGTCTAAAGTGTGATGTATTTATACAGATTGACAAGGTCCCCTGACATAGGTGTAATTCAAAATAATAGATAACAGGCATGCTTGGTACGGCAATTAATATCAACAATCCCTCGAAAGTATAGAGAGGGAAAATCCCTAAGTGTGAACACCTACTGTTTGTTTGTCTTTTGTGCTTGATCTTGACGCCTTGGCGCAGTGACACTGATAATAAAACTCATAACAAGTGGTCCAACTATAAACAAGGCCGCCATCTTAGAAGAAATAAATAACTAAAGGGGCTAAGACAGAGCAAGCTAAGTAGGTTAAAAGTCACTAGGTGACGGGGGCACGAGTTTACAAGCCTTAGGCTAAGCTAACTCCTGCTATCCCATTAAAACAAACTACGATTCACTTTACCCGCACTCACAAAGTTCAGGAAAATTGCCCTGAACAATGTGGGGGCACCTTGGCTAGTGCCAGGGTGCCCACACACTAAGAAACTTGACACCGAACCTTCACCAGGTGAAGGTTAGACATATAGGTGACTTATGTGCAGTGTAAAATGGCTGTGAAATAATGTGGGCATTATTTCACTCAGGCTGCAGTGGCAGGACTGTGTAAGAATTGTCAGAGCTCCCTATGGGTGGCAAAAGAAATGCTGCAGCCCATAGGGATCTCCTGGAACCCCAATACCCTGGTACCTCAGTACCATATACTAGGGAATTATATGGGTGTACCAGTATGCCAATGTGAATTGGTAAAATTGGTCACTAGCCTGTTAGTGACAATTTGGAAGTAAAGAGAGAGCATAACCACTGAGGTTCTGGTTAGCAGAGCCTCAGTGAGACAGTTAGGCATCACACAGGGACACATACAGGGCACATACTTATGAGCACTGGGCCTTGCCTGGCAGGGTCCCAGTGACATATGGACTACAACAACATACATACAGCGAAATATGGGGGTAACATGCCAGGCAAGATGGTACTTTCCTACAGTCCTCTCCTGTTGAAGGTCAGGTAGCAAGTGGTGAACAGATAGAAAATGGCGGTCACGCCCGCGGCAGTGCGTACCGTCACCTCCGACGTACATCACCATTGGCCACTGTAACCCAAAGGGCCCAATGGGATCCAATGAGAAATTTGCACGGTGGTTTTCGACCACCTACCGTAACGGAACACAACGTCAGACGAATTACCTCATTTCTACCTGTCCCTCCATACAGGACAGGTGGAAGTCATTTTGGGGGGGGGCAGGCCATGGACCTAACTGTGTCACAGTACACATAGGCACCATTTGGGCCTATACAACAATATTGGGTTACAGTTACAACATGCAAAGCAGTGTAGTGTTTGGAAATATGGAATACTGACCAGCTACTAACCGTTTGCCTCCTGGATTGCAACCGCTGCAGATGAATAGGAGATGGAGACATCCCCCGTGTACAGGCGGACAGGTGGGCTTGGCTACAATGGAGGACAGGCACATTATCCTCACCTATAGACTGGACAGGGCCACAATCACAGAGCTGTGTGCCCAATTAGAACCTGATCTGATATCTGCTAGCCGTCAGCCCACTGGGATCCCCACTCTTGTGCAAGTCCTATCTGTGCTCGATTTCCTGGCAAGTGGCTCCTTCTAAGTGACAGTGGGATTGGCAGCAGGAATGTCTCAGCCAATGTTCTCAATAGTGCTGACCAGAGTTTTGTCTGCCCTGATTAAACACATGCATAGCTACATAGCTACATCGTTTTCCCCCAGGTGGAGTATTTGGCCACAGTGAAAGCTGATTTCTATGCTATGGGACATATTCCCAACATTATTGGGGCTATTGATGGTACACGTATTGCATTTGTCCCCCCCCAACCAGAGAAATGAACAGGTGTTCAGAAATCGAAAGAGCTTTCACTCAATGAATGTGCAGATTGTGTTCCTGGCAGATCAGTACATCTCACATGTCAATGCAAAATATCCTGGGTCTGTGCATGATGCCTTTCTCCTGAGGAATAGCAGCATCCCATATGTGATGGCTCGACTACAGAGGCACCGGGTGTGGCTAATAGGTGATCCTTGGTCCCCACCCAGTGGTTGTTGGTGTATGGGTATGGTGTAGGCCCCAACGGTTATTGTGTGTCTAACAGTTGTCCCTCAATATTTTCAGGTGACTCTGGTTACCCCAAACTCTCATGGCTACTTTCCCCTGTGAAGAATCCCAGGACAAGGGCAGAGGAACGTTACAATGAGGCACATGGGCGAACAAGAAGAATAATAGAAAGGCCATTCGGCCTCCTGAAGGCCAGCTTTCGTTGCCTCCATCTAAAAGGTGGATCCCTGTACTACTCACCCAAGAAGGTGTGCCAGATCATTGTGGCCTGCTGTATGTTGCACAACCTTGCCTTACGTCTCCAGGTGCCTTTCCTGCAGGAGGATGAGGCTGGAGATGGGCGTGTGGCAGTAGTGGACCCTGTGGACAGTGAAGATGAGGAGGCAGAGGATGAGGATAAGGACTACAGAAGTGCTATAGTATGACAGTACTTCCAAGGGCACACAGGTAAGACACTGTAATTACACTTTACATTGACAGTTTTGTATTTGACATTGTCACTGGCAGGCTGATTTTTCCACTTCTAGGGCCACTTACTGTATTATTTGGCATCTCTATTTTCAGATATTTGTGCCCCACTATCGCTCCTGGTGTGTTGACTGCAGCCAACTACGGGTCATTCCTATGTATACATTACTGTACAGTTATATTGCAGTGTTTAAAGCTTGTTAAACAAATACACGGTTTAATGATTTGACAGACTCCATACTTATGTTTATTCAAATGGTGTTTAATTAAGTGCTAATGATTAGAGGGGGATGTGCAATGGGCTGGGGTGTTGATGGAGGAAAGTCCAGGATAGAGTCCAGTCTATTTGCATCACAGGGGCATTGTCCAAGGTGGCATAGGAAGGGGAGCAATGGCAGTTCAAGGTGGACAGGGTGACAGAGTGGGACACAAGGGTGACATTCAGGAGAGTCTTATTTCCTGGCGGGGGTCTTGGCAATGTTCTCTGGCTTCTGCCTGGATCACAGGGACCGTTTGCAGGGTGGTTCTCCTTCTGCAAGGGGTGGGGTGCTGGTGGCCTGTAGTTCCTGTGGCGGGGCCTCCTGTCGATTAGCGGCAGTGGAGGTGGAAGGCTATTCATCGGTTTGGCTAGTGTCAGGGGCCCGGTGGTGTGCCACTGCCTCCCTCATGGTGTTGGCCATGTCTGCCAGCACCCCTGCAATGGAGACCAGGGTGGTGTTAATGGCCAGGTTAGTCATCCAGATCCAGGTGTCCAGAGCTGCTGTCATCACTGTGGGCCTATTCTGGGGGTGGACTGGTTGCTGGCACCTCTTCTCCGGTGACGTTGGGTGGGGGACCTGTGGGGATATAAATGCAGTGTTATTGTTTCTGTGTGTGTCATCTTGTGCATGGGTGTGTTGTCCTCTATGGTTGTTATTGCGGTAGCTTTGCCTTGTGTGAACAGTGATTTTGTGGGCCAGGTGATTCTCTCTAATGTGCATGCTTTAGTGATGGGTGTCCATGCAGGTCTGTGAGGGGTGTCCATGCATTGGTGCTGCATGCAGGGCTATGTGGGAGGAGGTGAAGTGATGGGAGTAAGGGTAAAGATGGGGGTTTGTGATGGCATGCAGGTAGGGGGGTTGATAGTAATAGAGATTTGACTTACCAGAGTCCAGTCCCCCTCCTACTCCTGCCAGACCCTCAGGATGCATGATTGCCAAGACTTGCTCCTCCCATGTTGTTAGTTGTGAGGGAGGAGATGGGGTCCACCGCCAGTCCTCTGTACAGCTATTTGGTGTCTTGCTACTGTGGAACGTACCTTCCCCCGTATGTCGCTCCAACTCTTCCTGATGTGATCCCTTGTTCTGGGGTGCTGTCCCACGGCATTGACCCTGTCCACGGTTCTCTGCCATAGCGCCATCTTCCTAGCAATGGATATCTGCGGCACCTGTGATCCAAATATCTGGAGCTCTACCCAGATGATTTCCTCCATCATGACCCTTAGCTCCTCCTCTGAGAATCTGGGGATTCATTGCGGTGCCATGGGTGTATTGTGAGTGGTGTGGGTGAGGGTGTGTGGGGTGCTGTGTTGGGGTGTGTGATGTAGGGTGCATGGATGGTGTATAGGTGATGGTGGTGTGTGTCTGTGGTCTTGTCTGTGGTTTTGCTATCTCTCTTGTGGCACTTGTTTTTATGGGTAAAGGTTTGTGGGTAATGTGGGTGTGTGTTTTATAGTGGTATGGGTGTGGTGTGTGTATGTGTGTCAAGTGTGTGTAGTTGGAATTGTCAAATGTGGTGTAGTTTTGTTAGGTTGTGGGTATTTTGAGCGCGGCGGTATGTACCGCCAATGGTTTAGCGCCATTGAATGTCCGCTGTGGTGATTTGTGGGTCATAATGCTGTGGGCAATCAAACAATCATTGAATTTATAAAGCGCTCTACGTACCCGTGAGGGTTTCAAGGCGCTGGGGGGTGCTGTTGTTACTGATCGAAGAGCCAGGTCTTGAGGAGTCTTCTGAAGGTGAGTAGGTCTTGGGTCTGTCGCAGGTTGGTAGGGAGCATGTTCCAGGTTTTGGCGGCGAGGTATGAGAAGGATCTGCCGCCGGAGGTCTTTCGTTGGATGCGGGGAACAACGGCGAGGGCGAGGTTTGCGGAGCGGAGCTGACGGGTGGGGGTGTAGAAGCTGAGTCTGTTGTTCAGGTAGGTTGGTCCGGTGTTGTGGAGTGCTTTGTGAGCGTGGGTAAGAAGCTTGAAAGTGATCCTCTTGTCCACGGGCAGCCAGTGAAGATTTTTCAGGTGGTAGGAGATGTGGCTGCTGCGGGGTACGTCGAGGATCAGCCGGATGGAGGCGTTTTGGATGCGGTGGAGGCGTAGTAGGTCTTTTTCTGGGATGCCTGTGTAGAGTGCGTTGCCGTAGTCTAGCCTGCTGCTAACAAGGGGGTTCTGTGTCACCGTTCTTCTTGTTTCTGTCGGGATCCACTTGGAGATCCTATGGAGCATGCGGATTGTGTTGTAGCAGGAGGAGGAGACTGCGTTGACCTGTTTAGACATGGTGAGGGAGGAATCGAGGACGAAGCCCAGGTTGCGTGCGTGGTTGGTTGTTGTCGGTGGGGTTCCTAGTGCGGTAGGCCACCAGGAGTTGTCCCAGGCGGAGGGGGTGGGTCCTAGGATGAGGACCTCCGTCTTGTCCGACTCGAGTTTCAGACGGCTGCTTCTCATCCATTCGGCAATGAATTTCATTCCCTCGTGGAGGTTGGTTTTGGTTGTGCGCGTGTCTTTGGTGAGCGAGAGGATGAGCTGGGTGTCGTCGGCGTAGTTGAGGATGTTGAGGTTGTGTTGTTGGTCAACTTGTGCGAGGGGGGGCCATGTAGATGTGGAACAGCGTTGGGCTGAGGAATGAGCCTTGGGGGACACCGCAGATGATGTTGGTGGCTTTGGAGCGGAAATGAGGGTGGCGGACTCTCTGGGCTCTGCCGGAGAGGAATGAGATGATCCAGTCGAGGGCTTTTCCTTGGATTCCAGTTTCGTGGAGGCGTGTTTTCAGGGTGCGGTGGAAGACTGTGTCGAAGGCGGCAGATAGGTCCAGGAGGATGAGGGCTGATGTTTTGCCGTTGTCAATTTGACGTCTGAAGTTGTCTGTGGCGGTCTCAGTACTGTGGTTTCGTCTGAAGCTGGAGTGGGAGGGAGCCAGGATGTCGTTGTCTTCGAGGTGGCTGGTTAGTTGCATGTTGCTGATTTTTTCAATCACCTTCGCTGGGAAGGGGAGTAGGGAGATCGGTCGGAAGTGCTTGAGGTCGTTGGGGTCTGCTTTGGGCTTCTTGAGGAGGGCGCGGATTTCGGCGTGCTTCCAACTTTCTGGAAAAGTCGTTGTTTCGAAGGAGATGTTGATGACCTTCGGTAGTTGGGGGGCGATGGTGGAGTCGGCCTTGTATATGTGGTGGGGGCAGGGGTCTGACGGAGATCCTGAGTGGATAGAGTTCATGATATTGCGTGTCTCTGTGTCGTTGACGTTGGTCCAGGAAGTCAGGCGGTTTGCACAGGTGGAGCTTTCAGGGGTTGGGTCTGGCGTGGGAGTGGCGTTGAAGCTGTCGTGGATGTCGGGGATCTTCCAGTGGAAGAAGGTGGACAGTGCGTTGCAGAGTTCTTGGGATGGAGGGATGTCGTTGACCTTGGCGCTGGGGTTGGAGAGTTCTTTTAAGATGCTAAAAAGCTCTTTGCTGTCATGTGCGTTGTTGTCCAGGCGGTCTTTGAAGTGGGATCGTTTGGCTTGTCTGATGAGTTGGTGGTGTCTGCGGGTGGCGTCCTTGTGGGCTGTGAGGCTGTCATTTGTGCGTTTGAGGAGCCATTCCTTTTTTAGTTTCCGGCAGTAGCGCTTGGAGTTTAGGAGCTCGTTGGTGAACCAGGTGGCTTTTCTTCTGGCTTGGTTGTCGGTGGGTTTCTTGAGTGGCGCAAGGGTGTTGGCACAATCGTTAATCCACATAGTGAGGTTGTGGGCGTGGTGTCTGGGTCGGTGGGGTCAGAGGGTGGGTTCTGGGCGAGGGTGTTGGTAAGCTGGTCTTCCGTAACTTTGCTTCAGCATCGGCGGGGTGGTTGTTGGGTGCGATGGTGCTCGGTATGTTTCTTGTAGGTGAAGTGGATGCAGTGGTGGTCGGTCCAGTGGAGTACGGTGGTATGGTTGAAGGTGACTTGGGCGCTTGAGAAGAAGATGGGATCAAGCGTGTGGCCGGCGATGTGGGTTGGTGGGTTTACGAGTTGTCTGAGGCCGTGGTTGGTGAGGTTGTCGATCAGAGTAGTGGAGTTGGTGTCGTTGTCCAGGTGGAAATTTAGGTCCCCGAGGAGGGTGTAATCCGTTGAGCTGAGTGCATGGGTGCTGGTGAGGTCGGCGATGGATTCGCAGAAAGGTGCTCATGGTCCGGGAGGTCTGTAGATGAGCGTTCCTCTGAGAGTGGTGTTGGAGTCGGTGTGGATGCGGAAGTGTAGGTGTTCGGCGGTCTTGAGGGTGTTGTCAGTGTGGGTGTTGACCTTGAGGGTGGATTTGTGGGCGATGGCTAGTCCTCCTCCGATTCCGTTGGTGTGGTCCCTTCGGATGATCTTGTAGCCGTCCGGGATGGCTATTGCGATGTCGGGTGCCGAGGAGTCGTTCCACCAGGTTTCGGTCAGGAAGGCCATGTCTGAGGTGGTGGAGTCGAGCAGGTCCCAGAGCCCGATGGCGTGCTTGCATGGGGAACAGGTGTTGAGGAGTATGCAGTTGTAGGAGGCTGGCCTGGCTTTTAGTGGGTACCAAGGGGTACTTACACTCTGTACCAGGTCCAGTTATCCCATATTAGTGTAGAAGAGGTGTTTCTAGCAGCTTAGGCTGATAGAAGGTAGCTATAGCAGAGCAGCTTAGGCTGAACTAGGAGACATGCAAAGCTCCTACCATACCACTGGTGTCATATGCACAATATCATAAGAAAACACAATACACAGATATACTAAAAATAAAGGTACTTTGATTTTATGACAATATGCCAAAAGTATCTCAGTGAGTACCCTCAGTATCAGGATGCCAAATATACACAAGATATATGTACACAATACCAAAAATATGCAGTAATAGCAAAAGGAAGTAATGCAAGCAATGTAAAGTTACAGTAGATTGCAATAGGAGCACATAGGTATAGGGGCAACACAAACCATAAACTCCAAAAGTGGAATGCGAATCACGAATGGACCCCAAACCTATGTGAGCTTGTAGAGGGTCGCTGGGACTGTAAGAAAACAGTGAGGGTTAGAAAAATAGCCCACCCCAAGACCCTGAAAAGTAGGTGTAAAGTGCACCTATATTCCCCAGAGAGCACAGTAGTCGTGATAGGGGAATTCTGCAAGGAAGACTAACACCAGCAATGCAACCAAAGTGGATTTCCGGACGAGAGTACCTGTGGAACAAGGGGACCAAGTCCAAGAGTCGAGACAAAGTCGAGAGTGGGCAGATGCCCAGGAAATGCCAACTGAGGGTGCAAAGAAGCTGCCCCTGGATGGTAGAAGCTGTGGATTCTGCAAGAACGAAGAGGGCTAGAAACTTCCCCTTTGGAGGATGGATGTCCCATGTCTTGAAGAAGCTTGCAGCGGTGTTCCCATGCAGAAAAACCACAAACAAGCCTTGCTAGCTGCAAGGGTCGCGGATAGGGTTTTTGGATGCTGCTGTGACCCAGGAGGGACCAGGATGTCGCCACTTGGATGAGGAGACAGAGGGGGCACCCAGCAAGTCAGGGAGCCCTCACAGAAGCAGGCAGCACCCACAGAAGTACCGGAACAGGCACTTAGAAGAGGAGTGAACCGAAGCTCACCCGAAGACACAAAAGGGAGTCCCACGACGCCGGAGGACAACTCAGGAGGTTGTGCACTGCAGGTCAGAGTGTCGGGGACCCAGGCTTGGCTGTGCATGAAGGAAATCCTGGAAGAGTGCACAGGAGCCGGAGCAGCTGCAAATCACGCAGTACCCAGCAATGCAGTCTAGCGTGGGGAGGCAAGGACTTACCTCCATCAAACTTGGACTGAAGAGTCACTGGACTGTGGGAGTCACTTGGACAGAGTTGCTGAGTTCCAGGGACCACGCTCGTCGTGTTGAGAGGGGACACAGAGGACCGGTGATGCAGTCTTTTGTTGCCTGCGGTTGCAGGGGGAAGATTCCGTCGACCCACTGGAGATTTCTTCAGAGCTCCTGGTGCAAGAAGGAGGCAGGCTACCCCCAGAGCATGCACCACCAGGAAAACTGTCGAGAAGGCGGCAGGATCAGCGATACAAGGTTGCAGTAGTCGACTTTGCTACTTTGTTGCGGTTTTGCAGGCGTCCTGAGCAGTCAGCGGTCGATCCTTTGGCAGAAGGTGAAGAGAGAGATGCAGAGGAACTCTGATGAGCTCTTGCATTCGTTATCGAAAGAATTCCCCGAAGCAGAGACCCTAAATAGCCAGAAAAGGAGGTTTGGCTACCTAGGAAGGAGGATAGGCTAGCAACACAGGTAAGAGCCTATCAGAAGGAGTCTCTGACGTCACCTGCTGGCACTGGCCACTCAGAGCAGTCCAGTGTGCCAGCAGCACCTCTGTTTCCAAGATGGAAGAGGTCTGGAGCACACTGGAGGAGCTCTGGGCGCCTCCCCTGGGAGGTGCAGGTCAGGGGAGTGGTCACCCCCCTTTCCTTTGTCCAATTTCACGCCAGAGCAGGGCTGGGGGATCCCTGAACTGGTGTAGACTGGCTTATGCAGAGATGGGCACCATCTGTGCCCATCAAAGCATTTCCAGAGGCTGGGGGAGGCTACTCCTCCCCAGCCCTGACACCTTTTTCCAAAGGGAGAGGGTGTAACACCCTCTCTCTGAGGATGTCCTTTGTTCTGCCTTCCTGGGCCAAGCCTGACTGGACCCCAGGAGGGCAGAAACCTGTCTGAGGGGTTGGCAGCAGCAGCAGCTGCAGTGAAACCCCGGGAAAGGTAGTTTGGCAGTACCCGGGTCTGTGCTAGAGACGCGGGGATCATGGAATTGTCTCTGCAATGCCAAAATGGCATTGGGGTGACAATTCCATAATCTTAGACATGTTACATTGCCATGTTTGGAGTTACCATTGTGACGCTGTACATAGGTAGTGACCTATGTACAGTGCACGCGTGTAATGGTGTCCCCGCACTCACAAAGTCCGGTGAATTTGCCCTGAACGATGTGGGGGCACCTTGGCTAGTGCCAGGGTGCCCACACACTAAGGGCCAGATGTAGGTAGCTTGCAAACTGCGACTTGCAATTTGCGAGTCCGTGCGACTCGCAAATTGCAAGTCGCAATTTAGTATGCAGAAAGGTGTCTCAGACACCTTCTGCAACTCGCAATGGGGTCGCAAAGACCCACCTCATTAATATTAATGAGGTGGGTCGCAGTTTGCGACTCCATTGCGAGTATGGGCACTCACGGGGATGGTGGCCTGCTGGAGTCAGCAGACCACCATGTCCGTGACTGCTATTTAATAAAGCAGTTTTTTTTTTTCCATCTGCAGCCCGTTTTCCTTAAAGGAAAACGAGCTGCACTTGGAAAAAAAAAAAAAACCCTTTAGTTTCGGGTTTTTTCAGGGCAGGCAGTGGTCCATTGGACCACTGCCTGCCCTGAAAAAATATTTTTTTTTCCATTCACAAAGGGGAAGGGGTCCCATGGGGACCCCTTGCCGTTTGCGACTGGGTTGCCATCCACTTCAAGTGGATGGTAACTGCGATTTCATTTGCGACCGCTTTCGCGGTCGCAAATGAAATTGCATTGCATTGCGAGTCGCAAATAGGAAGGGAACACCCCTTCCTATTTGAGAGTCGGAAATGCATTTTGCGAGTCGGATCCAACTCGCAAAATGCACTTCTGCATACCGGTGAGGCTTTTCCGCCTCGCAAACGGCGTTTTTCACCGTTTGCGACTCGCAAACGGCGTTTTTCATCGTTTGCTACTCGCAAACACCTTATTACATCTGGCCCTAATTAACTTAGCATCCAACCTTCACCAGGTGAAGGTTAGGCATATAGGTGACTTATAAGTTACTTAAGTGCAGTGGTAAATGGCTGTGAAATAACGTGGACGTTATTTCACTCAGGCTGCAGTGGGAGGCCTGTGTAAGAATTGTCGGAGCTCCCTATGAGTGGCAAAAGAAATGCTGCAGCCCATAGGGGTCTCCTGGAACCCCAATACCCTGGGTACCTCAGTACCATATACTAGGGAATTATAAGGGTGTTCCAGTATGCCAATGTGAATTGGTGAAATTGGTCACTAGCCTGTTAGTGACAATTTAGAAAGCAGAGAGAGCATAACCACTGAGGTTCTGGTTAGCAGAGCCTCAGTGAGACAGTTAGTCATCACACACACAGGGAACACATAGAGGGCACACTTATGAGCACTGGGACCCTGGCTGGCAGGGTCCCAGTGACACATACACTAAAACAACATATATACAGTGAAATATGGGGGTTACATGCCAGGCAAGATGGTACTTTCCTACAAGAGCGTTTATAGGTTTTAGGGTGGGTATGGATTTTTGGATGGTAAGGGGTTTTAGGGTTTATGGTGCGTATGGGATTTAGGGTGGTAAGAGTTTTTTAGGTTTCAAGGTGGGTATGTGTTTATTGGTGATAAGGGGTTTTTAGGGTTTAGAATGGGTATGGGATTTAGGGTGGTAAGGGTTTTTCAGGGTTTAGAGTGGGTATTGGATTTAGGGTGGTAAGGTTATTTTTAGGGTTTAGGGTGGGTATGGGTTTTTGGGTGGTAAGGGTGTTTTAAGGTGCTAGTTTGGGTACGTGTTTTGGGGTGGTAAGGGCATTTTTAAGTTTTAAGGTGGGTATCAGTTTCTGGGTGGTAAGGGTTTTTTAAAGTTTGGGGTAAGTATGGAATTTAGGGAGGTACAGGGTTTTTAGTGTTTAGGATGGGTTTAGAATTTGGGGTTGCATGGGTATTTTTTGGATGTATGTTTAGTGTTTTTGGGTGGACATGGGTTTTCGTGTGGTAAGAAGTTTTTAGGTTTTAGGGTGGGTATGGGTTTTTGGGTGAGAAGGGCATTTTTATGGTATGGGTGGGTATGGGTTTTTGGGTGTTAAAGGTATTTTTAGGGTATAAGATGGGTATGGGTTTTGGGGTGCTAAGGGGTGGTTAGGGTGGGTATGGGTTTTTAGATGGTATGCAATCTTAAGGGTAGGTTTGGGTATTTGGGAGAAGGGCATTTTTAGGTTTTAGGGTGGGTATGGGTTTTTAGGTGGTAAGGGGTTTTTAGGGATAAGGGTAGGTATGGGTTTTTGGGTGATAAAGGCATGTTTATGTATGGGTTTTTGGGTTGTAAGGGGTGTTTAGGGTTTATGGCGGAGGATGGGTTTATGGGTGGTAAGGGTTTTTTGTGAGATATATATATGTATATATATATATATATATATATATATATATAATCTGATTTTTTGGGTGGTAATGGCATTTTTAGGTTTTAGGTTGGATATGGGTTTTTGAGTGATAAGGGCATTTTTAGGGTTTATGGTGGATATGGGTTTTTTTGGGTGGTAAAGGGTTTTTATGTTTTAGGATGGTTATGGGTTTTTAGGAGGGCATTTTTAGGGTTGAGCCTGTGAGTGCATGCGCCAGTGCATACATCTGGCATGAGAGACACTGTTGTGTTCAGTAGAGGGCTTGGAGCCCGCTTGTCGTTCACCATTTGTTGGTTTGTGTGGCACTCTTCTCTATCGCCTTGTAATTCGTCAAGGCGTGTCTGGCACCATTTCAGTTCCTCTGTGCGGAGCAGGGATAAAGCACAAATTGATTTCAACTTAATTAGTGCCCTACCGCTGCTCCTGAGGTGATCGAGGTACTATTTTGTTCTAGCTTCCAGTGCCCTGCAAACAAAAGGCTTGTGATGGCAAAAACGTGCCCTGCAGGACAAACAAAATTGCATAGTTTTATTTTTCAAAGCTCACTTTATTTTGTTTCGTTAAGTCATCTTTCTGTTTCCACTCGTGAGTTTTTTTGTTTCTTTTTGCTCGTGGGCGCTGTTGTCAAAAGATGACAATTAACTTGTTTGAAATATGCAAGACCAATTGTTATGATATGGGTGGATATGGGATTTTGGGTGGTAGGGGGTGTTTAGGGTATAGGGTGGGTGTGGGATTTTGGATAGTAAGGGCTTTTTTAGGGTATAGGGTGGGTATAGGTATTTGAGTGGTAAGGGGTGTTTAGGGTGGGAATGGGTTTTTGGATGGTAAGGGATGTATGGGGGAAGGTAAGGGTTTTTAGGTGGAAAGGGCATTTTTAGGTTTCAATGTGGGTATGGGTTTATTGGTGGTAAGGGGTTTTTAGGGTTTAGAATGGGTATGGGATTTAGGGTGGTAAGAGTTTCTTAGGGTTAAGGGTGGGTAGGGGGTTTTGAGTGGTAATGGTATTTTTACATTTTATGGTGGGTATGAGTTTTTGGGTGGTAAGGGCATTTTTACATTTTATGGTGGGTATGAGTTTTTGGGTGGTAAGGGCATTTTTAGGTTTAAGAATTGGTATGGATTTTTGAGTGGGAAGGGGTTTAGTATGTGATTTAGGGTTCTAGGGTTTTTTTAGGGTTTAGAGTTGGTATGGGATTTTGGGTTGTAATGGTGTTTTTAGGTTTTAGGGTGGGTATGAGTTTTTGAGTGGTAAGGGCATGTTCAGGTTTTAGGGTATTTATGGATTTGTGGTGGTAAGGGTTTTTTACGGTTTAGGGTGGCTATGGGATTTAGAGTAGTAAGGGGTTTTCAGTGTTTGGAGTGGGTGCATGATTTAGGGTGGTAGAGTATTATATGGTTTAGGGTGAGTATGTGTTTTGGGGTTGTAAGGGTGTTTTAAGGTTTTTGGGTGAGTATGGGTTTTTGGATGGTAAGGGCATTTTTAAGTTTTAGGGTAGGTATGGATTTTTAGGTGGTAAGGGTTTTTTAGAGTTTAGGGTAAGTATGGGATTTAGGGAAGTAAGGGGATTTTAGGATTTAGGGTGGGTTTGGGATTTAAGATGGTAAGGGTATTTTTTTGGTATATGGTGAGAAGGGTTTTGGGGTGGCAAGGTGATTATATATATTTTACCTACCAGCAATCGGCAGTAGGTAGTTATAGTTAGGACCGTGTTTGCACTGGAAAAGCGTTTTTTGACTTGCCTATATCTTTGGTGCCGTTTGGCGAATCTTCACAAAACTTTTCACAAAATGTGTTCCTGAGAATCTTGTTGTACAAGGGAAGTTTCGGGGGTGATCCGTTAAGCAGAGGCCATGAAAAAAGGGGGTGGGGTCAAAAAAAGTGAGATTCCCATCATAATTCCTATAGGGAGTTTAGACAGGACTACAGCCGAAACCGCTAGACGGAATTACAAAAAGTTTGGCAGAAAGGTAGCCCTTGCTTCAGAAACAGTGCTTTTTTGTTATTTGGTGTAAATCAGTTTAGTGGTTTTTGAGATACTAAAGGAAAAAGAAATATAGATATCTAGAGGCGCGAAGGGTTTGCGAATAATAACAAGCTTGTGCAGAGAAATGCAGAGCTCTGATTGGCTGCCAACAGTTCAACCAGGAAGTGTTGGTAGTCATCTTAGGATTCGGCTTTAGGCACGTGGACCCCGCAGCCCCGGTAATCACCACCTTCTTGGGTTAAGGACTAATTAATGTGTGGGACTGGCCTGCCCTCCCCCCCACAGCAGCGATGACTGCCACCTCCCCGGGGCTTTAGTTATACTGAATGCAAAGGGCCGCACAACTCCCGCCACCGCCCCAGGGACCGCCACCTCCCTGGGGCTTTGATGAAAATGAATGCAAGGGGCCGCGCAGTCCACTGCACCACCAGGGACCGCCACCTCCCCTCATTTGAAAATGGAATGCAGAGGGGCCGCCCGGCCATCATGCAGCCCCGGGGACTGCCACTTCCCCATTTCGAACAACTATTTAAATGTAGGGAGGGTGCCCATCCCCCCTGCTGACCAGGGACCACCACCTCCTCGGCGCCATGCACTGCTAATTACCACACAAATTTTGGCACTCATTACATCTTTGATAATATCATTGATAATATCAATCTAATATTTGCAGTAGCATTTTTGATGACAATACGCTGCATGGAGAGGGCGCGAGTTATAGTTACCCTAGGGCAAAAGTCATAGTTACTTGAGGTAACTCTAACTATAATTGCTGAATTTCTATGGTTTCGTACATTTAAAATGTGAGCCTAACTATAAAGCCCCTATAACCTTTGATTTTTTCAGTAAATATATATATATATTCTCTTACCTTGTTTATACTTATCTGCATGCTCCAGGCATATGTGTGATAAAGGCATGCATTGTAAATAATGTGTGGTAAAGGTGGTATGCAAGATAAAAGTGTGCATTGTAATGTTGTACAACCATCTCCAAGGGACGGAGTTCCAAGAGGGGTTGCTGGGCCCCTTCTTCCAGATGGAAATGGGCAGGTTATTTTCATCACAGGCGGTGGCCTCGGATCCCAAGGACAGCGCTGATGTTAGATCCACAGAGACAAGCAGTGGGCTGGGTTTGAAAGTTGTATTTCTAGCCTTCTGGAGCCTTCTAGAGGATTACTTGGTGCTTCCTGTCAATGAGAAGCTGTTTCGGTGAAAGACTGGGGCAGGGATTTGAAGGGTGAGGATACAAAGAGATGAAGCGCTGGATCCTTCCTGAATATTATTGACTGTTCTCTATCAATTAGGATGTCTCGGGCACTCAACTGAGGAAGGGAGAGGAGCACTTGAATTAGATTGCAGGAAACAACAGAAAGCATCAGGCAACCTTGAGCTTAGCAGGAAACAGACTTTAACTACCAGCTGTTTGCATTCGCACTTAGGCCAAGAGATCTTGAAACAGTGCTCTCAAAACAAGCACATAGCATGTCTAAATAAAGTGCACAGCCAGGTTCATGGCACCTGCCCATCTAGAAAGCAGGCACAAGGTGCCCACATCATTGTACCTGTGCACCCACGTGTGTGATGGAGGAGATGCACTGTCAGTGCCCAGCAGGAAGCAGTCCTATGGAAGGGGAAAGTGATTCCATGGACCCCCCCACATATCCCTCTGCACCCGCCTGCAGGGGGATCTCTGAAACACTTGTCAAGGTGAAACATGGAGCGGCTTGTAAACCACCCCTCCAGAGTTCGCTGAATGTGCTGTCCCCAGGGCAGTGGGACTGAGGTGCTGTCCTGGGACAGCACATTCCTGGTAATAGGGTGCACTGTCCCTGTTTGCGCCAGCACACCTCTTTAATGGAGAGTGCACTCTGTATATACTACGATCCCTTTCAGCAATCAATTCCCATTGCTTCCTATATGGATCTTCCTGTAACAGTCCTCTCATTGCGTTTGAGGTACAACATATGTCATGATTTCTACTAACTTACATTTTGCTACTAATTACATTTACTCTGCCAACGGAAAGCACATGAAGAACAAAATGTTGAACACTATGGCTATTTTTTTACTTCTTTTTCTTTTTACTTCTTGCCTCAACGTCTATACATGAACACCATCCACATTATTTTGTGTTTGAATGAGGTTCGTAAAGCTTTTTATAGATTGCCTAGAATTTTATCTGCATCTCTTCCACTAAGGAATCTAGCTCTTCCATACAGGAAATGGACAGCATCTACCGGCTGAATGTATTTCACATTAAAATCATCATTTATTGTGTAACATTTTGCCTGGATATTTTCTGAGTGAAATTACACACTGATTGGTATGCAAAGGTGAGCCATTATATATGCATTCTTTTGGAGACATAATGATGTGAGTATTTTTAAATGTACAACCTGTAGTGGTAAGAAGAAGAATTTGGTTGCTTAGAGGTCCTGAGACCAACGATCCCCAAATGTCAATTTCAGATCCACCCAGTAATTTATTAGACCCTAATATTCAATATTTTGCACCACACCATTCATCTTGCTCATGAGCAACCAATTGAAATTCAATTGAGGGAACATCCCTCTGCGTCCATGCACCACTGTGGTGATTTGGTTCTGCAGGACACTTTGGCCCTCATTACAACATTGGCAGTAAAAGCCGCTTACCGCCGTGCAGAAGACCGCCAACACACGGCCGCGGCCGCGGGATTCCGCCACAGCTATTATGACCCACAACTCGGAATCCTACAAAATTCAGACACCCACACAAGTCTGCCACACCAAAGGTCAGTGATAAACTGGCGAAAACAAAACCGACACCGTCACGCCAACAGAAATACGCCCACGCTATCACGACCCACGAATCCACGTGGCGGTCTTTCAACCGCAGTATTCCATTGGCAGTACACACCGCCGCGCTCAAAATACACACACTTCTACAAAACACCGCCACATTGGACAATTCAAAATACACACACCTGATACACATACACATACCACTCCCACACACCCAATACAATATAAAACGCACACCCACATCACCCACAAACCCCTACGACCACCATTACACAGAGAAGGCCAGAGAGAGACACCACCATCCACAAACTAGCATCCACAGGCACACAACACCATCGCCCACACAACTTCCACGCACAGAACAGCACACACCACTACATATCACCACACTTATCACCACACACACCACCCCACACATCACCTACACCACCCCATGGCACGGCAAAGACACCCCAGGTTTTTGGAGGAGGAGCTCAGGGTCATGGTGGAGGAAATCGTCCGGGTAGAGCTACAACTATTTGGAGCACAGGTGCAGCACACCTCCATTGCAAGGAAGATGGAGCTATGGCGAAGAATAGTCGACAGGGTCAATGCAGTGGGACAACACCCCAAGAAATCGGCAAGACATCAGGAAGAGGTGGAACGACCTACAGGGAAGGTGCGTTCCGTAGTCTCCAGACACCACCTGGCGGTTCAGCGGACTGGCGGCGGACCCCCACCTCCTCCACCAGAACTAACAACATGGGAGGAGCAAGTCTTGGCGATTCTGCATCCTGAGGGACTCGCAGGAGTAGCTGGAGGAATGGACTCTGGTAAATCAAACCTTTAACTACCATATCCCCCACCCTACCTGCATGCTACACATACCCCCACCCTCGCCCCCTCCCCTATCACTCCAACTCCTCACAAATGTACCAATATCACAAAACACACATCCCAACACCAAGCCCTGCATGCAGCACCAACACATGGACACCCATCACTGAAGCATGCCCACTGCACATACCCATACACCCTCCTAAACCATCATCACACAAGCCCCCACATAGGAATGCAAGCACTGGGGAACACGGTCACCCACCCATTGCACACCATGACAAACACAGATGCAATAATCATGCTTCTCCACCCCTGCAGGACCACTACCCAACGGCACCAGACAGGAGGGTCCAGACCTCTCCACCCCTCCCACAGAAGAGGCCCACAGTGATGACTGCAGCTCTGTCCATCTGGATCCAGATGACCAGCCCGGACCATCGTGGGCCTCAGGACAGTCGGTTCCCCTCACACAGGCACAGGCCACCAGAGACCTTCCACCTTCTGGTAACACCAGCACAGCACCCACCCAGCGGGCCTATACCTCCATCCCCAGGACACGTCAATCAGCTGTGTGTCCACCACTACAGGGAACCCAGGATAACCCACCACCCCAACAACAACAGGGACCTGGGGGCAGTGGTAGTGGGCACACGGTCCAGGGGACGGAGAACCAGGAACACAGGGGAACTGGGAGGGCTGCTGTGCGACAGGGGGCGGACAGGCCAAGGGAACCCACCCTCCATGAGGCCCTCTCCTCCATCATGGGAGCATACCACCACTCCTAGGAGACGATGGCAACGGTCCTGGCCAAGTTTCAGGAGACCCATCGCATGCAGGAGGAACAGTATTTGGGCTTCAGGGAGGAACTTAGAACCATCAGCTCCGCCCTGGGCACCATCATAGGGGTGCTGAAGGAAATAACTGAACACCAGGAGGGACACTGTGGCACCACAAGGGGCCCCTGACACTAGCATGGATGATGAACTGCCCACCACCTCCGCGGTGCTAGTGGACAGGAGGCACCGCCACAGGACCCCCACACCAGCACCCCACCCCCTGCAGATGGAGAACCACCCCGCAAGCAGTCCCTGAGATCCAGGAACAAGACAGAGCACGATGCCAAGAACCCCGCCAAGAAATGAGACCACCCTGATTGTAAACTCACTCTCCCACTTTGTCACCCTGTCCATATTGGAACTGCCCCGGCTCCACTTCCTATGCCCATATGGGCAATGCACCTATGAGAGAAATAGACTGGACTCTGCCATGGACACTCCTCCGCCATCACCCCTCACCATTTAACTTCCCCCACCAATATTTTGTATGTAAATAAACACACCTAAACCACGAAAAGATCTGGAGTCTGTCTGTGATGTTGAAATAGTGTATTTGCAATTACAGTGACAACATTTCCAGAAAATAGTAATGTCAACACACCTAGGTCACACAGCTCTATTCCATGGGGAATCTAAGCAGATGACACACGTTGGGACCCACACCTGTGAAACCGTAAGGGAACGTGACAACTCAGTCACCATACACTGGGTCAAATCGACAGATAGGATAGAGGTAGAAGTGTCAAAGTACTTTAAATAGTCAGGAATGTATTCTCACCTGTGTTTCACTGGAAATAGTGCTGGATGACTGAGTCCCTGTTGTCAATGTCTTCTTCCTCTGCTTCCTCCTCATCACTGTCCACAGGCTCCACAGCTGCCACAACACCGCCATCTGGACCAACCTCCTGCGGAAAAGGCACCTGGCGTCGCAAAGCCAGGTTGTGAAGCATATAGCAGGCCACGATGATCTGGCACACCTTCTTTGGTGAGAAGAATAGGGATCCACCTGTCATAGGGAGGCACCTAAACCTGACCTTCAGGAGGCCGAAGGTGCGTTCGATCACCCTCCTAGTCCACCCATGGGCCTCATTGTAGCGTTCCTCTGCCCTGGTCCAGGGATTCCACACTGGGGTCAGTAGCCATGACAGGTTGGGGTAACCAGAGTCACTTAATAGCCACACCCCGTGCCTCTGGAGTTGACCCATCACATAAGGGATGCTGCTATTCCGCATGATGTAGGCGTCATGCACTGAGCCAGGGAACATGGCATTCACATGGGAGATGTACTGGTTGGCCAAACACACCATCTGCACATTCATGGAATGATAACTCTTCCGGTTCCTGTAGACCTGTTCACTCCTGAGGGGGGGAGGGGACCAAAGCCACATGCGTCCCATCAATGGCACCTATGTTGTTGGGGATATGTCCCAGGGCATAGAAGTCACCTTTCACTGCAGGCAAATCCTCCACCTGAGGGAAAACGATGTAGCTCCCCATGTGTTTCAGCAGGGCAGACAACACTCTGGACAACACGTTGGAAAACATAGGCTGGGACATCCCTGATGCCATGGCCACAGTTGTTTGAAAAGAGCCACTTGCAAGGAAATGGAGCACTGATAGCACCTGCACTTGAGGGGGGATTCCAGTGGGATGGCAGATTGCTGACATCAGGTCGGGCTCCAACTGGGTACACAGTTCCTGGATTGTGGCACGGTCAACCCTGTAGGTGATAATCAAATGTCGCTCCTCCATTGTCGACAGGTCCACCAGCGGTCGGTACACCGGAGGATGCCGCCATCTCCTCACATGTCCCAGCGGACGGTGCCTATGAAGGACAACAGCGACCACAGAGTCAAACAACGCAGTGGTATGTACCCACAGTTTACACAGTACTCCATTCATACACAAAATCTGGCCTGAATGTGTGTTGAGAGTAGGCCTAGTGAAGTACTGGGTTTTTCAGAACCCAGTGGTGCCAGGGAACACACCCTAAGACTTCGAGTCCTTCCTGTTTCAGACTACAGAAACACAGAGTCTTCTTGGTGAAGTCAAAGATCTTGTTTATTGGCTGCAGCCAGTAACAGGTATCCTAGAAGTACAAAACGGTGTATATTCTCAGGAGACTGCTCCCCTTGCAAAGCTAACCTTCTCTTTTATACAAAATATTATGCTTTAGGCAAACATTCCTTATTTTACAGTTGACCATTCACATATTTTCACTACAAAGAAAATAGCAGGGTTATGATGACAAGCCCATATTTCAGTTTGTCCAGCCCTCAATCAATTACCCGGCAAGGCTTAGTACTTTCATCAGATATCGACGGACCCCCAATATAAACAGGCACCTCCTCCTTGTAAAGCAAGTCATAGAGAAAGAAACAGGGACAGGTGTGTGTAAGATTAGGCATGGTTTGTGTGTGATGAAAGGTTTTATGATGTGTTGTGCCTTGATACTCATCTCATTCGGCCACTGGGAAAGAAACTGGCCGAACAGGTTTGGCTTCAGGCAGTGGAGTCAGCTTGCTCAGGTCACAGAGGAGTCAGCAAAGATGTACGTGTCCTTCAGACTTGTTTTCAGCATTAGTCATTGGCCTATGTGAGGGCAATCACAAAATGGCTGTCGTTTAAATGGAACCTCAGAGTTTCAGGAAGGAAACTCTGATATTCGGGTGATTTCGTCACCTGAATATGAATACAATGCTTGTGCATACTATTCTAACCATTCTCGGTCTGCTGATACCAAAATCGTTGTGATACGACGATGTTTATAACACGGGTCCAGAATTTTCAGTACCACAGACCCTCCTTTTGCCCTTACATAGGCAATAACCCATACTCACGCTAATCTGAGTCCAGGTCTATATTCATAAAGTCATTGAGATGTTGCTGTAGCATCATCGCATTACTTAGCTCGTCTTTTGATACAGGTTTCCTTACACACGATGTAGCACAGAGGCCACATATTGCAGGAGCACACTGTACACACAAACAGGACAGGAAAAGAATGGCTAAGATCATCCCAATGACTACCAGAGTCTTCCATCCCCAGGCGGATATCAGCTCCCAGAACCACCCCATCAATGACCAATCTCCTTTATCCACGTGAATAGATTCGGAGATCTTATGCAGTTTGGAAATGGCCTGGTAGACTGTCGGAGCATTATCTGGGATGAGAACACAACAACTTGATTGGATCACTTTACATACCCCACCTCGGTCTGCAAGTATGACGTCTAATGCGACCCTGTTCTGAAGAGTCATAAGGCGATCCGACTGGAGCTCAGCAGTCAAATTACTAAGGGCACCGGCGGTTTCAACTACCGTGGATTCAACCACCCTTGTCAATTGCCTTATGTTCCTGCTGTTAACCATAGGACCCCAAAACGGCAGAAAACCCTTTACGAAATCTCCAAATTCTTGTCCTGTAGTGTCTTCTTTACTTATGACACCTCTAACTATCCTTGTCTTATGGTAATCTGCTGCGGCCGTGTAGGTGGGAGGTAACAGGAACGAAACAAAACATGTGCCTGAGAAGTCAGGGGGCAACCATGTATAGGCTCTATTATGGCAGATGAAATAGGTACCCTTAGCTGCTAATAACGAAGGAGAAGTCTGAGACGCAAAAACATATGTTTCAGTGCAGATACTTTTCCCTAACTGAGCTCTGGGATTCTTGCCATTACCTTGCAGACATAGGTGACCCTGATGGGGTACAATCCAAATCGGGGAGGATCTCTTTGCTCGCTGGTTCCCACTCAGAGTAACTCCATATCCTGTTATGTTCCATCCAATATATGCTATTGTCTCATCTCTCGGGATAGTCTCATAGGAAATATCTTCCCTAATCATATCTACTATACCCTTAGCTAGAGCACTATTCTTAGGATTATCTTTCACAGAAAGTAGGGGGTTGGCTTCATACGCGTATATGAACACCGTTCTATATGCCCACACAGAACCATTATGGCTGAAAGGCAGGACCCGATAAGGGATACCTTTATCAGTAGTATGAGGCATAAGACCACACACCCAACAGTTAGTTGTGTTCACTACTAATTGGTGTTGGTGTAGAAGCTGAATGAATGAATTGTTGACAAATTCTAATCTTCTGGCAGACTCGTGTTCAGGCAGGGGGTGAAAAGAATGCGAGGAAACAGTAGAAGGAGGTATGGGCTTTGTAATGGGTGCAAATGTCCCTTGAAAAGAGACATATCCTATTAAAAACGTCATTACACTGAGCAACATGAAAATACATAATATCAAAAATTGTTTCTTTGTCATTATTATAGACATTCTGGCTTTAAAATCCATCTGTTTGGCAGGTCTCTCATTCTTGAAAAACTCCATCCTCTCTAATTGCTGCTCGCGGTGGTAGGGTGTTCTATGCTAGGGAATGCTTCTGTCAGTCCAGGGAAACTCCCTTAGACCGACCAGAACTGTCGACCTAACGTCTTCCGCTGCACTCCAAAGACTTGGGCAACCACGACCCTACAGCTGAACCTGGATGGCGGTTCGAAAAGAAAAAAAAGAAAAATAAGAAAGTTTCTCAGATGAGAGAGCCGCACTTTTAAAAAAAATAGCAAAGGAACTGGAAAAAATTATTTGTCCTTAGTTCTTGGTCTCAAATTATAACGGCTTTTTCCAGGTACTGTCTGGTTCTGAAACAAGAGTTCAGGCTCTGTTGTTCAATCGAATTGACGGTGGCACAGCTTCTTGCAAATTATTGTCACTTTCTCGTTCAGAAATTGTTCCTTTTTCACGTGCATCGCTAAATGGCAAAAAACGAGGCACAGTCTCAGTCTCAGAGTCAGCGATCCCCTCCTGGACCCACCGGTCGTACGGTAGAGGAAAAGGGACCCTCTTGCAGTGTACGCCGTGGATCCAGTTCTTTTTCCCTTCCACTCGAACAGCTGATCTTGTTGAGAGAAGGACGAGGTGGGGGCCGGTCCAACGGGGCTGGTCATTCTTTGTCCGCTGGAAGTTCTTGACCAGCACCCATGATCCAGGATCGATAAGATGTCCTGGAGCTTCAGTGACCTGAGGCAGAGTATCGTGAACCTGTTGGTGTAGAACACGCAATTTAGCCATCAATTCATACAAATAATCATGCAGTACAGGGTGTTCGATCTCACTGAACACAATTTCATAGGGACTAAGTCCCACTCGCAAATGCACAGTCATTCTTGTTGATAGGAGTGCTAAAGGCAGAGCGTCAGGCCATTTAAGACCAGAGCTCGCTTGTATCTTTGCCAACTTCAGTTTTAGCGTGCCATTATAGCACTCTACTAGTCCAGCTGATTGGGGGTGATTTGCAGCGTGGAATTTTTGGGATACCTAGCCCCTCACATACTTTTTTCATCACTAGACCCACAAATTCACTCCCATTATCACTCCAGACCATTCTCGGCATTCCAAACCTAGGGAAGAATTCTTTGGCAAGGGCTTTAGCTGTGGATAAGGCAGTGTTGTCTTTTAAGGGATATGCTTCTACCCATCTTGAAAAGGCACAACAACAACGAGTACGTATTTCAGATTGTTGCACCTTTCCATGTGGATGAAATCTAGCTGCAAAACCTCGAACGGATACGTTGGAGGCGCAAAATGACCAGCTGGAGTTGGGGTTCCCCTACCAGGATTGTATTTCAGACACACCATGCAATTCTTGACCACATTCTCTGCACATTTAGGAATTCCAGCATTTTGCCATACTGGAGCCAACAACTTACAAATCCCTTTCACACTGATATGGGCCATTCCATGAGCCATTGTCACCACTGCAAGCACATACGCATCGGGTAACAACCATCGCTGATGTTCTGACAAGTCAACCCAACAACCATTTTCATCCAATTTACCCGTACTTTCTTTCCACACATTCAACTCTTTCTCTGAAGCTTCAGCTTGAAGAGACTTCACACCCTCTATCGTATCTTCACACATTCCAACGTCACCAACCCATCTTGCGGGGCCTGCAACATACATTCGATTCATCACATCTTTTGCTGTTTCTTTTGCGATTTCGTCAGCAAATGCATTGCCACGACCGACATCATCAGTAACCTTCTTGTGTGCACTGCATTTCACAATCGCAACTTGTAATGGCAAGGTCAGTGACTCAAGAAGCTCATTCACCAACTGACCATGCTGAATTTTAGCTCCATGCGAAGTCAGGAACCCACGTTCTTTCCACAATCGTCCAAAACTATGGGCCACACCAAACGCATACTGGCTGTCGGTATATATAGTCACTTTCATTCCTTTCGATAACACACACGCTCTCGTAAGTGCAATCAGCTCTGCTGCTTGAGCTGAATTATGTGGTATACGTGCAGCTTCAACAGTCGTATGCAAAGTTGTGACAGCATATGCTGCAGTCGTATCACCATTCGGAAGCTTGAAGCATGAACCATCCACCCATAAGGTACCATCACACTTTACAAGAGGAGTGTCTTTAAGATCTGCTCTCCCTTTCGTTTCTTCTTCTGTCCTAAGAAAACAATCATGTTGTTCAACATCATCTGTTTCTACTGAAATCGGCAATAACGTGGCTGGATTCAACGTATTGCACCTCTTTATGTGCACATGACTCGCTAACAGTGTCAACTCGTAACCTGACAATCGAGCACTAGTTAAATGCTGTGTCTTGGTCCTGTTTAACAACGTGTCCACTGCATGTGGAACCATCACAATCAACATATTATTCATCACTAACCCAGCAGACTGTCGAATAGGAACAGCTGCTGACGCTGTAGCTCTCAAGCAACTCGGCAATGCTTTAGCTACCGGATCCAAAGTCGACGAAAAATATGCGCATGGCCGCTGCTTGTCTCCAAAAGACTGTGTCAGCACTGACAATGCACAACCCTCTTTCTCATGGACATACAGTGTAAAGGCCTTACTGTAGTCGGGGGTACCCAACACAGGAGCCGAACACAATGCATTACGCAATCTGGAAAAACTTTTCTGACAATCTTCAGACCACGGAACGGGATTTGGTGTATCTTTATAGGTCAATTCTACCAAAGGTTTGGCCAGCAAAGAAAAATTCGGTATCCATTGTCTGCAGTATGATGTAATGCCCAAGAAAGCACGTACTTCTCTCTGTGTCCTTGGCACACTCAATTTTGCAATTGCCTGAATTCTTTCTGAGGTCAGTTTCCTTTCCTCCTTCGATAAGAGATGACCTAAGTAGGTCACTTCTTGTCGACAATATTGCAGTTTTGAAAGGGACACTTTGTGATGTAAATCAGACAATTGACGCAACAACATCAAGGTGGCTTCTTTACAAATCTCTTCAGTATCTGTAGCGACTAGCAAATCATCAATGTACTGAATAAGGGTAGCGCCGTCAGGTAAAACAATTGCATCAAGCTGTGTTTTTAAAGCCTGACTATATATTGATGGACTTTCACAGTAGCCTTGAGGAGCGCGTTTGAAGCGGAAACTTCGGCCTCCTAAACTGAAGCCAAAAATATCCCTGCTCTCCTCGGCAATCGGGATGCTGAAGAAAGCATTCTTTAAGTCAATCACCGGGAACCAGGTGGCGGAAGCTGGAATCATAGTTAATATGGCAGTGATATCAGGAACAACTGGAAACTGTGGCACAACTATTTTATTTACCTCTCTAAGATCAATCACGAGCCTGTAAACAGGTGGCTTAGAGGGGTCAGTACGTTTCAAAACAGGCAGAACAGGACTATTACAAATGTTGCCTCTTGTCTCTTCAATTACATCTTTTTCAATTAAATCATAAATGATCGCTAGCAACGCCTTTTCACCTTCACTAGAGATCTTGTATTGTTGAATGCATGGTAATTTAACATTGGCTTTCAATGTCACAACATAAGGCGGTTTTTCCAAAAGACCCACATCATTAGGACCAGTAGCCCAAATGATATCAGGAAGAAACGACAATTCGGTCGGAAGTTTATCCTTCGACAAATACATTGCAGAGACCGTTTTCCTACCCAGTGTAAGTTGTACTCCCGAAGGAGAACAATATAATGTTGCATACAATCTTTTCAACAAATCCAATCCTAACAAGTTTTCACCACAACCTGTCGTCAGAATAAGGGGTGCTTCCAATTCACAAGGTCCAACAGAAAGGGACATAGGACTAGAAATCGGGTTCCTAACCGGGGCGCCAGAAAAACCTACTGAAACATTCATCTCGCCAGACAAAGGTGCGCCAGGGAGTTTTGAGTGCATAATAGAACTCTTTGTAGCACCAGTATCCAACAGAAAAGGCTCCGACACACCTGATGTAATCACCTTAACATAAGGTCCATTCTGCTCTACTGGAACTAAAAAAACTCCCTCTCTCCGTCTATGGCTGTCCTAGCAATTATTACCTTCCAGATTCTCATCTTCTGTATAGTAGTCGTCAGCATAGTACTGAGCCGTCCTACCAGACGAATTATGTTGCTGGTCAAAACTATTCATTGAGTTTTGAGACGGAAAGGAACGCGTGTTCTTGGGGAAACTTCCACGTCCTCTACCTCTAGGAGCTTGTTGAACACCTTGACCTCTTGCGCCAGAAGCATCATTCGTACGCTGTAACAAAATAGGACAACTATACTTGAAATGACCCTCTTCTTTACAATATGAACACTGATTGGGACCTACAGGAACACATGGTTGAGAAAACTCGAACCTTTGCGAGTTTCTCTGGAACTGTTGAGGTTGCTGATAGTTACTCTGACCACCACATGGCGGATACGCCTGTTGTAAAAGAACCTTCGTCTTTAATTCTTTAGTTTTGTTGTCTGCTCTATCCTTCTCATCTTTATCCCTATTTTCGTAGTACTGTGCAGTAGCCAATATTTGTGCTGAAGAGGAAACGGCCCAAGAACTCTCTGAATCCTTCAATTTCTTACACAGCTCGGCAAGCAAATTGTGCACAAACTTGTCGACGAACAACCGTTGACCACCTTCTGTACTCATATCTTGACCACTGTGGTCGATAAACGTTTCCTCAAACCTGGTGAAGAAATCAGACACTGTTTCATCTTTCTTCTGCTTACACGCAGACAGTTTATCCCAATTCACACGCATCGCAGGCATTAAAGTCTTCATGTAAGTAATGATTCTAGCAGGCAGTTCTGCTACCAAAGGCTCAGGCTTGGCACCACCAACTTGTCTACCATTTGCAGCACTAATATTAGCCGATGAGTCACCTAACTCTTGCGCATGATCTGTATGGCGAATCAATCCCCACAAAGGCTGTGGAACAACATTCCCAAATAACATGTCTATGTCGGCTAAATTCATAATGCATGAGTCTGCAGTCTGTGATAATTCTTTATAATACCCTGCAGGGTTTTTACGGGGATCAGGCAAAGTCTGCTTAAGGGCTAAAACTTCAGCTCGCTTCCACGGAACATGTACCCAAACACGCTGAAAATTAGCTGAGACAGCATCAATTTGATTAGCAACATCAGCCTCAACGGCGTCCTTCCATACCGGAGGGACTTCTCTCATTGGGTACTGTCGCACCTTTTTTTTAACAGAGGAGTCATGTTCGAACAATGACTGAGAAGGATCCTTATTCCTAAAGGACAACAACGTCGCAACTGCTTTCTCAACATTGGAACCCACAATCGTGCCCTTTGCAAACTCAAACCGTACACAGCACAAATTAGGCGGATTTGTTTCCAAATCATTATCCTCCAATTCCTCACAAAGGAAAGCACACATTTTCTCAAAAACGTATCTTTGTTTCGGTGCTTCCCATTGACGGAAGACATCCATAACAGACTCTACATCGTATCTTGAAGGGTAAACAACCCATTTACGCGCCATACGGTCAAACATTTCTCTCTCTCGAGAATTAGGCAGTTGACTACGCGACTGCTTACGCTCCGAATCTGGGGTCACACCAGACGACCCAAAGAGAGGAAATATAAGGCTGGCAACAGTATCTGTCATTCTCTGTCGGACAGAAGGAGAAGTTGATGAAAGAACAGGAGGAAAAACAGAGGGAGGCAAGGCAGACGCAGAGGCAGACTCAGAGGCAGTATCAGGAAGAACACCAGAAGAGGCAGTCGATGTAGTACATAAAGTTGTAGGAGGTACAGATGGAGCAGGTAGCGAAGTCGGCGGCCCTTGAAGGGGCTGCGCCATAGTAGTAGGAGCCAACTGAAAAGGAGCTGGCGGCTGTGGAAGAACCTGAGGCACAATAACCAGAGGTTGCACAGCTAAAGGTTGCGGAGGTGCTGTAGCATTCTGCGCATAAGGGGGTGGCGACCTCAACAAGTGTGACATTAAAGGATCTTTCTCAAGTTCTTTTACTGCATCTTGCTGAAGAAGCGGAAAAACTGGATAACATTTATCGGTCACCATTTTACGTTGTCTGTGCAACTGCTCATTTATCTGTTCTTCTTCATCATCTTTAAACTGTATGGCAGCTTGCATTATCGAGATACCCTCTTTCCTCTTATTTCTCTTTGCTAATTTAATTTCCTTCTGTTTGGCTTCCTTACGCCATAGGCGGAAAGAGTCAAACATCGCCGGCCGGGCTTTCTTCTCAAAAAGTTTAACCTCCAGATTATCCAGAATCTCTGTGTCAAAACTACCATATTGGGGCCATTTTAAAACACCATCTTTCCTGGTGTATCGGATCCATACTTCATTATATATGATGGGGCCTATGCCATGTTTCACATATAGTTCATAGGTTGGAGTTCCAATCGGAGGAACCGGACACGAGTCCTCCAATCGGGAATCCCTGTTATAACCAAGACAAAACAAATTTCCATGTCTGCTAAGACCGGGCATCTTCGCTCTCCAGTCTAGCTTCAAACTTCAAAGGATTATTGAATATAATAGTCTCGTGAATACACGAATCCCTCGGCTTTGGTGCTTGCAAGTTCCAAATCAAAGATCCCAAGGGGATACCAAACTAAAAACCAAACTAAGGACTGAGAGACGCTCCACTTATACTTAACTGAGGTATCGATGACGTCACCAGAAGACTCGTTTATCGTTTCGCTCTACAAAATCATCAAGGGTCCAAAACAGGGCGATAGTCAGGGCAGCAGTCCTTCGTAGCCGTCGGAAAGCGGGGAACCTCGCAGCAAAGACTTTCGGACCACGTCGACATACAGGGGTCGATGAAGTGGTGGCCTCCCTCCAGAATTTTCACACGAAGCTCCTCACGAACCTCTGGCTTGGACCGGTACCGCTGAAATCGCCCCACGTTGGGCGCCAACTGAAGTACTGGGTTTTTCAGAACCCAGTGGTGCCAGGGAACACACCCTAAGACTTCGAGTCCTTCCTGTTTCAGACTACAGAAACACAGAGTCTTCTTGGTGAAGTCAAAGATCTTGTTTATTGGCTGCAGCCAGTAACAGGTATCCTAGAAGTACAACACGGTGTATATTCTCAGGAGACTGCTCCCCTTGCAAAGCTAATCTTCTCTTTTATACAAAATATTATGCTTTAGGCAAACATTCCTTATTTTACAGTTGACCATTCACATATTTTCACTACAAAGAAATAGCAGGGTTATGATGACAAGCCATATTTCAGTTTGTCCAGCCCTCAATCAATTACCCGGCAAGGCTCAGTACTTTCATCAGATATCGACGGACCCCCAATATAAACAGGCACCTCCTCCTTGTAAAGCAAGTCATAAAGAAAGAACCAGGGACAGGTGTGTGTAAGATTAGGCATGGTTTGTGTGTGATGAAAAGGTTTTATGATGTGTTGTGCCTTGATACTAATCTCATTCGGCCACTGGGAAAGAAACTGGCCGAACAGGTTTGGCTTCAGGCAGCGGAGTCAGCTTGCTCAGGTCACAGAGGAGTCAGCAAAGATGTACGTGTCCTTCAGACTCGTTTTCAGCATTAGTCATTGGCCTATGTGAGGGCAATCACAAAATGGCTGTCGTTTAAATGGAACCTCAGAGTTTCAGGACGGAAACTCTGATATTCGGGTGATTTCGTCACCTGAATATGAATACAATGCTTGTGCATACTATTCTAACCATTCTCGGTCTGCTGATACCAAAATCGTTGTGAAACGACGATGTTTATAACACGGGTCCAGAATTTTCAGTACCACACTAGGTATGTGTGATGCAGTTGGTAATTAGGCCATGTGGGCCCCTGAAATGGCGGCTGCCCGACCTCTAAAGCGGGACAATGGGATGTGAGGTAACTGTGCTGGTGTTGTACACCGTCGCGGTAGGCGGTCAAAGACCGCAGCGCAATGCTGCATTGGTTAACATTGGACCCTATGGGTCCCAGGAGCCAATGATGATGTACGCGGCGGTGATGGTACTCACCGCCGCGGACGTGACCGCCATTTTCTAGCTGTTGAATCACACGATACCTGATCTTCGACAGGACAGGACCTACACTGCAAGTGCTGCTGTGACCTCGGTCTGGAAGAGAAAATGGCTTGTGCATCTGGGAAAAGGGCCCCTGCCTTCACCACGGAGGAGTTGGAGAAGCTCGTCGACGGGGTCCTTCCCCAGTACACACTACTCTACGGTCCTCCAGACCAACAGGTAAGTACACAGGGAGCATGTTGTATGGGCTATGTCTGTGTGGAGAGGGCTGGATGTTAGAAGAAAGGGGGCAGAGGTCTGCGTGCATGAAAGACGGTGGGGGCATGTGCCACATGGTAAGGGTAGGGATGGGGGCCACTCGTTTTGACGGTGCAGGTGGTAATTACTTCTCTTCTTCCCCTGTACATGTCATGTAGGTCAGCGCCCACCAGAAGAAGGATTTTTAGCGTGCCATCGCCAAGGACCTCGGGACCCTGGGGGTCCACCACAGACAGAGCACCCACTGCCGTAAAAGATAGGAGGACATTCGCCGCTGGAGCAAGAAGACGGCGGAGGCTCAGCTGGGGATGGCCTCCCAACGTGGTAGGGGTGCCTGTCGAACCATGACCCCCCTGTTATTCCGGATCCTGGCGGTGGCCTACCCTGAGTTGGATGGGCCCTTGAGGGCATCACAGCAGACACAAGGGGGTGAGTACACTCTCATTCTGCTGACTTTGCACGCAGTGGAGGGGTCTGGGTGGGGGAGGAGGGATGTGGGTTTCCCTAGGCCAGGGCGAGTTCCGTAGGCTAGGCCCCTTCATAAGGCATGGCCCTGTGGCCCCCCACCCCACCTCTGTACAGTGCCAAGTACAGCTATTCATGCACCTGTGTCATCTATGTGTGCAGATGTCGGTCATAGCCTTGTAGGCCATTACCCAGGAATTGGACTGTAGAGCCCAACAGCGCAACGTAGTGCAGGGGGCAGCTGTGTCTGTCCTGTCCACCAACGGTAGCGGTAAGCCATGCACTCAACCTGTCTTTATTCTGCCCCCCCCCTTATTTTGCGTTCTCCCTGTTCTTGTGTGCATTAGCATCATCAGGCGGAGGTGCAGTGGCACCGGAGCACGAGGGAGCTGCATCCCACATGGCCATGGAGGGCCACACTACGGGCTCTGAATACACCAGTGGGACGGCGGGTGAGGGGACCACCACGGCGGTCACAGGATCTGCAACCAGCGACACGGACTCGTCCTCCGAAGGGAGCTCCCTTGTAGTGGCGGCAACATCTGTGCCCCCCACTTCAACAGGTACAGCCGCCACCCCCCCTGCCAGCACCGCCCTCCCAGCAGCCACTCTGCCTTCGCCCCATGCCCGCTCACCCAGGAGGGTGGACATCACCTTCGCCCCAGGCACCTCAGCCCCTGCCCCTGCCACCTCTGCTGCCCTCAGTGAGGAGGCCATTGACCTCCTCAGGTCACTCACTGTTGGGCAGTCTACCATTTTGAATGCCATCCAGGGTGTAGAAAGGGAGTTGCAACACACAAATGCATTCCTGGAGGGCATTCATTCTGGTCAGGCTGCCCTTCATCGAACCGTTCAGACTCTGGCCTCAGCACTGATGGCAGCCATTGTCCCTGTCTAGCCTCCCCCCTCCAACTTCCTCCACCCAGACCCAATCCCCTGTACCTCTGCCTATCACAAGCACACCATCAGACCAGCCTGTACACACCTCACCACACAAGGGAAGCTCAGGCAAACATAAGCACCACACATCCCACAGGCACTCAGACACACCAACATCCACTGCCTCCAATGTGTCCCCCTCCTCCTCGTCTCCCTCCTCCCTCCCAGTCTCGTCTACACTCACACCTGCATGCACCACCACTCCAGCCACTACGTCCCGCACCAGCATACCCACCACCACACCCCGCTCATGTGCACTCACCACCCTCACTACCATTCACACGTCCCCTGTGTCCTCTCCCAGTGTGTCTGTGACACCCCCTCCCAAGATACACAAACGCAGGCACACACCGACCCAACATACATCCACCTCACAACAGCCTCCTGCGCATGCATCTGCACCCACAGCCACAAAACGTACACCTCCTACAAACACCACCTCTTCCTCCACTCCCAAACCCCCTCCAGCTACCCGTCCCAGTGTCTCCAAACAACTTTTCATGTCCACCCTTAACCTATTTCCCACCACCCCCCCCGTCCAACTCATAGGTCCCGTACTAGCACCTCAGCCACAAAATCAACGGGACCAGTGGTGCCTGTGTATGTGGAGTGCACCAGCCACCAGGCCGGCCAGTCTGTCACGGAGCCACAGCACAGCCAGTCCCCCCCTGTGAAGCACCAGAAGTTGGCCAGTGCCCGGCGGGAGAGGGGAAAGACTCCAGCCAGCCAAGCCACTCACAGGGGTCCCGGGGGGAGTGTGGACTCAGCTGTGACTCCTCCCAAGGTGGGGAAGGGGCCGAAGAAACCTGCTAAGTCTGGGAGGAGCAGCACGGTGGGGAAGACCGCCATCATCCCCGCTGGCCAGGAGGGCCCTGCAAGCCCCATCGCCGTTGCCCTGGAGTGCCCCGCAAGCCACAGCCCTGCTGCCCAGGAGGGCCCCGTAAGCCAAAGCCCTGCTGCCCAGGAGGGCCCTGCAAGCCACAACCCTGCTGCCCAGGAGGGCCCCGCAAGCCACAGCCCTGCTGCCCAGGAGGGCCCCACAAGCCCCATTGTCTCTGCCCAGGGCAAGCACCACTGAACAGGGCAAGCACCGCTGAACAGGGCAAAAAGAGCCGAACTGGGCAAAGACCACAATGGCAAGCACCGCTGAACAGAGCAAAGACCGCCAACTCAAGCACCGCTGACCAGGGCAAAGACCGCCAAGGCAAGCACAGCTGAACAGGGCAATCACTGCTGAACAGGTGTAGGAAAGTACCATCTTGCCTAGCATGTTACCCCCATTTTTCACTGTATATATGTTGTTTTAGTTGTATGTGTCACTGGGACCCTGGTAACCCAGGGCCCCAGTGCTCATAAGTGTGCCTGAATGTGTTACCTGTGTAGTGACTAACTGTCTCACTGAGGCTCTGCTAATCAGAACCTCAGTGGTTATGCTCTCTCATTTCTTTCCAAATTGTCACTGACAGGCTAGTGACCATGTATACCAATTTACATTGGCTTACTGGAACACCCTTATAATTCCCTAGTATATGGTACTGAGGTACCCAGGGTATTGGGGTTCCAGGAGATCCCTATGGGCTGCAGCATTTCTTTTGCCACCCATAGGGAGCTCTGACAATTCTTACACAGGCCTGCCACTGCAGCCTGAGTGAAATAACGTCCACGTTATTTCACAGCCATTTTACACTGCACTTAAGTAACTTATAAGTCACCTATATGTCTAACCTTTACCTGGTAAAGGTTAGGTGCAAAGTTACTTAGTGTGAGGGCACCCTGGCACTAGCCAAGGTGCCCCCACATTGTTCAGAGCCAATTCACTGAACTTTGTGAGTGCGGGGACACCATTACACGCGTGCACTACATATAGGTCACTACCTATATGTAGCTTCACCATGGTAACTCCGAATATGGCCATGTAACATGTCTATGATCATGGAATTGCCCCCTCTATGCCATCCTGGCATTGTTGGTACAATTCCATGATCCCAGTGGTCTGTAGCACAGACCCTGGTACTGCCAGACTGCCCTTCCTGGGGTTTCTCTGCAGCTGCTGCTGCTGCCAACCCCTCAGACAGGCAGCTGCCCTCCTGGGGTCCAGCCAGGCCTGGCCCAGGATGGCAGAACAAAGAACTTCCTCTGAGAGAGGGTGTGACACCCTCTCCCTTTGGAAAATGGTGTGAAGGCAGGGGAGGAGTAGCCTCCCCCAGCCTCTGGAAATGCTTTGTTGGGCACAGATGTGCCCAATTCTGCATAAGCCAGTCTACACCGGTTCAGGGACCCCTTAGCCCCTGCTCTGGCGCGAAACTGGACAAAGGAAAGGGGAGTGACCACTCCCCTGACCTGCACCTCCCCTGGGAGGTGTCCAGAGCTCCTCCAGTGTGCTCCAGACCTCTGCCATCTTGGAAACAGAGGTGCTGCTGGCACACTGGACTGCTCTGAGTGGCCAGTGCCAGCAGGTGACGTCAGAGACTCCTTGTGATAGGCTCCTTCAGGTGTTAGTAGCCTTTCCTCTCTCCTAGGTAGCCAAACCCTCTTTTCTGGCTATTTAGGGTCTCTGTCTCTGGGGAAACTTTAGATAACGAATGCATGAGCTCAGCCGAGTTCCTCTGCATCTCTCTCTTCACCTTCTGATAAGGAATCGACCGCTGACCGCGCTGGAAGCCTGCAAACCTGCAACATAGTAGCAAAGACGACTACTGCAACTCAGTAACGCTGATCCTGCCGCCTTCTCGACTGTTTTCCTGCTTGTGCATGCTGTGGGGGTAGTCTGCCTCCTCTCTGCACCAGAAGCTCCGAAGAAATCTCCCGTGGGTCGACGGAATCTTCCCCCTGCAACCGCAGGCACCAAAAAGCTGCATTACCGGTCCCTTGGGTCTCCTCTCAGCACGACGAGCGAGGTCCCTCGAATCCAGCGACACCGTCCAAGTGACCCGCACAGTCCAGTGACTCTTCAGCCCAAGTTTGGTGGAGGTAAGTCCTTGCCTCACCTCGCTGGGCTGCATTGCTGGGAACCGCGACTTTGCAAGCTACTCCGGCCCCTGTGCACTTTCGGCGGAAATCCTTTGTGCACAGCCAAGCCTGGGTCCACGGCACTCTAACCTGCATTGCACGACTTTCTAAGTTGGTCTCCGGCGACGTGGGACTCCTTTGTGCAACTTCGGCGAGCACCGTTTCACGCATCCTCGTAGTGCCTGTTTCTGGCACTTTTCCGGGAGCTACCTGCTTCAGTGAGGGCTCTTTGTCTTGCTCGACGTCCCCTCTCTCTGCAGGTCCAATTTGCGACCTCCTGGTCCCTCCTGGGCCCCAGCAGCTTCCAAAAACACCAAATGCACGATTTGCGTGTAGCAAGGCTTGTTGGCGTCCATCCGGCGGGAAAACACTTCTGCACGACTCTCCAAGGCGTGGGGGATCTGTCCTCCAAAGGGGAAGTCTCTAGCCCTTGTCGTTCCTGCAGTATTCACAGTTCTTCAGCCTAGTAAGAGCTTCTTTGCACCAACCGCTGGCATTTCTTGGGCATCTGCCCATCTCCGAGTTGCTTGTGACTTTTGGACTTGGTCCCCTTGTTCCACAGGTACCCTCAGTCAGGAATACATCGTTGTTGCATTGCTGATTTGTGTTTTCCTTGCATTTTCCCTCTAACACGACTATTTTGTCCTTAGGGGAACTTTAGTGCACTTTGCACTCACTTTTCAGGGTCTTGGGGAGGGTTATTTTGCTAACTCTCACTATTTTCTAATAGTCCCAGCGACCCTCTACAAGGTCACATAGGTTTGGGGTCCATTCGTGGTTCGCATTCCACTTTTGGAGTATATGGTTTGTGTTGCCCCTATCCCTATGTTTCCCCATTGCATCCTATTGTAACTATACATTGTTTGCACTGTTTTCGAAGACTATACTGCATATTTTTGCTATTGTGTATATATATCTTGTGTATATTTCCTATTCTCTCACTGAGGGTACACTCTAAGATACTTTGGCATATTGTCATAAAAATAAAGTACCTTTATTTTTAGTATAACTGTGTATTGTGTTTTCTTATGATATTGTGCATATGACACTAAGTGGTACTGTAGTAGCTTCACACGTCTCCTAGTTCAGCCTAAGCTGCTCTGCTAAGCTACCATTATCTATCAGCCTAAGCTGCTAGACACCCTATACACTAATAAGGGATAACTGGGCCTGGTGCAAGGTGCAAGTACCCCTTGGTACTCACTACAAGCCAGTCCAGCCTCCTACATTGGTTGTGCAGTGGTGGGATAAGTGCTTGAGACTACTTACCACTCTTGTCATTGTACTTTTCATAAGAGAAAAATATACAAAACAAGGTCAGTGTATATACACATAGCCAAAAAGTTTTGCATTTCCTCTTTTCACTCTTTTCTAAGTGCTGAAAAGTAGTTCTAAACTTTCAAAAAGTTCTTAAAAGTTTAAAAAGTTTTTTTCTGTCTTTCCAAAAAGTTCTGAAAACTTTTTTCTCTTTTTCTATCACTTTAACTCTCTCAAAAAAATGTCTGGCACAGGAAAAATTGTTGAACTGTCCAAACTTGCATATGATCACCTTAGCTGGAAAGGAGCAAGGAGTCTCTGCATAGAGAGAGGTTTGAGTGTAGGGAAGAATCCTTCTTTAGAACTGTTAATTAATATGCTTAGAGTACAGGATAAGGCCATAAGTGCCCAATCTGTAGAAAAAGTAGCTAATGGTTGTCAATCTGATCCAGGGACTCCCCCAGGAAAAGGTTCAGGAAAGAAACTTCTCAGCCTGCCCATTACTAGACAGTCTAGCATAGTTGGTACAGAGGTTGAATCACACCATACTAATGGTGTGCTCTCACATTATACTGGTAGCCAAGCTGTTAGGGTGCCCTCTGTAAGGGACAGGTCTCCTTCTGTTCATTCCCATCATACCTCTGTATCTAGAAATGTCCCTCCCACCCACCCTGATGACAGATTGTTAGAAAGGGAGCTCAATAGATTGAGAGTGGAACAAACCAGACTGAAGCTCAAGAAGCAACAGCTGGATTTGGATAGACAGTCTTTAGAAGTAGAGAGGGAAAGACAGAAGTTGGGTTTAGAAACCCATGGTGGCAGCAGCAGTATTCCCCATAGTCATCCTGCAAAAGAGCATGATTCCAGGAATCTGCACAAGATAGTTCCCCCTTATAAGGAGGGGGATGACATTAACAAGTGGTTTGCTGCACTTGAGAGGGCCTGTGCTGTACAGGATGTCCCTCAAAAGCAGTGGGCTGCTATCCTATGGCTATCATTTACTGGAAAAGGTAGGGATAGGCTCCTTACTGTAAAAGAAAATGATGCTAATAATGTCCAAGTTCTTAAGAATGCACTCCTGGATGGTTATGGCTTAACCACTGAACAGTACAGGATAAAGTTCAGAGATACCAAAAAGGAGTCTTCACAAGACTGGGTTGATTTCATTGACCAGGCAGTGAAGGCCTTGGAGGGGTGGTTACATGGCAGTAAAGTTACTGATTATGACAGCCTGTATAACTTGATCCTGAGAGAGCATATTCTTAATAATTGTGTGTCTGATTTGTTGCACCAGTACTTGGTGGACTCTGATCTGACCTCTCCCCAAGAATTGGGAAAGAAGGCAGACAAATGGGTCAGAACAAGAGTGAACAGAAAAGTTCATACAGGGGGTGACAAAGATGGCAACAAAAAGAAGGATGGTAAGTCTTCTGACAAGGGTGGGGACAAATCTAAAAATGAGTCTTCATCAGGCCCACAAAAACACTCTGGTGGGGGTGGTGGGTCCAAATCCTCCTTTAATCAGAACAAGGAAAAGAAACCATGGTGCTATTTATGTAAAATAAAAGGCCATTGGACAACAGATCCCAGTTGTCCAAAGAAAGGCACCACAGCTCCTACCACTACAACCCCTACTGCTACACCTATTGTCCCTACTAATAGCAGTGGTGGTGGGAGCAAACCTACTAATAGCCAATCCAAGGGAGTAGCTGGGCTCACTTTTGGTAATTTAGTTGGGGTTGGTCTGATTAGGGAGACCACAGAGGCTACTTTAGTCTCTGAAGGGGCTATTGATTTAGCCACTTTGGTTGCTTGCCCCCATAACTTGGAGAAGTACAAGCAAACTAACCCTAATAAATGGGGTTGAGGTCCAGGCCTACAGGGACACAGGTGCCAGTGTCACAATGGTGATTGAGAAACTGGTGCACCCTGAACAACACATACTTGGACACCAGTACCAAGTAACCGATGCTCACAACATAACACAAAGCCACCCCATGGCTGTTGTAAATCTCAACTGGGGGGGGTATCTGGTCCAAAGAAAGTTGTGGTAGCTTCAGATTTACCTGTAGACTGTCTATTAGGGAATGATTTGGAGACATCAGCTTGGTCAGATGTGGAGTTGGAGGCCCATGCAGCAATACTGGGCATCCCAGGGCATATTTTTGCTTTGACAAGGGCTCAGGCCAAAAAGCAAAAAGGACAGGGAAGCTTGGATCCTGGAACAATGGACCAAGTGCTCCCTAAAGCTAGGGTTAGTAGAAGCAAACCACTTCCTACTATCCCTCCCTCTACAGTGGATTCAACTTCTGAGGAAGAAGAATTCCCTCCCTGTGCAGAACCTACACCAGAGGAGCTGGAAGCAGACACTGCTGAGCTTTTGGGTGAAGGGGGGCCTGCCAGAGAGGAGCTGAGTGTGGCACAGCAAACCTGTCCCACATTAGAGGGTCTCAGACAGCAAGCTGTCAAACAGGCTAATGGGGATGTCAGTGACTCTCACAGAGTTTACTGGGAGGACAACCTCTTGTACACTGAGCATAGGGATCCTAAACCTGGAGCTGCCAGGAGATTAGTGATTCCTCAGGAGTACAGAAAGTTCCTCCTAACACTGGCACATGACATTCCCTTAGCTGGGCATCTGGGTCAAATGAAAACTTGGGACAGGCTTGTTCCCCTGTTTCATTGGCCTAGGATGTCTGAGGACACAAAAGAATTTTGCAAGTCCTGTGAAACCTGTCAAGCCAGTGGCAAGACAGGTGGCACCCCAAAGGCATCCCTTATCCCACTGCCTGTGGTTGGGGTTCCCTTTGAAAGGGTAGGGGTTGACATAGTTGGCCCCCTTGACCCTCCTACTGCTTCAGGCAATAGGTTTATCTTGGTGGTAGTGGACCATGCCACAAGATATCCTGAAGCTATTCCTTTAAGGACCACTACAGCTCCTGCAGTGGCAAAGGCCCTCTTGGGAATATTTTCCAGGGTGGGCTTCCCAAAGGAAGTAGTATCAGACAGAGGAAGCAATTTCATGTCAGCATACTTAAAGGCCATGTGGAAGGAGTGTGGTGTAACTTACAAGTTCACAACACCCTATCATCCACAAACAAATGGACTGGTAGAGAGATTTAATAAAACTCTCAAAGGCATGATTATGGGACTCCCTGAAAAACTCCGCAGGAGATGGGATATCCTTCTACCATGCCTCCTTTTTGCCTACAGGGAGGTACCCCAGAAAGGAGTGGGCTTCAGCCCCTTTGAACCTCTTTTTGGACACCCTGTTAGGGGTCCACTCACACTTGTAAAGGAGGGTTGGGAACAACCTTTAAAAGCTCCTAAGCAGGATATTGTGGATTATGTACTTGGCCTCAGATCAAGGATGGCTGAGTACATGAAAAAGGCCAGTAAAAACCTTCAGGCCAGCCAAGAGCTCCAGAAGCAATGGCATGATCAGAAGGCTGTTTTGGTTCAGTACCAACCAGGGCAGAAAGTGTGGGTCTTGGAGCCTGTGGCCCCAAGAGCACTCCAAGATAAATGGAGTGGTCCACACACAATTGTTGAAAAGAAGGGTGAAGTCACCTACTTGGTTGACTTAGGCACTGCCAGGAGTCCCCTTAGGGTGCTCCATGTCAACCGCCTGAAACCCTACTATGACAGGGCTGATCTCACCCTGCTCATGGCAACAGATGAGGGACAGGAAGAAGACAGTGATCCTCTACCTGATCTCTTCTCTTCCACAGAACAAGATGCTCTTGTGGAAGGTGTAGTTTTGGCTGATTGTCTGACTGCTGAGCAGAAAGATAATTGCATAAATCTCCTAGGACAATTTTCAGAACTCTTCTCCATTGTGCCAGGCACCACTTCTTGGTGTGAGCACACTATAGATACTGGAGACAGTTTACCTGTCAAAAGTAAGATCTATAGGCAGCCTGACCATGTCAGGGACTGCATAAAGCAAGAAGTTCAGAAAATGTTGGAACTAGGAGTGGTTGAGCACTCTGACAGTCCATGGGCTTCTCCTGTGGTACTGGTACCAAAACCCAATTCTAAAGATGGAAAGAAGGAAATGAGGTTTTGTGTAGACTATAGAGGTCTCAACTTGGTAACCAAAACTGATGCTCACCCTATACCCAGGGCAGATGAGCTCATAGATACACTGGCATCTGCCAAGTATCTAAGCACTTTTGATTTGACTGCAGGGTATTGGCAGATCAAATTGTCAGAAGATGCTAAACCTAAGACTGCATTTTCTACCATTGGAGGACATTACCAGTTTACTGTAATGCCTTTTGGTTTGAAAAATGCACCTGCCACTTTTCAGAGGTTGGTGAACACAGTCCTGCAAGGGCTGGAAGCTTTCAGTGCAGCATATTTGGATGATATAGCTGTCTTTAGCTCCAGCTGGGATGATCACCTGGTCCACCTATGGAAAGTTTTGGAGGCCCTGCAAAAGGCAGGCCTCACTATCAAGGCTTCAAAGTGACAGATAGGGCAGGGTAAGGTGGTTTATCTGGGACACCTTGTTGGTGGGGAACAGATTGCACCACTTCAGGGGAAAATCCAAACTATTATTGATTGGGTTCCCCCTACCACTCAGACTCAGGTGAGAGCCTTCCTAGGCCTCACTGGGTATTACAGGAGGTTCATTAAGAACTATGGCTCCATTGCAGCCCCTCTTAATGACCTCACATCCAAGAAAATGCCTAAAAAGGTATTATGGACAGCAAACTGTCAGAAAGCTTTTGAGGAGCTGAAGCAGGCCATGTGCTCTGCACCTGTCCTGAAAAGCCCTTGTTACTCTAAAAAATTCTATGTCCAAACTGATGCATCTGAATTAGGAGTAGGGGCAGTCCTATCACAACTTAATTCTGAGGGCCAGGATCAACCTGTTGCTTTTATTAGTAGAAGGTTGACCCCTAGAGAAAAGCGTTGGTCTGCCATTGAGAGGGAGGCCTTTGCTGTGGTCTGGGCTCTGAAGAAGTTGAGGCCATACCTGTTTGGCACTCACTTCATTGTTCAGACAGACCACAAACCTCTACTTTGGCTAAAACAAATGAAAGGTGAAAATCCTAAATTATTGAGGTGGTCCATATCCCTACAGGGAATGGACTATACAGTGGAACATAGACCTGGGAGTAGCCACTCCAATACAGATGGACTCTCCAGATATTTTCACTTAGACAATGAAGACTCATCAGGTAATGGCTAGTCTTATTGTCCTTCGTTTGGGGGGGGGTTGTGTAGGAAAGTACCATCTTGCCTAGCATGTTACCCCCATTTTTCACTGTATATATGTTGTTTTAGTTGTATGTGTCACTGGGACCCTGGTAACCCAGGGCCCCAGTGCTCATAAGTGTGCCTGAATGTGTTACCTGTGTAGTGACTAACTGTCTCACTGAGGCTCTGCTAATCAGAACCTCAGTGGTTATGCTCTCTCATTTCTTTCCAAATTGTCACTGACAGGCTAGTGACCATTTTTACCAATTTACATTGGCTTACTGGAACACCCTTATAATTCCCTTGTATATGGTACTGAGGTACCAAGGGTATTGGGGTTCCAGGAGATCCCTATGGGCTGCAGCATTTCTTTTGCCACCCATAGGGAGCTCTGACAATTCTTACACAGGCCTGCCACTGCAGCCTGAGTGAAATAACGTCCACGTTATTTCACAGCCATTTTACACTGCACTTAAGTAACTTATAAGTCACCTATATGTCTAACCTTTACCTGGTAAAGGTTAGGTGCAAAGTTACTTAGTGTGAGGGCACCCTGGCACTAGCCAAGGTGCCCCCACATTGTTCAGAGCCAATTCACTGAACTTTGTGAGTGCGGGGACACCATTACACGCGTGCACTACATATAGGTCACTACCTATATGTAGCTTCACCATGGTAACTCCGAATATGGCCATGTAACATGTCTTTGATCATGGAATTGCCCCCTCTATGCCATCCTGGCATTGTTGGTACAATTCCATGATCCCAGTGGTCTGTAGCACAGACCCTGGTACTGCCAGACTGCCCTTCCTGGGGTTTCTCTGCAGCTGCTGCTGCTGCCAACCCCTCAGACAGGCAGCTGCCCTCCTGGGGTCCAGCCAGGCCTGGCCCAGGATGGCAGAACAAAGAACTTCCTCTGAGAGAGGGTGTGACACCCTCTCCCTTTGGAAAATGGTGTGAAGGCAGGGGAGGAGTAGCCTCCCCCAGCCTCTGGAAATGCTTTGTTGGGCACAGATGTGCCCAATTCTGCATAAGCCAGTCTACACCGGTTCAGGGACCCCTTAGCCCCTGCTCTGGCGCGAAACTGGACAAAGGAAAGGGGAGTGACCACTCCCCTGACCTGCACCTCCCCTGGGAGGTGTCCAGAGCTCCTCCAGTGTGCTCCAGACCTCTGCCATCTTGGAAACAGAGGTGCTGCTGGCACACTGGACTGCTCTGAGTGGCCAGTGCCACCAGGTGACGTCAGAGACTCCTTGTGATAGGCTCCTTCAGGTGTTAGTAGCCTTTCCTCTCTCCTAGGTAGCCAAACCCTCTTTTCTGGCTATTTAGGGTCTCTGTCTCTGGGGAAACTTTAGATAACGAATGCATGAGCTCAGCCGAGTTCCTCTGCATCTCTCTCTTCACCTTCTGATAAGGAATCGACCGCTGACCGCGCTGGAAGCCTGCAAACCTGAAACATAGTAGCAAAGACGACTACTGCAACTCTGTAACGCTGATGCTGCCGCCTTCTCGACTGTTTTCCTGCTTGTGCATGCTGTGGGGGTAGTCTGCCTCCTCTCTGCACCAGAAGCTCCGAAGAAATCTCCCGTGGGTCGACGGAATCTTCCCCCTGCAACCGCAGGCACCAAAAAGCTGCATTACCGGTCCCTTGGGTCTCCTCTCAGCACAACGAGCGAGGTCCCTCGAATCCAGCGACACCGTCCTAGTGACCCCCACAGTCCAGTGACTCTTCAGCCCAAGTTTGGTGGAGGTAAGTCCTTGCCTCACCTCGCTGGGCTACATTGCTGGGAACCGCGACTTTGCAAGCTACTCCGGCCCCTGTGCACTTCCGGCGGAAATCCTTCGTGCACAGCCAAGCCTGGGTCCACGGCACTCTAACCTGCATTGCACGACTTTCTAAGTTGGTCTCCGGCGACGTGGGACTCCTTTGTGCAACTTTGGCGAGCACCGTTTCACGCATCCTCGTAGTGCCTGTTTCTGGCACTTCTCCGGGTGCTACCTGCTTCAGTGAGGGCTCTTTGTCTTGCTCGACGTCCCCTCTCTCTGCAGGTCCAATTTGCGACCTCCTGGTCCCTCCTGGGCCCCAGCAGCGTCCAAAAACGCCAAACGCACGATTTGCGTGTAGCAAGGCTTGTTGGCATCCATACGGCGGGAAAACACTTCTGCACGACTCTCCATGGCGTGTGGGATCCATCCTCCAAAGGGGAAGTCTCTAGCCCTTGTCGTTCCTGCAGTATTCACAGTTCTTCAGCCTAGTAAGAGCTTCTTTGCACCAACCGCTGGCATTTCTTGGGCATCTGCCCATCTCCGAGTTGCTTGTGACTTTTGGACTTGGTCCCCTTGTTCCACAGGTACCCTCAGTCAGGAATCCATCGTTGTTGCATTGCTGATTTGTGTTTTCCTTGCATTTTCCCTCTAACACGACTATTTTGTCCTTAGGGGAACTTTAGTGCACTTTGCACTCACTTTTCAGGGTCTTGGGGAGGGTTATTTTGCTAACTCTCACTATTTTCTAATAGTCCCAGCGACCCTCTACAAGGTCACATAGGTTTGGGGTCCATTCGTGGTTCGCATTCCACTTTTGGAGTATATGGTTTGTGTTGCCCCTATCCCTATGTTTCCCCATTGCATCCTATTGTAACTATACATTGTTTGCACTGTTTTCTAAGACTATACTGAATATTTTTGCTATTGTGTATATATATCTTGTGTATATTTCCTATCCTCTCACTGAGGGTACACTCTAAGATACTTTGGCATATTGTCATAAAAATAAAGTACCTTTATTTTTAGTATAACTGTGTATTGTGTTTTCTTATGATATTGTGCATATGACACTAAGTGGTACTGTAGTAGCTTCACACGTCTCCTAGTTCAGCCTAAGCTGCTCTGCTAAGCTACCATTATCTATCAGCCTAAGCTGCTAGACACCCTATACACTAATAAGGGATAACTGGGCCTGGTGCAAGGTGCAAGTACCCCTTGGTACTCACTACAAGCCAGTCCAGCCTCCTACAACAGGGCAAAGACTGCCATGGCAAGCACCGCTGAACAGGGCAAAGACCGCCAACTCAAGCACCGCTGAACAGGGCAAAGACTGCCAACTCAAACACCGCTGAACAGGGCAAAGACCACCAACACAAGCACCGCTGAACAGGGCAAGCACCGCTGAACAGGGCAAAGACCGCCGTGGCAAGCACCGCTGAACAGGGCAAGCACCGCTGAACAGGGCAAGCACCGCCAAGGCGAGCACCGCTAGCCCATGAGCGGCAGGGGCAGTTACGCAACTGGGACCGGCACGGGGTGAGTTAAGCACTCTGGGCACCAGTCCCCCTCCAGAACCAGTGGAGACATGCATCCACTCCGTCTGTCCTGCACAGGATGAAGCAATCTGGGCACCAGTCCCCCTCCAGAACCAGTGGAGACATGCATCCACTCCGTCTGTCCTGCACAGAATGAAGCACTCTTGGCACCAGTCCCCCTCCAGAACCAGTGGAGACATGCATCTACTCCGTCTGTCCTGCACAGGATGAAGCACTCTGGGCACCAGTTCCCCTCCAGAACCAGTGGAGACATCCATCCACTCCATCTGTCCTGCACAGGATGAAGCATTCTGGGCACCAGTCCCCCTCCAGAACCAGTGGAGACATGCATCCACTCTGTCTGTCCTTGGCAGGATGAAGCACTCTGGGCACCAGTCCCCCTCCAGAACCAGTGGAGACATGCATCCGCTTGAGAGACTGTGGCTTTGCACTCCCCAGGATTGTACAGTGGGCAACCCACCCACTGTATAGACTTGTGAGCTGTGGCTTTGCACTCCCCAGGATTGTACAGTGGGCAAACCACCCACTGTGTAGACTTGTGAGACTGTGGCTTTGCACTCCCCAGGATTGAACAGTGGGCAAACCACCCACTGTAGAGACTTGTGAGACTGTGGCTTTGCACTCACCAGGATTGTACAGTGGGCAAACCACCCACTGTGTAGACTTGTGAGACTGTGGCTTTGCACTCCCCAGGATTGTACAGTGGGCAAACCACCCACTGTGTAGACTTGTGAGACTGTGGCTTTGCACTCCCCAGGATTGTACAGTGGGCAAACCACCCACTGTAGAGACTTGTGAGACTGTGGCTTTGAAATCCCCAGGATTGAACAGTGGGCAAACCACCCACTGTAGAGACTTGTGAGACTGTGGCTTTGCACTCCCCAGGATTGAACAGTTGGCAAACCACCCACTGTAGAGACTTGTGAGACTGTGGCTTTGCACTCCCCAGGATACATCAATGGGCATGGTGCCCCCTCGTGGATCTGGCGTTGTGCACTCATCCGGCTGAGGTGCCCCCCCTTCCCTTCCCCCTGAGGTGCCTGTTGAATTTCTATCTGATGCCCCTGCAGTGTTCTCTCCGTCATGCTCGGGTATCTTGTATGGGCCTCACCCATGCATTTTGGGCCCAGTGGTCCATGGACTATGAATGGTGCAATACGTGGACTGATAATCATGGTGTATATTTTGTTCATAATGTATATCTATATATATATATATATTTTTTTTTGCTTACTGATTTTTGATATATTACAATAGTTACACTCATTTCCTTTTGTCTTTGCATTCTTCCGGGGGGGTTGCGGGGTGTAATTGTAATGTATAGATATGCATTGGTGTGGGTGAGGGTGGGGGTGGGGGTTGGGGTGTTGCGTGTGTGTGCCCCTGTTTTTTGCCTCTACCCTCCCCTGTGTTGTAGGTGCAGTACTCACCGTGGTCTTCGTCGACGGCGTTGGTGCTCCTCGTAGAGGCACAGGAAGACTAGCGCAGGAAGGATATGAAATTCCGGCTCCATGGTGTCCTCGTTCCTCATGGAGTGTTTAGAGGTGAGCCTTTTCCCTTCGAAATGCCTCTTTCCGCCATGTTTTTATCCGCGGTGAATCCGCCCCGGAAAAGGTGGCGGATTGGCCTGTCGTAATAGTGTGGGCGGTACATTGTCTCCCGCCTGTCTGTTGGCGGTGACCGCCGCGCTGTTTCTCTGTAGCGCCGTGGCGGTCGGAGTGTTAAAGTGGCTGTCTTTGTGGGCGGTTTCCGCCACGGTCGTAATTCCTGAATTTTTACCGCCGGCCTGTTGGCGGTGTTAACGCCGCTTTAACACCGTCCGCCAGGGTTGTAATGATCACCTTTGTTTTTCCATGACCACAGAGATATTAATGGCTTTGTTAAATTCAGTGCAGACAGGAAGTAGATCATAACAAAAGCTGTGTTTGAACAACATTTTCTTTAATTAGTTCTATCATATGGGTAAATATAATTTTCCAATTTCTTACTTTGTTATTGTATAGTCGGGATACAAAACTGGTAACCAGTTCAGTATTCTTATTCATTACACCACTGAAATGATGGATTAACTGCAGCATTTGTGAAACCATCAACCTGTTAATAGGAAGCCCATTGTGAGAAAGTAGCCTCTTTCTAGACTTGTTACCCCCACTTTTGGCCTGTTTGTGAGTGTATGTCAGGGTGTTTTCACTGTCTCACTGGGATCCTGCGAGCCAGGGCCCTGTGCTCATAGTGAAAACCATATGTTTTCGGTATGTTTGTTATGTGTCACTGGGACCCTGCTAGTCAGGACCCCAGTGCTCATAAGTTTGTGGCCTATATGTATGTGTTCCCTGTGTGTTGCCTAACTGTCTCACTGAGGCTCTGCTAACCAGAACCTCAGTGGTTATGCTCTCTCTGTACAAATTGTCACTAACAGGCTAGTGACCAATTTCACCAATTCACATTGGCATACTGGAACACCCTTACAATTCCCTAGTATATGGTACTGAGGTACCCAGGGTATTGGGGTTCCAGGAGATCCCTATGGACTGCAGCATTTCTTTTGCCACCCATAGGGAGCTCTGACAATTCTTACACAGGCCTGCCACTGCAGCCTGAGTGAAATAACGTCCACGTTATTTCACAGCCATTTATCACTGCACTTAAGTAACTTATAAGTCACCTGTATGTCTAACCTTTACCTGGTAAAAGTTAGGTGCAAAGTTACTTAGTGTGTGGGCACCCTGGCACTAGCCAAGGTGCCCCCACATTGTTCAGGACAAATTCCCCGGACTTTGTGAGTGCGGGGACACCATTACACGCGTGCACTACACATAGGTCACTACCTATGTGTAGCTTCACAATGGTAACTCCGAATATGGCCATGTAACATGTCTAAGATCATGGAATTGCCCCCTCTATGCCATCCTGGCATTGTTGGCACAATCCCATGATCCCACGGGTCTGTAGCTCAGACCCGGGTACTGACAAACTGCCTTTTCAGGGGTTTCACTGCAGCTGCTGCCAACCCCTCAGACAGGTTTCTGCCCTCCTAGGGTCCAGCCGGGCTTGACCCAGGATGACAGAACAAAGGACTTCCTCAGAGAGAGGGTGTTACACCCTCTCCTTTTGGAAAAAGGTGTTAAGGCAGGGGAGGAGTAGCCTCCCCCAGCCTCTGGAAATGCTTTCATGGGCACAGATGGTGCCCATTTCTGCATAAGCCAGTCTGCACCAGTTCAGGGACCCCTCAGCCCTGGTCTGGCGCGAAACTGGACAAAGGAAAGGGGAGTGACCGCTCCCCTGACCTGCACCTCCCCTGAGAGGTGCCCAGAGCTCCTCCAGTGTGCTCCAGACCTCTGCCATCTTGGAAACAGAGGTGCTGCTGGCACACTGGACTGCTCTGAGTGGTCAAGGGCCAGCAGGTGACGTCAGAGACTCCTTCTGATAGACTCCTTCAGGTGTTGCTAGCCTATCCTCTCTCCTAAGTAGCCAAACCCTCTTTTCTGGTTATTTAGGGTCTCTGCTTTGGGGAATTCCTTAGATAACGAATGCAAGAGCTCATCAGAGTTCCTCTGCATCTCTCTCTTCACCTTCTGCCAAGGAATCGACTGCTGACCGCGCTGGAAGCCTGCAAAACTGCAACAAAGTAGCAAAGACGACTACTGCAACTCTGTAACGCTGATCCTGCCACCTTCTCGACTGTTTTCCTGGTGGTGCATGCTGTGGGGGTAGTCTGCCTCCTCTCTGCTCTAGAAGCTCCGAAGAAATCTCCCGTGGGTCGACGGAATCTTCCCCCTGCAACCGCAGGCACCAAAGAACTGCATCACCAGTCCCCTGGGTCTCCTCTCAGCACGACGAGTGAGGTCCCTTGAATCCAGCAACTGTGTCCAAGTGACTCACACAGTCCAGTGACTCTTCAGTCCAAGTTTGGTGGAGGTAAGTCCTTGCCTCCCCACGCCAGACTGCATTGCTGGGAACCACGACTTTTGCAGCTACTCCGGCCTCTGTGCACTTCCAGCGGAAATCCTTTGTGCACAGCCAAGCCTAGGTGCATGGCACTCTAACCTGCATTGCTTGACTTTCTAAGTTGTCCTCCGGCGGCGTGGGACTCCTTTGTGCAACTTCAGGTGAGTGCTGTTTCACTCTTCTTTGTAGTGCCTGTTCTGGCACTTCTGCTGGTGCTGCCTGCATCTGAGAGGGCTCCTTGCCTTGCTCGATGCCCCCTCTGTCTCCAGACGCAATTGGCGACATTCTGGTCCCTCCTGGGCCACAGCAGCATCCAAAAACCTTATCCGCACGATTTGCAGCTAGCAAGGCTTGTTGGCGGTCTTTCTTCAAGAAAACACTTCTGAAAGACTCTCCTCGGCGTGGGGGATCCATCCTCCAAAGGGGAAGTCTCTAGCCCTTGTCATTCCTGCAGAATCCTCAGCTTCTACTGTCCAGTAGCAGCTTCTTTGCACCCACAGCTGGCATTTCCTGGGCATCTGCCCATCTCCGACTTGCTTGTGACTTTTGGACTTGGTCCCCTTGTTCCACAGGTACCCTCGACTGGAAATCCATTGTTGTTGCATTGCTGGTTTGTGTCTTTCCTGCAGAATTCCCCTATCACGACTTCTATGTCCTTTGGGGAACTTTAGTGCACTTTGCACTCACTTTTCAGGGTCTTGGGGTGGGCTATTTTTCTAACCCTTACTATTTTCTAAAAGTCCCAGCGACCCTCTACTAGGTCACATAGGTTTGGGGTCCATTCGTGGTTCGCATTCCACTTTTGGAGTATATGGTTTGTGTTGCCCCTATCCCTATGTGTCCCCATTGCATCCTATTGTAACTATACATTGTTTGCACTGTTTCTAAGACTATACTGCATATTTTTGGTATTGTGTACATATATCTTGTGTATATTTGCTATCCTCATACTGAGGGTACACTCTGAGATACTTTGGCATATTGTCATAAAAATAAAGTACCTATATTTTTAGTATATCTGTGTATTGTGTTTTCTTATGATATTGTGCAAGTGACACTAGTGGTACTGTAGGAGCTTCACTCATCTCCTAGTTCATCCTAAGCTGCTCTGCTAAGCTACCATTATCTATCAGCCTAAGCTGCTAGATACCCTATACACTAATAAGGGATACCTGGGCCTGGTGCAAGGTGTAAGTACCCCTTGGTACTCACTACAAGCCCGTCCAGCCTCCTACACCCATCTATCACAGAAGTCACTATGTGCATTGCCAAATGGACCATATATTATATTTGTACTTTCTATGCTCTTCATGAGTCACATTTCTAAGTGCAGAAAGATACTTCTCTGGCGTTCATTTAATCCTGGATCTGTTGCTAGTGATTAATTGACTTATATCCTTTCCAATGGTCTTAGACAAGATACATGATCAATTCACCTCCTTTTTATTAGGCCAACTCCTTATTTGATTAGATCCTGTGTAATTCCAAACTCACATCAACTTCACTAGTATATTTAGTAATTCCAATAATCCTAGTTTTACCTTTTCTTTGTTTAGTAGATTCAGTTACAATGTCTGGAATGTACGTTTTTTTATCTTACCACAAAAAGGTGTTAATAGTGAAAAACAGTGGGAATTGTTGTGAGGCTAGACATATTCCATTCAAGTACTGATCAGTCTGCCACCCTCTCTCCCCATATTTAGACAGAATCCCTGGTCATTCCTATGGTGCCTTGGATGACTGGGGACCTTCTTTCTGAATTATCTTTAACTTAGAAATGGGCCTTGGTAAACAACAGAGGACTGGCTGTATGAGGCCCAGCAATAAAGATTCTGACTACTTTGTTGGCCTACTGGGACATATGCATTGTGGAGATTTTTGCATTGCATTTGGAAGCCATGATTATGACTAAAGAGTCACAACTGGCAGACCTTACTTAGTTCTAGCATGGAGTCATCAGTCTAGTTGGAAGTGGAAGCCCAACTTAAAATTTGCCGTAACACTTTGACCAAACTGACAATTGATGGTTCCTTGAAGATTTAGATCCTAAAGGAGAATACAACAGGGGCAGCTCTGTCTTGTTCAGTGAGGACTGTTCTTCTTCACTATCGGATATTCCTGGCTGTGATTCAAACACAAGCAATGGTAGGAAGTAGCTAATAAGACCACATTTGACCAGAATTCTGAGCCTACCGGGACTCTTGGGACTGCTGGGTGTGATGAGATTTACCTGTATTCTCCCAGATAGCTTGCTGGAATTTAATTCTCGCATATAGGCCAGAACTTTGAAGGGAGCTCCGTTAAGGGAGCCAAGTGCTATCTCGTGGCACTGTTCCCACCGGACTGACGGCGGGCATGCTTAATTTCAAGGTTCTCGACGATCAGCCAGGTCAAACCGGTGGAAATCTTGTAATAGGACGGGGGGACGCCACTACCTCCCTGCAAGTTTGATGGTCCCGCGTTCCCCTTAGAAAGAAGAAACAATGAGGAAAAATAACGCTATCTCACCTCATTGCGCCTCCCCTGGGAAGGCGTAGTATTTTGACTTCAGATTTATCAAGCCACTCAGCGCCTTGCACGGCTTGATAAATCTGACTTAGATTTTGCGTTGGCCTGATGCACCCTTCCGTGGCTCAAGTGCGATGCTGAACCATGAAAAAAAAAATCCAACGAATGTCCTTAGGGCAAGAAAATAGACTACACATGTTTCTTGAAATTGAAAGAGAAGCTCTTGTTTTAGGAATACTATTGTGCTTCATATTGTTAACGCTGGGAACAGGACTCAACCTGATGGAGCTGTAGGTAAGAACAGTTCACTGCTACGAGACAGCTAAACATGGATGTATCCAGAACCTGTCTTTCACAGGACTTTGTACAGCAGATAAGGCACCTGGTTATGTTTAGATTGGCCTGTTCATTGTTTGTTTAGAGTATGGGGCGTTTATGCTATTGCCAATGGTTGGAAGTTTGAGTCCATGTAATGTGCTCATGATTAACACACTAAACATTTACTAATAAAAGGTGCTTGTGAAATAAGGCCAGGAATGTTTACAGGTTGGAAGAAACCATGTACTGCCAGGGCCTGTCATGCCTAATTGGGACTGGTGTTTGTCCAACATGACACAACCCCTTCTGCACTATACTTGACTTGCTGTGGTTCTATCACTTACACTAGGAATGCAGGAGCAGGTCGTGTAGTTAAAAGGCCTGTGTGCTGCACTGAAGAGCTGGGTCCATGCAGCTAACCACGTGTAAAGAGCACTAAACTATGAGAGTGCACAATGAGTATCTCACAAGGCTTTGAAGTGTTTTTGACAACTCACTGATCAGACATAAGGTTAACTTTAAAAGAATAAATATTGCCTTGTTGTCATGCTCTGAAGGGCTCTGGCTGTCGAGGAGTCTGTGGCAAGCAGTGATTGCCAGGAGGCATGCACCTGCCATGCCTGAAGCACACACAGTCAACAAATGTCACTCAGCAGGGAGCAGAGGCTGGCTTTCATACCATAGCAGCAACTTGTCCCATGCATATTAGGATGCTCTCTTCATCTTCATCACTTACAACACTGGCCTGGCACCAAATGTACACATCTAGGGTAGACATGTACCACCACACAAGAGGGTTAGACAAGAATGTGTCAACAGACAAGAGATGTACATCACACTGCTGTTTGCAGTCTATAGAACAATAAGAGAAGAATGATCAGGAAAATAAAAGTTTAATTTCTGCTTGAGTATGAGTTACACGCTATATTGATCGATCTCCCTACAGACCCTCCCATGTATTTTTTAGGGGGAAGGTTTAATAAGTATTTAGGGTGGCAATACACTGCTCGTCTGATTTTGCTTGTTCCCAAAAGACAGCATTTGCAAGCTTCTTCGAAACATTTACATTACCTGTCTATGCGCACTGCACGTTTATAGGCTTTCTTGATGTGGCTTTAAATTACTGTTGTCAGACATTATCCTAAATCTGAACAGAAATATGTTGGGTACCGAGATACCACTTCTGAGTTACCAGAATTTCTTGAAGTCGTAAGGAACATTTACTAGTTGTTCACTAGTAGGTGTCTGTGAAGTGGTTCATGCAAATGAGGTGACTATCCACAGAGTCGTAACATCTCAAAAACAAGGATGCAATGCCTTCTGTACACTCATCTGCACTTCTTGACTCACAAATACATTTCCCACAAGCAAGTGAGACACAAAGCAGCGTTAACACTACATGCAGATTTCCACGCTCCACCTGCTTGGGGAGATCTTTGCCACTAGAGATCTCAAAATGGAAGTGAATAGGCAAATTGTATATAAAAGAGCAAAATCAAACACTTAATCCAACTTACACACTAGACAATTCCCTCTTCCCTTGGACTGTCTTACTAGCTGGGCCACACAGTAGACGCAGATTCCAAAATTCAGCCAGTCCCACCAGGAGGAAGAGGAACTTCTATGAGGAGAAGGCGGCATTGCAGTCAACTTCCAGGTACATCACTGCAGGGACCCACGTGGTCTGTCCCCCTACAACCTAGTGGGGCGGAGAAGGCGGTCTTGTGCTGGAAGTAGCTGACGGTGTCAACCAATGACGAGGATACATGCACCATGGGAGACATAAACATGGCAGCATGCGAGGAGGCGGTGGAGAACTTCTCCAGGATTCCGGTTTTTATTTATTTATTTATTTATTTAATGTGTTTTTATATAGCGCGGACTTTACCCGAAGGTGTCAGAGCGCTTCACAATAGGCAAAGTAAAGATACAAGAGGAAAAGAATTACAAGTGAGCCTGTTACAAAAACAAACGTTACATTACAAGAGGTAATAGTGATAATTGTGCAAGTATCAAGAGCAAAAAAATACACGAGGTAGCAAACGATACGTAACGAAAGGAAAAAGTGACGTGTGCAGGTTACAAGAGCACAAAAAGTACGAGTAGAGGAAATAAATGGTAGACACTCAAAACACTCAAACAATAGTTACGTTACATGAGGCTGTGGTGGCCGTTGTGCATGTATCAAAAGTAAACAAGTTTTAAGAGGTAGCAAATGATACGTTGTAAAAGGAAAGGTGCCGTGTGCAAGAGTACAAAATACAGGTAGAGGTATAATACTGCACTAAATGGCAGACACTCAAAACACAAAAACACCCTGAGAAGGCACTTCTATAGGCATGGAGAGCAGAATTTCCTATAATGGAAGGACTTCCTTCAGAAAACAGAGGGCTTGAATTAAATTTGGAAGTGTCTTTGAAGGAGGAGAGCTTTGAGGTCAGTTTTGAAGGCCTGGGAAGAGGTGGTGGTCCGAAGCTGAGGCGGAAGTGAGTTCCAGATTCTCACCGCGTTGCCTGAAAAGGATTGGGCCATCGATCTTTCCTTCTTGAAAATGGGAGGTTCAAGCAATAACTTTTCTGCATTACGTGATGGTCTGGAGCCCCCAGAGAGTTTCAGTTTATTCACCAGGTAGCGAGGGGAGGAGGAGTGCAAGGCTTTGTGGGTGATACATGCAGTTTTGTAGATAGATCTTGCCTCTATGGGAAGCCAACAGAGGGTGGATAAAATGAGTGTGATGTGGTCGCTTCTTTTGGCCCCATATATGAAACAAGCTGCTGAATGGAGAATAGACTTCAGGGGGGAAAGGTGGGATTTGGGAAGGCCAGTAAGAAGAGAGTTACAGTAGTCCAATCTGGAGAGAACCAGCGATTGGACCAGGGTTTTAAGGTGGTGCTCCGGGAAGAAGCGACGAATCCCCCACAGAAGGCGCAGTTGGTGTCGAGCAGACTTTGCAATGGAGTCGATGTGGGAGAGTAGATTGAGTTTTTTGTTGAGAATGACACCAAGGGATTTTGCGCTCTCGACAATGATGGGCTTATTGTTCATTAGATTGATCTGATCCATCCATGATTGCACTGGGGGATGAGAAAGTGAGGAGGAGAGGAGGAGGAATTCTGTTTTGGAGGGATTCAGGATCAGTTGATGAGTTAACGTCCAGTTTTGAATGGAGTCGAGTGTAGAGCTAAGAAAGGAGAGATCATGAGTGGAAGCCACCTTAAGGTAGATCTGAGTGTCATCCGCATATAGATGATAGTGGATCCCGGATTTACTCAGGAGATTTCCCAACGGTTCTAAATAGAGATTGAACAGTGTGGGTGCAAGTATGGAGCCTTGAGGAACACCTTGACTGACTGCTAAAGGAGCTGAAAGACGGTTCGCTATTTTGATCATTTGGGATCTATCAGAGAGGAAGGAGGCAAACCATTTGAGCACAGTGCCCTCCATGCCCATTCTCTGTTGAAGAGTGCTAAGGAGAGTGTTGTGATTGACAGTGTCAAAGGCTGCAGAAAGGTCAAGAAGAATTAGAAGACAAGACTCCCCTGAATCGAGTATCCGCAGCGCGTCATCAATCACTAGCAGCAGGGCTGTTTCAGTGCTGCAGTTTTGAATGAAGCCGGACTGGAAATTGTCAAGAAGATCATTTTCCTTGATATGGCGAGAGAGTTGTTTCGCTACACATTTTTCAGTGATTTTCGCAAGAAAGGGTAGGTTAGTGATGGGACGGTAGTTGTTGAGGTCGTTCGCATCAGCGGTGGGTTTTTTAAGCAGAGGGGTGACCTGCCCAGTTTTGAAGGAAACAGGAAGGGAGCCTTGACTGAGGAAGAGGTTGACCAGAGTGGTCCAATAGGAAAGAGAATTAGTATAGAAGTCAATGGCAATGGCACTAGAGATGGGGTCAAGAGAATGGTTAGAGGGCTTTGTATCTAGGATGCATTTAAGGAGAGCATCGTCAGAGATGGGGTCAAAGTTTTGCCAAATGGTTAAGGATTTGCGCTCCTCTGTAGGGGTAGGATGAATGACCTGATCTAGCGAGGGGAGGAGGAGTGCAAGGCTTTGTGGGTGATACATGCAGTTTTGTAGATAGATCTTGCCTCTATGGGAAGCCAACGGAGGGTGGATAAAATGGCTGTGATGTGGTCGCTTCTTGTTGCACCTCGGCCCTGCCTCTGTCTTCTCTTCACCTCCACAGAGGAGACTGTGCTCTTCACTGGGGACACTGACCTGCGATATGGTCTACCTGTTCCTAAGAACCTTAACATCAGTTCAAGTAGGAAGCTCAGTGGTCTATCCCAATGAGTTCTCTAACCATTCACGTAACTCTGCCATCCTTCTAATGCACATCGCACATCTGAATCACCCATTTCTCCGCCTCTAACACACCACTCCCATCCCATGAAGCTGTTTAATTTAATCTCTACATACTCCTCTGTTCCTTTGTCCAGCCCCATCACAAGTACTTTGGTTTCAACAACCGGAGCAGGAGTTCTTCGGATCACGTCAAGGTGAGACGCAAGCCCTATCACTCGTTTCTTGTACCATAACTATGCACGTCATCTCTTGTTGTTTTCAACTTGCTCTCTCTGGTCAAGGTTGATTATGAGGTGCAGTATATCTGGCCCTCCTAAGCATTTCCTAAGTTTAACAGCTTCATCTTTTGTGAAGGGGTTTCTTGTAATGGGGCAACACTGCACTCCAGGTATGTGCAGACATTGTGCCGCTTTCTTATGGTTTTCAGACTTGTTACATTCCATATTTATGTGTCTATGTGTCTGTGACATGTGGGTGGTGTTTAACATGCTCTTCTTGTCTCCACCCACCTCAAAGCTCACCCTGCCAGCCGTTAACTCCACCACTCATAAACAACCCCCTAAAAAAGACCTCTCAAAGGACGTGGAAACTGTCCTCTTCTCAAATATGCTAAGTTAAATAATTTCTTGCTACCTCTGTAATGTTTGGAACTGAGGAAACTAATGGAGAGGGTGACTGTTGTTTTTTTTACCGTTTAACACATTTCCTTGTTGATTAGTCCCTGCCAGGATAGCATACCTCTTTGGTGCTGGATATCATTCCCATTGCCTCGTCAGAGAATGACAAATAATATTGCACTTGATGAGACCACCTGCTGTTCTGGAGTGATTCCTGGAAAATCAACTTTGGTTTCCATAGCGTTACCTGACTTCAATTCCGAATCTGTGGTGACAGTTTCAGAAGAGTTTCCATTGCACTACCCGACTCTAATTTTGTAACAATGGAGACAGTTTCAGAATTCTTGTGTTCTATTTTGAGCCATTTGCAGAATCTCTCTGAACTCTCCCATTTCTCTGCCATTTACTTCCTCCCCTCTGGTATTCGAGGAACAAGGTTTAAGTGTTGGTTACGACTTGAAGGTGTGCTGGGGACATGAGAGTGCACTTAATTCCAGTCTCATATAGTCACTGTTTCATCCCCAGAAACATTTTCTTCTGGTGGTGTACCTCAGTTGTGTAAACAGGAAATAACTTAACCTTTGCATTCTCATCTATATATTGTCCAGAACTTCTAAAACTCTGTAATATCACATCTATGCCTCTGTAGTTCTGAAGTTTGGCCACTACAGACCTCAGGGGCGCTCTCAGCGGTGGTTTCCTCATCTGCACCCTGTGGGCCTGTTCCATTGAAAACCGGTTCAAAAATCCCTACTTCTGCTACTTCCTGCTTCAGCCATTTCTCAAAGTAGGCCCTGAAATCTTGTGCTTCCATGGCTTCAGTGAGTCTGGCTACACTCACCTTGTTACAGCAGGATCTCCGCTCTGTCCTCCAAAAGTCAGATTCTCTCTATGAGTTCTTTCGCTTGTTTTTCAATTGTGTTGATTCCAGGGATAGTTTTTCAAGGGCTTCTTTATTCCCTTTCCCTCTTTCAGCTAGTTTTCGCTGGTCATCGCTGTGTAATCCCATGTCGATTACCCCTGCATCAATATTCTGCTCTGGAGCGGCTCTTGTATTTGCAATTGCAGCAAAGATCTTGTCAAATGTTGCCTGTGTCTGAGAGGTCTCAGCTATGCTTCCTTCATCTGATTTTCCAGGTTTATGAGCAAAGAGTCCATCATCGGCCTTTGCGGTCTGCGGGCATTGCCTGTAGTTTCAAAATGTTGGGTTTGTCCATAAGTTTGGCCTTCAATATTTTGTTGAAACACAATTCCTTACCAGTCAGGCTGTCCAAGGTTCTTAAGCCAGCCTGGATCATATGACCAACAAGCTGAGTTTAGACATCCTTAGGGTGGTGAGGACTAAAATGGTTAGAGAAGCTTAAAATGATAAGTGTAATTGTGGAAGTTCAGATGAGTTCATTGTAGAGGACCTTTTCAACCACAGTCTGCATCCATGTGCTTTTATTTTTCCATTGGTTTGTTATTGCACTCAATAGGACCTGTCTGCTCTGTTGTCGAAAATGGTCTTCCTATGCAGAGATTGTACACTGTATGGGGCACTTCACTGAGTATAAGTCAAACTGTAACATAACATCTCTGTGTTACCCTCTGCACCATTGTCTGGGCTAGGAATATCAACTCTTCAGTGTCCGTCTTCATAAGTAGTCTTATTTTACAGAGAATGTACCGATTTCCGGTGGCTCTCGAGTGAAAAGGAAGAAGTATGAAACCTATCTTTACTACAATAAATCTATATTCAAATGAGCCCCTTCAGAATACAATTCACATTCACTGAAAGTCTTGCATCGTTATCTCAGCAAACAAGCTTCCCTATTCTTATCAACAAATACTGAAAACTTTCATATTTAAAAACTATTTTTGAGATAAAAAATAGGAATGGGAAAATTATAGACTATAGTTAAACACCAACAAGACAGAGATCCTCATCTTCAGCATCAACCCCTCAGCATGGAACGACTCCTGGTGGCCCACCTCTCTAGGAACCACACCCTCGGCCACCACCCACACACACAACCTAGGATTCATACTGGACTCTAATCTCAGCATGACTGAGCAGGTCAACGCAATCTCTTCTTCCTGCTATAACACTTTATGCATGCTCTGCAAGATCTTCAAGTGGATCCCCGTCGAAACCAGGAAAACTGTCACCCACGCAGGCCGACTGGACTACGGTAATGCACTATATGCAGGAACAACGGGCAAACTCCAAACAATGCTGCAAAGAATCCAGAACGCATCAGCCCTCCTCATTCTCAACGTTCCACGCTGCAACCACATCTCACCCCACCTCAAAGATCTACACTGGCTACCCGTATCGAAGAAGATCACCTTCAAACTCCTCACCCACGCACACAAAGCCCCCCACACCTCAATGGCAGACTCACCTTCCACACTCCCACCCGACATCTCCGCTCCGCCAGCATCGCCCTCGCCTACATCCGCACCACCGCCGGAGGAAGCTCCTTTTCTTACCTCGCTGCCAAGACCTGGAACTCCCTACCGCTCCACCTACGCCAAACCCAGGACCTCCTGACATTCAGGAAACGCTTCAAGACATGCCTCCTCGACCAGTAGCTACCCCCCCCCAGCGCCTTGAGACCCTGATGAGTGAGTAGCACGCTTTATAAATCTCTTGATTGATTGATTGATCGACTGTGTGAGTGCTTGTGGACCGAAGTGTGCTGTCTGTGTTTGTTTGCGAGTCTTGTGTGATGTTTTGTATGCATGCTTGTCTGACTGTGTGCGTAGGATGGGTTGGGGGTGAGGAGACTGGGACTGGGAAGTGGTAGTTGGAGGGGAGACGGAAGAAACAGGTACACTGGCTGCTGTCAGTGAAAAGTCCAGAGCCTGAAACGATCTCTGTAGGGCCGCCAAGCCACCATGAATGCCCTCCTGGAAGGCATTGCATTGCTGCATCCGGTATGCCAGCCCATGGATGGCATTCACTATGGTTGATTGTCCTACAGAGATGGATCTCAGGAGGTGTAGGAAAGTACCATCTTGCCTGGCATGTTACCCCCATTTTTCACTGTATATATGTTGTTTTAGTTGTATGTGTCACTGGGACCCTGGTAACCCAGGGCCCCAGTGCACATAAGTGTGCCTGAATGTGTTACCTGTGTAGTGACTAACTGTCTCACTGAGGCTCTGCTAATCAGAACCTCAGTGGTTATGTTCTCTCATTTCTTTCCAAATTGTCACTAACAGGCTAGTGACCATTTTTACCAATTTACATTGGCTTACTGGAACACCCTTATAATTCCCTAGTATATGGTACTGAGGTACCCAGGGTATTGGGGTTCCAGGAGATCCCTATGGGCTGCAGCATTTCTTTTGCCACCCATAGGGAGCTCTGACAATTCTTACACAGGCCTGCCACTGCAGCCTGAGTGAAATAACGTCCACGTTATTTCACAGCCATTTTACACTGCACTTAAGTAACTTATAAGTCACCTATATGTCTAACCTTTACCTGGTAAAGGTTAGGTGCAAAGTTACTTAGTGTGAGGGCACCCTGGCACTAGCCAAGGTGCCCCCACATTGTTCAGAGCCAATTCCCTGAACTTTGTGAGTGCGGGGACACCATTACACGCGTGCACTACATATAGGTCACTACCTATATGTGGCTTCACAATGGTAACTCCGAATATGGCCATGTAACATGTCTATGATCATGGAATTGCCCCCTCTATGCCATCCTGGCATTGTTGGTACAATTCCATGATCCCAGTGGTCTGTAGCACAGACCCTGGTACTGCCAAACTGCCCTTCCTGGGGTTTCACTGCAGCTGCTGCTGCTGCCAACCCCTCAGACAGGCATCTGCCCTCCTGGGGTCCAGCCAGGCCTGGCCCAGGATGGCAGAACAAAGAACTTCCTCTGAGAGAGGGTGTGACACCCTCTCCCTTTGGAAAATGGTGTGAAGGCAGGGGAGGAGTAGCCTCCCCCAGCCTCTGGAAATGCTTTGTTGGGCACAGAGGTGCCCAATTCTGCATAAGCCAGTCTACACCGGTTCAGGGACCCCTTAGCCCCTGCTCTGGCGCGAAACTGGACAAAGGAAAGGGGAGTGACCACTCCCCTGACCTGCACCTCCCCTGGGAGGTGTCCAGAGCTCCTCCAGTGTGCTCCAGACCTCTGCCATCTTGGAAACAGAGGTGCTGCTGGCACACTGGACTGCTCTGAGTGGCCAGTGCCACCAGGTGACGTCAGAGACTCCTGCTGATAGGCTCCTTCAGGTGTTAGTAGCCTATCCTCTCTCCTAGGTAGCCAAACCCTCTTTTCTGGCTATTTAGGGTCTCTGTCTCTGGGGAAACTTCAGATAACGAATGCAAGAGCTCATCCGAGTTCCTCTGCATCTCTCTCTTCACCTTCTGATAAGGAATCGACTGCTGACCGCGCTGGAAGCCTGCAAACCTGCAACATAGTAGCAAAGACGACTACTGCAACTCTGTAACGCTGATCCTGCCGCCTTCTCGACTGTTTTCCTGCTTGTGCATGCTGTGGGGGTAGTCTGCCTCCTCTCTGCACCAGAAGCTCCGAAGAAATCTCCCGTGGGTCGACGGAATCTTCCCCCTGCAACCGCAGGCACCAAAAAGCTGCATTACTGGTCCCTTGGGTCTCCTCTCAGCACGACGAGCGAGGTCCCTCGAATCCAGCAACTCTGTCCAAGTGACCCCCACAGTCCAGTGACTCTTCAGTCCAAGTTTGGTGGAGGTAAGTCCTTGCCTCACCTCGCTGGGCTGCATTGCTGGGAACCGCGACTTTGCAGCTACTCCGGCCCCCGTGAACTTCCGGCGGAAATCCTTTGTGCACAGCCAAGCCTGGGTCCACAGCACTCTAACCTGCATTGCACGACTTTCTAAGTTGGTCTCTGGCGACGTGGGACTCCTTTGTGCAACTTCGGCGAGCACCGTTTCACGCATCCTCGTAGTGCCTGTTTCTGGCACTTCTCCGGGTGCTACTGGCTTCAGAGAGGGCTCCCTGTTTTGCTCGACGTCCCTTCTCTCTGCTGGTCCAATTTGCGACCTCCTGGTCCCTCCTGGGCCTCAGCAGCGTCCAAAAACGCTAACGACACGATTTGCAGCTAGCAAGGCTTGTTGGCGTTCTTTTGGCAGGAAAATACTTCTGCACGACTCTCCACGGCAAGAGGGATCCGTCCACCAAAGGGGAAGTCTCTAGCCCTTTTTGTTCCAGCAGAAACCTCAGCTTCTTCTGTCCAGTAGAAGCTTCTTTGCACCCGCAGCTGGCATTTCCTGGGCATCTGCCCATCTCCGACTTGCTTGTGACTTTTGGACTTGGTCCCCTTGTTCCACAGGTACCCTAGATTGGAAATCCACAGTTGTTGCATTGCTGGTTTGTGTCTTTCCTGCATTATTCCTCTAACACGACTTCTTTGTCCTTAGGGGAACTTTAGTGCACTTTGCACTCACTTTTCAGGGTCTTGGGGAGGGTTATTTTTCTAACTCTCACTATTTTCTAATAGTCCCAGCGACCCTCTACAAGGTCACATAGGTTTGGGGTCCATTCGTGGTTCGCATTCCACTTTTGGAGTATATGGTTTGTGTTGCCCCTATCCCTATGTTTCCCCATTGCATCCTATTGTAACTATACATTGTTTGCACTGTTTTCTAAGACTATACTGCATATTTTTGCTATTGTGTATATATATCTTGTGTATATTTCCTATCCTCTCACTGAGGGTACACTCTAAGATACTTTGGCATATTGTCATAAAAATAAAGTACCTTTATTTTTAGTATAACTGTGTATTGTGTTTTCTTATGATATTGTGCATATGACACTAAGTGGTACTGTAGTAGCTTCACACGTCTCCTAGTTCAGCCTAAGCTGCTCTGCTAAGCTACCATTATCTATCAGCCTAAGCTGCTAGACACCCTATACACTAATAAGGGATAACTGGGCCTGGTGCAAGGTGCAAGTACCCCTTGGTGCTCACTACAAGCCAGTCCAGCCTCCTACAGGAGGTCAATAGCCTACTCAATGAGGGCAGCAGGGCTGACTGGGGCAGGGCCTGAGGTACCCGGGATGAAGGAGATGCTCTCCCTCCTGGCTGAGCGGGTATGGGCAACTCGATGGGGAGCTACTGGGAGGGTGTAAGAGGCTGGCCTGGCTTATAGTGGGTACCCTGTGGTACTGACACCTTGTGCCAGGTCCAGTTATCCCTTATTAGTAGAATAGAGGTATTCTAGCAGCTTAGGCTGATAGAGGTAGCTATAACATAGCAGCTTAGGCTGAACTAGGAGACATGCAAAGCTCCTACTATACCACTTATATCATATAGCACTATATCATAAGAAAACACAATACTAAAAAATAAAGGTACTTTATGTTAGGTACAATACGCCAAACGTATCTCAGAGGATATACTCCCTTAGGAGGTAAGTGATATACACAAATTATACGCACACAAACCAAAAAGCAGGTAAGTAACAGTTAGAAAAGTAGTGCAACCACTGTAGAACACAATAGAATGCAATAGGAGACAATAGGCCTGGGGGCAACACTAACCATATACTCCAAAAGTGGAATGCGAACCACGAATGGACCCCAGGCCTAGTGTAGTGTGTAGAGGGTCGCTGGGAGTGTAAGAGAACACTAAGGGTGTCCAAGATACCCCACCCCAAGACCCTGAAAAGTAGGAGTAAAGTTACCCCACTACCCCAGAAAGACAGTAAAGTCGAGATAGGAGATTCTGCAAGGACAACAACTTACTGCAAAACACTGAAGAGGGATTCCTGGACCTGAGGACCTGTAAAGAAAGGAGACAAAGTCCAAGAGTCACGCAAGTGTCCGGGGGGGCAGGAGCCCATTAAACCCCGGATGAAGGTGCAAAAGTGCTGCCTCCGGGTGGAAGAAGCCGAAGATTCTGCAACAACGGAAGGGGCCAGGAACTTCTCCTTTGGTCAGAAGATGTTGCACGGCGTGCTGGAGGATGCAGAGTTGTTTCCAGGCAGAAAAAGCGTAAACAATCCTTGCTAGCTGCAAGAGTTGCGTTTGAGGATTTTGGGTGCTGCTGGGGCCCTGGAAGGACCAGGAGGTCGCCCCTTGGAGGAGGAGACAGAAGGGGCGCTCAGCAACTCAGAAAGCCCCGCAAAAGCAGGCAGCACCCGCAGTAGCACCTGAACAGGCACTTAGAAGATCTGAGGACAGCAGTCGACTCAGAGTCACAAAGGAGGGTCCCAAGACGTCCAAATCAGCGAGATGGGCAATGCAGGACGGAGTGCTGGTGACCTGGACTAGGCTGTGCACGAAGGAAGTCTTGCAAAAGTGCACAGAAGCCCGAACATCTGCAGTTCATGCAGTACTCAGGATTACTGTCTGGAGTGGGGCGGCAAGGACTTACCTCCACCAAATTTGAATAGAAGGGCCACTGGACTGGTGAAGACACTTGGACCCAGCTCCTGTGTTCCAGGGACCACGCTCGTCAGGATGAGAGGGGACCCAGAGGTGATGCAGACGTTTGGTGCTTGCGTTGGCAGGACGAAGATTCAGTCAACCCACGGGAGATTTTTTCTTGGTTTCCAGTGCAGGGTGAAGGCAGACAGCCCTCAGAGCATGCACCACCAGGAAACAATCGAGAAAGCCGGCACAATGAGGTGCTACAATGTTGCTGGTAGTTGTCTTGCTACTTTATTGCGGTTTTGCAGGAGTCCTGGAGGAGTCAGCGGTCGATCCTTGGCAGAAGTCGAAGAGGGAAGTGCAGTGGAACTCTGGTGAGCTCTTGCATTCGTTATCTGAGGAATAGCCCAGAGGAGAGACCCTAAATAGGCAGAAAAGGAGGTTTGGCTACCAAGAGAGGTAAGCACCTATCAGGAGGGGTCTCTGATGTCACCTGCTGGCACTGGCCAATCTGAGCAGTCCAGTGTGCCCCCAACACCACTGAATCCAAGATGGCAGAGGTCTGGGACACACTGGAGGAGCTCTGGGCACCTCCCCTGGGAGGTACTGGTCAGGGGAGTGGTCACTCCCCTTTCCTTTGTCCAGTTTCGCGCCAGAGCAGGGCTGGGGGATCCCTGAACCGGTGTAGACTGGCTTATGCAGAGATGGGCACCATCTGTGCCCATCAAAGCATTTCCAGAGGCTGGGGGAGGCTACTCCCCCCAGCCCTTCACACCTATTCCCAAAGGGAGAGGGTGTAACTCCCTCTCTCAGAGGAAATCCTTTGTTCTGCCTTCCTGGGATGCCCAGTTCCCAGGAGGGCATAATCCTGTCTGAGGGGTTGGCAGCACCAGCAGCTGCAGTGGAAACCCCGGAAAGGCAGTTTGGCAGTACCCCGGTTCTGTGCTAAAGACCCGGGGGATTATGGAATTGTCTCCCTAATACCAGAATGACATTGGGGTGACAATTCCATGATTCCAGACATGTTACATGGCCATGTTCAGAGTTACCATTGTGACGCTACACATAGGTAGTGACCTATGTATAGTGCACACGTGTAATGGTGTCCCCGCACTCACAAAGTTCGGGGAATTTGACCTGAACGATGTGGGAGCACCTTGGCTAGTGCCAGTGTGCCCACACACTAAGGGCCAGATGTAGCAAAGGTTTTTACCCATTCTATGTCTATGGGAAAAAGTGTTCTTACATATGGCCACCTAACCTTCACCAAGTGAGGGTTAGACATATAGGTGACTTATAACTTACTTATGTGCAGTGAAAAATGGCTGTGAAATAACGTGGACGCTATTTCACTCAGGCTGCAGTGGCAGGCCTGTGTAAGAATTGTCAGAGCTCCCTATAGGTGGCAAAATAAATGCTGCAGCCCATTGGGATCTCTTGGAACCCCAATACCCTGGGTACCTAAGTACCATATACAAGGGAATTATATGGATGAGAATTGGTAAAATTAGTCAATAGCCTGCAGTGACAATTTTAGAAAGCAGAGAGAGCATAAACACTGAGGTTCTGTTTAGCAGAGACTCAGTGATACAGTTAGGCACCACACAGGGAACACAAACATGGCATACATTATGAGCACTTGGGTCCTGCCTGGCAGGATCCCAGTAACACATGGGCAAAACAAACATACATACAGTGAAAATGGGGCTAAAATGCCAGTGTCCTTTCTTGATGTAACACTACATCAACTGTAACACTAAATTTGTGATTTATATTTTAGGGTGTGCAAGCAAGGAAATATATGTGGGTAGCACTATAAGATCTCTCAAACAAAGAATATAGGAACATGTGCGTGCCATTAGGAACAATGACAGTAGGTACCCACTGACATCACACATCGCGTTGGTTCATCCTCATGATGGTTTAATTTGGTTTCAAGGGATAGACCACATCCCGCAACATCCCAGGGGAGGGAATAGGGAATTACAACTACGCAAAAGGGAGGCAGCTTGGATATGCCGGTTACGAGCAGTAGAACTGGGACACAACACAGATTATGAATTCCATTACTTTTTATAATACTACAGGTTCATATGAGGCCCATTTGCAATTAGCGCTTATTTAATATAATATTTTTTTGTACAACAAATTAGTCTTTGCTTAAACTTCATGTATGACATGTATATGAGGTCTCAGCATAGGCATCCATAGAAAATTTCTCATTCTTACTGACCAATTCTATATGATACCATCTGATTGTTAAATGGCATTTTTTTGAAAATCCCTTAAGTTCTTTTGATGTATTTTTTTACTGACCAATTCTATATGATACTATTTGATTGTTGAATGGCATGTCTTTGGAGATCCCTTAAGTCCTTTTGATGTATTTTTCTATGGCTATACCTTTAATAATTGTACGTATTTATTTTTTGTGCAACAAATTAGTCCTTGCTTAAATTTCATGTATGACAGGTTTATTAGGTCTTAGCATAGGCCTCCATAGAAAATTACTTATTCTTACTGACCAATTCTATATGATACCACTTGATTGTTGAATGGCATTTCTTTGGATATCCCTTAAGTTCTTTTGATGTATTTTTCCATGGCTATACCTTTAAATTGTACTTATTTATTTTCTGTACAACAAATTAGCCTTCGCTTTAACTTTATGTATGACATGTTTATCAGGTCTCAGCGTAGGCCTCCATAGAAAATTTCTCATTCTTACTGACCAATTCTATATGATACCATTTGATTGTTGAATGGCATCTCTTCGGAGATCCCTTAAGTTCTTTTGATGTATTTTTCCATGGCTATACCTTTAAATTGTAATATGTATAACCTTCTGCTTGCCTGTGTACAAGCTATTGACAATGTTTTTCCACACTTTTTTTTCACTCCTTTTCAACAAGAAAAATATTTCTTTCTTATGAACAATTTTGTGTTGTCACCCACTTTCATTGCTTGCTGTGACACATTTTTCCAATAACCTGCTCGTTGCATGGGGATACGAACCACCTTCTACTATAATACACCTCTACTTACTCTGGTTTCTTGTACTTATCCCTTTCCTTTTCTCTCTCACTTTCTATTTTTGCCCACTTTCCTTATTCCTTTTTACCTTTCTTTCTGTCCATCGGACATCTGGGATTTTGATTTCCAATTTAATATATTTCTTTGAAGATACGGGGCTTCCCTTTGCGTGTTATACACTGCACACGCTTTTCCACCTTCCAAGATGGCCGCTAAACTTAGTCTTCCTTTTTTCCTTAGAACATAGTGAATATATACGAACACGACGACTGCTAAATGCAGTCCGTCGTTTATTTTCACACATTCTTGCCGGATACGGCGGAAGCTCACGGGACTTGGCGTCCGCCTTTCCCCCCTTTTTTAAATCTTACCGCGTACACGACTAGTGTACACACGAGTAGCGGAAAGGGCGGCACACAGCAGGGCCTGTCACTCTTTATTTTAACCGGCCCCTGACACTTCTTCGACTGCTTGCTCAAATAACTTTTGACATACTGCACAGGTAAGGGCAGCATATTGGCGTGTACCAGCACAGCTACATTTCTTTGAAGGGCGGTATTTTGCTTTTTATTAGCATTACTAGCTTTGGCACTTTTTGTCTTTATCCTCGAGGATGCCTCTCTCCCTCCTCAAGGTCATTTATATGTTTGGTATGATCAACACTGGGAGATATTTACCTTCCCATTATTCTTGTCTTTCTCATGCAACCAGTGGATCCTGTTCTTTATTATATATTAAAACAATCATTATTTCGTTTTTTCCACTAGGCTCACTATATGCCTTTGTGTATTTACACTTTGCAAAGTTACTTTCGCAACATCTGGAATACTATCTTGGTATGTTTTTTGACTTATTTTTTCAAACTTTTATTATCTTTTGCACTTATGTGAGTCTTGACTCTTGGCGGAGGAATTCTTTGTTTGAACTTTCAACACCTCATGTGCACTTATTATTTTTTATGAGGAATCTGTTTCATCACATTGTCTGCATGTGTTTTTCCCTTACCTATACTCAATTCACGTTGCACTTTTTGGATTCTCCTTGTTGCTTATCTCCTCTCCTTGCCGGTTCCTTTGACCATGTACGATTTTATTTTTGGTCTAAACTAACTTAATATTTAAAACTTCTTTGCATTGTACTTTTGATGTATCATCATAAAATGTTTTTGTTCAGTCACTAGTATGTAAAATAGCACTTTATATGTCAATATGGTGTTTTTTGGTGATATATTGATAATATTATATTATCCCTATCATTTTTTCATGGTTATATGTTACTTTGCGGCCCTGAGGAAGCCCATCTGTATGGGGCGAAACGCGTTGGCTGCTTTGTCCTTATGAACATCATGTTACAACAAGCTCTTTATGCAAATAAAATATCTTCAGAAGGCAACTGAGAGAAGTCTCACTTTATTATCATTTCAACAGCATTGGACTCTTCCTGCTCACTGTGGTTGCTGGATGCTCTGGGGTGGTGCACCCCCTGAATGTTTTTGTATTCTTGGGGCCTCATTTGCCCCTTGGGCCCCTTTTTGCAGCAGGTGCCTGGGTGGAGTTGCACACCATAATTTCCAAACAACTTTTGTATTTCACTGGGTACCTATAGGGATTGATGCGTGTTCTTTAGGCCTGCTGCATCCTGTTCTTACGTCTCCAAAGTAATCTACAAGTTAAAAACATTGAAAACAAACATATTAATGAAAGAAATTTAACAATTTAATTCCTCCTTCCTCTGCTTCGTAAGTTAAAACATCTGAATGTGAAACTTTTTTTCTTCAGTGAATAGCTTTGGAAATGTAAACAGATATTCTATGACATATAGCCACATTACCTAATATTTCAAATAAAATTAAAATCATCCTCATATTTCCTATAAAAACATTGGTCTCAATAGTTGCTTTCTTAAGTCCCTATAATAATTACAAACAGTAACAAAGTGCCCTGTGGACTCAGTTGAGTTGCCATCACATGGGCAATGGGGTAACTTTTGTCAACAAAGGCCCATTTCAGGAAAAGCAGCCATAAAGTAAAAAGTGCCAATTGGCAGCCTGTAGGAAAGTACCATCTTGTCTGGCATGTTACCCCCATTTTCACTGTATGTATGTTTGTTTTTGGCCATGTGTCACTGGGATCCTGCTAGTCAGGACCCCAGTGCTCATAATGTATGCCATGTATGTGTTCCCTGTGTGGTGCCTAACTGTATCACTTAGACTCTGCTAACCAGAACCTCAGTGTTTATGCTCTCTCTGCTTTCTAAAATTGTCACTGCAGGCTAGTGACTAATTTTACCAATTCTCATCCATATAAGTCCCTTGTATATGGTACTTAGGTACCCAGGGTATTGGGGTTCCAGGAGATCCCAATGGGCTGAAGCATTTATTTTGCCACCTATAGGGAGCTCTGACAATTCTTACACAGGCCTGCCACTGCAGCCTGAGTGAAATAACGTCCACTTTATTTCACAGCCATTTTTCACCGCACATAAGTAACTTATAAGTCACCTATATGTCTAACCCTCACTTGGTGAAGGTTAGGTGCCAAGTTAATTAGGGCCATATGTACGAACACTTTTTCCCATACACATAGAATGGGTAAAAACCTTTGCTACATCTGGCCCTTAGTGTGTGGGCACCCTGGCACTAGCCAAGGTGCTCCCACATCGTTCAGGGCAAATTCCCAAAACTTTGTGAGTGCGGGGACACCATTACACGCATGCACTATACATAGGTCACTACCTATGTGTAGCGTCACAATGGTAACTCTGAACATGGCCATGTAACATGTCTGGAATCATGGGATTGTCACCCCAATACCATTCTGGTATTGGGGGGACAATTCCATAATCCCCCGGGTCTCTAGCCCAGAACCCAGGTACTGCCAAATTGCCTTTCCTGGGTTTCCACTGCAGCTGCTGCTGCTGCCAACCCCTCAGACAGGATTCTGCCTTCCTGGGAACTGGGCATCCCAGTCCCAGGAAGGCAGAACAAAGGATTTCCTCTGAGAGAGGGTGTTACACCCTCTCCCTTTGGAAATAGGTGTGAAGGGCTGGGGAGGAGTAGCCTCCCCCAGCCTCTGGAAATGCGTTGATGGGCACAGATGGTGCCCATCTCTGCATAAGCCAGTCTACACCGGTTCAGGGATTCCCCAGCCCTGCTCTGGAGCGAAACTGGACAAAGGAAAGGGGAATGACCACTCTCCTGACCAGTACCTCCCAGGGGAGGTGCCCAGAGCTCCTCCAGTGTGTCCCAGACCTCTGCCATCTTGCATTCAGTGGTGTTGGGGGCACACTGGACTGCTCTGATTGGCCAGTGCCAGCAGGTGACATCAGAGACCCCTCCTGATAGGTGCTTGCCTCTCTTGGTAGCCAAACCTCCTTTTCTGGCTATTTAGGGTCTCTCCTCTGGGCTATTCCTCAGATAACGAATGCAAGAGCTCACCAGAGTTCCACTGCACTTCCCTCTTCGACTTCTGCCAAGGATCAACCGCTGACTGCTCCAGGACTCCTGCAAAACCGCAATAAAGTAGCAAGACAACTACCAGCAACATTGTAGCGCCTCATCCTGCCAGCTTTCTCAACTGTTTCCTGGTGGTGCATGCTCTGAGGGCTGTCTGCCTTCACCCTGCACTAGAAGCCAAGAAGAAATCTCCCGTGGGTTAACGGAATCTTCCCCCTGCCAACGCAAGCACCAAGCTTCTGCATCACCTCTGGGTCCCCTCTCAACCTGACGAGCGTGGTCCCTGGAACACAGGAGCTGGGTCCAAGTGTCTTCGACAGTCCAGTGGCCCTTCTGTTCAAATTTGGTGGAGGTAAGTCCTTGCCTCCCCACGCCAGACAGTAATCCTGAGTACTGCATGAACTGCAGCTGCTAGGGCTTCTGTGCACTTTTGCAAGACTTCCTTCGTGCACAGCCTTGCCCAGGTCCCCAGCACTCCATCCTGCATTGCCCATCTCGCTGATTTGGACGTCTTGGGACCCTCCTTTGTGACTCTGAGTCGACTGCTGTTCTCAGATCTTCTAAGTGCCTGTTCAGGTGCTTCTGCGGGTGCTGCCTGCTTTTGTGGGGCTTTCTGAGTTGCTGATCGCCCCCTCTGTCTCCTCCTCCAAGGTGCGACCTCCTGGTCCTTCCAGGGCCCCAGCAGCACCCAAAATCCTCAACCGCAACTCTTGCAGCTAGCAAGGATTGTTTGCGTTTTTTCTGCCTGGAAACAACTCTGCATCCTCCAGCACGCCGTGCAACATCTTCTGACCAAAGGAGAAGTTCCTGGCCCCTTCCGTTGTTGCAGAATCTTTGGCTTCTTCCACCCGGAGGCAGCACTTTTGCACCTTCATCCGGGGTTTAAAGGGCTCCTGCCCCCCTGGACACTTGTGTGACTCTTGGACTTGGTCCCCTTCCTATACCGTTCCTCAGGTCCAGGAATCCGTCTTCAGTGTTTTCCAGTCAGTTGTTGTCCTTGCAGAATCTCCTATCTCGACTTTACTGTCTTTCTGGGGTAGTGGGGTAACTTTACTCCTACTTTTCAGGGTCTTGGGGTGGGGTATCTTGGACACCCTTAGTGTTCTCTTACACTCCCAGTGACCCTCTACACGCTACACTAGGCCTGGGGTCCATTCGTGGTTCGCATTCCACTTTTGGAGTATATGGTTGGTGTTGCCCCTAGGCCTATTTCTCCCTATTTTCATTCTATTGTGATTCTACAGTGTTTGCACTGCTTTTCTAACTGTTACTTACCTGCTTTTTGGTTTGTGTGCATATAATTTGTGTATATCACTTACCTCCTAAGGGAGTATATCCTCTGAGATACGTTTGGCGTATTGTCACTAAAATAAAGTACCTTTATTTTTAGTAACTCTGAGTATTGTGTTTTCTTATTCTATAGTGCTATATGATATAAGTGGTATAGTAGGAGCTTTGCATGTCTCCTAGTTCAGCCTAAGCTGCTAGAACACCTCTATTCTACTACTAAGGGATAACTGGACCTGGCACAAGGTGTCAGTAACACAGGGTACACACTATAAGCCAGGCCAGCCTCCTACACCCTCCCAGTAGCTCCCTATCGAGTTGCCCATACCCGCTCAGCCAGGAGGGAGAGCATCTCCTTCATCCCGGGCACCTCAGGCCCTGCCCCAGTCAGCCCTGCTGCCCTCATTAAGGAGGCTATTGACCTCCTGAGATCCATCTCTGTAGGACAATCAACCATAGTGAATGCCATCCAGGGGCTGGCATACCAGATGCAGCAATGCAATGACTTCCTGGAGGGCATTCATGGTGGCTTGGCGGCCCTACAGAGATCATTTCAGGCTCTGGCCTTTTCACTGACAGCAGCCAGTGTCCCTGTTTCTTCCGTCTCCCCTCCAACTACCACTTCCCAGTCCCAGTCTCCTCACCCCCAACCCATCCCACGCACACAGTCAGACAAGCATGCACACAAAACATCACACAAGACTCGCAAACAAATACAGACAGCACACTTCAGTCCACAAGCACTCACACAGGATTTACCACATCAAGAGATTTATAAAGCGTGCTACTCACTCGTCAGGGTCTCAAGGCGCTGGGGGGGGGTAGCTACTGGTCGAAGAGGCATGTCTTGAGGTGTTTCCTGAATGTCAGGAGGTCCTGGGTTTGGCGTAGGTGGAGCGGTAGGGAGTTCTAGATCTTGGCAGCGAGGTGAGAAAAGGATCTTCCTCCGGCAGTGGTGCGGCGGATGCGGGGGACGGAGGCGAGGGCGAGGCTGGCGGAGCGGAGATGTCGGGTGGGAGTGTGGAAGGTGAGTCTTCCATTGAGGTAGTCTGGACCTGTGTTGTGGAGGGCTTTGTGTGCGTGAGGAGTTTGAAGGTGATCTTCTTCGATACGGGTAGTCAGTGTAGATCTTTGAGGTGGGGTGAGATGTGGTTGCAGCGTGGAACGTTGAGAATAAGGCGGGCTGATGCGTTTTGGATTCTTTGCAGATTTGTTTGGAGTTTGCCCGTTGTTCCTGCATATAGTGCATTACCGTAGTCCAGTCGGCCTGCTGACCAGGGCATGGGTGACAGTTTTCCTGGTTTCGACGGGGATCCACTTGAAGATCTTGCAGAGCATGCAAAGAGTGTTATAGCAGGAAGAAGAGATTGCGTTGACCTGCTCAGTCATGCTGAGAGTAGAGTCCAGGATGAATCCTAGGTTGCGTGTGTGGGTGGTAGGTGAGGGTGCGGTTCCTAGGGAGGTGGGCCACCAGGAGTCATTCCATGCTGAGGGGTTGATGCCGAAGATGAGGATCTCTGTCTTGTCTGTGTTTAACTATAGTCTATAATTTTCCCATTCCGATTTTTAATCTCGAAAATAGTTTTTAAGTAAGAACGTTTTCAGTATTTGTTGTTAAGAATAGGGAAGCTTGTTTGCTGAGATAACGATGCAAGACTTTCAGTGAATGTGAATTGTATTCTGAAGGGGCTCATTTGAATGTATATTTTTAAAGAAGATTTATTGTAGTAAAGATAGATTTCATACTTCTTCCTTTTCACTCGAGAGCCACCAGAAATCAGTACATTCTCTGAAAAATAAGAATACTTATGAAGACGGACACTGAAGAATTGATATTCCTAGCCCAGACAATGGTACAGAGGGTAACACAGAGATGTTATGTTACAGTTTGACTTAAACTCAGTAAAATGCCCCATACAGTGTACAATCTCTGCATAGGAAGACCATTTTCGACAACAGAGCAGACAGGTCCTATTGAGTGCAATAACAAACCAATGGAAAAACAATAGTTGCAGACTGTGGTTGAAAAGGTCCTCTACAATGAACTCATCTTAACTTCCACAATTATAGTTATAATTTTAAGCTTCTCTAACCATTTAAGTCCTCACCACCCTAAGGATGTCTAAACTCAGCTTGTTGGTCGTACGATCCAGGTTGGCTCAAGAACCTTGGACAGCCTGACTGGTAAGGAATTGTGTTTCAACAAAATATTGAAGGCCAAACTTATGGACAAACATTTTGAAACTACAGGCAATGCCCGCAGACCGCAAAGGCTGATGATGGACTCCTTGCTCATAAACCTGGTAAATCAGATGAAGGCAGCATAGCTGAGACCTCTCAGACACAGGCAACATTTGACAAGATCTTTGCTGCAATTGCAAATACAAGAGCCGCTCTAGAGCAGAAGATTGATGCAGTAGTAATCAACATGGGATTACACAGCGATGACCAGCGAAAACTAGCTTAAAGAGGGAAATGGAATAAAGAAGCCCTTGAAAAACTATGCCTGGAATCAACACAATTGAAAAACAAGCGAAAGAACTCATAGAGAGAATCTGACTTTTGGAGGACAGAGAGGAGATCCTGCTGTAACAAGGTGAGTGTAGCCAGACTCACTGAAGCCATGGAAGCACAAGATTTCAGGGCCTACTTTGAGAAATGGCTGAAGCAGGAAGTAGCACCACAGGGCTTTTTAAACTGGTTTACAATGTAACAGGCCCACAGGGTGCAGATGAGGAAACCACCGCTGAGAGCGCCCCGGAGGTCTGTAGTGGCCAAACCTCAGAACTAGAGAGGCATAGATGTGATATTACAGAGTTTTAGAAGTTATGGACTATATATAGATGATAATGCAAAGGTTAAGTTAGTTCCTGTTTACAGAACTGAGGTACACCTCCAGAAGACAATGTTTCTGGGGATGAAACAGTGACTATATGAGACTGGAATTAAGTGCACTCTCATGTCCCCAGCACACCTTAAAGTCGTAACAAACATTTAAACCTTGTTCCTCAAAGACCAGAGGGGAGGAAGTAAATGGCAGAGAAATGGGAAGGTTCTTAGGAACAGGTAGGTCATATTGCAGGCCAGTGCCCCTGGTGAAGGTTCTTAGGGACAGGTAGGCCATATCGCAGGCCAGTGCCCCCGGTGAAGGTTCTTAGGAACAGGTAGGTCATACTGCAGGCCAGTGCCCCCGGTGAAGGTTCTTAGGAACAGGTAGGCCATATCGCAGGCCAGTGCCCCCGGTGAAGGTTCTTAGGAACAGTTAGGTCATATCGCAGGCCAGTGCCCCCGGTGAAGGTTCTTAGGAACAGGTAGGCCATATCGCAGGCCAGTGCCCCCGGTGAAGGTTCTTAGGAACAGGTAGGTCATATCGCAGGCCAGTGCCCCCGGTGAAGGTTCTTAGGAACCGGTAGGCCATATCGCAGGCCAGTGCCCCCGGTGAAGGTTCTTAGGAACAGGTAGGTCATATCGCAGGCCAGTGCCCCCGGTGAAGGTTCTTAGGAACAGGTAGGCCATATCGCAGGCCAGTGCCCCCGGTGAAGGTTCTTAGGAACAGGTCGGCCATATCGCAGGCCAGTGCCCCCGGTGAAGGTTCTTAGGAACAGGTGGGCCATATCGCAGGCCAGTGTCCCCGTGAAGGGAACAGTCTCCTCTGTGGAGGTGAAGGGAAGACAGAGGCCGGGCCGAGGTGCAGCCGGAACCCTGGAGAAGTTCTGCACCGCCTCCTCGCATACTGCCATGTTTATGTCTCCCATGGTGCATGTATCCTCGTCAATGCTTGACACAGTCAGCTACTTCCAGCACAAGACCGCCTTCTCCACCCCACTAGGTTGTAGTGGGACAGACCACGTAGGTCCCTGCAGTGATGTACCTGGAAGTTGACTGCAATGCCGCCTTCTCCTCATAGAAGTTCCTCTTCCTCCTGGTGGGACTGGCTGAATTTTGGAATCTGCGTCTACTGTGTGGCCCAGCTAGTAAGACAGTCCAAGGGAAGAGGGAATTGTCTAGTGTGTAAGTTGGATTAAGTGTTTGATTTTGCTCTTTTATATACAATTTGCCTATTCACTTCCATTTTGAGATCTCTAGTGGCAAAGATCTCCCCAAGCAGGTGGAGAGTGGAAATCTGCATGTACTGTTAACACTGCTTTGTGCCTCACTTGCTTGTGGGAAATGTATTTGTGAGTCGAGAAGTGCAGATGAGTGTACAGAAGGCATTGCATCCTTGTTTTTGAGACGTCACGACTCTGTGGATAGTCACCTCATTTGCATGAACCACTTCATAGACACCTACTAGTGAACAACTAGTAAATGTTCCTTACGACTTCAAGAAATTCTGGTAACTCAGAAGTGGTATCTCGGTACCCAACATATTTCTGTTCAGACGCAGGATAATGTCTGACAACAGTAATTTAAAGCCACATCAAGAAAGACTATAAACGTGCAGTGCGCATAGACAGGTAATGTAAATGTTTCGAAGAAGCTTGCAAATGCTGTCTTTTGGGAACAAGCAAAATCAGACGAGCAGTGTATTGCCACCCTAAATACTTATTAAACCTTCCCCCTAAAAAATACATGGGAGGGTCTGTAGGGAGATCGATCAATATAGCCTGATCATTCTTCTCTTATTGTTCTATAGACTGCAAACAGCAGTGTGATGTACATCTCTTGTCTGTTGACACATTCTTGTCTAACCCTCTTGTGTGGTGGTACATGTCTACCCTAGATGTGTACATTTGGTGCCAGGCCAGTGTTGTAAGTGATGAAGATGAAGAGAGCATCCTAAAATGCATTGGGCAAGTTGCTGCTATGGTATGAAAGCCAGCCTCTGCTCCCTGCTGAGTGACATTTGTTGACTGTGTGTGCTTCAGGCATGGCAGGTGCATGCCTCCTGGCAATCACTGCTTGCCACAGACTCCTCGACAGCCAGAGCCCTTCAGAGCATGACAACAAGGCGATATTTATTCTTTTAAAGTTAACCTTATGTCTGATCAGTGAGTTGTCAAAAACACTTCAAAGCCTTGTGAGATACTCATTGTGCAGTCTCATAGTTTAGTGCTCTTTACACTTGGGTTAGCTGCATGGACCCAGCTCTTCAGTGCAGCACACATGCCTTTTAACTACACGACCTGCTCCTGCATTCCTAGTGTAAGTGATAGAACCACAGCAAGTCAAGTATGGTGCAGAAGGGGTTGTGTCATGTTGGACAAACACCAGTCCCAATTAGGCATGACAGGCCCTGGCAGTACATGGTTTCTTCCAACCTGTAAACATTCCTGGTCTTATTTCATAAGCACCTTTTATTAGTAAATGTTTAGTGTGTTAATCATGAGCACATTACATGTACTCAAACTTCTAACCATTGGCAATAGCATAAACACCCCATACTCTAAACAAACAATGAATAGGCCAAACTAAACATAATCAGATGCCTTATCTGCTGTACAAAGTCCTGTGAAAGACAGGTTTCGGATACATCCATGTTTAGCTGTCTCGAGGCAGTGAACTGTTCTTACCTACAGCTCCATCAGGTTGAGTCCTGTTCCCAGTGTTAACAATATGAAGTACAATAGTATTCCTAAAACAAGAGCTTCTCTTTCAATTTCAAGAAACATGTGTAGTCTATTTTCTTGCCCTAAGGACATTCGGTGGAATGTCCCCGGGGCATGGTCATTGGGCATAGTGGCATGTAGAGGGGCCCAAATCAGGCCCCCCTATGCCACAAAAAAAATCGGAAAAAAATACTTACCCGAACTTACCTTTTCTTCCCTGGGATGGGTCCCTCCATCCTTGGGTCGCCTCCTGGGGTGGGCAAGGGTGGCAGGGGGTGTCTCTGGGGGCAGGGGAGGGCGTCAGAGTATAAATAAGGGGCACAGGCCTTAAAGTCATTTTTTGGAAGGGAACGCCTACCTTGCATATAATTAACGCACGGCTGGTTCTCCCTTCCAAAAAATGACACACATGGTGGAATTTTGACGCCTGCGGGGTCGGACGTCAAAGTATAAATATGGGGCAGGGTTTGCGCCGATTGTGCGTCAAAAAGTTTGACGCACATTCGGCACAAACAGAGTATAAATATGCCCCTAAATCTTCAAGGAACCATCAAATTTTAAGTTGGGCTTCCACTTCGAACTAGACTGATGACTCCACCCTGGAGCTAAGTAAGGTCTGCCAGTTGTGACTCTTTAGTCATAATCAATAATATTCAGGAAGGCTCCAGCGCTTTCTCTCTTTGTATACTCAACCTTTGAATCCCTGCCCCAGTCTTTCACCGAAACAGCCTTCTAATTGACAGGAAGCACTAAGTAATCCTCTAGAAGGCTCCAGATAATATTTTTTGAGAGGCTATAAATACAACTTTCAAACACAGCCCACTGCTTGGCTTTGTGGATTTTTCATCAGCGCTGTCCTTGGGAGCCGAGACCCACCGCCTGTGATGAAAATAACCTGCACATTTTCCTCTGGAAGAAGGGGCCGTCCCTTTGAGATGGTTGTACAACATTACAATGCACACTTTTATCTTGCATACCACCTTTACCACACAATATTTACAATGCATGCCTTTATCACACATATGCCTTGAGCATGCAGATAAGTATAAACAAGGTAAGAGAATATATATATATATTTACTGAAAAAATCAAAGGTTATAGGGGCTTTATAGTTAGGCTCACATTTTAAATGTACGAAACCATAGAAATTCAGCAATTATAGTTAGAGTTACCTCAAGTAACTATGACTTTTGCCCTAGGGTAACTATAACACGCGCCCTCGCCATGCAGAGTAAAGTAATCAAAGATGCTACTGCAAATATTAGATTGATATTATCAATGATATTATCAAAGATGTAATGAGTGCCAAAATTTGTGTGGTAATTAGCAGTGCATGGCGCCGAGGAGGTGGCGGTCCCTGGTCAGCAGGGGGGATGGGCGGCCTCCCTACATTTAACTAGTTGTTAGAAATTGGGAAGTGGCAGTCCCCGGGGCTGCATGGTGGCCGGGCTGCCCCTCTGCATTCCATTTTCAAATGAGGGGAGGTGGCGGTCCCTGGTGGTGCAGTGGACTGCGCGGCCCCTTTGCTTTCAAACCTGAACATGCCCTTACCACTCAAAAACTCATACCCACCCTAAAACCTAAAAACACCATTACAACCCAAACTCCCATACCAACTCTAAACCCTAAAATCCCCCTAGCACCCTAAATCGCATACCCACACTAAACCCTAAAAACCCTTCCCATTCAAAAATCCATACCCATTCTAAAACCTAAAAATGCCCTTACCACCCAAAAACTCATGCCCACCCAAAACAACCCAAAACAACCCTTACCACCCATAAACCCATACCCACCATAAAATGTACAAATACCATTACCACTCAAAACCCCCTACCCAACCCAACCCCTAAAAAACTCTTACCACCCTAATTCTCATGCCCATTCTAAACCCTAAAACACCCTTACCACCAATAAACCCATACCCACCTTGAAACCTAAAAATGCCCTTTCCAGCTAAAAACCCTTACCTACCCTAAACATCCCTTACCATCCAAAAACCCATGCCCACCCTAAACACCCCTTACCACCCAAATACCCATACCCACCCTATACCCTAAAAACACCCTTACTACCCAAAACCCCACACCCACCCTATACCCTAAACACCCCCTACCACCCAAAAACCCATATCCACCCATATCATAACAATTGGTCTTGCATATTTCAAACAAGTTCATTATCATCTTTTGACAACAGCGCCCACGAGCAAAAAGAAACAAAAAAACTCCCAAGTGGAAACAGAAAGATGACTTAACAAAACAAAATAAAGTGAGCTTTGAAAAATAAAACTATGCAATTTTGTTTGTCCTGCAGGGCACATTTTTGCCCATCACAAGCCTTTTGTTTGCAGGTCACTGGAAGTTAGAACAAATTGGTACCTCGATCACCTCAGGAGCAGTGGTAGGGCACTAATTACGTTGAAATAATTAGTGCTTTATCCCTGCTCCACACAGAGGAACTGAAATGGTGCCAGACACGCCTTGGCGAATTACAAGGCGATAAAGAAGAGTGCCACACAAACCAACAAATGGTGAATGACAGGCGGGCTCCAAGCCCTCTACTGAACACAACAGTGTCTCTCATGCCAGATGTATGCACTGGCGCATGCACTCACAGGCTCAACCCTAAAAATGCCCTCCTAAAAACCCATAACCATCCTAAAACATAAAAACCCTTTACCACCCAAAAAAACCCATACCCACCCTAAACCCTAAAAATGCCTTTGTCACTCAAAAACCCACACCCAACCTAAAACCTAAAAATGCCATTACCACCCAAAAAATCACACCCTATATATATATATATATATATATATATATAAAAATATATTATTTCTATCTATCTATCTATCTATCTATCTATCTATCTATCTATCTATCTATCTATCTATCTATATATATATCTAAAAAAAAGAACCTTACCACCCATAAACCCATCCCCGCCCTAAATCCTAAATACCCCTTACAACCCAAAAACCGTACCATAAACATGCCTTTATCACCCAAAAACCCATACCCACCCTAAAACCTAAAACCCCTTACCATCCAAAAACCCATACCTACCCTAATCCCTAAAAACCCTTTACCACCTAAAAACCCATACCCGCCCTAAAACCTAAAAATGCCCTTCCCCCAAATACCCATACCTACCCTAAACATTGCTTACTATCTAAAAACCCATACCCACTCTAACCACCCCTTAACACCCCAAAACCCATACCCACCTTATACCCTAAAAATACCTTTACCACCCAAAAATCCATACCCACCCTATACCCTAAACACCCCTTACCACCCAAAAACCCATACCCACCATACCATAAAAATGCCCTTCTCACCAGAAAACCCATACCCACCCAAAAACACTAAACATACACCCAAAAAAATACCCTTGCGACCCAAAATCCTAAACCCATCCTAAACACTAAAAACCCCGTACCTCCCTAAATTTCATACTTATGCTAAACTTTAAAAAAACCTTACCACCAAGAAATGGATACCCACCTTAAAAATGCCCTTACCACCCCAAAACCCATACCCAAACTAGCACCTTAAAACACCCTTACCACCCAAAAAACAATACCCACCCTAAACCCTAAAAAAAACCTTACCACCCTGAATCCTATACCCACTCTAAACCCTAAAAAGCCCTTACCACCCTAACTCCCATACCTACCCTAAACCCTAAAACTCCATGCTACCAAAAATCCATAAATACGTTGAAACCCGGAGGGTTTTAGACCATAACCCATCACACAAAAATGGCGCTGCACTCCTGGGGGCTCCATGACGTGCACCAGCAGTTGAGTGCCTCGCTATTTTAGACCATTTGGGTTGGATTTACATTAACGGCGATGGCACCCGGCGTCCGTGTACAATTTGGAACAGACTTTGAGTGGGCGAGGAGATACTGATCTCAGGCGTGTGCACGAAGCACTGGAAGGCTTATTTCTCATAAGGAACTTTCAACAACGCTTAACGCAACTCTGAGCGACAGTCTCATTGAGGAACAACGATGCAGGTGTCTTTAAATTGATATGGACGCCGATGCGGCCCTGCCGCTGAGGAACGCCTCAATTGCTTGGGGTCTGGGTGCTGTGACAAGGATTTCCAATATAAGACAGTTTGCCACAGAGAGAAAGAACTGGTAAAAAGGAAATTACGGAAAAACCTGTTTGAAAAAATATGCCGAATGTAATTGATGCACGTATTCCTTTTAACATGATGTACGAATAATATTGGATTGAACTATCAATGACTATAATCAAATCATTGAATTAAGGAATCGTGTTAACAGCAATCACGTTTGAATATCTTACAGGTGAGAGACATGTGACTATTAATTCCAGAATGCAATATAAATAGTGTGATGGCAGGAAGGAACAGACAATACCACTTGAGAAAGACATGGTTGTCGAAACGAGTCGTGGAGTCTGAAAATCTGTCATGGAGCCCCCAGGAGTGCAGTGCCTTTTTTGTGTGATTATATATATATATATATCACAGTGATATAAATACTGGCTTCAAAATGGCGGCCGCCAGGTTGACAAAGGCAGCAATGCTGAAACGCGTTCCTTCGCGTGTCGAATAAATGAAATTTTACTAACTATGGTATCTGTGGAGTGCCGTATCCTTGGAGATTGACGAAGGAAAGTGAATATGTTTAGATGTGGTGATGCGCGTCCGTTAGCAGCACCACCCGCGGTCAGGTGCGGACGAGTTATGCTATAAATGAGTGCTTACCTTGGCGGAGGGGATTACTCCGTCCCAAATGTGACGCATAACCCGCCCGCCGTATTACAAGTTCCATTATATCCTATGAAACTTGTAACACGGTGAACGGGATATCCGTAACGTTTGGGACGGAGTAATACCCTCCGCCAAGGTTGTAATCAGGCCCTTTATACTTATCTCTACTCACCTGTGAAACCACGCATATGCATTTACCATTCATGCCTTTACAAAATTAAAAAAAGTAATACTTACCTTTAAAACCTTTACTACGCATATACCTTTACCACTCGTACCTTTAGAATGAAACTCGTTGCAAAGGCATGTGTGATAAAGGTTTATTCGTGGTAAAGTCATGCCTGGTAAAGGCATATGCATGGTAATGGCTTTGTGGAACGGTGATGAGTGGTAATGACCACGTTGTAATGGCTGTTTCCCCAGGGCAGAGCTGTTGCATGATCGGTATGCTCTGAGTTTATGTGAAGTTATGCAGTAGTGGAATTTCATAGTAAGAGTTAGCTTTGAGTTGGTCTTTGGAAACAGCGTGATGGCCAAGTGGAGGGGCAGCAGTGGCCAGCTATGCAGAACCTCAGCCCTGCAACTCTTGCACAGCTCATCAAGTATTGCCTGAGCTCCTGAGAGAAGAGCAAACACAAGGAAAAGGTGGAAGATGAAGAAGGTAAAACCATCACAAAGCGGGAAAGCAGGAACCTGCAAGAGCTCTCTCTTTGGCAGGGTGTGTCTGGTGATGGTTTAAAGAGGCTTGAAGTGGATTCAAGACTATGAATTCGGTGTGCAAACATTTAAAAACATAGGCCATGGGCTTGTAAAAAGAACTCTGGGTACTGGCACTCAGTCTTTTTACAAATTAAGCACTGCCTGTCCCCTAGCACCCTGGTCAGGAAGACCGGCTCCTCCAGCTCTGCCTATTTAAAGAAGGAGAAGTGGTGGTACTGGGCCCTTTGCCACCCCTATTTGCTGTGTTGGGAAGTGTTGTGGAGTGAGGAAAGGTGCTTTTGAGGTATCTTAGTTGTCTTCATTTCTTATTTGATATCAAGCCCTTGCTGTGTTTAGTAATATATACTGCCTTAAGTGAGTGGACATTGTAGTGTCCTGCTGGACACATTCTAGTGTTTCCACCAGCCACTCTGGTGAGGGCTGGCTTCCACACTCACTTTACACCCACCCTTCACAGGCATTATTAGTCAGTTGACCCTGCCAATAAAAGGGGCGGGCGCACGTGCCCTGGGCCAGTTACCCTTTAACTCTACCACTGTGTCTGCCTGCCATTACCCCTGTAAGGCAGCAACGGACCCATAGCCAGTGTCCAACGATGCACCGGGAATGAGGTGAGCTGCGTGGGCAGAGTGGAGGGCTGCGATAAACAAGTGAACCGGGATATATATGTATGAGTTGATGAGACTGCACCGACAGTGATGCAGCTGCTGTACCCGCAGTGAGAAAAGCAAGGATAGCCTGCGTTCGTCGTGAGACATAGCTGCCTGCAGCAAAGTGAACATGGCGAGCAGATGAGACACGGGCCACAGTGGGAAGAAGGCTGCCTCTGCCCATGAGAGGGGGATGCAATGCTAATAAGGCAGCCCCTGGGATGTTAACTACCACCAGCCCTCCTGCCCAGCTGAACAAAGCCTCTAACACCCACACGAGAGGTGCTACCAAGCTGCCAGAGGCCCCCCTCCACCAGAGGTGCCTTGCACCAACTCAGAGGAGCCCTCATTCTAGCCTGCATGTGGGGAATGAAAGAAGAGTAAGGACGGGGGCTGTGAGTGCAGCGCGCTCCCAGATGAATGTTTGCTGCACCACGGGGAAGGAAAATGACTGCTTGCCTCCTGTGGCACCATTGAAGCACTCAGGCGACAAAGCAACAGGCATCACCCGGCCACTAACAGGAAGAATGGTGCACTGCTGATGCCAATCATAGCCACCCCACGCACAAAAGTATGATGTCCACCACCTGACTGCAGCACCCACATGGAGCAGGCTTCGGGACAATGAAAGAGGCTGTAATGCCTGCATGACCAAAGAGACAGAACCCACAGTGAGGCGGCAGAAGTGCCAATGGAAACTGCCTCCCCTGCCATCTTCTGGATTGCCTGCAGTGCCCCCCTTCCCCAGCCAGCTGAAGAGTAAGTGAGAGCAGAAACTCCTGTAGCATTGAGAAGGCTGTTACAGGGCCCCTAGCGGTTGCTTGTTGCACCACACAAGATCGAGTGACTGCAGCAGGAGTTTGCGATGGTAGCTGACCAAAGATATTAGTAGGCCATCTGACAGCTACAAAGACCAAAAGGTATCCCTGTGATCGTTGTACTAGGGGGTACGTGCACCCGCCAGGCAGAGAGCAGAACAAAGCCTATAGGCATGGAAGTGGACAGGAGAGAATGCATACTTCTTCCAGTCCACAAAGTATCGAAAACCAATTAAGGTGTCTGCAGAAGAGGAAGCCAAGAGATAAGCAACCTCTGCACAACCCACGGAGAAGGACCCAAAGACACTCAGTGAATGGGTAGCGCGCCAGCTGCCAGAAGGTACTCAGCCGGTGGATGGTCAGCAATGAGGAGCAGTGGCTGTAGCGCCACCCATCTGACACCAAAACACCACCCCAGCAAAAGTAAACACAAAGGGAGACATCTACAAGAGGACAGACTAATAACCCCACAAAGAGCCCCACGAAGTTAAAAGCTGCCAAGAGCCCAGAGAAATCCAAGACCATGAAACCAAAATCAGACCATCCCACAGCACCAAAACCTAAAAAAGTTGCAAGCCCTGCTATAGAGCTAGCAAGCCATGATGGAACACTGTGCACTGCGCGCACGCACCCCCTGTTGGCCACCTGCCATCACTGCAAGTGAGAAGATACCACCTCACGCCTCTAGTGGTGGACAACCACTGCAGCAAAAGGGCGAAATGATCACAAAAAGTGCCAGCAGAGGGAGCCCACAAAGTACTGAGAACGTGAAGTCAAAGGTGCACAGAGGGTCTCACCAGTAAACCTGACGGCATGAGCAGGAGCCCTGGAGAGCGAGATATTTCCGAAAGAAAAAAGCAATGATAATCGGAAGAGGCCGCACCAGCTGACTGCTCGCAGCACAGGATGGCCACTGATGGTCCATCACAGTGCATGTCAAGTGGAGTGACTGACCCTGCCAAGCAAACCTGAACAGAGGCAGGAGCCAGTGCCGCACAGTCTTGAGGCACAAGCGCTATGCCTTCGAGTGAAGACAAGAAGTAAAAAAGGTGACCCTCCAGTCAGGGAGCAGAGCACCAAGATGATCTCAGAGGAAGGGACCGGATCTGTGTGAGCTCCACCAGAAATATCACATCCTATTAACAGGACAAGAGTTAAGTCCTACGGACAGGAAAGGGTGTGGCCAGGGAGGTCCCTGTGAAGAGAACATAACAATGAGAGGCCTAGTCGGGAGATTTGAGGAGAAGAGAGTGGCCCAATGCCATGTCGTGGAAGTCAAGAAGAGTGTGGCAAGGTGTCACTGGGCCACTTCCAGAAGAAGATGAAGAAGAGGAGTAGAGTGGCACGAGGTCACAGCGTAAACAACAACCCCCACAGGTGTGCAAAACAAAAGGGAGAAGGGCTCCTCCAGGTTCCTGAGACCCACCTCGCAGTAAGTACCCCCCACCTCCCAGCCCCTCGCCCTGCCCCGCGCTACTCACCCTCTCTCCTGCTCCTGCTTCTTTTCTTCCTCTCTGGTCTTCCTCCTCGCTCCTCTTCTGTAATCTTCTTTTGTACTCTTCTTTTCCCCGTCTTCTCTCTTCTTCTGTGTGCTTCTCAGCCTCTCCTGTCGCCTCTCTTCTTCTTCATCTTCTTCTGTGATCTTCTGTCCTCTGCTTCTTCGTCTTCTGTATCTTCTTCTGTGATCTTCTGTCTTCTACTCCTTCGCCCTCTGTTCTTCTGTTCTTCTGTTCTTCTGTTCTTCTGTTCCTCTGTTCTTCTGTTCTTGTGTTCTTCTGTTCTTCTCCTCTCTCCGTCCTCCGTCTTCTGTTTCTTCTCGCGCCTGCCCTCCTGCTCCTGCCTCATCCCCCTCCCTCACTCGCCTCCCCCTCTCTATCACCCCTATCTACCCCGTTCGCTATCTGCCTCCCTCACTCCTCCCATCTACCAATCTACCTATCTCTCTATCTCACTATCTAACTCCCTCACTCACCACCTCCTCCTATCTACCTATTTTTCTATCTCTCCACCTATTTCTCCATCTATCTATTTCTCTATCTCCCCCCCTTCCCGCCACCCCCTCTGTTACCTATCCTCCTATACTCTCACTCTACCTCTCACCCACCTCTACAACCCCCCTCCCCTATCTTCCCAACCCTACTCCTATCTCTCTCCCTAATCTCCTAAACCTACTAACACTCACCCCCCACCCCCCTCCACCCTTAGACCCCCCTCCCCCAGCTCTTCTCACTCTACCTGTCCCCCACCTCCCTCACGCTTTCCTGCCGCGACCTCCTGCACGCCCCCGCCCCCCAGCTCCCATTCGCCCCCAGCTAAACCCTCCACCCCTCCTCCCTCTTATGGCGGCTGCTGCGCGACCGCACCGCTGGCACGCGAGGCAAGCTCGTCTGCGCCCGTCCGTGCCTGGCCCGCACCCAGCGCCACGACCCCTGGTCCCCAGCTCTCCCAAGCCCGCTGATCCACTACGACCCCACCACCCTCCACGCCCTCAACCCAGGGCGCTCCAACATCTGCTTCCAAGCTCACCCCAAACGCACCCATGGACCCTTCGCCTGCAACTCCTGCAAACGTATCTTCCACCACGCAACTACCACGACCACCAGCCCACGCGCCATCAACCACCTCAAGTGCATCCTGGTCAACGCTCGTTCTGTCCACAAGCACGCCGTTGAAGTCTGGGACCTCCTGGACTCCACAGCACCGGACGTCGCCTTCATCACTGAGACCTGGATGAACGTCTTTTCGGCCCCAGACATCGCCACTCCCATCCCCGAAGGCTACAAGATCTCCAGAAAAGACCGCACCAACCAAGTAGGAGGAGGTATCGCCATCGTCTTCAAAGACTCCATCAGCGTCACCACCTCCACCGAAGACACCCCTCTCTCCGCTGATCATCTGCATTTTCAGATTCGCACCGACCCCAGGACCACCTTCAGAGGATCCCTTGTCTACCGTCCCCCCGGACCGCGTGCCCCTTTCAGCGACTCCATCGCCGACTGTATCTCCCCGCACGCCCTCGCCTCGCGGGACTACATCCTCCTAGGTGACATCAACTTCCATCTGGAACTAAACAACGACCCCAACACCACCGCCCTGCTCGACAACCTCGCCAACCTCGGCCTCAAGCAACTGGTGAACACCGCCACCCACATCGCCGGACACACGCTTGACCCTATCTTCTCTGCCAGCAAACACGTCTTGTTCAGCCACACCTCCGCTCTACACTGGACCGACCACAGCTGTATCCATTTCACATTCCGACGCGAGACCCGCCACCTCCGCACTCAACCTATCCCTCGTTGACAGTGGAACAAAATCCCAGAAGAGCAACTCTTCTCCGCACTCGCCGCCAACCAACCCACCCTCACCACTGACCCCAACGACGCAGCCCTCAGCCTCTCGAACTGGATCTCCAACTGCGCAGACAACCTTGCTCCCCTCAGACGCACGCATCAACAGGCCATCACCAAAAAACCTCTCTGGATCTCTGACACCCTCAAAGAATCGAAGAAAACTTGTCGCACCCTCGAAAAGGCCTGGCGCAAGGACCACACCGCCGACAACATGACCGCCCTCAAAAACGCAAGCCGCGAACACCACCACCTGATCCGCGCTGCCAAAAGGAACTTTTTCACCGACAGACTGGACAAAAACAGCCACAACAGCAGCGAACTTTTTAGCATCGTCAAAGAGTTCTCCAACCCCAACACCAACGCCGTCACGCCCTCACAAGACTTGTGCAACTCCCTCGCCACCTTCTTCCATCCCAAGATCAGCGACCTCCACGACAGCTTCGGACACCAGACCCAACCAAGCATCACCGAACCCACACCCCCGACCATCACCCTCAACGACTGGACCCACATCAACAATGAAGAAACCAAAACCACCATGAACACTATCCACTCAGGCGCCCCATCGGACCCCTGCCCTCACTTCATCTTCAATAAAGCCGACGACATCATCGCCCCGCACCTCCAGGCCGTCACCAACTCTTCATTTTCTTCTGCTACCTTCCCCGAATGCTGGAAACACGCCGAAGTCAACGCCCTACTAAAGAAACCTACGGCTGACCCGAGCGACCTGAAAAACTTCCGCCCCATCTCGCTCCTCCCCTTCCCCGCCAAGGTAATAGAGAAGACCGTCAACAAACAGCTGACCACCTTCCTGGAAGACAACAACCTGCTCGACCCTTCACAAACCGGATTCCGAACCAACCACAGCACTGAAACTGCCCTCATCTCAGTCACAGACGACATCAGAACCCTGATGGACAACGGTGAAACAGTCGCCCTCATCCTCCTCGACCTCTCGGCTGCCTTCGACACCGTCTGTCACCGCACCCTAATTACCCGTCTCCGCTTCACCGGGATCCAAGGCCAGGCCCTGGACTGGATCATCTCCTTCGTCTCAAACCGATCTCAAAGAGTTTACCTCCCACCATTTCGCTCAGACCCCACCGAGATCATCTGCGGCGTACCTCAAGGCTCATCGCTCAGCCCGACACTCTTCAATGTCTACATGAGCCCCCTCGCCGACATTGTACGCAAGCACGACATCATCATCACCTCCTACGCCGACGACACCCAACTTATACTCTCCCTCACCAAGGACCCCGCCAGCGCCAAGACCAACCTACAAGGGGGCATGAAGGACGTCGCAGATTGGATGAGGCTCAGCCGCCTTAAGCTGAACTCTGTCAAAACGGAAGTCCTCATCCTCGGCAACACCCCGTCCGCTTGGGACGACTCCTGGTGGCCCACGGCCCTCGGCACCGCACCGACCCCCGCAGACCACGCCCGCAACCTCGGCTTCATCTTGGACCCTCTTCTCACCATGACCAAGCAAGTCAACGCTGTGTCCTCCGCCTGCTTCCTCACCCTCCGCATGCTCCTCAAGATCTTCCGCTGGATCCCCGCCAACACTAGAAAAACCGTGACCCACGCCCTCGTCACAAGCCGCCTGGACTACGGCAACACCCTCTATGCTGGGACCACCGCCAAACTCCAAAAACGCCTGCAACGTATTCAAAACATCTCGGCCCGCCTCATCCTCGACATACCCCACAACAGCCACATCTCCGCACACCTGAGACACCTGCATTGGCTCCCAGTCAGCAAAAGGATCACCTTCCGACTTCTCACCCACGCACACAAAGCCTTCCACAACAAGGGACCGGAATACCTCAACCGTCGCCTCAGCTTCTACGCCCCCACCTGTCTCCTCCATTCCTCTGGCCTCGCGCTCGCTGCCGTCCCTTGCATCCGCCGCCGTGGGAGGTCCTTCTCCTTCCTGGCAGCCAAGACCTGGAACACCCTCCCCACCAGCCTTAGGACCACCCAGGACCACTCCGCGTTCTGGAGACTCCTCAAAACCTGGCTTTTCAAAAAAGCAGTAACCCTCCCTTCCCCCTAGCGCCTTGAGACCCGCACGGGTGAGTAGCACGCTTTATAAATGTTAATGATTGATAAGACTGAGGACTCATGCCAGTAGCAGAGAGAGCATCCATCAACACAAGTCCGCCACAGGGGTGAAGAGACATCACTGGAGAAAGCTCTGCGGATGACCAACTGTAAGCTGCCAGAAAGCTTGAACCGTGTCCAGGCCTCATGCTCCACAGTGCGACCGTCCAGCCACCTGTTGTAGGAGGCTGGCCTGGCTTGTAGTGGGTACCAAAGGTACTTACACCTTGTGCCAGGTCCAGCTATCCCTTATTAGTAGAATAGTGGTGTTTCTAGCAGATTAGGCTGATAGAAGGTAGCTATGGCAAATCAGCTTAGGCTGAACTAGGAGACATGCAAAGATCCTACTATACCACTCATATCATATGAACAATATCATAAGAAAACATAATACACAGAGTTACTAAAAATAAAGGTACTTTATTTTTATGACAATATGCCAAAAGTATCTCAGTGAGTACCCTCGGTAAGAAGGTAAGTACTATACACAAGTTATATGTACACAACCCAAAATTAGGTAAATAAGATACAGTTAGGCACCACACAGGGAACACAAATAGGCAACAAACTTCTGAGCACTGGGGTCCTGTCTAGCAGGATCCCAGTGACACATAACAAACACACTGACAACATAGGGTTTTCACTATGAGCACAGGGCCCTGGCTAGCAGGATCCCAGTGAGGCAGTAAAAACACCCTGACATATACTCACAAACAGGCCAAAAGTGGGGGTAACAAGTCTAGAAGGAGGCTACCTTCCTACACCCCTCCCCCCCCAAATGAAGGACAAAAAGGCTAACGTTGGCCAGTTGATTCTTTATTGTCTAAGTGGTGATATGTAGAGAGTAGCTCTGCAGTAGCTTGGTTACTCCCTTTATCATCCACTATATGGTTACTTCCCTGTGGGGATGTAAACCACCCTGTTTGATGTTTTTTAGCTAGCCAGCAATGTTAAGTTATGTTTTCAGAGTTCCCTATTAGTAAGCTTTAGTTTAGAGCAGTGGGAATTGTCCACTGAACCTATTTGTAGTGATGAGAATGCCAGACAGGGATGCTGTATCAGTAAAGCCATAGCTGGGCAAAAACTTTGTCCATATGGCTGTAAGAAAGAACAGGGTTGCTGTTTCTCTTGAGTTGGAGCAGGGCAGGGATGCTGTATGAGATCCACACTGGGACAGGGCTGTTGTCCTAAGTGTTGTGAGGTAGTGCATGGTTTATGCACTAAAGTTTTTCAGGGAGGGTTGGAGGTTGATGTGTTGTTCAGGAGCCACTAGGTTTTCAGTCACCAAAGTGATACTGGCACCTGTGTCCCTGTAGGCCAAGGCCTCAACACCATTTATTGAAACTGTCTGCCTGTACTTATCCATTGTAAGGGGACAAGCAGCCAGTGTGGCAAGGCCAATGCCCCTAGGTGTGACAGAAACTGTCTTGGGACTGACTACCCCAGTTTCTATAATGGACCCAAAAGTGAACCCAACTACACCCTTATTTTGACTGTTGCCCGCAGTCCCACCACTATTACCACTACTGCTAGGGGCACTAGAGTTGGATGTATTAGTGGTGGTAGGCTCAGGGGGTTTACCTGGACAGGACATATCCCCTGGTCTATGGCCTTTATTTCTACACACAAAGCACCAAGGCTTTTGAATGTGTGTGGGTTGTGAAGAAGAGGAAGAATTTGATTTATCCCCACCCCCTGAAGAGTGTTTAGGATTTGAAGAAGGATCTTTGATTTTACCCTTATCCCCATGCTTATCCTGAGATTTCTCACCATCTTTCTTCTTGCCATCCTTGTCACCTCCTGTATGAACTTTTCTTTTCACTCTTGTTCTGAACCATTTGTCTGCCTTCTTTCCCAATTCTTGGGGAGAGGTCAGATCTGAGTCTATCAAGTACTGGTGCAACAAATCAGACAGAATAAGATTGTACAGGTTTTCATAGTCAGAAACCTTACTGCCATGCAACCACCCTTCCAAGGCCTTCACTGAACAGTCCACAAAATATGTCCAGTCTTGAGTAGCCAAACCTCCTTTTCTGGCTATTTAGGGTCTCTCTCCTGGGGAATTCTTCAGATAACGAATGCAAGAGCTCACCAGAGTTCCTCTGCACTTCCCTCTTCGACTTCTACCAAGCATCGACCGCTGACTGCTCCAGGAGGCCTGCAAAACCGCAACAAAGTAGCAAGAAGACTACCAGCAACATTGTAGCGCCTCATCCTAACGGCTTTCTTGACTGTTTCCTGGTGCTGCATGCTCTGGGGCTGTCTGCCTTCACCCTGCACTGGAAGCCAAGAAGAAATCTCCTGTGGGTTGACTGAATCTTCCCCCTGCTAACGCAGGCACCAAAATACTGCATCACCAGTCCTCTGGGTCTCCTCTCATCCTGACGAGCATGGTCCCTGGAACACAGGACCTATATCCAAGTGACCCCCACAGTCCAGTGATCCTTCAGTCCAAGTTTGGTGGAAGTAAGTCCTTGCTTCCCCACGCTAGACTGCAAACCTGTGTACTGGGTGATTTGCAATTTTCCAAGGATTCCTTTGGGCACAGCCTAGCCTGGGTCCCCAGCACTCCATCCTACAGTGCTCAACCCTCTGAGTTGGACTCCGACGTCATGGGACCCTCCTTTGTGACTCTGAGACATCTCCAGTTCACAAAAGTTCTAAGTGCTTGCTCCTGTACTTCTGCGGGTGCTGCCTGCTTCTGTGGGGGCTCTCTGAGTTGCTGAGCGCCCCCTCTGTCTCCTCCCCCAAGGGGCGACATCCTTGTCCTTCCTGGTCCCCAGCAGCACCCAAAAACCTTTGCCGCAACCATTGCAGCTAGCAAGGCTCGTTTGCAGTACTTCTCGTGGAAACACTTTTGCAACATCAAGCATGCCGTGGGACATCTTCCTTCCAAAGGCGAAGCTCCTAGCTCTTTTCGTTGCTGCAGAATCTTTGGCTTCTTCCACCCAGAGGCAGACTTCTTGCACCTTCATCTGGGGTGTCCTGGGCTCCTGCCCCCCCTGGACACTATCGCGACTCTTGGACTTGGTCCCCTTGCCTTGCAGGTCCTCAGGTCCAGGAATCCGTCTTCAGTGCTTTGCTGGTGTTTGTGGTTCTTGCAGAATCCCCCTATCACGACTATTGTGTCCTATTGCGGTAGTAGGGGTACTTTACTCCTACTTTTCAGGGTCTTGGGGTGGGGTATCTTGGACACCCTGACTGTTTTCTTACAGTCCCAGTGACCGTAAATAAGCTCCCATAGGTCTGGGGTCCATTTGTGATTCACATTCCACTTTTGGAGTAGATGATTCGAAATATGTTCACCTATTGCATCCTATTGTAATTCTACACTGTTTGCATTACTTTTCTTACTACTACTTACCTGTTTTGGGTTTGTGTACATATAACGTGTGTATATTACTTACCTTCTTATTGAGGGTACTCACTGAGATACTTTTGGCATATTGTCATAAAAATAAAGTACCTTTATTTTTAGTAACTCTGTGTATTGTGTTTTCTTATGATATTGTGCATTTGATATAAGTGGTATAGTAGAAGCTTTGCATGTCTCCTAGTTCAGCCTAAGCTGCTTTGCCATAGCTACCTTCTATCAGCCTAAGCTGCTAGAAACACCTCTATTCTACTAATAAGGGATGACAGGACCTGGCACAAGGTGTAATACCTTTGGTACCCACTACAAGCCAGATCAGCCTCCTACATTGGTGGTACAGCGGTGGGATAAGTACTTGTAACTGCTTTACCACTTTGTCATTTTGTACTTTTCAGAAGAGAATCACATACCAAACAGTTCAGTGTATGTACACTTAAAGCAAAAAGTTTGCTTTTCTTCTATAAAACTGTTTACAAAGTTCTGAAAAGTTTCTTAAAACTTCTAAAAGTTTTCTAAAAGTTAGAAAAAGATTTTTTCTCTGTGCTTTCAAAAGTTCTAAAACTCTTTCTTTCTTCTCCCTATCTCTAAACCTTTTACTATCATGTCTGTGGTAGATTCCATTCTCAAATGTGTCAATGCTACTTATGACATTTTGAACTACAAGAGCCTAAGGAGTCTCTGCTTAGATAGAGGTTTAGTTATAGGAAAGAACCCTACAAAAGAGTTTCTGTTTGACATGCTTATGGTGGATGACCAGAACCAGTCTGGCCCATCCAATGAGAGGTTAGTAGAAGCTTCCCAGTCTGACCCAGAGGAACTCCTTGAGGAAGCTGGGGAGGGTTCTGATAAGGGTCTGCCCCCTAGCAGGGCACCTAGTAATGCTGGTGGTAATGGAGGTTCCCATCACAGTAGGGCATCCCTTATTCCTAGAGGCCAGGTTACCAGGGTCCAGACAGATAGGGACAGGTCCCCCTCTGAAATTTCCCAGTTGTCATCTTTGTCAATTATTTCCAACCCACCCACCCTGAGGATAACTTGTTAGAAAGGGAACTCAAAAATTTGATGGGTTGAAGAGACCACTGCCTATAAGGCTGGTGGTCTTGAAGTAATTCAGTGTCCTACACCACTGCCAGGTTTTTTTCACCAGGCACATAATAATGGACATAATATTTCGCCACATTCTGGATAAATGTCATACCTATCAAGTTACCCACATTTGGTGGATGTTACGCTCTTATTACTGGTACTCACCAATGTAACAACAAAATACTCCCATAGGCACTTATGGGGACACCCTTTTTATCAAACCTTGAGCTCCCTCCAAAAAAAGGGTCTGTACACATTTCACCCTCTTACAGACTTCACATGACCCGCACTTTTAAGTCAAAACATTGACAGGTATTCATTTATCACTGATAAAACTCCGTCTACAAGTTTGCTAAAATACACTTCCCATTTTCTTGAGATGAACACAATGGCATTTGACCTTAGAGACACACTAGCTATTTCTATTCTATGGTCTCACACATGTAAACACAGATGCTGTATTTCGGTATAATGCTTTCAATGATGTCATTCGAGCTGACATCAGTGATGTCCTCAATGATGTCATTTAAAGTCATGAGTGATGTAATATATGAGGTCCTATGCAGCACATGGGGGGGTGCAAGTTACAATCAGCTCAGTAAACTATGTTTGGCAAATGTCAGCTTTATTTGCATTTTAAACGCTAGGTCTTATGTGAGCTAGTTGTTTAGTAAATAGTCACTGTTTGAAGAATCTTCACAAAGCATTCCAAAAAAAGTAGCGAAAAAAACAGTTGAACGGTGTCACACAGAATTTGGCATAAAGTTAGAACCTTACTCAGAAAGTGTGCTTTTTGTTATTTGGTGTAAATCCATTCCTCCTTTTTTGAGAAAGAAATTCACATTTATAGAGGTCCTTAGGAGGGTCATGAAGGAGTCTGGGTGGTTGATCCCACGGAGTTTTGAGGGTGTCTTGTGATACTGTAATTTACAAAATTAGAGTGGCTTTTTCCCACGAGAGCTGATTGGCTGGATGCAACATGAAGAAACGCTGCAGCCACTAGTGTTGGACTCTGGCAGTCAGTCCCGTCACCTGAAGCAAAAAACACAAGCATACAAGATATACTGTGACAGGGTAGGAACACCCACCCCCCCCCAAGATTGACGGAGGGAGCTCTGAAAGAATCACCAAGGCTAAAAAATTGTTTTTCTTCATGCTGCGGGTACCGAGCACTCCCGCAGGACCAGACGTGGCCCTTCCTGGCGTACTGCTGTTATCCTCACTGCGCAAGCTTCATTGGCCAGCTCCTTGTGAAGGGTTGGGCTAGGGCCTAGCCACATGTGCCCAGGGGGGTTTGGTACAGGGCTTGGTTGGAGGCTAGGCCCTATGGCCAAACCGCTGTGCATGGCCAATGGCCATGCACTGTGGAGGTTGGCTGCCCAGGGTTGTTGGGTGTCCCCCGCCACAAACCCCACATTGTATAAAGCTGAATGCTGTGTTCAGCAGGGAGTTGGCTGAGGGTAAGATGGGAGTATGCAAGGAAAATTACAGCTGGCGATAAAAGAAGGAAGGAATGAAAGGGAAGGTAAAACTAAAAAAGACGAGAGGGAAACAGAGAGAGAAATAATAATTAATTATAAATAAAATATTTAGGTTGGCAAGACTATTCTTAAATACGCCATCAGCATGGCTCCCTAATCTTGGGCTCTCATCCAACAATCCTGGTTAACCTCTTATAGATGAAAGTGTCCCCTGGGTGATTTTAAAATCTTTTGAACAAAACAATAATATGGTGGGTTAAAATTATATTCTGAAAATTTAGATTGCTATCTCAGGGTTCGGCACACTTTTGAACGATAATACTTTGTTACTCAGCCTCTTAAGACAAGAAGGACATATATCCCTCCTGATCATTTCAAGTGATCAACCTCGGGTTCCACATGATGGTTCACAGAAGTCATGAATACTCTGTGCTTTGCTAGCACCTTAATCATATTCCACTGGATACTGTCAGGCCGGTGTCTCACAGAACTCTGGGGCTACCAGAAGGTACCTGTAACAAGTTGTAAATATTGTCCCTGGAACCTCAGCAATCTGACAGCATTGCAAGCACACTTAATTTGAAAAAATATCCTTGAAGACTTTGCGCATTTGTCGGTAGCAATGGTGTGGCAAGAATAACACTAGAGAGGGGCACAATAAATTTAGTGTGCAGACAGGCTCAGACTGGGACAAGTTCCCCCCACTAACGAACCAGTTAACAAAAAAAGTGGCCCACATAAGCATTTGAGGCCAGTTTTGAACAAGTCAAGAATTGCTGTATGAGTATTTTGCAAGGGAGACTCCGTGCGTTTGTGTTTGATGCCAGCAATGTCTCTGGTAATATCAGGGAAATCAACAGTACAGACCGGCCCACCTGGCCAGAAAAACAGGCCCATAAGATGATAAATAAACAGCCCACAGACTGATCTGTCAGACCAGCCCAACAGGCACTGCCTGATTGCACTATAGGCCAGTCCAACCCTTTGTCCAGATAGCCATAAATCTATGATGTTACATATAGGACTTTAATTCATGATTAAAGCTTCAATGACAAAGCAAGTTATGTTCAAATGTGGACACGCTGGCTCTACTGGCACTACTGTGTCTTCCTGGTTTTTTTTGGGTACCCATCTCTGTGCCAGCTGGTTCCAGCAAGGCATGTAAGTTGAAGTGCACACCCTGAGTGTCATGTATGGTAGCAAGCAGATCTAGATATGCAGTGAGATAATCTTGTGGGGCATTGTTCATCCCATATGAACATTCCCTTGGCTGTGGTCCTTCAAAGCACGGGCACATGGAAACATGTCGGCAAAGGAACATGGCTTGAAGGGGTGTGATCTGATGTGTTGCTTGCAGTTACTTCTAGGGCTTCAGAGGCATCAAGAACCACATCTCACATTTGGCACAAAAGCAGCATGCTAGTGTTAACCGGAGGTCCATGTGGAAGCCATGATGCACAGGTATTTTGTGCTGTTCTCTCCCACTCTTGAAGGCTGGAAATGAGGAGTCGTAACTTTAGGCTCTTGCCAGATGTCAATGTGATCTCTGCCCTCAGTGACACGTCTTGCAGTTGGGCTGGAGATCAGAATGGGATTTCAGTCAAGGCAGCACTCCACATTTCAGTCTGTTATCCTCACACCTTTAATCTTGCAACTGGACCTTAGACCTTTAAAATGTTAAGACAGGTTTGAGCTGTCTTCTATTCAGTTTTGAGCACATTACCAATGCTTGTTTTTGCATAGTTTGAAGTACTTCCTCCTTCATTACACTGGGAACAGGCACGCTTGATTCAAGTATGTGCATCACTCTTCCTAATAAGTACTGTATGTACTGTGTACTGTCAAGACACGTCTATTATACTGTAATGTCTCTTATACACCTATAGGAGTCTGTGACAACTACGAAAAAACTCTTAGGACATTCTATTTTATATTATGTTTGATGTAATTTTAACAAATCAAGCAATCTTCAGTGCATTTTATAATGTATGTGTGTGTGCAGTATGCAAAACGTCACGCCACCACCTTTATTTCTCATGATTCCAGGGGAACCACCTGTCAGTTGGTCAAAATGGAACAATAAATGTTTACATTATGCCAGAGTTTGTGGGAGTAATCTTTCCTTCCTAATGAAAGAAAAATCTTCCTCTTGTTACATTGTCTTGGTAGTGAAGGGTAGGAAGTGTTTGAAATTCTACCGGATTTGGGGTATGAAGGTACAGAGTTAAATGAGTTGGAAATGTGTATCAAGTCAGTACTATTCTAGAACGATATCATTTTGGCATGAGGGAGCAGAGAAGTAATGAAAGTGTGAAAGAATATGTGACATGTTTGAGGTAATTAGCTTCCACTTGCTAGTTTGGGATAACACTACAGGAACTCATCAGAGATCAATTTATGTTAAGATGTAACAGTGACCGAATCAGACAGCAATAGAGGATAAAAGATTATTTTTCTCAACATGAGGTAATTTTCATTGCTAAACGCATTGAACACATGTTAGCTTGTAGAAGAGTTGGAAAAACGTAAAAGAGTTAGTGTTAACAAAGTGAATGTGAAAGAAGAAGTGAGTAAGAATAAAAATGATAATAAAAGTAAAATCACACATGCGCAGCAGAATAAATTCAAAGTGGGAGTGTGCTACAAAAGTGCAAACACAGAACATTTTGCTTCATTTAAAAAATGTCCTGCATTCAACATTACATCTAAGATATGTAACAAAAAGTATAATTTTGTAAAGAGTTGCCAGTCATCCAAGAGTATAACTCACAAACCTGTAAAATGTCTAAATGGTTGCATTTTATCTGTAGTCACGAACAAAGGATTGAGCAAACCAGCCTAGAGATCAAATTGTAATAGATGATGTAACGATTGAAGCACTGTTTGATTCAGGTATATGGTTCACTTTAGTTTCTGATAAAGCAGTTGACAAAGAGTTGAGTAGCAAGATCAAACTCAAAGATCTTGTTGTATTCCCCGGACCCTATGGGGGAAAATAATAGATCTCAGAGGATATTTCGAAACTGAGATCAAGTTCAAAAACGAATAACATTCAAGCAAACGTTTATGTCCAAGTGAAAGATGATAGTGTGTTGAGTTGGCCACATCAGAGAGAATTAGGAATTATACTAGATCCCAATTCCCCTACTCCAGTGATCCTCAAGAAAGACTACACAAGAGAGTTGCAATTGTGTAATGTGCAAGAACTTAAAGTGCAAGAAAACAATGAGTCAGCTAATTTTGCCATGAATTTCGTGAATAGTTTAGTAAAAAGATGGGATGGCTCAAGGGGAATGTATATCAAATAAAACTGAAACAAGGTGTCAAGAACACTCAGAGTTGCACGTTTTGACTCCTGTGAAGGGTGGAAGAAGAGCAAAATATCTGCAGATCCAGAAGTATCCACAGTGGAAGAGGCGTCCTTATTGGAAGGTATTTTGTTGAGTTGCATTACAGTCAATGCACAGTGAGAGCCATCCAAGATGGCCGCCAGGCTGTTCTGGCACAGGTTGCTGTTCTAGTGTTGCTCTCCTAAAATTAAGTTGTTAATAGGCGCGTGCAGCTTGAGCGGCACGCACTTCAACTGAGTTCTGAATGGATTCTGGTGGTGAAATTAGAGAGCACTCACCCTGAGGTAAAGGTTTTCAGCAAAGACACCATAGTATAGAGGATTGGAAGAACAATTCAAGTAAGCCACAGATAATCTTTAACTATGTAAAGTCAACGAAGGCTCCAAGGCAATTCGAGCGTCCTGAGAGTTCCTGACTGGGTTCCATGTTTAGGAATTGACAAGAACGATTCAAAGACTCCATAGAGAATATTGGTAACTGTGTTAAGGCGTTTAATGCTTCGAAGTAGTCTGCAGGGTTTTCTAGAGTTTTCGTTTGGGTTTCAAGAATCTGATATGACAAAAGCATTTCAAATACATCGTAATTAGTGTTGGTAACTATTTAACGACGATAAGGTCCAGAGGTATTCAAAGGCATTTGTGATAACACATCTTGAAAAAGCCTCAAACAAAAATACCGTCACCTACGAATTAATATTTAAAAGACAATTGATAAGAATTCCACCTTCAGCAGTCATATGACAATCTTTAATATATGTATATATATATATATATATATATGCATATATCAACCACTATTTAAAAAGGAAATTTAAGGCAAGAATGACCTAATGACATTTGCCTACAGAGACAATGATACTCAACAAGAAAAAATCTAATTGACTATTATTTCAATAATTTACAAATAGTCCTTTATGTAATCTATTTATTATTAACACTAACATATGCCATTTGAGTGTGAGAGGCAAATTCCTCAGAAAATTCAGGTAAAGAGTGTGGAGTTATTAGTAGAAGAAAAAACCTAATTAATTGTTGGTAATGTTATAGTTGTTAGAAAAAACAATGTGTCTCTAGTGATTGTGATTGTAATCTTTCAGGTGCCGCTTCAAGATAAATATAGAAGAGTCTAGCAGACTGAACAAAAGAAGAAGCGGACCTCTGAGGTAGTCTCTCTTTATCCCAGCCCCTTTCCCCTTCCAGGGTGCTCGAAACAAGGAACTATTCGTTGTGAGTAGCTTGGGTTGGGAATTGAGGATTAATCTTCTGCTCCTGAGGGAATCGAACCAAGGTACTCTGACACAAGGAGCCACACTAGTTGTTGGTAAAGTATGCTCCATGCCTATTTCTTTGAAATATGCTTTTGAAGCTCAGATGAAGAAGCTATGTGTAGAGGCAATAATTGAACCTGTTGAGAGTTCTGAGTGGGCTGCACCTATTGTAGTTTCATTGAAACATTCAGGAGATATCAGGTTATGTGTGGACCTCAGAGCCCTAAATAACTGTGTGCTAAGCGATCATTTCCCTCTTCTCAATATATCTGAGATGGTGTTTTTATTACATGGTGCTAAGTACTTTATTACCTTAGACTTAATTGCAGCTCATCACCAGATAAGACTGCATCCTGACTCTAAAGATTATACTACTTTCTTAACTCCATATGGCACTTATCAATTTGTTTGCATGCCCTTTGGGTTAGTGTCTGCAGCTGCTGTTTTTCAGCATGTTATGCACCGTCTGGTTGGAAATGTAATGGATGTCAAGTGTTTCCAAGATGACAGCCTAATCTTTGGTGAAGCTAAACAGGTGCATGATCAAAGGGTGAGAAAGCTACTGAACTCATTGAAACAAAATGGATTAACTCTCAAGGAAAACAAATGTTCTTTTCGGAAAAGTAAGATTGAGTACTTAGGTCATAAGGTAAATGCTGAAGTACTTTCTCCAAAAGAGGATTTAATCATTAACATGGTGACTTTCCAAAGTCCAAAGAGAAAAAATGATTTAGTGTCATACTTAGGAATGGTGGAATTCCATGCTAAATTCCTATCTAATTTGGCTTCTAAAACACTCAATGTGAGGAAACTATTCAAGAGAGGGGTTGCGTTTGTGTGGAGTGATGAGTGTGAGAGTGAATTTATGAACATCAAAAAAGAATGAGGTGTAGTTGATAATTTTAGCTGTTTTGATCCCTCTCAGGCGTGTGCCATAATGGCAGATGCTAGCACAAAGAGTCTTTGGTGCAGTTTTACTGCAAAGAGAAGCTGAAGAGTCAGAGCACAGATCCATTGTTTATATTTCCAGATCATTATGTGGAGCAGAATAAAAGTACTCCATCATTGAAAGAGAAGCTTTGGGTGCTTTTTGGTCAGTCAGGAAATTTAAAGATTTTGTATGAGAAAAGAATTCACCATGCACACTGATCACAAACCACTATTTGAGGTACTTAACCAACAAAGGACTTCACAGGATATCTATGCAGATTTGCAAATGGATTGTTGACCTCTAGGATTTTTGTTCCAATGTTAGGTATGCTCTAGGCTCACGTAACAATTTTGCTGACTGTCTTTCAAGGCTCGGCTCTGTGATGGAAGAAGGAAAGCAGGAAGATGATGAAGATGTGAGAGTTTGCAGAATCACAGAAAGATGTGTGTGACAGGAGGAGTGGATCAGAGCTGTCACTTCTGATTCAGTATTACAAAAAGTGAATGAAGCATTGTGTGATGGTTGAAATTCAGATATGAGAAAAGGTTACACAAGAAGTTATTGGAAAGTGAAAGGTGAATTGTCTGTTGGTGGTGGAGTAATCCTACGTGGGCTGAGGCTTGCTGTCCCGAATGACTTGAAAGAAATTATTGTAAATTTAGTAAATGAAGGGCACCAATGGATGAGCAAGACTAAGGCGAGAATTAGGGTCAATTATTGATGGCCAGGGATGGATTGTCCTGATTGTTGCAGCAGTGACAAAATATATAAAATAACAAATCCCCCATGAGTTGTAGGGATTTTCCGTCCAAACCCTGGGACTTGCTGGCTGTGGACATTGTTGGGCCATTGCATACCAGAGGGATCTCAAGTTATCTATTGGTACTTATTGATCAGTTTCCATGCTGGCAGGAATTGGAATTGTCAGACGTATAGAATCTAAGAAGGTCATAGAGTTTTTAAGTGAAGTCTTCAATTGTGAAGGGTTGCCTAATACTATTCTAAAAGACAATGGTCCCCAATTTATGTCTATTGAAATGGAGAAATGTTTGCATGAGAAAGGGATTAAACACAAGAAGTGTTCATTGTATCATCCTGAAGGGAATGGAACTGTTGAGAAGTTTAATACAGAAATCAAGGAATGCATATAATTGGAAACTAGTGCACAAAGGAATTGGAAAGAGGAACAGAAGACATTTGTGCATGCTTATCTGTTCTCTCCACACACAACCACAGGTGAATTTCATTTTGGAGTTTTTAGAGGAAGAAAAGACAATACTTTATTGTCTCTAGGGTAGCTGGAATTGAGTAAAGGTGAAAGAGTGTCATGGAAACCAATAGAGGGTGGTGATGAGAGGGAGTGGAAATGTATAAAAAACACAAAATGCATTGCAATTGCAATGCTCAGAAAGCTGTAAAAGAAGTTGAGGTGTTGGTTGAAGATCCTGTGCTAATTAAGAAACCTGTAATGTTGAAAGATGGAGACAAGTTAATGGGTCCCCAGAGAATAGTCAAACTTTTCCACAATGCAGTGAAAATAGAAGATGAGAAAATCTGGTATCTCAATAGAATGTAAAGTACAAGGAATATATATATATATATATATATATATATATATATATATATATATATATATATATATATATATATATATTTGAATACTGTAATAAAAAGACAAATATACCCACATCATTACCTTCTGACCCGTGCATACATGTATATATATATATGTTAGGCTTATGAACTGGGATAAAATAGAGGTTGCTGAGGAATGTTTATACTATTTCCAGTCTAGGAGCTTCTGCATTGTGGAATTTTCAGGCATGGCCATGGTAGGGCCTTTGAGCTACTTATCATTTACCTCTCGTGCCATTCGGTGGTATCTCTGTCCGGAGCTGGTCTTCTTGACCTGGAGAAGGCACAGAATTCAAGGAGTCCATTGAGTGAGCAATGTAGCAGAAAACGGTCTCCCTTTTTGTAGTGTCAAACGGCAAGTGTCCATTTAAAAAATGGTTTGGCCATCTTGGATTGTGAATAAGTAAAATAATAATCAATTTAAAGTAAAAATAATATATTGCTTTATCTCTTAATATATCAAAACATTTGCAGCCCAAAACTATTTAATGCTAAATACAGAGGAATAGATCCCTCCTGTATGTGATGTGAGAAGCCATCATGCAGGCGGATTGCCCCATAAGCAGCACTGGGGACCGGTTAACCCACGCCGGACTGTGCCGCAGGTGAGGTGAGGGTAACACTTTACAGTCTCCAATGTCCTTGTTAAGCTCTAAAACCATGATTGGAATATGTACAGTAGAGCCTGTACAAGAAACATAGTAAATGAAGCACTGTAGGAGGCTGGCCTGGCTTGTAGTGGGTACCAAAGGTACTTACACCTTGTGCCAGGTCCAGTTATCCCTTATTAGTAGAATAGAGGTGTTTCTAGCAGCTTAGGCTGATAGAACGTAGTTATGGCAAAGCAGCTTAGGCTGAACTAGGAGATATGCTAAGCTCCTACTATACCACTTATATCATATGCACAATATCATAAGAAAACACAATACTCAGAGTTACTAAAAATAAAGGTACTTTATTTTTATGACAATATGCCAAAAGTATCTCAGTGAGTACCCTCAGTTAGAAGTAATATGCACAAGTCATATGTACACAAACCCAAAACAGGTAAGTAAGAGTCAGAAAAGTAATGCAAACAGTGTAGAACTACAATAGGTTGCAATAGGCAAACATAGGTCTAGGGGCAACACAACCCATATACTCCAAAAGTGGAATGTGAATCACGAATGGACCCCAGACCTATGGGAGCTTGTAGAGGGTCGCTGGGACTGTAAGAAAACAGTAAGGGTGTCCAAGATACCCCACCCCAAGACCCTGAAAAGTAGGAGTAAAGTACACCTACTACCCCAAGAGAGCACAATAGTCGTGATAGGGGGATTCTGCAAGAACAACATACACCAGCAGTGCACTGAAAACGGATTCCTGGAACTGAGGACCTGCAAAAGCAAGGGGACCAAGTCCAATAGTCGTGACAGTGTTCAGGGGGCAGGAGCCCAGGAAACCTCGGGTGAAGGTGCAAGGAAGCTGCCTCCGGATGGAAGAAGCTTGGAGTGCTGCAAGAAAGAAGAGGACTAGGAACTTCTCCTTTGGAGGGAAGATGTCCAATGTCGCGATGAAGCTTGCAGAGCTGTTCCCACGCAGAAATACCGCAAACAATTCTTGTTAGCTGCAAGGGTCGCGGTAGAGGTTTTTGGGTGCTGCTGAGGACCAGGAAGGACCAGGATGTCACCACTTGGAGGAGGAGATAGAGGGAGCGCTCAGCAACTCAGAGAGCCCTCACAGAAGCAGGCAGCACCCGCAAAAGTACCTGAACAGGCTCTTGGAAGATTTGTGAACCGGAGTCCATGCAGAGTTACAAAAGAGGGTCCCACGACCTCGAAGGCCAACTCAGTGGGTTGTGCACTGCAGGGCGGAATGCTGGGGACCAAGGCTAGGCTGTGCATGAAGGAAATATTGGAAAAGTGCACAGAAGCAGAAGCAGCTGCAAATCACGCAGTACACAGGTTTGCAGTCTTGCGTGGGGAGGCAAGGACTTACCTCCACCAAACTTGGACTGAAGAGTCACTGGACTGTGGGAGTCACTTGGATAGAGTTCCTGTGTTCCAGGGACCATGCTCGTCAGGATGAGAGGGGACCCAGAGGACCAGTGATGCAGTCTTTTGGTGCCTGCGTTAACAGGGGGAAGATTCCGTCGACCCATGGGAGATTTCTTCTGAGCTTCTGGTGCAGGGTGAAGGCAGGCTACCTCCAGAGCATGCACCACCTGGAAACAGTCGAGAAAGCCGGCAGGATGAGGTGCTACAATGTTGCTGGTAGACATCTTGCTACTTTGTTGCGGTTTTGCAGGCATCCTGGAGCAGTCAGCGGTCTATCCTTGGTAGAAGTCGAAGAGGGAGATGCAGAGAAACTCTGGTGAGCTCTTGCATTCGTTATCTGAAGAATTCCCCAAAGCAGAGACCCTAAATAGCCAGAAAAGGAGGTTTGGCTACCAAGAAAGGAGGATTGGCTACCAAGAAAGGTAAGAGACTATCAGAGGAGGTTTCTGACGTCCCATGCTGACACTGGCCCCTCAGAGCAGTCCAGTGTGCCCCCAACACCTCTGTTTCCAAGGTGGCAGAGGTCTGGGACACACTGGAGGAGCTCTGGGCACCTCCCCTGGGAGGTACTGGTCAGGGGAGTGGTCACTCCCCTTTCCTTTGTCCAGTTTCACGCCAGAGCAGGGCTGGGGGATCCCTGAACCGGTGTAGACTGGCTTATGCAGAGATGGGCACCATCTGTGCCCATCAAAGCATTTCCAGAGGCTGGGGGAGGCTACTCCTCTCTGAGGAAGTCCTTTGTTCTGCCTTCCTGGGCCAAGCTTGGCTGGACCCCAGGAGGGCAGAAACCTGTCTGAGGGGTTGGCAGCAGCTGCAGTGAAACCCTGGGAAAGGTAGTTTGGCAGTACCCGGCTCTGTGCTAGAGACTCAGGGGATCATGGAATTGTCTCCCCAATGCCATTGCATTGGGGTGACAATTCCATGATCTTAGACATGTTACATGGCCATGTTCGGAGTTACCATTGTGACGCTGTACATAGGTAGTGACCTATGTTCAGTGCACGCGTGTAATGGTGTCCCCGCACTCACAAAGTCTGGGGAATTTGCCCTGAACGATGTGGGGGCACCTTGGCTAGTGCCAGGGTGCCCACACACTAAGGGGGTCATTCTAACCCTGGCGGTCCGAGACCGCCAGGGTTAAAATAACGGAAGCACCGCCAACAGGCTGGCGGTGCTTCCTGGCCCATTCTGACCGCAGCGGAAAAGCCGCTGTCAGAAAAGGGGAACCCGCCGGTTTACCCCTGGCCAAAGGAATCCTCCATGGCGGCGCTGCTTGCAGCCCCGCCATTGGGATTCCGACCCCCTTCCCGCCAGCCTGTTTCTGGCGGTTTTCCCCGCCAGGAACAGGCTGGCGGGAACGGGTGTCCAGGGGCCCCCTAACAGGGCCCCTGTATGCTTTTCACTGTCTGCCAAGCAGACAGTGAAAAGCGCGACGGGTGCAAATGCACCCGTCGCACACCTGCAACACCGTTCGGAGCCGGCTTCAGTGTTGCAGGCCCTTTCCCGCTGGGCTGGCGGGTGCCCTTTTGGCAGGCGTCCGCCGGCCCAGCGGGAAAGCCAGAATGGCCTCTGCGGTCTTTCGACCGCGGAGCGGCCATATGGCCGTTCCCGCCAGGCCGGCCTCGGAATGAGGCCCTAAGTAACTTAGCACCCAACCTTTACCAGGTAAAGGTTAGACATATAGGTGACTTATAAGTTACTTGAGTTCAGTGGTAAATGGCTGTGAAAAAACGTGGACGTTATTTCACGCAGGCTGCAGTGGCAGGCCTGTGTAAGAATTGTCTGAGCTCCCCATGGGTGGCAAAAGAAATGCTGCAACCCATAGGGATCTCCTGGAACCCCAAACCCTGGGTACCTAAGTACTATATACAAGAGAATTATATGGGTGTACCAGTGTGCCAATGAGAATTGGTAAATTAAGTCAGTAGCCTGCAGTGACAAATTTAGAAAGCAGAAAGAGCATAAACACTGAGGTTCTAGTTAGCAGAGCCTCGGTGATACAGTTAGGCACCACACAGGTAACACATACAGGGCACATACTAAAACAACATACATACAGTGAAATATTGGGGTAACATGCCAGGTAAGATGGTACTTTCCTACAAGCACACCTAGTACTCCATCTGTGACAGTGTCTTAACAGTGTGCATGTCTGAGGAATGTTGATTCCACATGACACAATGGTATCTGTATAGTCAGCAATGGACATGAAGAAGAAGATAATAAAAATAGACCCTGCATATCTGCTGAGGTTTTTTTTTTTTGGGATACTCAAACTGAAGTCCTTTCTAAAAGTATTCCTGTACTAAGGTACAGCAAATGTATGTGCTCTGTTAAAGGATAAGAGGAATTTTGGGGCTGGATATTGGGGTATACCTTATTTGTGAGACTTTATCTTACAGATTTACGCCCTCCTCCCTTGACTTGCTTTCACCCATGTCTAGTTCCAGGCATAACTAGAAGAAACATTTTTGCTTTCTTGCTGCCACCCCCGTAGCTACTCCAATATTAAGAAACATGTAAGCCCATTGCTTCAATTTCTGCCTAACGTGTGAGCACCCAACTCCCAAAGACACCCTTGCCCCTTTCCCTCTAAACCGCTGAACCGCCCTTGCCACTCTTTAAGCCTGACTCCCCACTGAACCACTAAGTCGTCATTTCCCCCATTAACCTCTGACAGCCCGATCCCCAAGGTTGCACTTGCTCCCTTCTACCTCTCACCCTCTGTACCCCAAAGTCACCCTTGGCCCTGCTTTGCTTCTAACCTTGCCAAACTCCAAAGTTTCCCTTGTCCCTTGACCTCCAATCTCCCAAACCCCAAAGTTGCATTTACCCACTTTATCTCTACCCCTTACACCAAAGTCACCCATGCACCCTTTACCTCTGCCCCCAAACTCCAAAGTGGCCCTTGCCTCCATTTACTTCTCCCACCAAACCCTGAAGTCACCTCCTTTTACCTCTACCCACCAATGAACCTGAAAGTCACCCTGGCCTCCATGTACCTTTATCAACCCTGCCCTCGAAATCTGCCTAGCCTTCCTTTAACTCTAACCACCCCAACCTCAAATTCTCCCTTGCCTCCTTTTATCTTCAGCCAATTCCTTAAACGTAAAGTAGGCATGGCCTTCCTTTGTCTCTACTCAGCCCAGAACCCAAAAGTCACCCTTGCCTCCTTTTACCTCTAAAAACTGAACCTCAAAGTCACCATTTCCCCGAATAACCTCTACACCCAAACAACAAAGTTGCCCTTTCCTCCTTTTTCTCTACCCACAAACCTCAGAGATGGGGATGTATCCCTATAGGGTGTGGGGCAGCTTCATTGACTCCATGGCCCAAAAGCCATGCAAGGAGGAGGTCGGGCCATGCACACAACCCCATTCAGTCACTTTACAAACTGTCTTCATTTCAACTGGGACGTGCCCGGGCCAGGACCAGATCAAGAGTGGGCCTGTCTTCACCCATCGTCTGCCGAAAGAGGCTGGGTCATCTCTCTTGGCTGTTCGGCTGCTGGATTTATTTGATGATTGGTTCTTTTTTCTTTTACAGTAAACTAAATCTGGCTTTTTCTGTGCGGCTGCTGTGGGAGTGACCACCTTATCTTATTGTGACTGTTTGTTTTGGGGGTTCTTCTTATTACCCATGCTCAGGAATCCTAGGGTGCGGTCTTTAGTTACAAGATGGGAAAGAGAAAGATACTTGGGGCCAAGGACTCAGTTAGCTCCCAACATGAACCTCTCAGTACAACACTGGACTCCTTTTTCTGCCAGGGCAGTGGGGGGGGGGGGGTCACAATAGAGAAAGACTTTGCAGGGAGACAGCTATATCTTGAGATCAGTGAGCTACAGAGCACCCAGGGTTTATACCCGTAAGTTAACATGATCTCTGGGGAGCCTCCTGTCTCTACAGTAGGTACGGCATTTGGTTCCAGGCCAGCTTTGGAGGGTCAGGATAGTTTTTCACCAAGAAGAGATTCAAACAGTATAATGATAATGAACTCATCAATGAGATAAGATAGACACCCATTTAAAAGGAAATGACAGTCTAAAAGGGTCTGTAATACAAGGTAAGAGGGGGCAGCGTATCCTGATAGTGATGCCCCAGCTCAGACACATCATGTGGTCAGTGGGAATATTGGCAGTAATGGCATTAAAACCATTTTGGCACACCTTTTAGAGCAATTCAAGGGGATAATTGAAGCATGTATAGCTCCTTTGAAGAAAAACCCGAGTTCTCTGTAGACAGTGGTTAAAAAGCTGCTGGGACTGCACAAAGTTGGTTCCAGACTGGTGAGCACTGCCCCATTAAATGGCATACCCAGGGAAGCGGCAAATCAATCAGGGATGAGATTGGTTGCTTCAATTGATTGGACCAACTCAATTGACCTAAATGAAACTATACCTTGTGTACTCCAAGAGGGTGACCCCAAAGTTACATCAATGTCGCAAGCTAAGATAGGTAATCTAGCCGGGACTGTTGAAGGTCTACATGTGGACCTGGAGAAAGTTGGGCCAGACACTGTCTTGCACACTGGGAATCATTTGCAATTAAATCTTTCACCGGACTGTTCCCCCTCTGTTGCTGTTTTCACAAATGTACCACCAATGCCACCGTTGATTGAGGAGTTCACTGTTCTACTTAAAAATAAGGTTTGCATCTGGTTGAGCAAGAACTCTTGTTGGGTCACAGAATAAAATATATGGAATTTGACTTGAAATTAATTGTTCAATTAGTACAAAATTTTAGAAATATATGTATACGTGTGTGTGTGAATCCATTTTAGTATGTTTTTTAATGAGGTGTGGTGTATATTAGGTGAATTGGTGGGCAGTTTTATTTAAATTATTATTTTATAATTAATATACAAATTTAATAAAGAAAATTTAAAGAAAACATTTTAAATATGTTGTCAATATTAAAGTAGATTATTAAAACATGTTTTAAAAATATTTTAGTTTTTCCAATTTTAAGATATTTTGTTAACTTTTATATTTTGTACATTTTTGTAACTTTAATTTCCTAACTGATATTGAACTGGTACTAAATATATTTGGATGTAGTGAATTTGACCAAGACACCACCTCACCCTAATTATATGCAATTTCCTCAATGTTTTTACACTGAAGATAGAATAGTATATGTCCTCTCCCTTCATTTGCATGTTTCTTAATGCTTTTTAGATTAGAAATAAAATAGTATATTTGACAGCTCTGTGCTTGTACTTCTGCCAATGGTTGTTAGATAGGATGTAGAATACTAAACGTGACCCTCTCCTCAATGAATGCGCTTTTACCAACAATTCTTGAACTGGAGTAAGAAGGATAAATCTGACACCCCGGATAATTAACCCATACTTTCATATGCACATAATAAATTGAAATATCACCACAGAACCCTTTCATCCTATTAATATTTGCAACATAACCTAGTGTAGCCCCAAATCCAAAGCACTTGTGCATACAGGAACATGGAAAGAAAGGAAAGGAGGTGGGGAGGGGGATTGGGATAGGAAGGTTAGGGATGGTGCAGGGAAAAGTAAAGGAAGTGAAGGAAAGGACAAGGGATAGTGAATGGAAGGAAAGGGAAGGGGAAGGAAAGGGAAGGGGAAAGGGAGAGGGAGGGAAAGAGAAGAGAAGGGAAGGTAAATGGGGAAGAGAAGGAAAAGGACAGCAAAGTGTGAGGGTTAGGGTGAGGGGTTGGGTTGGGGAGGAAAAGGGAGGAAAGGGTGGGGTGAGTGGAAGGGAGAAAGGGAGAAGGACAAGGAAGAGGGGAAAAAGGGGCGGGAGGGGAAAGGAAGGGAAGGAAAAGGTGGGAGAGTGGAAGAGAGGGGAGAAGGATGGAGGGAGGAGAAAGGAAGAGGCGGGGAAGGAAAGGAAAAGGAAGAGTGAAAGGGACGTGAGAGAGGGAAGAGAAAAGAAGGGAAGGGAAAGGAAGAGAAGGGAAGGGTGATGAGATGGGTGAGGGGAAGGGTGAATGGAACTATAAGTGGAGGAAGTTGGAGAGGTATAGGGAAAGAGAAGGGCAGGGAATGGTAGAAAATGGAAGAGTGAGGGTGAGAATGGGCGGGATGGCAAAGGAACAGAAGGGAAGAATAGGGAATGGAACTGAAGGGAAGGACAGACTGGACGGTAGCGGTGGGAAAGCAATGGGTGTGGGGTAAAGGTTAGAGGGTGAGGGAAATGGTGATGGATGGGGAAGAAGATGGGGTATGGATGGGAAGGGGAGGGATGGGAATGGGAAGGAAAGGGAACGGGCGATGTAGGGGAAAGGAAGGAAACAGATGGGGCAGGGAAGAGAAAGGAAGGAAAGTGTAGGGAAATGAAGGAAATGAAAGGGAAAAAGAGGGAAAATAAGGGAAGGTGAAGAGGGAAGGAAAGGGAAGGAAAAGGACAGGATGGGAAGTGTGGGAGAAGCAAAGTATGAGGTTTAGGGTGAGGGTGAGGGACAGGGAAGAGAACAGTGTGTGGAAAAGTTGGGGGAGGAGAGGGGAAGGGATGGGAAGTGAAGGGAATGGGGTGGGAGGGGAGGGGAAGTAAGGAGGAGGTTTGGAAAAAGAAGGGAAGGGTGAGGGGTATTTTGAGTGGAAGTGAAAGGTAAAAGTGAAGGGAAGGTTAGAGGAAGGGACGGGAAAGGAGACAGAAGGGGAGAAGGGAAGCAACGTGAAGGAAAGGAAAGGGTGAGGGGAGGAGGAGAAAGCGGATCGTAGGGAAAGGGAAAGGAAGGGAAGGGTGAATGTAACAGGAGAAAGGGGGAGGACATACGGGAAAGGGGGAGAGTGGAAGAGGAGGGAATGGGTAGAAGGATGTAGAATGGGGAGGGGAAGAGCAGGAAATGGAAGGTTGAGTGGAAGCGGAGGGACGGCAAAGGGAAGGGACCAAGAGGGAAATGATGGAAAGCGAGAAGGTGAAGGAAGGGATAGGAGGGGAAAGGAAGAGTGAGGGAAAAAAGGAGGAGGGAGGTTGAGGGAAGTGGAAAGTGACTTGAGAAGGGTGGGTGGAAGGGGAGAGATGGGGATGGGAAAGGAGAGGGAGGAGATCATGTAGAAAGGAGATGGGAAGGGTGGGGGATAGGAAATGGAAGGGAAGGGAAGGGGTGGGTGGGGAAGAAAAAGGAAGGGAAGAAAATGATGGGGGTGGGGCAGGGAAGGGAAGAGATGGGGAAAGGGAGGGAGAGGGAAAGGGAGGGAGAGGGATAGAGGCAACAGAAGGACAGGACAAGAGGTGCAAGGGGTACGGTGAGGAGTAGGTTGAGGGTGCAGGGATGGGAAACAGTGAGGGTAAGAGGGAGGAGGAGGAGAGGTGAAGGGAAGAGAATTGAAAGGGGAAGTGAGAGGGAAGAGGAAAGAGTTGGAAAGGGATAGGGTAAAAAGAAGGGAAAAAGTGTGGGTAAAGGTGAGTGGGAGGGACGGGAAATGAAAGGGAAGGTAGAAAAGAAACAGTGAGGGTAAGAGGGAGGTGAACGGGGAGGGAGAGGGGAAGAGAAGGCGGGGGAAGGAAGGGGACAGAATTGGAGGGGATATGAAGGGAAGGAGAAAGAGAGACCAGGGGTGGGGGGAGAGAGGTGAAGGGGTTGGTGAAGGAATGACAGGAAAGGAAACAGGATGGGGAAGGAGAAGAGGAAGGGGTACGGGAAAGCGAAAGAGAAGAGAGAGTTGGGGAGGGAGAAGGGGAGCGAAGAGGAGAGATAGGAACGTAAGGAGAGATGGAAAAAGGGAAGAGAAGCGAAGGGAAGGAGGCAGGAGGTAGGGGAGTTGATCTGCAGGGAAGGGAATTGGAGTTTCAAGCCAGTATCAAGTCAGTTTTCAGTACGGTTTCAAGTTCAGTTTCAGTTCACTTTCCGTTTGGTTTATAAACTCACCTTGTGCCCTTAGACCCACCCAACCCCTTGTTTTTAGGAGCCTGATAGGCCCCTGCAGCTTCGGACTCTAACTGGCCGATTCTGATTGGCACACTGGAACACCCTTATAATTCCCTAGTATATGGTACTTAGGTACCCAGGGTGTTGGGGTTCCAGGAGATCCCTATGGGCTGCAGCATTTCTTTTGCCACCCATAGGGAGCTCAGACAATTCTTACACAGGCCTGCCACTGCAGCCTGAGTGAAATAACGTCCACGTTATTTCACAGCCATTTTACACTGCACTTAAGTAACTTATAAGTCACCTATCTGTCTAACCCTCACCTAGTGAAGGTTAGGTGCAAAGTTACTAAGTGTGAGGGCACCCTGGCACTAGCCAAGGTGTCCCCACATTGTTCAGGGACAATTCCCCGGACTTTGTGAGTGCGGGGACACCATGACACGCGTGCACTACATATAGGTCAATACCTATATGTAGCTTCACAATGTAACTCCAAATATGGCCATGTAACATGTCTAAGATCATGGAAATGTCCCCCCATGCCAAATCTGGTATTGGGGTGCCAATCCCATAAATCCCCAGGGCTCAGCATGAACCCCGGGTACTGCCAAACTAGCTCTCTGGGATTTTCCCTGCAACTACTGCTGCGGCCACCCCACAGACAGGTTTCTGCCCTCCTGGGGTCTGGGCAGCCCATGCCCAGGAAGGCAGAACAAAGAATTTCCTCTGAGAGAGGGTGTTAAACCCTCTCCCTTTGGAAATAGGTGTTAAGGGCTGGGGACACAGATGGTGCCCTCCTTGCATGAGCCAGTCTACACCGGTTCAGGGATCCCCCAGCGCCTGCTCTGGCGCGAAACTGGACAAAGGAAAGGGGAGTGACCATTCCCCTGTCCATCACCACCCCAGGGGACGTGCCCAGAGCTCCTCCAGTGTGTCCCAGACCTCTGCCATCTTGAATGCAGAGGTGTGAGGGCACAATGGAGGCCTCTGAGTGGCCAGTGCCAGCAGGTGACGTCAGAGACCCCTCCTGATAGGTGCTTGGATAGGTGGCCAATCCTCCTTTAAGAGCAATTTGGGGTCTCTCCTGTGGGTTTCTCCTCAGATAACGAATGTAAGAGCTCACCAGAGTTCCTCTGCATCTCTCTCTTTGACTTCTGCCAAGGATCGACCGCTGACTGCTCCAGGACGCCTGCAAAACCGCAACAAAGTAGAAAGACGACTACCAGCAACATTGTAGCGCCTAATCCTGCCGGCTTTCTCAACTGTTTCCTGATGGTGCACGCTCTGAGGGCTGTCTGCCTTCATCCTGCACTGGAAGCCAAGCAGAAATCTTCCGTGGGTCAACGGAATCTTCCCCCTGCTAACGCAGGCACCAAACTTCTACTTCACTGGTCCTCTGGGTCCCCTCTCATTGAGACGAGCGTGGTCCCTGGAAAAGAAGAGCTGGATCCAAGTGACTTTGACAGTCCAGTGGTCCTCCTCTCCAAATTTGGTGGATGTAACTCCTTGCCTCCCCACTCCAGGCAGTAATCCTGTGTACTGCGTGAACTGCAGCTGCTAGGGCTTCTGTGCACTTTTGCAAGGAATCCTTCATGCACAGCATAGCCCAGGTCCCCAGCACTCCGTCCTGCTTTGCTCAACTCGCTAAGTTGACCACCAATGTCGTGGGAACCTCTTTTCTGGCTCTGAGTTGACTGTTGTCCTCAAATCTTCTAAGTGCCTGTTCAGGTGCTTCTGCGGGTGCTTCCTGCTTCTACGTGGGCTCTCTGTGTTTCTGAGTGCCCCCTCTGTCTCCTCCTCAAAGGGGCGACCTCCTGATTCTTCCCGGGCCCAGGCAGCACCCAAAATTCTCTACTGTGACTCTTGCAGCTAGCAAGACTTGTCCAAAGGAGAAGTTCCTGGCACCTTCCGTTGTTGCAGAATCTTCTGCTTCTTCCACCCGGAGGCAGCCTTTTTGCACCTTCATCCGGGGTTTAGTGGGCTCCTGTCCCCCCTGGACACTTGCGGGACTCTTGGACTTTGTCCCCTTCCTTTACAAGTCATCAGGTCCAGGAATCCATCTTCAGTGCTTTGCAGTCAGTTGTTACCTTTGCAGGATCTCCTATCACGACTTTGGTGTGTTTCTGGGGAAGTAGGGTCACTTTACTCCTACTTTTCAGGGTCTTGGGGTGGGGTATCTTGGACACCCTTAGGGGCATATTTATACTCTGTTTGCGCCGGATTTGCGTATTTTTTTTTTACGCAAATCCGACGCAAAACTAACTCCATATTTATACTTTGGCGTTCGACGCGTCGAGCGCCAAAGATCTTAGAGTTAGCGTCATTTTTTACCGTGGACACCTTTCTTGCGTTAATGATATGCAAGGTAGGCGTTCCCGTCTAAAAAATGACTCTGAGGCATGTGCGTCGTATTTATACTCCCGGGCAAAAATGACGCCCGGGAGTGGGCGGGTCAAAAAAAATTACGTCCAGCCGCTTTTGCGTCGTTTTTTAGCGCCTGCTCAGGGCAGGCGTTAAGGGACCTGTGGGCTCAGAAGGAGCCCAGAGTTGCCCTCCCATGCCCCCAGGGACACCCCCTGCCACCCTTGCCCACCCCAGGAGGACGCCCAAGGTTGGAGGGACCCATCCCAGGGAACATAAGGTAAGTTCAGGTAAGTATTTTTTTTAAAAAAAATTGTGGCATAGGGGGGCCTGAGTTGTGCCCCCCTACATGCCACTATGCCCCAATGACCATGCCCAGGGGAGAGGAGTCCCCTGGGCATGGCCATTGGGCAAGGGGGCATGACTCCTGTCTTTGCTAAGACAGGAGTCATTTCAATGGGGGTTGGGAGTAAAAAAAAATGGCGCAAATCGGGTTGAGGCAGATTTTTTGCCTCAGACCGACTTGCCCCATTTCTTGACGCCCAAACTCCATTTTCCCCTACGCCGGCGCTGCCTGGTGTGGGTCATTTTTTTTAACGCACACCACTCCGCAGCGCCGGCTAACGCCGGCTAACGTCATTCAATAAATATGGCGCCCGCATGGCGCTTCAGAATGGCGTTAAAATTTTTGACGCAGAACTGCGTTGGCGCAGTTGTGCGTCGAAAAGTATAAATATGGCCCTTAGTGTTTTCTTACACTCCCAGTGACCATCTACACACTACACTAGGCCTGGAGTCCATTCGTGGTTCACATTCCACTTTTAGAGTTTATGGTTTGTGTTGCCCCTAGGCCTATTGCATCCTACTGTATTTTACAGTGTTTGCATTACTTTTCTAACTGTTTACTTACCTGGTTTTGGTTTGTGTGCATATTTTGTGTATTTTACTTACCTTCTAAGGGAGTATATCCTCTGAGATAATTTTGGCACATTGTCACTAAAATAAAGTACCTTTATTTTTAGTAACAGTGAATATTGTGATTTCTGTGATATAGTGCCATATGATATAAGTGGTATAGTAGGAGCTTTGCATGTCTCCTAGTTCAGCCTAAGCTGCTCTGCCATAGCTACCTCTATCAGCCTAAGCTGCTAGAACACTACTAATCTACTTATAAGGGATAACTGGACCTGGCACAAGGTGTAAGTACCATCAGGTCCCCACTATAAGCCAAGCCAGCCTCCTACATTGGTGATGCAGCGGTGGGATAAGTACTTGTAACTGCTTTACCACTTTGTCATTGGTGCTTTTAATAAGAAAAACATATATCAAATACTTCAGAATATACACAGTTAACCTAAACAGTTTAACATTCTTTCATTAAACTTTCTAAAAAGTTTCAGAAAAAGTTTTCAGAAGTTTTGAAAAGTTAAAAAAAGTTTTTTCTCTTTTCTCTAAAAGTTTCTAAACTTTTTTCTCTCTGTACTAAACCCTTTCTAACAATCATGTTTGCAATAGAACTTCCTCCCACAGTTGTCTAGGCAACATATGGTAGTTTAAACTTTAAAAGTTTGAGTGGTCTCTGCATTGAAAGAGGTTTAAGCATTGGTAAGAATCCTACAAAAGATCTTCTCCTTAGCCTTCTCCTAGAAAGTGACCAGAACCAGTCTGGCCCATCCCAGGATCAGGAGGTAGAGGATGGGGGTACCCAGCAAGGCTCAGAGGAGTCCCCTGAGGATGCTCGGGAGGGTTCAGCTAAAGACCTGCCAGCTAACAGGCCATCTAGCAACACTGGTAGTGGGAGGGGGTCACACATCAGTAGGGCACCTTTCACTTCTAAAGGCCAGGTTACTAGAGTCCAGCCAGTTAGAGACAGGTCACACTCTGCCAATTCCCAAATTTCTTCTGTGTCTCAGAATTCCCAAGCATCCCACCCTGAGGATAACATTATGGAAAGGGAACTCAGAAAGCTGAGGTTGGAAGAGGCCAGGCTGAAGTTAAAACAGCAGCAGCTGGCCTTAGACAGGGAATCTCTAGATGTAAAGAGGGAAAGGCAGAGGTTGGGGTTAGTTCCCCATGGTGGCAGCAGCAGTGTTTCTGATAGCAATCCTGTGAGTGTCAACATCAGGACAGTGCGCTCTCTACGGGTGACTAAAATGCAAAAACCAAGTCTTTATGCAAAAGCATAATTCATGCATTGTGTTTATATGCAGTTTGTTAACCTTTTGCATAGCAAAATTCTACTTTGAAACCACTATTAATGAGGTTTGCAAATAATGTTCATTTGCAAGGTATTGCTGCAGGCTTACAGAGTGTATCAGGGTTTGGTCCCTTTCTAGGACCTTCTAGAATCGTTTCCTGCACCATGACTGGGTGTGGTTTGTGGGCTGGGCTTGAACCTATATAAGGGAGCCAGCCCAGCTCCACATGCTCACTATTCAGATGTCCCGGTGCAGAGCAGCAGCATTTCCTTGAGCTCCTGTCCCAGAGGCCTACTAAAGCATTTCCAGGCCTGCCCTTCAATTCCTTGGTGATCCTTGAGCAGGGCGGTAAGGCAGAGGTCGGGTTAGGCCCCCGACTCCGTTTTCTAGGGCATTCGAGTTTTTGGGCCTACTTGTAAATCGCGTGTGTGATCCATTCCTGGCATTTGACTCTTGGTATTCAGATCGGCAGTGTCCGCGATCATTTGTACTCACGTTGATGACATTGTGTACTCATGTTGAACTCAGTGGAGTGCGCAGCTCATTTCTTGCATTTGATTCTTGGCATTTAGATCTGAAGCAGTGTGCGCGATCATTTCATGACATTTGCATATTCATGTTGAACTCGACAGAGAGCGTGATTCTTTCATGGCATATAATTCAGGGTTTTCAGATCGGCAGAGTGCACGATCATCTCTAAAGCATAGAAATCTTGATGGGAAGTTTGATTAGGCTGCTTAGTAGAGAAAACCATGTGTTTATTTACCTTTGTAGTAATGCAATGTATATTCCAAGACAATATCATGAGAGCATCTTTGTTCTAAGTGTGACATGCTAATTCTGGATTGCTCCTATGAAGCCTTGCATAACCTTTTCTTGATTTTTAGGTACTTAGATTCTTGAGGCCTAGTTATTGTGAGGCTTTCAGCCTTTTCATGTTTTTACAGTATAAGTTGTATTCCATGTTCCAAGTATCATTGAACTCTATAACCAACAGTGTTATTCCATGTTCCGAGTATCATTTAACTCTAGAACCAACAGAGTGTTATTCCATGTTCCGAGTATCATTGAAACCTAGATCCAACAGAGTGTTATTCCATGTTCCGAGTATCATTGAACCCTAGATCCAACAGAGTGTTATTCAATGATCAGAGTATAGGATTATTAAGAATATAGATAGTTCCAAACAAAGTTTATGAATATCAATGTGAATAATCTTGTTATTGTGTTCACAACTCTTTCTTCCAGAGGTCTCCTTCCCGGCAGTCCCCAACCTAAACCCTAACCCCCACTTGGCCATTCCTAAACTCTATGCTATGATAGCCAGTGGAGTTTGGAGCTGCCTAGAGGTGGACCTATTGACAACAGGCGCATACCCCGAGGATCCGGCCACCCCGACAGAATAGTGAGCCCACAAATTTGTAATCCTCTGGTTTGCGCTAAGTTCTCAATATGGCCCCCTGGGACGAGCTACTTCAAATAGTTACACAGCTCCAATCGGATGTAGTAGCATCTAAAGACATAGCAAGCAGCTTAGCTGAGAGAGGGAGTCAGCTACAAGACAGAGTGGGAAAGATGGAGCAAGGTCCTTTGGGTGCGGGTTGGCTTGGTCCTCCTCCTCAAGGTACAGGAGGTAATCCTCAAACTAACATTTCTCTCAACATTCCCTTATCCATTCCTCTGGCTCCTCCAGAACGGTTCTCAGGTGATCCTTTGAAAGCGCAATCCTTTTTGATGAAAGTAGAATTGCATTTTACCTGTCGACCAAGTGTTTTCCCTGATGCCCAATCCAGGGTGGCCTTCTTGCTATCTTATCTGACTAGAGACGTGGCCACCTGGGCAATTCCTCTTGTGCGTAAAGTCAGTCCTTTGCTCTATATTTGGAGAAACTTTTTCCGTGAATTTGAAAGAGTATTTGATCGAAGAACAGTGACTTTATCAGCAGACCGAGAACTGTTAGAATTGTGGCAAGGCAATAAACATTTAGGGCCAGATGTAGTAAGAAATTATTTTGCGAATCGGAAATTGCGAGTCGGTGTGACTCGCAATTTCCGAGTCGCAAAATCATATGCAGAACGGTGTCTCAGACACCTTCTGCGAATCGCAAGGGGGTCGCAAAGACCCACCTCATTAATATTACAGGGATGGTGGCCTGATAGAGACAGCAGACCTCCATGTCCGTGACTGCTTTTTTAATAAAGCAGTTTTCTTTTTTTGTATTGCAGCCTTAAAGGAAAACGAGTTGCAATACAAAAGAGACTGGACCACTGCCTGCTCTGAAAAAATATTTCCAGCGACATTCACAAAGGGGAAGGGGTCCCATTAAGTAACTTATAAGTCACCTATATGTCTAACCTTCACCTGGTGAAGGTTGGGTGCAAAGTTACTTAGTGTGTGGGCACCCTGGCACTAGCCAAGGTGCCCCCACATTGTTCAGGGCAAATTCCCTGGACTTTGTGAGTGCGGGGACACCATTACATGCATGCACTATACATGGGTCACTATCTATGTATAGCGTCACAATGGTAACTCCGAACATGGCCATGTAACATGTCTAAGATCATGGAATTGTCACCCCAATACCATTCTGGTATTGGGGGGTCAATTCCATGATCACCCGGGTCTCTAGCACAGTACCCGGGTACTGCCAAACTGCCTTTCCGAGGTGTCCACTGCAGCTGCTGCTGCTGCCAACCTCTCAGAAAGGTTTCTGCCCTCCTGGGGTCGAGGCAGCCCTGGCCCAGGAAGGCAGAACAAAGGACTTCCTCTGAGAGAGGGTGAAACACCCTCTCCCGTTGGAAATAGGTGTGAAGGCTGGGGAGGAGTAGCCTCCCCCAGCCTCTGGAAATGCTTTGATGGGCACAGATGGTGCCCATCTCTGCATAAGCCAGTCTACACCAGTTCAGGGACCCCTCAGCCTGCTTAGGCGCGAAACTGGACAAAGGAAAGGGGAGTGACCACTCACCTGACCTACACCTCCCCTGGGAGGTGCCCAGAGCTCCTCCAGTGTGCTCCAGACCTCTGCCATCTTGGAAACAGAGGTGCTGCTGGCACACTGGACTGCTCTGAGTGGACAGGCCAAGCAGGTGACGTCAGAGACTCCTTCTGATAGGCTCCTTCAGGTGTTGCTAGCCTATCCTTTCTCCTAGGTAGCCAAACCCTCTTTTCTGGCTATTTAGGGTCTCTGTCTTTGGGGATTCCTCAGATAACGAGTGCAAGAGCTCATCAGAGTTCCTCTGCATCTCTCTCTTCACCTTCTGCCAAGGAATCGACTGCTGACCGCGCTGGAAGCCTGCAAAACTGCAACAAAGTAGCTAAGACGACTACTGCAACTCTGTAACGCTGATCCTGCCGCCTTCTCGACTGTTTTCCTGGTGGTGCATGCTCTGGGGGTAGCCTGCCTTCACCCTGCACCAGAAGCTCCAAAGAAATCTCCTGTGGGTCGACGGACTCTTCCACCTGCTAACGCAGGCACCAAAAGACTGCAACACTGGTCCTCTGGGTCCCCTCTCATCCTGACGAGCCTGGTCCCTGGAACTCAGCAACTCTGTCCCAGAGACTCCCACAGTCCAGTGAGTCATCAGTCCAAGGTAGGTGGAGGTAAGTCCTTGCCTCCCCACGCTAGACTACATTGTTGGGTACCCCGTGATTTGCAGCTGCTCCGGCTCCTGTGCACTCTTCCAGGATTTCCTTCATGCACAGCCAAGCCTGGGTCCCAGACAGTCCTTCCTGCAGTGCACAACCTTCTGAGTTGTCCTCCGGCATCGTGGGACTCCCTTTTGTGACTTTACATGGACTCTGGTTCACTTTCCTTCCAAGTGCCTGTTCAAGTACTTTTGTTGGTGCTGCCCACTTCTGTGAGGGCTGCCTGAGTTGCTGGGCGCCCCCTCTGTCTCCTCCTCCAAGTGGCGATATCCTGTTCCTTCCTGGGCCACAGCAGCACCCTAAAACCTGTACCACAACCCTTGCACCTAGCAAGGTTTGTTGGCGGTATTTCTGTGTGGGAACACCTCTGCAAGCTTCATCGCGACGTGGGACATCCATCCTCCAAAGGAGAAATTCCTAGTCCTCTTCTTTCTTGCAGAACTCCAAGCTTCTTCCAACAGGTGGTAGCTTATTGCACCCTCAGATGGCATTTCCTGGGCTCCTGCCCACTCTCGACACTGTCGCGACTATTGGACTTGGTCCCCTTGTCTTACAGGTACTCAGGTCCGGAAATCCACTGCTGTTGCATTGCTGGTGTTTGTTCTTCCTGCAGAATACCCCTATCACAACTTCTGTGCTCTCTGGGGGTAGTAGGTGCACTTTACACCTACTTTTCAGGGTCTTGGGGTTGGCTGTTTTTCTAACCCTCACTGTTTTTTTACAGTCCCAGTGACCCTCTACAAGCTCACATAGGTTTGGGGTCCATTTGTGGTTCGCATTCCACTTTTGGAGTATATGGTTTGTGTTGTCCCTATACCTATGTGCTCCTATTGCAATCTATTGTAATTCTACACTTTTTGCATTACTTTTCTTGCTATTACTTACCTAAGTTTGGTTTGTGTACATATATCTTGTGTATATAACTTATCCTCATACTGAGGGTACTCACTGAGATACTTTTGGCATATTGTCATGAAAATAAAGTACCTTTATTTTTAGTAACTCTGTGTATTGTGTTTTCTTATAAGATTGAGCATATGACACCAGTGGTATAGTAGGAGCTTTACATGTCTCCTAGTTCAGCCTACGCTGCTTTGCCATAGCTACCTTCTTTCAGCCCAAGCTGCTAGAAACACCTCTTCTGCACTAATATGGGGTAACTGGACATGGCATAAGGTGTAAGTACCTCTGATACCCACTACAAGCCAGGCTAGGCTCTTACATTGATTGTGCAGCGGTGGGATAAGTACTTGTAACTACTTACCACTTTGTAATTGTGTACATTTCATAAGAGAATAATATACAAAACAGTTCAGTGTCTGTACACCTAACCAAAAAGTTTTGCTTTTCTCCTATTAAACATTTTACAATGTTCTGAAAAGTTTTCTAAAACTTCTAAAAGTTTTCTAAAAGTTAGAAAAAGTTTTTTTCTCTGTTCTTTAAAAAGTCCTGAAACTTGTTCTTCCTTCTCACTCTCTCTAAACCTTTTGCTATCATGTCTGTAGAAGACTCTACTCTTAAAATGGTCAATACTACTTATGACAATTTGAATTACAAGAGCCTAAGGAGTCTCTGCTTAGAAAGAGGATTAGTGATAGGAAAGAACCCTACCAAAGAATTTCTATTTAACATGCTTATTGTAAATGAAGTGTCCCAAGCAGGCACATCAAATGAGAGGGTAATAGAAGGTTCCCAATCTGACTCAGGGGATCTCCTTGAGGGAGGTAGGGAGGGTTCTGAACAGGATCTGCCCACTAGCAGGACACCCAGTAATGTTGGTAGTAATGGAGGTTCCCATCACAGTAGGGAAGTCTTTATTCCTAGAGGCCATGTTGCTAGGGTCCAGTCAGTTAGGGAGAGATCCCCCTCTGTTGTTTCAAACTCGTCTTCTGTGTCCAAGCATTCCCAACCCACCGACCCTGAGGATAACTTGTTAGAAAGTGAACTCAAAAAGTTGAGGGTTGAAGAGACCAGACTGAAGCTTAAACAGCAACAGATGGCCTTAGACAGGGAATCACTCGACATTGAGAAGGAGAGACAGAGGTTGGGGTTTGGACCCCATGGTGACAGCAGTAGTATTCCTGACAGCAATCCTGTTAGAGAGCATGATTCCAGGAATCTGCACAAGATAGTCCCCCCTTACAAGGAGGGGGATGACATCAACAAGTGGTTTGCTGCACTTGAGACGGCCTGTATGGTACACAGGGTCCCTCAAAGGCAGTGGGCTGCTATATTGTGGCTATCTTTCACTGGAAAGGGTAGGGATAGGCTCCTTACTGTTAGAGAAAGTGATGCTAACAATTTTGCAGTTTTGAAGGATGCATTCTTGAATGGATTTGGCTTAAGCAGTGAACAATACAGGATTAAGTTCAGACACACCAGAAAAGAGTCCTCACAAGACTGGACAGACTTTGTAGACTGTTCAGTGAAGGCCTTGGAGGGGTGGTTACATGGCAGTAGAGTTTCTGACTATGAAAGCCTGTATAATCTTATTCTGAGAGAGCATATTCTGAATAACTGTGCGTTGACTTGTTACACCAATATCTAGAGGACTCAGATCTGACCTCTCCCCAAGAATTGGGAAAGAAAGCAGACAAATGGGTCAGAACAAGAGTGAACAGAAACGTTCATACAGGGGGTGACAAGGATGGCAAGAAGAAGGATGGTAAGTCTTCTGACAAGGGTGCGGACAAAAGTAAAACTGAGTCTTCATCAGGCCCACAAAAATCCTCTGGTGGGGATGGTGAGTCCAAATCCTCTTCCAATAATCAACCTAAAAAGCCTTGGTGTTATTTGTGTAAAGTCAAAGGTCTTTGGACAACTGATGCCAGTTGTTCAAAGAAAAACACCAAACCTCGCACTACCACAACCCCTGCTGCAAATTCTAGTTCCCCTAGTAATAGCAGTGGTGGTGGGAGCAAACCTACAAATAGCCAATCCAAGGGAGTAGCCGGGCTCACTACTGGTAATGTAGTTGGGGTTGGTCTTGTTAGGGAGACCACAGAGGCTGTGTTAGTCTCTGAAGGTGCCATTGATTTGGCCACCTTGGTTGCTTGTCCCCTTAATATTGATAAGTATAAGCAACTTCCCCTTATAAATGGTGTTGAGGCTCAGGCCTACAGGGACACAGGTGCCATTTTTACCATGGTGATAGAGAAACTGGTCCACCCTGAACAACACCTACTTGGTTAGCAGTACCAAGTGACAGACGCTCATAACAACACTCTTAGCCACCCCATGGCTGTTGTGAATCTCAACTGGGGGTGGTACTGGTCCAAAGAAAGTTGTGGTTGCCTCAGATTTACCTGTAGACTGTCTACTAGAGAACGATTTACAGACATCAGCTTGGGCAGAAGTGGAGTTGGAGGCTCATGCAACAATGCTGGGCATTCCTGGGATTATTTTTGATTTAACCAGGGCTCAGGCCAAAAAGCAAAAAGGACAGGGTAACTTGGATCCTGGAACAATGGACCAAGTGCTCCCTAAAGCTAGGGGTAGAAAGGTTAAATCTATACCCACTATCCCTCCCTCTACAGATGATTCTTCTTCTGAGAAAAAATAATGTCCTCCCTGTGCAGAACCTTCACCAGATGAGCTGGCAGCAGACACTGCTGAGCTTTTGGGTGGAGGGGGGCCTGCCAGGGAAGAGCTGAGTGTGGCACAGCAAACCTGTCCCACATTAGAGGGTCTCAGACAGCAAGCTGTCAAGCAGCAAAATGGGGATGTCAGTGACTCACATAGAGTTTACTGGGAGGACAACCTCTTGTACACCGAGGCAAGGGACCCAAAACCTTGAGCAGCCAGGAGATTGGTCATTCCCCTGCAGTACAGAGGGTTCCTCCTAACTCTTGCACATGACATTCCTTTGGCTTGGCATTTGGGCCAGATCAACACATGGGAAAGGCTTGTCCCCCTGTTTCACTGGCCTAAGATGTCAGAGGACACAAAAGATTTTTGCAAGTCTTTCGTGACCTGCCAAGCCAGTGGCAAGACTGGTGGCACACCAAAGGCTCCCCTTATTCCACTACCTGTGGTTGGGGTCCCCTTTGAAATGGTAGGGGTTTACATAGTTGGCCCCCTTGACCCTCCTACTGCTTCAGGCAATAGGTTTATCTTGGTGGTTGTGGACCATGCCACAAGATATCCTGAAGCAATTCCTCTAAGGACCACTACAGCTCCTGGGAATCTTTTCCAGGGTGGGTTTCCCTAAAGAGGTTGTATCAGACAGGGGTAGCAACTTCATGTCTGTATACTTGAAAGCAATGTGGAATGAATGTAATGTAACCTACAAATTCACCACTCCTTATCATCCACAGACTAATGGACTGGTAGAGAGGTTTTATAAAACTCTCAAAGGTATGATAATGGAACTCCCTGAAAAACTCAGGAGGAGATGGGATGTCCTGTTACCTTGCCTCCTTATTGCTTATAGGGAGGTACCCCAGAAAGGAGTGGGCTTCAGCCCCTTTGAACTCCTCTTTGGACACCCTGTAAGAGGTCCACTAACACTTTTGAAGGAGGGTTGGGAACAACCTTTAAAACCTCCCAAACAAGACATAGTGGACTATGTACTTGGCCTAAGATCCAGAATGGCCGAGTACATGAAAAAGGCCAGTAAAAACCTTCAGGCCAGCCAAGAGCTTCAGAAGCAATGGCATGACCAGAAGGCTGTTCTGACTGAGTACCAACCAGGACAGAAGATGTGGGTATTGGAGCCTGTGGCCCCAAGAGCACTCCAGGACAAATGTAGTGGACCCTATCTCTTTGTTGAGAAAAAGGGTGAGGTTACCTACTTGGTAGACCTTGGCACTGCCAGGAGTCCCCTTAGGGTGCTCCATATCAACCGCCTAAAACCCTGCTATGGCAGAGCTGATTTAACCCTGCTCATGGCAACTGATGAGGGACAGGAAGAATAGGGGGACCCTCTCCCTGATCTCTTCTCGACCACTGAGGCGGATGGCTTAGTGGAGGGAGTGGTGCTAGCAGATTGCCTTACTGCTGAGCAGAAGGACAACTGTATTAATCTTTTAAGTCAGTTTTCAGAACTCTTCTCACAGATACCAGGTACCACTACTTGGTGTGAGCATACAATCAATACTGGAGACAGTTTACCTCTCAAAAGTAAGATTTATGGGCAGACTGACCATGTCAGGGATTGCATTAAACAAGAGGTGCAGAAGATGTTGGACTTAGTAGTGATTGAGCCTTCAGAAAGCAAATGGGCTACTCCAGTGATGCTTGTCCCAAAACCTCACAGTAAGGATGGTAAAAGAGAAAAGTGGTTTTGTATTGACTATAGAGGACTCAATCAAGTAACCAAGACAGATGCTCATCCTACACCCTATACCCAGGGATGTCGCCCCTTGGAGGAGGAGACAGAGGGGGCGCTCAGAGAGCCCCCACAGAAGCAGGCAGCACCCACAGAAGTACCAGACCAGGCACTTAGAAGATCTGAGGACATCGGTAGACTCAGAGTCACAAAGGAGGGTCCCACGACGTCAGAGTCCAACTCAGCGAGTTGGGAAATGCAGGACGGAGTGCTGGGGACCCAGGATAGTCTGTGCACAAAGGAATCCTTGGAAAAGTGCACAGAAGCCAGAGCAGATGCAAATCAGCAGTACACAGGTTTGCTGTCTGGCGTAGGGAGGCAAGGACTTACCTCCACCAAATTTGGACAGAAGGGCCACTGAACTGTGGGAGACACTTGGACCCAGCTCCTGTGTTCCAGGGACCATGCTTGTCAGGATGAGAGGGGACCCAGAGGACTGGTGATGCAGAAGTTTGGTGCCTGTGTTGGCAGGGGGAAGATTCCATCGACCCACAGGAGATTTCTTCTTGGCTTCCAGTGCAGGGTGAAGGCAGACAGCCCTCAAAGCATGCACCACCAGGAAACAGCCGAGAAGGCCGTCAGGATGAGGCGCTACAATGTTGCTGGTAGTCGTCTTGCTACTTTGTTGCGGTTTTGCAGGCGTCCTGGAGCAGTCATCAGTCGATCCTTGGCAGAAGCTAAAGATGGAAGTGCAGAGGAACTCTGCATTCGTTATCTGAGGAATGGCCCAAAGGAGATACCCTAAATAGCCAGAAAAGGAGGTTTAGCTACTAAGAAAGGAGGCTTGGCTATTGAAAGAGGTAAGCACCTATCAGGAGGGGTCTCTGACGTCACCTGCTGGCACTGGCCACTAAGAGCAGTCTATTGTGCCCTAACACCTCGGAATCCAAGATGGCAGAGGTCTGGGAAACACTGGAGGAGCCCTGGGCACCTCCCCTGGGAGGTGCAGGTCAGGGGAGTGGTCAGTCCCCTTTCCTTTGTCCAGTTTCAGGCCAGAGCAGGGCTGGGGGATCCCTGAACCAGTGTACACTGGCTTATGCAGAGATGGGCACCATCTGTGCCCATGAAAGCATTTCCAGAGGCTGGGGGAGGCTACTCCTCCCCATCCCTTCACACCTATTTCCAAAGGGAGAGGGTGTAACACCCTCTCTCAGAGGAAATCCTTTGTTCTGCCTTCCTGGGACTGGGCTGCCCAGGCCCCAGGGGGGCAGAAACCTGTCTGAGGGGTTGGCAGCAGCAGAAGTGGAGACCCCAGAAAGGCAGTTTGGCAGTACCCGGGTTCTGTGCTAGAGACCCGGGGATGAATGGAATTGTCCCACCAATACCAGAATGGTATTGCGGTGCCAATTCCATGATCCTTGACATGTTACATGGCCATGTTCGGAGTTACCATTGTGACGCTACATATAGGTAGTGACCTATATGTAGTGCACATGTGTAATGGTGTCCCCGCACTCACAAAGTCTGAAGAATTTGCCCTGAACAATGTGGGGGCACCTTGGATAGTGCCAGGGTGCCCACACACTAATTAACTTGGCACCTAACCTTCACCAAGTGAGGGTTAGACATATAGGTGGCTTATAAGTTACTTATGTACTGTGAAATGGCTGTGAAATAACGTGGTCGTTATTTCACTAAGGTTGCACTGACAGTCCTGTGTAAGAATTGTCTGAGCTCCCTATGGGTGGCAAATGAAATGCTGCAGCCCATAGGAGTCTCCTGGAACCCCAATATCCTGGGTACCTCAGTACCATATACTAGGGAATTATAAGGGTGTTCCAGTGTGCCAATGAGAATTGGTAAAATTAGTCACTAGCCTGCAGTGACAATTTCAAAGCAGAGAGAGAGCATAGCAGAGCCTCAGTGATACAGTTAGGCACCACATAGGGAACACATTTAGGTCACCAACTTATGAGCACTGGGGTCCTGGCTAGCAGGATCCCAGTGACACATATCAAACATACTGACAACATAGGGATCCCAGTGAGACAGTAAAAACACCCTGACATACACTCACAAACAGGCCAAAAGTAGGGGTAACAAGGCTTGAAAGAGGCTACCTTCCTACAGGTATCTTGGACACCCTTAGTGTTTTCTTACACTCCCAGCGACCCTCTACACACTTCACTAGGCCTGGGGTCCATTTGTGGTTCGCATTCCACTTTTGGAGTATATGATTTGTGTTGCCCCTAGGCCTATTGTCTCCTATTGCATTCTATTGTGTTCTACAGTGTTTGCACTACTTTTCTAACTGTTTACTTACCTGATTTTGGTTTGTGTATATATTTTGTGTATTTTACTTACCTCCTAAGGGAGTATATCCTCTGAGATACTTTTGGCATATTGTCACTAAAATAAAGTACCTTTATTTTTAGTAACTCTGAGTATTGTGTTTTTTTATGATGTAGTGCTAAGTGATATAAGTGGTATGGTAGGAGCTTTGCATGTCTCCTAGTTCAGCCTAAGCTGCTCTGCTATAGCTACCTCTATCAGCCTAAGATATCAAAATCAACCCATCAACCCATCTAAACTTCAGGCAGTGAGCAGCAGGGCAGGCCACTTCTGATTTTATCAATATAAAGGGGTTTAAAGCCCTAAATGGTTGATTTACAACAGGTCCCCCAGTACGAATCACTCACATTTCACTCGGACAAAGCCAGGCCGGGACTGGGAACCCAAAATAACCCTGGCAATTTGGTCCGACAGGCCCCTGAGTAGGGGATAGGAAGGTGGGGGATTCAAGTACAAGCTGGCTGCTGCATTTGTTACTGGGGGGCCAATATTGCACCACCTCTGCAAAGCCGGCTCCCAGTCACAAAACCAGTCCCCTCCTCTGCAAAAGGGATCCCAGTCGCAAAACCAGCCCCCTCCTTTTCAAAACTGGACCCTAGTCACAAACCCAGCCCCCACCACTACAAAACAAGCCCCGTCACAAAACCAGCCCCATCACTGCAAAACCGGACCCCGTCACAAAAAACAGCCATCTGCTCCACAAAATCGTCCCCAGTCACGAAACCAGCGCCCTCCTCTTCAAAACCGGACCCCAGTCACATAACCAGCCCCCACCACTGCAAAACCAGCCCCATCACAAAACCAGAAGCCACCACTGAAAAAAACCGGCCCCCAGTCACAAAACCAGTCCCTACCTCTGAAAAACTGTCCCTCAGTCACAAAAACAGCCCCACCTCTGCAAAACTGAGCCCCCAGTCACAAAACCAGTCCCTACCTCTGAAAAACTGTCCCTCAGTCACAAAAACAGCCCCACCTCTGCAAAACTGAGCCCTCAGTCACAAAACCAGCCATCTCACTGCAAAACCGGCCTCCAGTCACAAAACCAGCCCCCAGCACTGCAGAACCGACACTCAGTTACAAAACCAGGACCCACCTCTGCAAAACCGCCCCAGTCACATAACCAGCCCCCACCACTGCAAAACCAGCCCCATCACAAAACCAGAAGCCACCACTGAAAAAAACCGGCCCCCAGTCACAAAACCAGTCCCTACCTCTGAAAAACTGTCCCTCAGTCACAAAAACAGCCCCACCTCTGCAAAACTGAGCCCTCAGTCACAAAACCAGCCATCTCACTGCAAAACCGGCCTCCAGTCACAAAACCAGCCACCACCACTGAAAAACCAGCCCACACCACTTCAGTACTGTCCCTTAGTTACAAAACCAGCCCCCACCTCTGCAAAACTGACCCTCAGTCACAAAACCAGCCATCTCACTGCAAAACCGGCCTCCAGTCACAAAACCAGCCACCACCACTGAAAAACCAGCCCACACCACTTCAGTACTGTCCCTCAGTCACAAAACCAGCCCCCACCTATGCAAAACTGACCCCAGTCATGAAAACAGCCCCCACCACTGCAAATTCAACCCCCAGTCACAAAAACAGCCCCTGCCTCCGCAGAATCGCCCCCCAGTCACATAACCAGCCCCCACCACTGCAAAACCAGCCCCATCACAAAACCAGGAGCCACCACTGAAAAAACCAGCCCCCAGTCACAAAACCAGTCCCTACCTCTGAAAAACTGTCCCTCAGTCACAAAAACAGCCCCACCTCTGCAAAACTGAGCCCTCAGTCACAAAACCAGCCATCTCACTGCAAAACCAGCCTCCAGTCACAAAACCAGCCCCTAGCACTGCAGAACCGACACTCAGTTACAAAACCAGGACCCACCTCTGCAAAACCGCCCCAGTCACATAACCAGCCCCCACCACTGCAAAACCAGCCCCATCACAAAACCAGAAGCCACCACTGAAAAAAACCGGCCCCCAGTCACAAAACCAGTCCCTACCTCTGAAAAACTGTCCCTCAGTCACAAAAACAGCCCCACCTCTGCAAAACTGAGCCCTCAGTCACAAAACCAGCCATCTCACTGCAAAACCGGCCTCCAGTCACAAAACCAGCCACCACCACTGAAAAACCAGCCCACACCACTTCAGTACTGTCCCTTAGTTACAAAACCAGCCCCCATCACTGCAAAACCAGACTCCAGTCACAAAACCAGCCTCCCCCACTGCAAAACCGACCCCAGTCACAAAACCAGCCACCACCACTGAAAAACCAGCCCACACCACTTCAGTACTGTCCCTCAGTCACAAAACCAGCCCCCACCTCTGCAAAACTGGCCCCCAGTCATGAAAACAGCCCCCACCACTGCAAATTCAGCCCCCAGTCACAAAAACAGCCCCTGCCTCCGCAGAATCGCCCCCCAGTCACATAACCAGCCCCCACCACTGCAAAACCAGCCCCATCACAAAACCAGAAGCCACCACTGCAAAACCGACCACAGTCACAAAACCAGCCACCACCACTGAAAAACCAGCCCACACCACTTCAGTACTGTCCCTCAGTCACAAAACCAGCCCCCACCTCTGCAAAACTGGCCCCCAGTCATGAAAACAGCCCCCACCACTGCAAATTCAGCCCCCAGTCACAAAAACAGCCCCTGCCTCCGCAGAATCGTCCCCCAGTCACAAACCCAGCCCCCACCACTGCAAAACCAGCCCCATCACAAAACCAGAAGCCACCACTGAAAAAACCGGCCCCCAGTCACAAAACCAGTCCCTACCTCTGAAAAACTGTCCCTCAGTCACAAAAACAGCCCCACCTCTGCAAAACTGAGCCCTCAGTCACAAAACCAGCCATCTCACTGCAAAACCGGCCTCCAGTCACAAAACCAGCCCCCAGCACTGCAGAACCGACACTCAGTTACAAAACCAGGACCCACCTCTGCAAAATCGCCCCAGTCACATAACCAGCCCCCACCACTGCAAAACCAGCCCCATCACAAAACCAGAAGCCACCACTGAAATAAACCGGCCCCCAGTCACAAAACCAGTCCCTACCTCTGAAAAACTGTCCCTCAGTCACAAAAACAGCCCCACCTCTGCAAAACTGAGCCCTCAGTCACAAAACCAGCCATCTCACTGCAAAACCGGCCTCCAGTCACAAAACCAGCCACCACCACTGAAAAACCAGCCCACACCACTTCAGTACTGTCCCTTAGTTACAAAACCAGCCCCCATCACTGCAAAACCAGACTCCAGTCACAAAACCAGCCTCCCCCACTGCAAAACCGACCCCAGTCACAAAACCAGCCTCCACCGCTGCAAAACCGCCCCAATCACAACACCAGCCCCCATCACTGCGAAACTGCACCCCAGTCACAACACCAGCCCCCATCACTGCGAAACTGGACCCCAGTCACAAAATCAGCCCTAACCACTGCAAAACCCACCCAAAGACACAAAACCAGCCACCACCACTGAAAAAACAGCCCCCACCACTTCAGAGCTGTCCCTTAGTTACAAAACCAGCCCCCACCTCTGCAAAACTGACCCTCAGTCACAAAACCAGTCCCCTCACTGCAAAACTGTCCCTCAGTCACAAAACCAGCCCCCACCTCTGCAAAACTGGCCCCAGTCATGAAAACAGCCCCCACCACTGCAAAATCGGCCCCCAGTCACAAAACCAGCCCCTGCCTCCGCAGAATCGCCCCCCAGTCACACAGCCAGCCCCACCACTGAAAAAATGGCCCCGCCACTGCAAAACCGGCCCCCACCACTGCAAAACCAGCCCCCAGTCACCAAACCAGCCCCCACCACTGCTAAAGCAGCCCAGAGTCACAAAACCGGCCCCCACCTTTGCAAAACCGGCCCCCAGTCACAAAGACAGCCCCCACCACTTCAAAACCAGACCCCAGTCACAAAACTAGCACCCACCTCTGCAAAACCGGCGCCTAGTAAAGAAACCAGCCCTTCAGCACTGCAAAACCGGACCCCAGTCACAAAACTAGCCCCCATCACTACAAAACCGGCCCCCATCATAAAACCAGCCCAGACCACAACAAAACCCACCCCCAGTCACAAAACCAGCCCCCATTATTGCAAAACCAGCACCCAGTCACAAAACCAGCCCCCACCTCTGCAAAACTGTCCCCTAGTCATGAAACCAGGCCCACCACTGCAAAACTGGACACCAGTCACAAAACCAGCCCCCAGCACTGCAAAACCGACCCCCAGACACAAAACCAGCACCCACCTCTGCAAAACCTCCCCCAGTCACGAAACAAGCCCCAGCAAGCAAAACTGCCCCCCAGTCACAAAAGCAGCTGCCAGCACTGCAAAACCTGATACTCAGACACAAAACCAGCTCCGACCACTGCAAAACAACTCACAGTCACAAAACCAACCTCCATCACTGCAAAACCGGACCCCAGTCACAAAACCAGCCTCCCCCACTGCAAAACCGTCCCCAGTCACAAAACCAGCCTCCACAGCTGCAAAACTGCCCCCAGTCACAACACCAGCCCCCATCACTGCGAAACTGGACCCCAGTCACAAAATCAGCCCTAACCACTGCAAAACCCACCCCAAGACACAAAACCAGCCCCGACCACTACAAAACAGACCCAAGTCACAAAACCAGCCCGACTACTGCAAAACTGGCCCCTAGTCACAAAATCAGCCCACAGCACTGCAAAACCGGACCCCAGTAACAAAACCAGCCTTCACCTCTGCAAAACCGCCCCCGTCACAACACCAGCACCCACATCTGCAAAACCGGCCCCTGCCACTGCAAAACCGGCCCCCACCACTGCAAAACCAGCCCCCAGTCACAAAGCCAGCCCCCACAACTGCTAAACCAGCCCCCAGTCACAAAACCAGCCCCCACCTCTGCAAAACCGGCTCCCAGTCACAAAGCCAGCCCCCACCACTGCAAAACTGACCCCAGTCACAAAACTAGCACCCACCTCTTCAAAACCGGTCCCTAGTCAAGAAATCAGCCCCTCAGCACCATAAAACCAGACCCCAGTCACAAAACTAGCCCCCACCACTGCAAAACCTTCCCCAGTCACAAAACCAGCCACACCTCTGCAAAACTGTCCCCAGTCATGAAACCAGCCCCCACTACTGCAAAACCGGACCCAGTCACAAAACCAGCCCCCATCACTGCAAAACCGGACCCCAATCACAAAACCAGCCCCCAGCACTGCAAAACCGGACCCCAGTCACAAAACCATCCCTCACTACTGCAAAACCGCCCCCACTCACAAAACCAGCCCCCATCACTGCAAAACCGGACCCCAGTCACAAAACCAGCCTGACCACTGCAAAACCCACCCCCATGCACAAAACAGCCCCCAGCACCGCAAAACAGACCCAGTCCCAAAACCAGCCACCACCACTGCAAAACAGGACCCCAGTCACAACACCAGCCCCATCACTGCGAAACTGGACTCCAGTCACAAAATCAGCCCCAACCACTGCAAAACCCACCCCCATGCACAAAACCAGCCCGACCACTACCAAACAGACCCAAGTCACAAAACCAGCACGACCACTACAAAACTGTCCCCCAGTAACAAAACCAGCCTTCACCTCTGCAAAACCACCCCCGTCACAACACCAGCACCCACATCTGCAAAACTGGCCCCGCCACTGCAAAACCAGCCCCCACCACTGCAAAACCAGCCCCCAGTCACAAAGCCAGCCCCCACAACTGCTAAACCGGCCCCCAGTCACAAAACCAGCCCCCACCTCTGCAAAACTGGCCCCCAGTCATGAAAACAGCCCCCACCACTGCAAATTCAGCCCCCAGTCACAAAAACAGCCCCTGCCTCCGCAGAATCGCCCCCCAGTCACATAACCAGCCCCCACCACTGCAAAACCAGCCCCATCACAAAACCAGAAGCCACCACTGAAAAAACCGGCCCCCAGTCACAAAACCAGTCCCTACCTCTGAAAAACTGTCCCTCAGTCACAAAAACAGCCCCACCTCTGCAAAACTGAGCCCTCAGTCACAAAACCAGCCATCTCACTGCAAAACCGGCCTCCAGTCACAAAACCAGCCCCCAGCACTGCAGAACCGACACTCAGTTACAAAACCAGGACCCACCTCTGCAAAACCGCCCCAGTCACATAACCAGCCCCCACCACTGCAAAACCAGCCCCATCACAAAACCAGAAGCCACCACTGAAAAAAACCGGCCCCCAGTCACAAAACCAGTCCCTACCTCTGAAAAACTGTCCCTCAGTCACAAAAACAGCCCCACCTCTGCAAAACTGAGCCCTCAGTCACAAAACCAGCCATCTCACTGCAAAACCGGCCTCCAGTCACAAAACCAGCCACCACCACTGAAAAACCAGCCCACACCACTTCAGTACTGTCCCTTAGTTACAAAACCAGCCCCCATCACTGCAAAACCAGACTCCAGTCACAAAACCAGCCTCCCCCACTGCAAAACCGACCCCAGTCACAAAACCAGCCTCCACCGCTGCAAAACCGCCCCAATCACAACACCAGCCCCCATCACTGCGAAACTGCACCCCAGTCACAACACCAGCCCCCATCACTGCGAAACTGGACCCCAGTCACAAAATCAGCCCTAACAACTGCAAAACCCACCCAAAGACACAAAACCAGCCACCACCACTGAAAAAACAGCCCCCACCACTTCAGAGCTGTCCCTTAGTTACAAAACCAGCCCCCACCTCTGCAAAACTGACCCTCAGTCACAAAACCAGTCCCCTCACTGCAAAACTGTCCCTCAGTCACAAAACCAGCCCCCACCTCTGCAAAACTGGCCCAGTCATGAAAACAGCCCCCACCACTACAAAATCGGCCCCCAGTCACAAAACCAGCCCCTGCCTCCGCAGAATCGCCCCCCAGTCACACAGCCAGCCCCACCACTGAAAAAATGGCCCCGCCACTGCAAAACCGGCCCCCACCACTGCAAAACCAGCCCCCAGTCACCAAACCAGCCCCCACCACTGCTAAAGCAGCCCAGAGTCACAAAACCGGCCCCCACCTTTGCAAAATCGGCCCCCAGTCACAAAGACAGCCCCCACCACTTCAAAACCAGACCCCAGTCACAAAACTAGCACCCACCTCTGCAAAACCGGCGCCTAGTAAAGAAACCAGCCCTTCAGCACTGCAAAACCGGACCCCAGTCACAAAACTAGCCCCCATCACTACAAAACCGGCCCCCATCATAAAACCAGCCCAGACCACAACAAAACCCACCCCCAGTCACAAAACCAGCCCCCATTATTGCAAAACCAGCACCCAGTCACAAAACCAGCCCCCACCTCTGCAAAACTGTCCCCCAGTCATGAAACCAGGCCCACCACTGCAAAACTGGACACCAGTCACAAAACCAGCCCCCAGCACTGCAAAACCGACCCCCAGACACAAAACCAGCACCCACCTCTGCAAAACCTCCCCCAGTCACGAAACAAGCCCCAGCAAGCAAAACTGCCCCCCAGTCACAAAAGCAGCTGCCAGCACTGCAAAACCTGATACTCAGACACAAAACCAGCTCCGACCACTGCAAAACAACTCACAGTCACAAAACCAACCTCCATCACTGCAAAACCGGACCCCAGTCACAAAACCAGCCTCCCCCACTGCAAAACCGTCCCCAGTCACAAAACCAGCCTCCACAGCTGCAAAACTGCCCCCAGTCACAACACCAGCCCCCATCACTGCGAAACTGGACCCCAGTCACAAAATCAGCCCTAACCACTGCAAAACCCACCCCAAGACACAAAACCAGCCCCGACCACTACAAAACAGACCCAAGTCACAAAACCAGCCCGACTACTGCAAAACTGGCCCCTAGTCACAAAATCAGCCCACAGCACTGCAAAACCGGACCCCAGTAACAAAACCAGCCTTCACCTCTGCAAAACCGCCCCCGTCACAACACCAGCACCCACATCTGCAAAACCGGCCCCTGCCACTGCAAAACCGGCCCCCACCACTGCAAAACCAGCCCCCAGTCACAAAGCCAGCCCCCACAACTGCTAAACCAGCCCCCAGTCACAAAACCAGCCCCCACCTCTGCAAAACCGGCCCCCAGTCACAAAGCCAGCCCCCACCACTGCAAAACTGACCCCAGTCACAAAACTAGCACCCACCTCTTCAAAACCGGTCCCTAGTCAAGAAATCAGCCCCTCAGCACCATAAAACCAGACCCCAGTCACAAAACTAGCCCCCACCACTGCAAAACCTTCCCCAGTCACAAAACCAGCCACACCTCTGCAAAACTGTCCCCAGTCATGAAACCAGCCCCCACTACTGCAAAACCGGACCCAGTCACAAAACCAGCCCCCATCACTTCAAAACCGGACCCCAGTCACAAAACCATCCCTCACTACTGCAAAACCGCCCCCACTCACAAAACCAGCCCTTATCACTGTAAAACCGGACCCCAGTCACAAAACCAGCCTGACCACTGCAAAACCCACCCCCATGCACAAAACAGCCCCCAGCACCGCAAAACAGACCCAGTCCCAAAACCAGCCACCACCACTGCAAAACAGGACCCCAGTCACAACACCAGCCCCATCACTGCGAAACTGGACTCCAGTCACAAAATCAGCCCCAACCACTGCAAAACCCACCCCCATGCACAAAACCAGCCCGACCACTACCAAACAGACCCAAGTCACAAAACCAGCCCGACCACTACAAAACTGTCCCCCAGTAACAAAACCAGCCTTCACCTCTGCAAAACCACCCCCCGTCACAGCACCAGCACCCACATCTGCAAAACTGGCCCGCCACTGCAAAACCAGCCCCCACCACTGCAAAACCAGCCCCCAGTCACAAAGCCAGCCCCCACAACTGCTAAACCGGCCCCCAGTCACAAAACCAGCCCCCACCTCTGCAAAACCGGCCCCCAGTCACAAAGCCAGCCCCCACCACTGCAAAACTGACCCCAGTCACAAAACTAGCACCCACCTTTTCAAAACTGGTCCCTAGTCAAGAAATCAGCCCCTCAGCACCATAAAACCAGACCCCAGTCACAAAACTAGCCCCCACAACTGCAAAACCTTCCCCCAGTCACAAAACCAGCCACAGCTCTGCAAAACTCTCCCCCAGTCATGAAACCAGCCCCCACTACTGCAAACCCGGACCCAGACACAAAACCAGCCCCCATCACTGCAAAACCGGACCCCAGTCACAAATCCAGCCCCCAGCACTGCAAAACCGGACCCCAGTCACAAAACCATCCCTCACTACTGCAAAACCGCCCCCACTCACAAAACCAGCCCCCATCACTGCAAAACCGGACCCCAGTCACAAAACCAGCCCCGACCACTGCAAAACTGTCCCCAGTCATGAAACCAGCCCCCACTACTGCAAAACAGACCCAGTCACAAAACCAGCGACCACCACTGCAAAACCGGACCCCAGTCACAAAACCAGCCCGACCACCGCAAAACCCACCCTAATGCACAAAACAGCCCCCAGCACTGCAAAACAGACCCAGTCCCAAAACCAGCCACCACCACTGCAAAACAGGACCCCAGTCACAACACCAGCCCCATCACTGCGAAACCGGACCCTCGGTCTCAAAACCAGCCTCAACCACTGCAAAACCCACCCCCATGCACAAAACAGCCCCCAGCACTGCAAAACAGACCCCAGTTCCAAAACCAGCCTCCCCCACTGCAAAACCGGACCCCAGTCACAAAACCAGCCACATCACTGCAAAACAAGACCCCAGTCACAAAACCAGCCTCCACAGCTGCAAAACCGGACCCTCAGTCTCAAAACAGCCCTCACCCTGTGCAAAACCACTCCCTGTCACCAAACCAGACCACACCTCTGCAAAATCGGCCCCAGTAACGAAACCAGCGCCCACATCCGCAAAACCGGCCCCAGTCATGAAACCAGCCCGACCACGGCAAAACCCACTCCCGGTCACAAAACCAGCCCCAGCACTGTAAAATTGGACGCCAGTCACAAAACCAGCCCCGACCACTGCAAAACCGACCCCCAGTCACAAAATCAGCTCCCAGCACTGCAAAACCAGACCCCAGTCACAAAACGAGCCCCCACCTCTGCAAAACCAACCCTCAGACATAAAACCAGCACCCACCTCTGCAAAACCGGCCTTCATAGCTGCAAAACGAGCCCCCAGTCACGAAACCAGCCCCCATCACTGCAAAACTGCCCCCCAGTCACGAAACCAGCCCCCATCACTGCAAAACCAGCCCCCAGTCACAAAACCAGCCCTCAATACTGCAAAACCAGACCCCTGTCACAAAACTAGCACCCACCTCTGCAAAACCAGCCCCTAGTCACAAAACCAGCCCCTCAGCACTGCAAAACCGTACCCCAGTAACAAAACTAGCCCCATCACTGCAAAACCACCCCATCACAAAACCAGCCCTGACCACTACAAAACCCACCCCCAGTCACAAAACCAGCCCCATATTACTGCAAAACCAGCTCCCCAGTCACAAAACTAGCACCCACCTCTGCAAAACCGTCCCCCAGTCACAAAACCAGCCCCCACTTCTGCAAAACTGTCTCCCAGTCACAAAACAAGATGCAACACTGCAAAACCACCCCAGTCATTAAACTAGCCCCCAGCACTGCAAAACTGGACCCCAGTCACAAAACCAGCCCCCAGCACTGCAGAACCGACACTCAGTTACAAAACCAGGACCCACCTCTGCAAAACAGCCCCAGTCAAGAAACCAGCCCCCAGCACTGCAAATCCGGACCCTCAGTCACAAAACCAGCCCCCACCACTGCAAAACAACTCCCAGTCACGAAACCAGACCCCACAACTGCAAAACCGGACCCCAGTCACAAACCAGCCCGACCACTGCAAAACCGGTCCCCCGTCACACAATCACCTCCCAGCGTTGCAAAACCAGACCCCAGGCACAAAACCAGCCCCCACCTCTGCAAAACCACCCTTCTGTCATGAAACCAGCCTCCACTGCTGGAAAACCAGCCCCACAGTCACGAAACCAGCCCACATCACTGCAAAATGACACAGTCACAAAACCAGCCCCCTGCACTGCAAAACCGGATCCCAGTCACAAAACCAGCCCCCAGTCACAAAACCAGCCCCCACCTCTGCAAAATTAGCCTCACTCACAAAACCAGCCCCCACCTCTGCAAAACCAGCCCCCTGTTATGAAACCAGCCCCCACATCTGCAAAACCGGCCCCCAGTCACAAAACCAGCACAACCACTTCAAAAGCCACCCCCAGTCACAAAACCAGCCCCGACCACTGCAAAACTGGCCCTCATTCACAAATTCAGCCCCCAGCACTGCATGTGCCAAGGCTTGTTGGCGGAATGCAGTGACGCAACCCAGAATGCAATCTTCCATCCGGCATGGGACATCATGTGCACCAACCAGGAACCCGCATCCTTCTTTTTGGGTGCAGTACTGACTGTTGTTCTTCACAGGTGGTTCCTATTTTGCACCTTGTAGGAAAGTACCCTCTTTTGGCATGTTACCTCCAATTACTGCCTGATATCAGTGTGTTTGACTAGCTTACTGGGATCATGTTAACCAGGACCCCAGAGATTATGCTTTCTCTCCTCTTAAATTTGTCACTACATACTGGTAACCCAGTATTTTATCCCAAATTGACATAATGGTGCCCTTTTATAAGTCCCTAGTAAATATACCTTGGTACCCAGGGCATTGGGGCACAAGGGGATCCCTATAGACTGCAATATTACTTTTGCCACCCATGGGGAGCCCATGCAAAGGCTTCTGCAGGACTGCCATTGCAGCCTGCATGAAATGGTGCATGCACACTTTGACAGCCATTTTCACTGCACCATGTCACTTATAATTCACCTATATGTCAGATCTTCCAACCCTGAAGGTTGAGTGCAAAGTACCTGTGTGTGAGGGCACCTCTGCACTAGCAGAGGTGTCCCCACGTTGTCCAGGGCCATTTTCCCGGACTTCGTGAGGGTAGAGATGCTGTTTACATGTACACTGGACGTAGGTCAATACCTATGTCCATCTTCACACTCCGAATATGGCCATGTAAGTTGTATAACAACTGGGAATTGTATCCAATACAGATTCTAGTATTGGTTGTACAATCCCATGCACTCTGGGGGCTCCACAGTGGACCCCCAGTACTGCATACCAGCCTTTTGAGGTTTTCCAGGCATCCCCACCTGCTGCCACCTCACAGAAAGGTTTCTGCCCTCCTGTTGCTCAAGCAGCTCGAGCCCAGGAAGGCAGAACAAAACATTTTCTTTGGGAGAGGGTTTCTACACCCTCTCTCTTTGGAAATATGCGTTACAGTCATGGGAGGCGTATCCTCCCAGAGCCTCAGGAAATGCTTTGAAGGGCACAGATGGTGCCCTCCTTGCATAATCCAGTCTATACTAGTCCAGGGACCCCAGTCCCTTCTCTTGCGTAACACTGGACAAGGGAAAGGGGAGTGACCACTCCCCTATCCATCACCACCCCAGGGGTGGTGCTCAGAGATCCTCCAGAGTGTCCCTGGGTTTTGCCATCTTGGATTCCAAGTTGGCAGGGCACTCTGGGAGCATATAAGTGGCCAGTGACGCAGGTGATGTCAGAGCCCTCCCCTGATAGGTGCTTAGCTGTGTAGCTGACCAATCCCCCTTTTAGGGCTATATAGGGACTCTCTCTTGGGTGGTTCTTCAGATTCAGATTGCAAGACTCCAGCAGGAATCCTCTGCATCCTTTACTTCACAGTCTCACTGAAGAAACTGCATCTGGATCCTCCAGGAACTCTACAAACTGCAACAAAGAAGCAGAGACGACTTCTGCAACATTGTATCTTCAGCTCCTGCCAGCAACTGTAACTGTTTCCAGGTTGTGCATCTTCCGAGGACTGCTTGTCTTCAGCTTGCACCAGAAGAACGAAGGAATTTCCCTTTAAGTGAAGGAGTCACTTCCCTGCTTCAGCAGGCACCCTTCTGCAGTGATGACCGGTGGCTTGGGTCCCCTCTCCTGAAGAAGTGTGTGGATCCAGCAACATGGGTGGTGGAATGAAGTGGTCCCGACTGTCCAGATGTCCAACTGTCCAACTTTGGGGGAGGTGAGAGCTTGCCTCCCCATGCAAGACAGTACCCCCATGCACCACATGTTTTGCAGTTGCCAATGCTTGTTGGCATCCTTCCATGAAGTTCTTCATGCCTTTTGCAGCTTCTGCCCCCCGCACTCTATCCTGCGATGCACAGCTTCCTGAGTAGTACTCCAGTGGCGTGGGATCGCTTCATTTAGTGCTGAGTGGGGCTCCATTTGCACCATCTTTGTCCCCATGCTGTGGGACTCCTGTGAGCTCTGTCTGGCCTTCTGAGGGCTCTGTGAGTTTCTGAGAGCCCCCTCTGTCTCCTCCTCCTGGGTAGAGTCCACCCACCAGGTCCTTCTGGTCCCGGGCAGTGCCATGTTCCGCTAACTGCGAGCTGCACCAACCAGAAACCCGCTTCCGACTTCTTGGGTGCCGTACTGACTGTTGTTCTTCACCGGTGGTTCTTCTTTTGCACCTTGTGAGAAAGTAGCCTCTTTCTAGCCTTGTTACCCCCACTTTTGGCCTGTTTGTGAGTGTATGTCAGGGTGTTTTCACTGTCTCACTGGAATCCTGCTAGCCAGGGCCCAGTGCTCATAGTGAAAACCCTATGTTTTCAGTATGTTTGTTATGTGTCACTGGGACCCTGCTAGTCAGGACCCCAGTGCTCATATGTTTGTGGCCTCTATGTATGTGTTCCCTGTGTGGTGCCTAACTGTCTCACTGAGGCTCTGCTAACCAGAACCTCAGTGGTTATGCTCTCTCTGTACATATTGTCACTAACAGGCTAGTGACCAATTTTACCAATTTACATTGGCTTACTGGAACACCCTTATAATTCCATAGTATATGGTACTGAGGTACCCAGGGTATTGGGGTTCCAGGAGATCCCTATGGGCTGCAGCATTTCTTTTGCCACCCATAGGGAGCTCTGACAATTCTTACACAGGCCTGCCACTGCAGCCTGAGTGAAATAATGCACACATTATTTCACAGCCATTTTCGCTGCACTTAAGTAACTTATAAGTCACCTATATGTCTATCCTTTACCTGGTAAAGGTTAGGTGCAAAGTTACTTAGTGTGTGGGCACCCTGGCACTAGCCAAGGCGCCCCCACATTGTTCAGGGCAAATTCCCCGACTTTGTGAGTGCTGGAGACACCATTACATGCGTGCACTACACATAGGTCACTACCTATGTGTAGCTTCACAATGGTAACTCCGAATATGGCCATGTAACATGTCTATGATCATGGAATTGCCCCCTCTATGCAATCCTGGCATAGTTGGCACAATCCCATGATCCCAGTGGTCTGTAGCACAGACCCTGGTACTGCCAAACTGCCTTTTCAGGGGTTTCACTGCAGCTGCTGCTGCTGCCAACCCCTCAGACAGGTTTCTGCCCTCCTGAGGTCCAGCCAGGCCTGGCCCAGGATGGCAGAACAAAGGACTTCCTCAGAGAGGGGGTGTTACACCCTCTCCCTTTGGAAAATGGTGTGAAGGCAGGGGAGGAGTAGCCTCCCCCAGCCTCTGGAAATGCTTTCTTGGGCACAGATGTGCCCAATTCTGCATAAGCCAGTCTACACCGGCTCAGTGACCCCCTCAGCCCTGCTTAGGCGCGAAACTGGACAAAGGAAAGGGGAGTGACCACTCCCCTGACCTGCACCTCCCCTGGGAGGTGCCCAGAGTTCCTCCAGTGTGCTCCAGACCTCTGCCATCTTGGAAACAGAGGTGCTGCTGGCACACTGGACTGCTCTGAGTGGACAGGCCAGCAGGTGACGTCAGAGACTCCTTCTGATAGGCTCCTTCAGGTGTTGCTAGCCTATCCTCTCTCCTAAGTAGCCAAACCCTCTTTTCTGGCTATTTAGGGTCTCTGCTTTGGGGAATTCCTAAGATAACGAATGCAAGAGCTCATCAGAGTTCCTCTGCATCTCTCTCTTCACCTTCTGCCAAGGAATCGACTGCTGACCGTGCTGGAAGCCTGCAAAACTGCAACTAAGTAGCAAAGACGACTACTGCGACCTTGTAACGCTGATCCTGCCGCCTTCTCGACTGTTTTCCTCATGGTGCATCCTGTGGGGGTAGTCTGCCTCCTCTCTGCATCAGAAGCTGTGAAGAAATCTCCCGTGGGTTGACGGAATCTTCCCCCTGCAACCGCAGGCACCAAAAAGCTGCATCACCGGTCCCTTGGGTCTCCTCTCACGACGACGAGCGAGGTTCCTCGAATCCAGCAACTGTGTCCAAGTGACCCCCACAGTCCAGTGACTCTTCAGTCCAAGTTTGGTGGAGGTAAGTCCTTGCCTCCCCACGCCAGACTGCATTGCTGGGAACCGCGACTTTTGCATCTACACCGGCCTCTGTTCACTTCCGGCAGAAATCCTTTGTGCACAGCCACGCCTGGGTCCACGGAACTCTAACCTGCATTGCAAGACTTTCTAAGTTGGTCTCCGGCGACGTGGGACTCCTTTGTGCAACTTTGGGTGAGCACCATTTCACTCTTCTTCGTAGTGCCTGTTCTGGCACTTCTGCGGCTGCTGCCTGCTCCTGAGAGGGCTCATTGTCTTGCGCGATGCCGCCTCTGTCCCCAGACGCAATTAGCGACATCCTGGTCCCTCCTGGGCCACAGCAGCATCCAAAAACACTAACTGCAAGACTTGCAGCTAGCAAGGCTTGTTGGCGTCCTTTCGGCGGGAAAACACTTCTGCACGAATCTTGACGGCGTGGTGGATACATCATCCAAAGGGAAAGTCTCTAGCCCTTGTCATTCCTGCAGAATCCTCAGCTTCTTCTGTCCAGTAGAAGCTTCCTTGCACCCACAGCTGGCATTTCCTGGGCATCTGCCCATCTCCGACTTGCTTGTGACTTTTGGACTTGGTCCCCTTGTTCCACAGGTACCCTCGACTGGAAATCCATTTTTGTTGCATTGCTGGTTTGTGTCTTTCCTGCAGAATTCCCCTATCACGACTTCTATGTCCTTTGGGGAACTTTAGTGCACTTTGCACTCACTTTTCAGGGTCTTGGGGTGGGGTATTTTTCTAAACCTTACTATTTTCTAATAGTCCCAGCGATCCTCTACAAGGTCACATAGGTCTGGGGTCCATTCGTTATTCGCATTCCACTTTTGGAGTATATGGTTTGTGTTGCCCCTATCCCTATGTGCTCCCTTTGCATCCTATTGTAACTATACATTGTTTGCACTGTTTTCTAAGACTATACTGCATATTTTTGGTATTGTGTACATATATCTTGTGTATATTTGCTATCCTCATACTGAGGGTACTCACTGAGATACGTTTGGCATATTGTCATAAAAATAAAGTACCTTTATTTTTAGTATAACTGTGTATTGTGTTTTCTTATGATATTGTGCATATGGCATTTGTGGTACTGTAGTAGCTTCACACGTCTCCTAGTTCAGCCTAAGCTGCTCTGTAAGCTACCATTATCTATCAGCCTAAGCTGCTAGACACCCTATACACTAATAAGGGATACCTGGGCCTGGTGCAAGGTGTAAGTACCCCTTGGTACTCACTACAAGCCAGTCCAGCCTCCTACATTGGTTGTGCAGCGGTGGGATAAGTGCTTTGAGACTACTTACCACTCTTGACATTGTACTTTTCATAAGAGAAAAATATACAAAACAAGTTCAGTGTATGTACACCTAATCCAAAAGTTTTGCATTTCCTCTTTTCACTCTTTTCTAAGTGCTGAAAAGTACATCTAAACTTTCTAAAAGTTCTTAAAAAGTTTACAAAGTTTTTTTCTGTCTTTCCAAAAGTTCTGAAAAACTTTTTCTTCACTTTTTCTATCACTTAAACTCTTTCTAAAAATGTCTGGCACAGGCCAAACTGTTGATCTGTCCAAAATTGCATATGATCACCTTAGCTGGAAAGGAGCAAGGAGTCTCTGCATAGAAAGAGGTTTGAGTGTAGGGAAGAATCCTTCTTTGGATTTGTTGCTTAACATGCTTAGAGAACAAGATAAGGCCAGAAGGGCCCCATCTGTTGAAAAAGTAGCTAATGGTTCCCAATCTGATCCAGGGACTCCCCTAGAGATAGATTCAGGAAGGAAACTTTCCAGCCTGCCCATTAGCAGACAACCTAGCATAGCTGGTACTGATGTAGAGTCACACCATACAGATAGTGTGGTCTCACATCACAGTAAAAGTAGGCAGTCTCACCATACAGATGGTGAGCTCTCACATTATACTGTTAGCCATCCTGTTAAGGTTCCATCTGTTAGGGACAGGTCTCCTTCTGTCGATTCTCATCATACTTCTGTTTCTAGGCATGTCCCTCCCACCCACCCTGATGACAGAGTGTTATAAAGGGAGCTCAATAGATTGAGAGTGGAGGAATCCAGACTGAAGCTCAAGAAGCAACAGCTGGATTTAGATAGGCAGTCTCTAGAGATAGAAAGAGAAAGACAGAAACTGGGTTTAGAAACCCATGGTGGCAGCAGCAGTATTCCCCATAGTCATCCTGTCAAAGAGCATGATTCCAGGAATCTGCATCAGATAGTTCCCCCTTATAAGGAGGGGGATGACATTAACAAGTGGTTTGCTGCACTTGAGAGGGCCTGTGTTGTTCAAGATGTCCCTCAAAGGCAGTGGGCTGCTATCCTATGGCTATCATTTAGTGGTAAGGGTAGGGATAGACTCCTTACTGTGAAAGAAAGTGATGCCAACAATTTCACTATTCTTAAGAATGCACTCCTTGATGGTTATGGCTTAACCACTCAACAATACAGGATAAAGTTCAGAGAGACCAAAAAGGAGTCTTCACAAGACTGGGTTGATTTCATTGACCATTCAGTGAAGGCCTTGGAGGGGTGGTTACATGGCAGTAAAGTGACTGACTATGACAGCCTATATAACATAATCCTGAGAGAGCATATACTTAATAATTGTGTGTCTGATTTGTTGCACCAGTATCTAGTGGACTCAGATCTGACCTCTCCCCAAGAATTGGGAAAGAAGGCAGACAAATGGGTCAGAACAAGAGTGAACAGAAAAGTTCATACAGGTGGTGACAAGGATGGCAAGAAGAAAGATGGTGAAAAATCTCAAGATAAGAATGGGGATAAGGGTAAAACTAAAGATCCTTCTTCAAATCTTAAACCCTCTTCAGGGGGTGGGGATAAAACAAATCCTTCCTCTTCTTCTCAACCCACACACATTAAAAAGCCTTGGTGCTTTTTGTGTAAAAACAGAGGCCATAGGCCAGGGGATAAGTCCTGTCCAGGTAACCCCCCTGAGCCTACCACCACTAATACATCAAGCTCTAGTGCCCCTAGCAGTAGTGGTACTAGTGGTGGGACTGCTGGCAACAGTCAAGTTAAGGGTGTAGTTGGGTTCACTTATGGGTCCATAGTAGAAACTGGGGTAGTCAGTCCCAAGACAGTTTCTGTCACACCTAGTGGCATTGGCCTTGCCACACTGGCTGCTTGTCCCCTTACAATGGATAAGTACAGGCAGACAGTTTCAATAAATGGCGTTGAGGCCTTGGCCTACAGGGACACAGGTGCCAGTATCACTTTGGTGACTGAAAACCTAGTGCATCCTGAACAACACATTATTGGACAACAGTATAAGATTATTGATGTCCATAACTCCACTAAGTTTCTTCCCTTAGCTATAATTCAGTTTAGTTGGGGTGGAGATACTGGCCCTAAGCAGGTGGTGGTATCACCTAGCTTACCTGTAGACTGTCTCTTAGGTAATGACCTAGAGGCCTCAGGTTGGGCTGATGTAGAGTTTTATGCCCATGCAGCCATGTTGGGCATCCCTGAGGAATTGTTCCCTCTCATTTCTACTGAAATGAAAAAGCAAAGGAGAGAAGGCCTGAAAACTCAGGATCCCTCTCCATCAACAGGTAAACAGGGTATCACAGTATCCCCTAACCACCCTACCATTCAGGATACCATTCCTGTGGTGGGAGAAACCTCTCCTGGGCTGGCACCTGTACCAAGGGAATCATCAGCTGGCAAAGCTGGACTCCCTGAGGTAGAAGTACCTCTCTGTGGGATAACTAACATTGGTGAGAAAAAGAGCACCATTTTAGTTAACATGGAGCATCCCTCCAACCATCCCAGAGAAACTTTAGTGCAGAAACCCTGCACTGCCTCACAACACTTAGGACAGTATCCCTGCCCTAGTGTGGAGCTCATAGGACAGCATCCCTGCCCTGCTCCAACTCAAGAGAAACAGCATCCCTGTTCTCTCTTCCAGCCATATGGACAAAGTTTTTGCCCAGCTATGGCTTTTCTGAGACAGCATCCCTGTCTGGCATTTCCATCACTACAAATAGGTTCAGTGGACAATTCCCACTGCTCTAAACTAAAACTTACTGATAGAAACTCTGAAAATACATCTTCACATTGTTGCTTAGCTAAAAAACTTCAAACAGGGTGGTTTACATCCCCACAGGGAAGTAACCATATTGTGGATGATAAAGGGAGTAACCAGTCTATTGCAGAGCTACTCTCTACTTATCACCACTTAGACAATAAAGTCTCAACTGGCCAAGGTTAGCCTTATTGTCCTTCGTTTGGGGGGGAGGGGTTGTGTGAGAAAGTAGCCTCTTTCTAGCCTTGTTACCCCCACTTTTGGCCTGTTTGTGACTGTATGTCAGGGTGTTTTCACTGTCTCACTGGAATCCTGCTAGCCAGGTGTAGGAAAGTACCATCTTGCCTGGCATGTTACCCCCATTTTTCACTGTATATATGTTGTTTTAGTTGTATGTGTCACTGGGACCCTGGTAACCCAGGGCCCCAGTGCTCATAAGTGTGCCTGAATGTGTTACCTGTGTAGTGACTAACTGTCTCACTGAGGCTCTGCTAATCAGAACCTCAGTGGTTATGCTCTCTCATTTCTTTCCAAATTGTCACTAACAGGCTAGTGACCATTTTTACCAATTTACATTGGCTTACTGGAACACCATTATAATTCCCTAGTATATGGTACTGAGGTACCCAGGGTATTGGGGTTCCAGGAGATCCCTATGGGCTGCAGCATTTCTTTTGCCACCCATAGGGAGCTCTGACAATCCTTACACAGGCCTGCCACTGCAGCCTGGGTGAAATAACGTCCACGTTATTTCACAGCCATTTTACACTGCACTTAAGTAACTTATAAGTCACCTATATGTCTAACCTTTACCTGGTAAAGGTTAGGTGCAAAGTTACTTAGTGTGAGGGCACCCTGGCACTAGCCAAGGTGCCCCCACATTGTTTAGAGCCAATTCCCTGAACTTTGTGAGTGCGGGGACACCATTACACACGTGCACTACATATAGGTCACTACCTATATGTAGCTTCACAATGGTAACTCCGAATATGGCCACGTAACATGTCTATGATCATGGAATTGCCCCCTCTATGCCATCCTGGCATAGTTGGCACAATCCCATGATCCCAGTGGTCTGTAGCACAGACCCTGGTACTGCCAAACTGCCCTTCCTGGGGTTTCACTGCAGCTGCTGCTGCTGCCAACCCCTCAGACAGGCATCTGCCCTCCTGGGGTCCAGCCAGGCCTGGCCCAGGATGGCAGAACAAAAAACTTCCTCTGAGAGAGGGTGTGACACCCTCTCCCTTTGGAAAATGGTGTGAAGGCAGGGGAGGAGTAGCCTCCCCCAGCCTCTGGAAATGCTTTCTTGGGCACAGATGTGCCCAATTCTGCATAAACCAGTCTACACCGGTTCAGGGACCCCTTAGCCCCTGCTCTGGTGCGAAACTGGACAAAGGAAAGGGGAGTGACCACTCCCCTGACCTGCACCTCCCCTGGGAGGTGTCCAGAGCTCCTCCAGTGTGCTCCAGACCTCTGCCATCTTGGAAACAGAGGTGCTGCTGGCACACTGGACTGCTCTGAGTGGCCAGTGCCACCAGGTGACGTCAGAGACTCCTTGTGATAGGCTCCTTCAGGTGTTGCTAGCCTATCCTCTCTCCTAGGTAGCCAAACCCTCTTTTCTGGCTATTTAGGGTCTCTGTCTCTGGGGAAACTCTAGATAACGAATGCATGAGCTCAGCCGAGTTCCTCTGCATCTCTCTCTGCACCTTCTGATAAGGAATCGACTGCTGACAGCGCTGGAAGCCTGCAAACCTGCAACATAGTAGCAAAGACGACTACTGCAACTCTGTAACGCTGATCCTGCCGCCTTCTCGACTGTTTTCCTGCTTGTGCATGCTGTGGGGGTAGCCTGCCTCCTCTCTGCAACAGATGCTCCGAAGAAATCTCCCGTGGGTCGACGGAATCTTCCCCCTGCAACCGCAGGCACCAAAAAGCTGCATTACCGGTCCCTTGGGTCTCCTCTCAGCACGACGAGCGAGGTCCCTCGAATCCAGCGACTCTGTCCAAGTGACCCCCACAGTGCAGTGACTCTTCAGTCCAAGTTTGGTGGAGGTAAGTCCTTGCCTCACCTCGCTGGGCTGCATTGCTGGGAAACGCGACTTTGCAGCTACTCCGGCCCCTGTGCACTTCCGGCAGAAATCCTTTGTGCACAGCCAAGCCTGGGTCCACAGCACTCTAACCTGCATTGCACGACTTTCTAAGTTGGTCTCCGGCGACGTGGGACTCCTTTGTGCAACTTCGGCGAGCACCGTTTCACGCATCCTCGTAGTGCCTGTTTCTGGCACTTCTCCAGGTGCTACCTGCTTCAGTGAGGGCTCTTTGTCTTGCACGACATTTCCTCTCTCTTCAGGTCCAATTTGCGACCTCCTGTTCCCTCCTGGTCCCCAGCAGCGTCCAAAAACGCCAAACGCACAATTTGCAGCTAGCAAGGCTTGTTGGCGTTCTTTCGCCGGGAAAACACTTCTGCATGACTCTCCACGGCAAGAGTCATCATTCCACCAAAGGAGAAGTCTCTAGCCTTTTTCGTTCCTGCAGAAACCTCAGCTTCTTCTGTCCAGTCGAAGCTTCTTTGCACTCGCAGCTGGCATTTCCTGGGCATCTGCCCATCTCCGACTTGCTTGTGACTTTTGGACTTGGTCCCCTTGTTCCACAGGTACCCTAGATTGGAAATCCACAGTTGTTGCACTGCTGGTTTGTGTCTTTCCTGCATTATTCCTCTAACACAACTACTTTGTCCTTTGCGGAACTTTAGTGCACTTTGCACTCACTTCTCAGGGTCTTGGGGAGGGTTATTTTTCTAACTCTCACTATTTTCTAATAGTCCCAGCGACCCTCTACAAGGTCACATAGGTTTGGGGTCCATTCGTGGTTCGCATTCCACTTTTGGAGTATATGGTTTGTGTTGCCCCTATCCCTATGTTTCCCCATTGCATCCTATTGTAACTATACATTGTTTGCACTGTTTTCTAAGACTATACTGCATATTTTTGCTATTGTGTATATATATCTTGTGTATATTTCCTATCCTCTCACTGAGGGTACACTCTAAGATACTTTGGCATATTGTCATAAAAATAAAGTACCTTTATTTTTAGTATAACTGTGTATTGTGTTTTCCTATGATATTGTGCATATGACACTAAGTGGTACTGTAGTAGCTTCACACGTCTCCTAGTTCAGCCTAAGCTGCTCTGCTAAGCTACCATTATCTATCAGCCTAAGCTGCTAGACACCCTATACACTAATAAGGGATAACTGGGCCTGGTGCAAGGTGCAAGTACTCCTTGGTACTCACTACAAGCCAGTCCAGCCTGCTACATTGGTTGTGCAGTGGTGGGATAAGTGCTTGAGACTACTTACCACTCTTGTCATTGTACTTTTCATAAGAGAAAAATATACAAAACAAGGTCAGTGTATATACACATAGCCAAAAAGTTTTGCATTTCCTCTTTTCACTCTTTTCTAAGTGCTGAAAAGTACTTCTAAACTTTCAAAAAGTTCTTAAAAGTTTAAAAAGTTTTTTTCTGTCTTTCCAAAAAGTTCTGAAAACTTTTTTCTCTTTTTCTATCACTTTAACTCTCTCTAAAAATGTCTGGCACAGGCCAAAATGTTGATCTGTCCAAACTTGCATATGACAACCTTAGCTGGAAAAGAGCAAGGAGTCTCTGTATAGAGAGAGGTTTGAGTGTAGGGAAGAATCCTTCCTTGGAACTGTTACTTAACATGCTTAGAGAACAGGATAAGGCCATAGGTGCCTCATCTGTTGAAAACGTACCTAATAGTTCTCAATCTGATTCAGGGACTCCCCCAGGAAAAGATTCAGGAAAGAAACTTCCTAGCCTGCCCATTACTAGACAATCTAGCATAGATGGTAATGATGATGAGCCACACCATATAAATAGTGTTGTCTCACATCATAGCAAAAGCATTTATTCTCACCATACTGGTAGTAATGTTTCTGTAAACCAAGCTGTTAGGGTGCCTTCTGTAAGGGACAGGTCTCCTTCTGTTCATTCCCATCATAGCTCTGTTTCTAGAAATGTCCCTCCCACCAACCCTGATGACAGAATGTTAGAGAGGGAACTCAATAAGTTGAGGGTGGAACAAACCAGACTGAAGCTTAAAAAGCAACAGCTGGATTTGGATAGACAGTCTTTTGAATTAGAGAAGGAAAGACAGAAGTTGGGTTTAGATACCCATGGTGGCAGCAGCAGTATTCCCCATAGTCATCCTGCAAAAGAGCATGATTCCAGGAATCTTCACAAGATAGTTCCCCCTTATAAGGAGGGGGATGACATTAACAAGTGGTTTGCTGCACTTGAGAGGGCATGTGTTGTACAGGATGTCCCTCAAAGGCAGTGGGCTGCTATCCTATGGCTATCATTTAGTGGAAAAGGTAGGGATAGGCTCCTTAGTGTGAAAGAAAATGATGCTAATAATTTCCAAGTTCTTAAGAATGCACTCCTGGATGGTTATGGCTTAACCACTGAACAGTACAGGATAAAGTTCAGAGAGACCAAAAAGGAGTCTTCACAAGACTGGGTTGATTTCATTGACCATTCAGTGAAGGCCTTGGAGGGGTGGTTACATGGCAGTAAAGTTACTGATTATGACAGCCTGTATAACTTAATCCTGAGAGAGCATATTCTTAATAATTGTGTGTCTGATTTGTTGCACCAGTACTTGGTGGACTCTGATCTGACCTCTCCCCAAGAATTGGGAAAGAAGGCAGACAAATGGGTCAGAACAAGAGTGAACAGAAAAGTTCATACAGGGGATGACAAAGATGGCAACAAAAAGAAGGATGGTAAGTCTTCTGAGAAGGGTGGGGACAAATCTAAAAATGAGTCTTCATCAGGCCCACAAAAAAACTCTGGTGGGGGTGGTGGGTCCAAATCCTCCTTTAATCAGAACAAGGAAAAGAAACCATGGTGCTATTTATGTAAAATAAAAGGCCATTGGACAACAGATCCCAGTTGTCCAAAGAAAGGCACCACTGCTCCTACCACTACAACCCCTACTGCTACACCTAGTGTCCCTACTAATAGCAGTGGTGGTGGGAGCAAACCTACTAATAGCCAATCCAAGGGAGTAGCTGGGCTCACTTTTGGTAACTTAGTTGGGGTTGGTCTGATTAGGGAGACCACAGAGGCTACTTTAGTCTCTGAAGGGGCTATTGATTTAGCCACTTTGGTTGCTTGCCCCCATAACTTGGAGAAGTACAAGCAACTAACCCTAATAAATGGTGTTGAGGTCCAGGCCTACAGGGACACAGGTGCCAGTGTCACAATGGTGATTGAGAAACTGGTGCACCCTGAACAACACATACTTGGACACCAGTACCAAGTAACCGATGCTCACAACATAACACAAAGCCACCCCATGGCTGTTGTAAATCTCAACTGGGGGGGGGGTAACTGGTCCAAAGAAAGTTGTGGTAGCTTCAGATTTACCTGTAGACTGTCTATTAGGGAATGATTTGGAGACATCAGCTTGGTCAGATGTGGAGTTGGAGGCCCATGCAGCAATGCTGGGCATCCCAGGGCATATTTTTGCTTTGACAAGGGCTCAGGCCAAAAAGCAAAAAGGACAGGGAAGCTTGGATCCTGGAACAATGGACCAAGTCCTCCCTAAAGCTAGGGCTAGTAGAAGCAAACCACTTCCTACTATCCCTCCCTCTACAGTGGATTCAACTTCTGAGGAAGAAGAATTCCCTCCCTGTGCAGAACCTACACCAGAGGAGCTGGAAGCAGACACTGCTGAGCTTTTGGGTGAAGGGGGGCCTGCCAGAGAGGAGCTGAGTGTGGCACAGCAAACCTGTCCCACATTAGAGGGTCTCAGACAGCAAGCTGTCAAACAGGCTAATGGGGATGTCAGTGACTCTCACAGAGTTTACTGGGAGGACAACCTCTTGTACACTGAGGATAGGGATCCTAAACCTGGAGCTGCCAGGAGATTAGTGATTCCTCAGGAGTACAGAAAGTTCCTCCTAACACTGGCACATGACATTCCCCTAGCTGGGCACCTGGGTCAAATGAAAACTTGGGACAGATTGGTTCCATTGTTTCATTGGCCTAGGATGTCTGAGGACACAAAGGAATTTTGTAAGTCCTGTGAAACCTGTCAAGCCAGTGGCAAGACAGGTGGCACCCCAAAGGCACCCCTTATCCCACTGCCTGTGGTTGGGGTTCCCTTTGAGAGGGTAGGGGTTGACATAGTTGGCCCCCTTGACCCTCCTACTGCTTCAGGCAATAGGTTTATCTTGGTGGTAGTGGACCATGCCACAAGATATCCTGAAGCAATGCCTTTAAGGACCACTACAGCACCTGCAGTGGCAAAGGCCCTCCTGGGAATATTTTCCAGGGTGGGCTTCCCAAAGGAAGTAGTATCAGACAGAGGAAGCAATTTCATGTCTGCATACTTAAAGGCCATGTGGAAGGAGTGTGGTGTAACGTACAAGTTCACAACACCCTATCATCCACAAACAAATGGACTGGTGGAGAGATTTAATAAAACTCTCAAAGGCATGATTATGGGTCTCCCTGAAAAACTCCGCAGGAGATGGGATATCCTTCTACCATGCCTCCTTTTTGCCTACAGGGAGGTACCCCAGAAAGGAGTGGGCTTCAGCCCCTTTGAACTTCTTTTTGGACACCCTGTTAGGGGTCCACTCACACTTGTAAAGGAGGGTTGGGAACAACCTTTAAAAGCTCCTAAGCAGGATATTGTGGATTATGTACTTGGCCTCAGATCAAGGATGGCTGAGTACATGAAAAAGGCCAGTAAAAACCTTCAGGCCAGCCAAGAGCTCCAGAAGCAATGGCATGATCAGAAGGCTGTTTTAGTTCAGTACCAACCAGGGCAGAAAGTGTGGGTCTTGGAGCCTGTGGCCCCAAGAGCACTCCAAGATAAATGGAGTGGTCCCCACACAATTGTTGAAAAGAAGGGTGAAGTCACCTACTTAGTTGACTTAGGCACTGCCAGGAGTCCCCTTAGGGTGCTCCATGTCAACTGCCTGAAACCCTACTATGACAGGGCTGATCTCACCCTGCTCATGGCAACAGATGAGGGACAGGAAGAAGACAGTGATCCTCTACCTGATCTCTTCTCTTCCACAGATCAAGATGCTCTTGTGGAAGGTGTAGTTTTGGCTGATTGTCTTACTGCTGAGCAGAAAGACAATTGCATAAATCTCCTAGATCAATTCTCTGAACTCTTCTCTACTGTGCCAGGTACCACTTCTTGGTGTGAGCACACTATAGATACTGGAGACAGTTTACCTGTCAAAAGTAAGATCTATAGGCAGCCTGACCATGTCAGGGACTGCATAAAGCAAGAAGTTCAGAAAATGTTGGAACTAGGAGTGGTTGAGCACTCTGACAGTCCATGGGCTTCTCCTGTGGTACTGGTACCAAAACCCAATTCAAAAGATGGAAAGAAGGAAATGCGGTTTTGTGTAGACTATAGAGGTCTCTACTTGGTAACCAAAACTGATGCTCACCCTATACCCAGGGCAGATGAGCTTATAGATACACTGGCATCTGCCAAGTATCTAAGCACTTTTGATTTGACTGCAGGGTATTGGCACATCAAATTATCAGAAGATGCTAAACCTAAGACTGCATTTTCTACCATTGGAGGACATTACCAGTTTACTGTAATGCCTTTTGGTTTGAAAAATGCACCTGCCACTTTTCAGAGGTTGGTGAACACAGTCCTGCAAGGGCTGGAAGCTTTCAGTGCAGCATATTTGGACGATATAGATGTCTTTAGCTCCAGCTGGGATGATCACCTGGTCCACCTATGGAAAGTTTTGGAGGCCCTGCAAAAGGCAGGCCTCACTATCAAGGCTTCAAAGTGCCAAATAGGGCAGGGTAAGGTGGTTTATCTGGGACACCTTGTTGGTGGGGAACAGATTGCACCACTTCAGGGGAAAATCCAAACAATTATTGATTGGGTTCCCCCTACCACTCAGACTCAGGTGAGAGCCTTCCTAGGCCTCACTGGGTATTACAGGAGGTTCATTAAGAACTATGGCTCCATTGCAGCCCCTCTTAATGACCTCACATCCAAGAAAATGCCTAAAAAGGTATTATGGACAGCAAACTGTCAGAAAGCTTTTGAGGAGCTGAAGCAGGCCATGTGCTCTGCACCTGTCCTGAAAAGCCCTTGTTACTCTAAAAAATTCTATGTCCAAACTGATGCATCTGAATTAGGAGTAGGGGCAGTCCTATCACAACTTAATTCTGAGGGCCAGGATCAACCTGTTGCTTTTATTAGTAGAAGGTTGACCCCTAGAGAAAAGCGTTGGTCTGCCATTGAGAGGGAGGCCTTTGCTGTGGTCTGGGCTCTGAAGAAGTTGAGGCCATACCTGTTTGGCACTCACTTCATTGTTCAGACAGACCACAAACCTCTACTTTGGCTAAAACAAATGAAAGGTGAAAATCCTAAATTGTTGAGGTGGTCCATATCCCTACAGGGAATGGACTATACAGTGGAACATAGACCTGGGAGTAGCCACTCCAATGCAGATGGACTCTCCAGATATTTCCACTTAGACAATGAAGACTCATCAGGTCATGGCTAGTCTTATTGTCCTTCGTTTGGGGGGGGGTTGTGTAGGAAAGTACCATCTTGCCTGGCATGTTACCCCCATTTTTCACTGTATATATGTTGTTTTAGTTGTATGTGTCACTGGGACCCTGGTAACCCAGGGCCCCAGTGCTCATAAGTGTGCCTGAATGTGTTACCTGTGTAGTGACTAACTGTCTCACTGAGGCTCTGCTAATCAGAACCTCAGTGGTTATGCTCTCTCATTTCTTTCCAAATTGTCACTAACAGGCTAGTGACCATTTTTACCAATTTACATTGGCTTACTGGAACACCCTTATAATTCCCTAGTATATGGTACTGAGGTACCCAGGGTATTGGGGTTCCAGGAGATCCCTATGGGCTGCAGCATTTCTTTTGCCACCCATAGGGAGCTCTGACAATCCTTACACAGGCCTGCCACTGCAGCCTGAGTGAAATAACGTCCACGTTATTTCACAGCCATTTTACACTGCACTTAAGTAACTTATAAGTCACCTATTTGTCTAACCTTTACCTGGTAAAGGTTAGGTGCAAAGTTACTTAGTGTGAGGGCACCCTGGCACTAGCCAAGGTGCCCCCACATTGTTCAGAGCCAATTCCCTGAACTTTGTGAGTGCGGGGACACCATTACACGCGTGCACTACATATAGGTCACTACCTATATGTAGCTTCACAATGGTAACTCCAAATATGGCCATGTAACATGTCTATGATCATGGAATTGCCCCCTCTATGCCATCCTGGCATAGTTGGCACAATCCCATGATCCCAGTGGTCTGTAGCACAGACCCTGGTACTGCCAAACTGCCCTTCCTGGGGTTTCACTGCAGCTGCTGCTGCTGCCAACCCCTCAGACAGGCATCTGCCCTCCTGGGGTCCAGCCAGGCCTGGCCCAGGATGGCAGAACAAAGAACTTCCTCTGAGAGAGGGTGTGACACCCTCTCCCTTTGGAAAATGGTGTGAAGGCAGGGGAGGAGTAGCCTCCCCCAGCCTCTGGAAATGCTTTCTTGGGCACAGATGTGCCCAATTCTGCATAAACCAGTCTACACCGGTTCAGGGACCCCTTAGCCCCTGCTCTGGCGCGAAACTGGACAAAGAAAAGGGGAGTGACCACTCCCCTGACCTGCACCTCCCCTGGGAGGTGTCCAGAGCTCCTCCAGTGTGCTCCAGACCTCTGCCATCTTGGAAACAGAGGTGCTGCTGGCACACTGGACTGCTCTGAGTGGCCAGTGCCACCAGCTGACGTCAGAGACTCCTGCTGATAGGCTCCTTCTGGTGTTGCTAGCCTATCCTCTCTCCTAGGTAGCCAAACCCTCTTTTCTGGCTATTTAGGGTCTCTGTCTCTGGGGAAACTCTAGATAACGAATGCATGAGCTCAGCCGAGTTCCTCTGCATCTCTCTCTTCACCTTCTGATAAGGAATCGACTGCTTACCGCGCTGGAAGCCTGCAAACCTGCAACATAGTAGCAAAGACGACCTCTGCAACTCTGTAACGCTGATCCTGCCGCCTTCTCGACTGTTTTCCTGCTTGTGCATGCTGTGGGGGTAGCCTGCCTCCTCTCTGCACCAGAAGCTCCGAAGAAATCTCCCGTGGGTCGACGGAATCTTCCCCCTGCAACCGCAGGCACCAAAAAGCTGCATTACCGGTCCCTTGGGTCTCCTCTCAGCACGACGAGCGAGGTCCCTCGAATCCAGCGACTCTGTCCAAGTGACCCACACAGTCCAGTGACTCTTCAGTCCAAGTTTGGTGGTGGTAAGTCCTTGCCTCACCTCGCTGGGCTGCATTGCTGGGAACCGCGACTTTGCAGCTACTCCGGCCCCTGTGCACTTCCGGCGGAAATACTTTGTGCACAGCTGAGCCTGGGTCCACGGCACTCTAACCTGCATTGCACGACTTTCTAAGTTGGTCTCCGGCGACGTGGGACTCCTTTGTGCAACTTCGGCGAGCACCGTTTCACGCATCATCGTAGTGCCTGTTTCTGGCACTTTTCCGGATGCTACCTGCTTCAGTGAGGGCTCTTTGTCTTGCTCGACGTCCCCTCTCTCTTCAGGTCCAATTTGCGACCTCCTGGTCCCTCCTGGGCTCCAGCAGCGTCCAAAAACGTCAAACGCACGATTTGCAGCTAGCAAGGCTTGTTGGCATTCTATCGGCGGGAAACCATTTCTGCACGACTCTCCACGGCGAGATGGATCCGTCCACCAAAGGGGAAGTCTCTAGCCCTTTTCGTTCCTGCAGAAACCTCTGCTCTTCTGTCCAGTTGAAGCTTCTTTGTACCCGCAGCTGGCATTTCCTGGGCATCTGCCCATCTCCGACTTGCTTGTGACTTTTGGACTTGGTCCCCTTGTTCCACAGGTACCCTAGATTGGAAATCCACAGTTGTTGCATTGCTGGTTTGTGTCTTTCCTGCATTATTCCTCTAACACGACTACTTTGTCCTTAGGGGAACTTTAGTGCACTTTGCACTCACTTTTCAGGGTCTTGGGAGGGTTATTTTTCTAACTCTCACTATTTTCTAATAGTCCCAGCGACCCTCTACAAGGTCACATAGGTTTGGGGTCCATTCGTGGTTCGCATTCCACTTTTGGAGTATATGGTTTGTGTTGCCCCTATCCCTATGTTTCCCCATTGCATCCTATTGTAACTATACATTGTTTGCACTGTTTTCTAAGACTATACTGCATATTTTTGCTATTGTGTATATATATATCTTGTGTATATTTCCTATCCTCTCACTGAGGGTACACTCTAAGATACTTTGGCATATTGTCATAAAAATAAAGTACCTTTATTTTTAGTATAACTGTGTATTGTGTTTTCCTATGATATTGTGCATATGACACTAAGTGGTACTATAGTAGCTTCACACGTCTCCTAGTTCAGCCTAAGCTGCTCTGCTAAGCTACCATTATCTATCAGCCTAAGCTGCTAGACACCCTATACACTAATAAGGGATAACTGGGCCTGGTGCAAGGTGCAAGTACCCCTTGGTACTCACTACAAGCCAGTCCAGCCTCCTACACCAGGGCCCAGTGCTCATAGTGAAAACCCTATGTTTTCAGTATGTTTGTTATGTGTCACTGGGACCCTGCTAGTCAGGACCCCAGTGCTTATAAGTTTGTGGCCTGTATGTATGTGTTCCTTGTGTGGTGCCTAACTGTCTCACTGAGGCTCTGCTAACCAGAACCTCAGTGGGTATGCTCTCTCTGTACAAATTGTCACTAACAGGCTACTGACCAATTTTACCAATTTACATTGGCTTACTGGAACACCCTTATAATTCCCTAGTATATGGTACTGAGGTACCCAGGGTATTGGGGTTCCAGGAGATCCCTATGGACTGCAGCATTTCTTTTGCCACCCATAGGGAGCTCTGACAATTCTTACACAGGCCTGCCACTGCAGCCTGAGTGAAATAATACACACATTATTTCACAGCCATTTTCACTGCACTTAAGTAACTTATAAGTCACCTATATGTCTATCCTTTACCTGGTAAAGGTTAGGTGCAAAGTTACTTAGTGTGTGGGCACCCTGGCACTAGCCAAGGTGCCCCCACATTGTTCAGGGCATATTCCCTGACTTTGTGAGTGCTGGAGCACCATTACATGCGTGCACTACACATAGGTCACTACCTATGTGTAGCTTCACAATGGTAACTCCGAATATGGCCATGTAACATGTCTATGATCATGGAATTGCCCCCTCTATGCCATCCTGGCATAGTTGGCACAATCCCATGATCCCAGTGGTCTGTAGCACAGACCCTGGTACTGCCAAACTGCCTTTTCAGGGGTTTCACTGCAGCTGCTGCTGCTGCCAACCCCTCAGACAGGTTTCTGCCCTCCTGGGGTCCAGCCAGGCCTGGCCCAGGATGGCAGAACAAAGGACTTCCTCAGAGAGGGGGTGTTACACCCTCTCCCTTTGGAAAATGGTGTGAAGGCAGGGGAGGAGTAGCCTCCCCCAGCCTCTGGAAATGCTTTCTTGGGCACAGATGTGCCCAATTCTGCATAAGCCAGTCTACACCGGTTCAGGGACCCCTCAGCCCTGCTTAGGCGTGAAACTGGACAAAGGAAAGGGGAGTGACCACTCCCCTGACATGCACCTCCCCTGGGAGGTGCCCAGAGCTCCTCCAGTGTGCTCCAGACCTCTGCCATCTTGGAAACAGAGGTGCTGCTGGCACACTGGACTGCTCTGAGTGGACAGGCCAGCAGGTGACGTCAGAGACTCCTTCTGATAGGCTCCACCAGGTGTTGCTAGCCTATCCTCTCTCCTAAGTAGCCAAACCCTCTTTTCTGGCTATTTAGGGTCTCTGTCTTTGGGGATTCCTCAGATAACGAATGCAAGAGCTCATCAGAGTTCCACTGCATCTCTCTCTTCACCTTCTGCCAAGGAATCGACTGCTGACCGCGCTGGAAGCCTGCAAAACTGCAACAAAGTAGCAAAGACGACTACTGCGACCTTGTAACGCTGATCCTGCCACCTTCTCGACTGTTTTCCTGGTGGTGCATCCTGTGGGGGTAGTCTGCCTCCTCTCTGCATCAGAAGCTGCGAAGAAATCTCCCGTGGGTTGACGGAATCTTCCCCCTGAAACCGCAGGCACCAAAAATCTGCATCACTGGACCCTTGGGTCTCCTCTCACGACAACGAGCGAGGTCCCTCGAATCCAGCAACTATGTCCAAGTGACCCCCACAGTCCAGTGACTCTTCAGTCCAAGTTTAGTGGAGGTAAGTCCTTGCCTCCCCACGCCAGACTGCATTGCTGGGAACCACGACTTTGTCAGCTACTCCGGCCTCTGTGCACTTCCTGCGGAAATCCTTTGTGCACAGCCAAGCCTGGGTCCACAGCACTCTAACCTGCATTGCACGACTTTCTAAGTTGGTCTCCGGCGACGTGGGACTCCTTTGTGCAACTTCGGGTGAGCACTGTTTCACTCTTCTTTGTAGTGCCTGTTCTGGCACTTCTGCAGGTACTGCCTGCTCCTGAGAGGGCTCCTTGTCTTGCTCGAGGCCCCCTCTGTCCCCAGATGCAATTGGCGACATCCTGGTCCATCCTGGGCCACAGCAGCATCCAAAAACACGAACCGCACGACTTGCAGCTAGCAAGGCTTGTTGGCGTTCTGTCGGCGGGAAAACACTTCTGCACAACTCTCCACGGCGTGGGGGATCCATCCTCCAAAGGGGAAGTCTCTAGCCCTTGTCATTCCTGCAGAATCCTCAGCTTCTTCTGTCCAGTAGAAGCTTCCTTGCACCCACAGCTGGCATTTCCTGGGCATCTGCCCATCTCCGACTTGCTTGTGACTTTTGGACTTGGTCCCCTTGTTCCACAGGTACCCTCGACTGGAAATCCATCGTTGTTGCATTGCTGGTTTGTGTCTTTCCTGAAGAATTCCCCTATCACGACTTCTATGTCCTTTCGGGAACTTTAGTGCACTTTGCACTCACTTTTCAGGGTCTTGGGGTGGGGTGGTATTTTTCTAACCCTTACTATTTTCTAATAGTCCCAGCGACCCTCTACAAGGTCACATAGGTTTGGGGTCCATTTGTGGTTCGCATTCCACTTTTGGAGTATATGGTTTGTGTTGCCCCTATCCCTATGTGCTCCCATTGCATCCTATTGTAACTATACATTGTTTGCACTGTTTTCTAAGACTATACTGCATATTTTTGGTATTGTGTACATATATCTTGTGTATATTTGCTATCCTCATACTGAGGGTACTCACTGAGATACTTTTGGCATATTGTCATAAAAATAAAGTACCTTTATTTTTAGTATATCTGTGTATTGTGTTTTCTCATGATATTGTGCATATGGCATTTGTGGTACTGTAGTAGCTTCACACGTCTCCTAGTTCAGCCTAAGCTGCTCTGCTAAGCTACCATTATCTATCAGCCTAAGCTGCTAGACACCCTATACACTAATAAGGGATACCTGGGCCTGGTGCAAGGTGTAAGTACCCCTTGGTACTCACTACAAGCCAGTCCAGCCTCCTACACACCTTCATCTGGGTTAGCAGGGGCTCCTGTTCTCCCTGGACTCTTCAGTGTTTCTTGGACTTGGTCCCCTTCTTCCACAGGTCTTCAGGTCTAGGAATCTACTTTTGGTGTCTTGCAGTCTCTTCTGGTTCTTGCATAATCTTCTTTCTCATGTTCTTGTGTGTTCTAGGAAAGTTACTGTGATTTACTCCTGCTTTCCTGGGCTCTGGGATTGGTTCTATTACTTACCTTTGGGGTTTTCTAATAGTCCCAGCACCCCTCTATACACTACACTTGGCTAGGTGGGAAACTGACTTTCGCATTCTACATTGTTAGTATATGGATCGTGTTCCCCGGCCCATTTCTAACTATTGTGATTTTCGCTATTTGCACTAACTGTTTTTCTCTAAGGTATTTTTGGCATTTGGGTCACCAAAATAAAGCACCTTTATTTTTGTAACACTGAGTATTTTCTTTCATGTGTGTACTGGGTGACTATAGTGGTATTGCATGAGCTTTGCATATCTCCTAGTTAAGTCTTGGCTGATTATCCACACTACCCCATAAGAGCCTGGCTTACAAACACTGACTACATTTCAAAAATAAGGGATAACAGGACTTGGTATAAGGTGTAAGCACCTTTGGTACCCACTACAATTCAGGCTAGCCTCCAACACTCTCCTCCTCTGTGTCTCCCTTCCCATCTCACAGTAGAGGACAAGTGTCCTGCTGCTGGATGACCCCGTCCCATCCACACTGGAAGCTGGATCCCAGTGCCAGGGATGGTGCTCTCCTCCTGTGTGTCTCCCTTTTCATTGCACAGTAGAGGTCGGGTGTCTTGCTGCTGGATTACCCCGTCCCATCCATGCCTGAAGCTGGATCCCGGTTCCAGAAATGGTGCTGTCCTCCTGTGTGTCTCCCTTCCCATCGCACAGTAGAGGCCGGGTGTCCTGCTGCTGGGTGACCCGGTCCAATCCACGCCTGAAGCCGGATCCCGTTTCCAGAGATGGTGCTCTCCTCCTGTGTGTCTACCTTCCCATTGCACAGTAGAGGCCGGGTGTCCTGCTGCTGGGTGACCCGGTCCAATCCACGCCTGAAGCCGGATCCCGTTTCCAGAGATGGTGCTCTCCTCCTGTGTGTCTTACCCAACCCTGTGCTTGGTCAGCCCTCACAGCATCAGTCAGATCCCTTCATACAGCCCCGAGCTGCCAGATGTCTGCTGTCATACTGAAATTTAAAGGACACTGGTAGGTAAGCCACTTAAAATCTGTGCTTGGCCCTCAGCCTGAAGCCTGGCTCACCTTGAGCCAGGCTCTGGGACCTCGGGCCCATGAGGAGACGAGCTTTCTTCTGGCTTCTGCCTCCCTGCCTCCCTCCCTCCAGGAGGTGTCATTACCATTAGAGCTGCAGACTGTGGCACTGGAGAACCACGTTAGAGAGCCAGCGTTTGCCATCAACCCTGTGACTCTGGCGACATCACTTGACCCCCCCCATCCCTATAAACAATGCATGTGACCATGTGTAATATAACTGGTGCTCATTTAAAGCGTCCAGCCTTGGGGTTGAGTTTGTGCTGCATTTAAATTAAAAAGCTGACAAAAACTGAGCGAAAAGCTAAATCTTAACTTAAGGATGACAAACAAATGCCTGTTTCCTGGCTAATTTGTACAAAGTGAACCCAGAAAAGCTGCTAAATTAGAGTTTCCCTGCATAAATTGTGTAACCATGGGTAAATATTTATTTTACCTGAACTCTTTTTCTTTCAATATTGCTTTAGATAGCACTCTCAAATGTGTGAGATCAGACAAAACAAAACAAACCTTTTAATAAGTACCAGCAGTCTTATGTGCCTTATTAAAGTTTCTATATTTTAGAGGAATACACTTTTTGAATTTTAACAAGGCTTTCATATTTTGCATCCTGTTTGTTCCATCATTTACATAGCAAATATGTTCGGGGCTGGGCACGTGCAGGAGACAAGCCAGACCCTTGGCTCAGCCCTCCCTGTTATTTCCTTGGCTCGCCCACCTCTAACAGATGTCCTGTAAGCGGGTACAGAGGGCGGGTCTTGTGTCCTGGGATTGGCGCCTCACTCTTGTCACTCATCACACGGATGCATCTGTGCCCGGGAATCATTCTGCAATGCCAGTCTTGTTATGAGATCATCAATATGGCATGAAGATCTTTCAGTTTTACCAGTCAGGTGTAGTGCAGAGAGACAGCTCTGTGTGCATGTAAGATAATTAAAAACCCTATTTGTCTCACTCTACAGTTTGCAGACTACAGAAACTGTTGACCATTTTAATTCAGTGAGAGAAAGGTACAATTTTTAATATATTTAAATACTTTTAGACTACATGTTCACAACTGCCTTATAAACCATTTCACTTTCTCAAATGTGCTTTGAAATGCTCCATTTGCTGCTCTTGTTTCAAACTTTTCTTGGGGGGAAGAACCCCCCAAATTCCTTTTTGTCCATGAGGCTTGCTTGCTTTACTTGCTGGCAACATAAGACTCATTCACAATTTTTACGCCCCACCACTTTCAAATGTCACCAGCCGCCACTGAACGGATGCTATGCTGAGCATGGTCTGGGTTGCATATGCTTGATGCCTGTGGTGCAGAGGGCTCCTCTTCTGGTGACTTTGAAATCTTTAACAATTCCCCTCTTTCGGGATGGTACAGATGCTCATTTATGGAAATCAAACTAAACTCAGATACCAAAATGATATTAAAACAAATAAAACCATTGCAAGTACAGAAAGGACTCAAAATCATCCGCAGCTACTGTCCTTAAAAACTAGCTTCTATTACTGGAGGTACTAATGCTTTACAGCAAGCAGTCAAATGGTTGTACAAATGCATGATACATTGCTTTAACACCCTCCAGAAATACAGCATTTCAATGTTTAATATTGAATTTGGTCAATTTCAGCTCCAACATGAAACTACTAATGAGTATGTAAAGTTAGGTGTTCTCTGGTGTTGATATCCTGCCTGAACAGAATGGTGTAACATTTGGGGATGAATATACAGCCCAACAGTCCAGCACTAGAAGCCAAGATGGCGAAGATCTCCACGGCCACCATGTACCTGCCTTTAGTGCTGATATAGGCTGGAAAGAAAGAGACCCAGACACTGCAGAACACCAGCATGCTGAATGTGATGAGCTTGGCCTCATTGAATTTATCCGGGAGGTTCCTGGCTAAGAAGGCCACAATGAAGCTGGCCAAGGCCAACAGTCCCATGTACCCAATCACACTGTAGAAGGCAGTGACAGAGCCCTGGTCACACTGCAGGATCATCTTCCCAGTCTCAGATCGTATATCAGTGCCAGGGTGGGGTGGAGCTGTGAGCAGCCAAGAGAGACAGATTGTCACTTCTCCTAGTGTGCAGAAGAGGACAATAGAGCCGGACACTCGGGATCCCAGCCACCTACTTAATCTGCTCCCAGGCCTTGTGGCATTAAAGGCAATGACAACAGTGATGGTTTTTGCTAAAACACAAGACACAGCAATAGTAAAAATAATCCCAAATGCAGCTTGTTGGATCAGACAGGTCCATGTCGCAGGGCGTCCAATAAATAGGAGGGAGCATAGAAAAGCCAAAATTAGGGCAGTGAGGAGTGTGTAGCTGAGATCACGGTTATTAGCCTTCACTATTGGGGTGTCCCGGTGTCTGAGAAAGATTCCCAGCACTCCAACAGTGACAGCAGAGAAGATAATGGCCACAGTGAACAAAATTACGCCAAGTATGTCACTATATGAGAGGAAAACAATGACCCTTTTGTTGCATCCATCCTTCTTGGCATTCGGCCACTGGTCCTCAGGGCACTGCAAACAGTTTTCCATGTCTACAATAAAAAGCAAACAAAATCAGTCATTTCTGCTGTTTCAAACTCTTTAGAAATGGATATTTGGTAATGTGATAAAACATTTATTTTCACATTATTTCAAGAATATTTTGACTATGGATACAAAAGTAGTCAGAAATTAATAATAATGAGTCCATGGGATTGACTACCATACATCAAAGACCATAACGTTAATTGTAAAAACATATCAACAATATATGCCCGCACATACAAACATAGTTGATTACCTGCCACAACCCTGGAACCTTTCTCAGCTGCAACATATGTCTGTGCAGTGACCAGCACGTCAGCTTCTTTTTCCAGAAGCACTTCTAGGCAATAAACAGGTGACTAGAAAAACATCATGATAGATGCTTCAATTTACATGAGAATTCATCATGAAATTCAACATGAAAAAAATTGCATCCATTATCCTACTTATTGCTTCCATAAATGGTGAAATCTGGGGGTTTGGCCATTGTTGTGTTCAGGGCAAGGATATAGGCTGGAAAGAAAGAGACATAGATGGCCTCAACTGAGAAACCTTTGAAGGCAGTCAATGATCAAATGCAGAAGGTGCTAGACTGGGGACAGGATGTATAGTTTAGAAAAAATGCATGATTAATGATATGGAAGACGGCTCACTCTGAAGTAACATCAAGATATATGGAGTGGTGAAAACCACAGAAAAAGATGACTTGTTAAACTTCCTGGCAGATTTGTTCCTCAGTGTGGGTAAACATATGATTGAAAATCCCAGTGGAGTTCCAAAGGGTGCATTGGAGCTACCAGACAACTATAAGAGGCCTCAAGCAGACCACATCCCGTCACTGCCTGTCTGCTGCAGCATCAACACGTCAGAACAATCCTCCAGGCAGCTTAAAAGAGTAATTACTAAATCCATCTTCGCAGATTGCTCTGTTGACACCAGTCCCAAACAAAAGAAGTTCTTGGAACCTAGATCACCCCTCAAGAAATAGGGAATCATTTATGGTCTCTCAGACCCGGCGACAATGCTTATCACAGGGAATGATAAACCTCAGATCTCAATGTTCAAGGTCAATTGGAAGATGTTCTGAATTCTCTTGTCTCTGCAATTTCCCCATAAGGGTTTTCAGATGGAAACAGGAACCTTATTCTCTGACTAGAATTGTACTGGGCACCGAGATAGCATTCCTACTGAGAGATCAGACGTAAAACATTTGCATGGGGAAGGACTGAATTGAATCATTGAGGAACTACATGAAGACAGAGTTAAATCTGGGTCCTCAATTTAGAAAAACATTGTCCTTAATCAACAAACTGCCTGGACATCTATTCCTTTCTTTTCAAAACCATGTTTATTGATATTTAGATAATACTGAGAAATCATGGCAGATACTTTTACAATCAAGTATCTTTATATAAACAGGTCGTCATTGCCCTGATGTAGGAAGAATAGGAATACATCACATACAAACAAACATAAGTTCCCAAATCCCAATACAAACATTTTAGGCTAGAGATAGTTGTAAACCAATGTAAGCAGTGAAAGGCTTAATACATACCATGTTAAAAAAAAGACAGACTGTGGGTTCAATAGAAAAGGCAGGTCATATTTAGGACAAACAAACACTTATTATTACTTATTACTTAGGAAACTTATACACATGCTGCATTGTTAAGTTAGTTGTGCTGAAACACACTAGAGGCCCAAGCCACATTAGAATGAGAGTTTTTCTTCAACATTGCACCAACTGTTGCTTTCAAAATGTTCACTTAGCACGAGCAGGGTGGAACAAAAGGGTGTATCCTGCCTTAGCACAGGGGTCCTAAAAACCACAAGTCATTCATATCGTGCTAAGGGGAACTGTGTAAGGGGAAGATAAGTATTTGCAAGGCAGGGCTACCATGAACCCACGCAACATATAATCTCTTGTTGTGCAGAAAGATAGATATGGTGAATGACGTCAGTGTAACTTACCCACCCATGAGGCCTACAAGTGCACGTGCTTCTTTCCAGAGGCACCTCATTATCTTATCTGTACTGCTTGTAGTTGCTTACGTCAATGTTGAACTCTTGACCACAGTTTTTTGTGGTTTTTACAGTATAAATGCTACTGGTGTTTGAACCAGAACTTTGAACTTCAGTCATGGCTTCTATGTGAGGCTGCCTGTTGTTCACAGCTGAAAATCGATTAAACTTACATTATTTTGTCAAAATGATTTGTTTTATTTTATTAACAGATTTCCCTCTAACATATTGGCGAGCCAGCCAGGAGCTCTACTTTGATCTCACCAACTCCTCGACTAGGGGCCCTGCCTGTCTCCACAAGGTGATTTGTGCACATTTTAAAGAGGTAAGGGAGATGCCTACATTTAAGTACAAATCTCTGATTTCGTGGGGACCGATGGGACTCAGGTGATGGTAGTAAGGTGGACAAAGTACGAGGTCTGTTCCTTTTATTTTATAAAGACATTTACAATTTTGACACTGTAATGTAGGTAATTTTTGTGTTTGCATGCAAGATTGTGTATGAATTGAGATGATATTAAGGGATCCCGGTGGTAAGTCCAGAAGATACAGGGAGCTTGACTAAGTAAGCCAAAAGTGGTCAGGAGTAGTGGTGGACTTGGGGCTGAGCAAACAGTGTATGTTCTAAAGAACACTCATGTCAACCTAACCCAAACCTTAAGTCTGGAAGTCACAATTTGTAGTTGAAAATAGTGAAAAGTTGTCCCCTCTATGAATCCGGAGGGAAGTGGCCAGTAGTATTTTGTTTGCCCTAGTATGAAATTAAGAAGTACTGTGTATGTATGTTAAAATTTACTGTGTATGTATATGCATGTCTAGACAGATATGTGGCCACTTAATAATGTCAATATATAAGTTTGTTATTTAGTGTATAATTTAGGAATAACTATTAGACCTCCTATTCTTATGAAGGTTAAGTTATAACAGTATACTCAAAAGTAAAGTAATTGACTAGATTGGGCAGGTCCCAAAAAAGTCAACTAATTAATTCCACATCCCTGGATTAATTATTCAATTTAATAACGGTCAGGCTGTCGCCCTCTGCAACAGAACTGTCCTTAGGAGATCAGCAATATCATTACCATAGAATTATTTTTTAAGTCAGAAGTTTCTGAATGCCTAGGTATTTATAGTATATCACCCCTAGGCCTAAAAACAACCTACATTGACATAAGAGAAATGCCTGTTAGACAATTATAAAAAAATATTCAAAGAACTAATACAAGGATATTATCCTCCAAGTTAAAAATAGTTTAGTAGCCTCATGAACCCCATAACAAATATTGACACTACTAACTATTATCCCCATTATGAAACTATAGAGCCTGAAGATTGGAGTCTAGATGAATTATCAAATCGTATAGACTGGGACATACACACTTATATTGAAGGTATACAAATAGAAGGAGAATTATCAGCTACTATACATACAAATATATTTAACTACTTTTCTGATAGATGTGAACAGGATCTTCGCATAATTAGAATAAAACAGTTTATTTTGAAATCTACAAAACCTGTTGCAGGTGTCTTTCCAAGAGTAAGGCACTCCTTTAAAGGCCTCTAAAAAAAAAAAATGTTTGAATTTTTTCATGTGTGACACTGGTGCCACCTTGTGGCCAGAAAGTGAATATATTGAAGTTACTGCAATGTTTCAGTGGAACCATTGGCAACAGTCATGTGAATTCCCTGCAATAATAACAGACTCATATTTAGTATTAGACCTCCTACTGTATGCATTTATTAGGAACCTCCCACTGCGGAATTTAGGATATGAGTAATTGTAGGAAAGTACCATCTTGCCTGGCATGTTACCCCCATATTTCACTGTATATATGTTGTTTTAGTTGTATGTGTCACTGGGACCCTGCCAGCCAGGGCCCCTGTTCTCATAAGTGTGCCCTGTATGTGTTACCTGTGTTATGACTAACTGTCTCACTGAGGCTCTGCTATCCAGAACCTCATTGGTTATGCTCTCTCATTTCTTTCCAAATTGTCACTAACAGGCTAGTGACCAATTTTACCAATTTACATTGGCTTACTGTGTAGGAGGCTGGACTGGCTTGTAGTGAGTACCAAGGGGTACTTACACCTTGCACCAGGCCCAGGTATCCCTTATTAGTGTAGAGGGTGTCTAGCAGCTTAGGCTGATAGATAATGGTAGCTTAGCAGAGCAGCTTAGGCTGAACTAGGAGACGTGTGAAGCTACTACAGTACCACAAATGATTATGCACAATATCATAAGAAAACACAATACACAGTTATACTAAAAATAAAGGTACTTTATTTTTATGACAATATGCCAAAAGTATCTCAGTGAGTACCCTCAGTATGAGGATAAGAAATATACACAAGATATATGTACACAATACCAAAAATATGCAGTATAGTCTTAGAAAACAGTGCAAACAGTGTAAAATTACAATAGGATGCAATGTAGGCACATAGGGATAGGGGCAACACAGACCATATACTCCAAAAGTGGAATGTGAATCATGAATGGACCCCAAACCTATGTGACCTTGTAGAGGGTCGCTGGGACTATTAGAAAATAGCAAGGGTTAGAAAAATACCCCACCCCAAGACCCTGAAAAGTGAGTGCAAAGTGCACTGAAGTTCCCCTAAAGACACAGAAGTCGTGATAGAGGGAAAATGCAAGGAAAACACAAATCAGCAGTGCAACAACGATGGATTCCTGACTGAGGGTACCTGTGGAACAAGGGGACCAAGTCCAAAAGTCACAAGCAAGTCGGAGATGGGCAGATGCCCAAGAAATGCCAGCTGTTGGTGCAAAGAAGCTCTTACTAGGCTGAAGAACTGTGAATACTGCAGGAACGACAAGGGCTAGAGACATCCCCTTTGGAGGATGGATCCCCCACGCCTTGGAGAGTCGTGCAGAAGTGTTTTCCCGCCGGATGGACGCTAACAAGCCTTGCTAGCTGCAAATCATGCGTTTAACATTTTTGGATGCTGCTGTGGCCCAGGATGGACCAGGACGGTGCAAATTGGAACAAAAGGTAGAGGGGACGTCGAGCAAGAAAAGGAGCCCTCACAGCAGCAGGTAGCACCCAGAGAAGTGCCAGAAACAGGCAGTAAAAGGATGCGTGAAACGGTGCTCACCTGAAGTCACACAAAGGAGTCCCACGTTGCCGGAGAACAACTTAGGAAGTCGTGCAATGCAGGTTAGAGTGCCGGGGACCCCAGCTTCCGGGTGCACAAAGGATTTCTGCCGGAAGTGCACGGGAGATGGAGAAGTTGCAAAAGTCGCGAAAACCAACAATGCAGTCTGGCGTGGGGAGGCAAGGACTTACCTTCACCAAACTTGGACTGAAGAGTCACTGGACCGTGGGGGTCACTTGGACAGTATTGCTGGATTCGTGGGATCTCGCTCGTCGTCGTGAGAGGAGACCCAAGGGACCGTGATGCAGCTTTTTGGTGCCTGCGTTGGCAGGGGGAAGATTCCGTCGACCCACAGGAGATTTCTGTGAGAAGGTAGCCTCTTTCTAGCCTTGTTACCCCCACTTTTGGCCTGTTTGTGAGTGTATGTCAGGGTGTTTGTCACTGTTTTCACTGTCTCACTGGGATCCTGATAGCCAGGCCTCAGTGCTCATAGTGAAAACACCATGTTTTCAGTATGGTTGTTATGTGTCACTGGGATCCTGCTGGTCAGGACCCCAGTGCTCATAGGTTTGTGGCCTATATGTATGTGTCACTGGGACCCTGTCACACAGGGCCCCAGTGCTCATAGGTGTGCATGTGTATGTTCCCTGTGTGGTGCCTAACTGTCTCACTGAGGCTCTGCTAACCAGAACCTCAGTGGTTATGCTCTCTCATTACTTTCAAATTGTCACTGACAGGCTAGTGACCATTTTTACCAATTTACATTGGCTTACTGGAACACCCTTATAATTCCCTAGTATATGGTACTGAGGTACCCAGGATATTGGGGTTCCAGGAGATCCCTATGGGCTGCAGCATTTCTTTTGCCACCCATAGGGAGCTCTGACAATTCTTACACAGGCCTGCCACTGCAGCCTGAGTGAAATAACGTCCACGTTATTTCACAGCCATTTTACACTGCACTTAAGTAACTTATAAGTCACCTATATGTCTAACCTTTACCTGGTAAAGGTTAGGTGCAAAGTTACTTAGTGTGAGGGCACCCTGGCACTAGCCAAGGTGCCCCCACATTGTTCAGAGCCAATTCACTGAACTTTGTGAGTGCGGGGACACCATTACACGCGTGCACTACATATAGGTCACTACCTATATGTAGCTTCACCATGGTAACTCCGAATATGGCCATGTAACATGTCTATGATCATGGAATTGCCCCCTCTATGCCATCCTGGCATTGTTGGTACAATTCCATGATCCCAGTGGTCTGTAGCACAGACCCTGGTACTGCCAGACTGCCCTTCCTGGGGTTTCACTGCAGCTGCTGCTGCTGCCAACCCCTCAGACAGGCAGCTGCCCTCCTGGGGTCCAGCCAGGCCTGGCCCAGGATGGCAGAACAAAGAACTTCCTCTGAGAGAGGGTGTGACACCCTCTCCCTTTGGAAAATGGTGTGAAGGCAGGGGAGGAGTAGCCTCCCCCAGCCTCTGGAAATGCTTTGTTGGGCACAGATGTGCCCAATTCTGCATAAGCCAGTCTACACCGGTTCAGGGACCCCTTAGCCCCTGCTCTGGCGCGAAACTGGACAAAGGAAAGGGGAGTGACCACTCCCCTGACCTGCACCTCCCCTGGGAGGTGTCCAGAGCTCCTCCAGTGTGCTCCAGACCTCTGCCATCTTGGAAACAGAGGTGCTGCTGGCACACTGGACTGCTCTGAGTGGCCAGTGCCACCAGGTGACGTCAGAGACTCCTTGTGATAGGCTCCTTCAGGTGTTAGTAGCCTTTCCTCTCTCCTAGGTAGCCAAACCCTCTTTTCTGGCTATTTAGGGTCTCTGTCTCTGGGGAAACTTTAGATAACGAATGCATGAGCTCAGCCGAGTTCCTCTGCATCTCCCTCTTCACCTTCTGATAAGGAAACGACCGCTGACCGCGCTGGAAGCCTGCAAACCTGCAACATAGTAGCAAAGACGACTACTGCAACTCTGTAACGCTGATCCTGCCGCCTTCTCGACTGTTTTCCTGCTTGTGCATGCTGTGGGGGTAGTCTGCCTCCTCTCTGCACCAGAAGCTCCGAAGAAATCTCCCGTGGGTCGACGGAATCTTCCCCCTGCAACCGCAGGCACCAAAAAGCTGCATTACCGGTCCCTTGGGTCTCCTCTGAGCACGACGAGCGAGGTCCCTCGAATCCAGCGACACCGTCCAAGTGACCCCCACAGTCCAGTGACTCTTCAGCCCAAGTTTGGTGGAGGTAAGTCCTTGCCTCACCTCGCTGGGCTGCATTGCTGGGAACCGCGACTTTGCAAGCTACTCCGGCCCCTGTGCACTTCCGGCGGAAATCCTTCGTGCACAGCCAAGCCTGGGTCCACGGCACTCTAACCTGCATTGCACGACTTTCTAAGTTGGTCTCCGGCGACGTGGGACTCCTTTGTGCAACTTCGGCGAGCACCGTTTCACGCATCCTCGTAGTGCCTGTTTCTGGCACTTCTCCGGTGCTACCTGCTTCAGTGAGGGCTCTTTGTCTTGCACGACGTCCCTTCTCTCTGCAGGTCCAATTTGCGACCTCCTGGTCCCTGCTGGGCCCCAGCAGCGTCCAAAAACGCCAAACGCATGATTTGCGTGTAGCAAGGCTTGTTGGCGTCCATCCGGCGGGAAAACACTTCTGCACGACTCTCACAGGTGGGGTGGATTCATCCTCCAAAGGGGAAGTCTCTAGCCCTTGTCGTTCCTGCAGTATTCACAGTTCTTCAGCCTAGTAAGAGCTTCTTTGCACCAACCGCTGGCATTTCTTGGGCATCTGCCCATCTCCGAGCTGCTTGTGACTTTTGGACTTGGTCCCCTTGTTCCACAGGTACCCTCAGTCAGGAATCCATCGTTTTTGCATTGCTGATTTGTGTTTTCCTTGCATTTTCCCTCTAACACGACTATTTTGTCCTTAGGGGAACTTTAGTGCACTTTGCACTCACTTTTCAGGGTCTTGGGGAGGGTTATTTTGCTAACTCTCACTATTTTCTAATAGTCCCAGCGACCCTCTACAAGGTCACATAGGTTTGGGGTCCATTCGTGGTTCGCATTCCACTTTTGGAGTATATGGTTTGTGTTGCCCCTATCCCTATGTTTCCCCATTGCATCCTGTTGTAACTATACATTGTTTGCACTGTTTTCTAAGACTATACTGCATATTTTTGCTATTGTGTATATATATCTTGTGTATATTTCCTATCCTCTCACTGAGGGTACACTCTAAGATACTTTGGCATATTGTCATAAAAATAAAGTACCTTTATTTTTAGTATAACTGTGTATTGTGTTTTCTTATGATATTGTGCATATGACACTAAGTGGTACTGTAGTAGCTTCACACGTCTCCTAGTTCAGCCTAAGCTGCTCTGCTAAGCTACCATTATCTATCAGCCTAAGCTGCTAGACACCCTATACACTAATAAGGGATAACTGGGCCTGGTGCAAGGTGCAAGTACCCCTTGGTACTCACTACAAGCCAGTCCAGCCTCCTACATTGGTTGTGCAGCGACGGGATAAGTGCTTTGAGACTACTTACCACTCTTGTCATTGTACTTTTCATAAGAGAAAAATATACAAAACAAGGTCAGTGTATATACACATAGCCAAAAAGTTTTGCATTTCCTCTTTTCACTCTTTTCTAAGTGCTGAAAAGTACTTCTAAACTTTCAAAAAGTTCTTAAAAAGTTTTAAAAGTTTTTTTTTCTATCTTTCCAAAAAGTTCTGAAAACTTTTTTATCTTTTACTATCACTTTAACTCTCTCTAAAAAATGTCTGGCACAGGCCAAAAAGTTGAACTGTCCAAACTTGCATATGATCACCTTAGCTGGAAAGGAGCAAGGAGTCTCTGCATAGAGAGAGGTTTGAGTGTAGGGAAGAATCCTTCCTTAGAACTGTTAATTAATATGCTTAGAGTACAGGATAAGGCCATAAGTGCCCAATCTGTAGAAAAAGTAGCTAATGGTTCTCAATCTGATCCAGGGACTCCCCCAGGAAAAGGTTCAGGAAAGAAACTTCTCAGCCTGCCCATTACTAGACAGTCTAGCATAGTTGGTACAGAGGTTGAATCACATCATACTGATGATGTGCTCTCACATTATACTGGTAGCCAAGCTGTTAGGGTGCCCTCTGTAAGGGACAGGTCTCCTTCTGTTCATTCCCATCATACCTCTGTATCTAGAAATGTCCCTCCCACCCACCCTGATGACAGATTGTTAGAAAGGGAGCTCAATAGATTGAGAGTGGAGCAAACCAGACTGAAGCTCAAGAAGCAACAGCTGGATTTGGATAGACAGTCTTTAGAAATAGAGAGGGAAAGACAGAAGATGGGTTTAGATACCCATGGTGGCAGCAGCAGTATTCCCCATAGTCATCCTGCAAAAGAGCATGATTCCAGGAATCTGCATAAGATAGTTCCCCCTTACAAGGAGGGGGATGACATTAACAAGTGGTTTGCTGCACTTGAGAGGGCCTGTGCTGTACAGGATGTCCCTCAAAAGCAGTGGGCTGCTATCCTATGGCTATCATTTAGTGGAAAAGGTAGGGATAGGCTCCTTACTGTAAAAGAAAATGATGCCAATAATTTCCAAGTTCTTAAGAATGCACTCCTGGATGGTTATGGCTTAACCACTGAACAGTACAGGATAAAGTTCAGAGAGACCAAAAAGGAGTCTTCACAAGACTGGGTTGATTTCATTGACCATTCAGTGAAGGCCTTGGAGGGGTGGTTACATGGCAGTAAAGTTACTGATTATGAAAGCCTGTATAACACAATCCTGAGAGAGCATATACTTAATAATTGTGTGTCTGATTTGTTGCACCAGTACCTGGTAGACTCTGATCTGACCTCTCCCCAAGAATTGGGAAAGAAGGCAGACAAATGGGTCAGAACAAGGGTGAACAGAAAAGTTCATACAGGGGGTGACAAGGATGGCAATAAGAAGAAAGATGGTGAAAAATCTCAAGGTAAGCATGGGGATAAGGGTAAAACCAAAGATCCCACTTCAAATCTTAAACACTCTTCAGAGGGTGGGGATAAAACAAATTCTTCCTCTTCTTCCCAACCTGCACACATTAAAAAGCCTTGGTGCTTTGTGTGTAAAAATAGAGGCCATAGGCCAGGGGATAAGTCCTGTCCAGGTAAACCCCCTGAGCCTACCACCACTAATACATCAAGCTCTAGTGCCCCTAGCAGTAGTGGTACTAGTGGTGGGACTGCTGGCAACAGTCAAGCAAAGGGTGTAGTTGGGTTCACTTATGGGTCCATAGTGGAAACTGATGTACTCAGTCCCAAGACAGTTTCTGTCACACCTAGTGGCATTGGCCTTGCCACACTGGCTGCTTGTCCCCTTACAATGGATAAGTACAGGCAGACAGTTTCAATAAATGGTGTTGAGGCCTTGGCCTACAGGGACACAGGTGCCAGTTTCACTTTGGTGACTGAAAACCTAGTGCCTCCTGAACAACACATCATTGGACAACAGTATAAGATTATTGATGTCCATAACTCCACTAAGTTTCTTCCCTTAGCTATAATTCAGTTTAGTTGGGGTGGAGTTACTGGCCCTAAGCAGGTGGTGGTATCACCTAGCTTACCTGTAGACTGTCTCTTAGGTAATGACCTAGAGGCCTCAGGTTGGGCTGATGTAGAGTTTTATGCCCATGCAGCCATGCTGGGCATCCCTGAGGAATTGTTCCCTCTCATTTCAAGTGAAATGAAAAAGCAAAGGAGAGAAGGCCTGAAAACTCAGGATCCCTCTCCATCAACAGGTAAAAAGGGTATCACAGTATCCCCTAACCACCCTACCATTCAGGATACTATTCCTGTGGTGGGAGAAACCTCTCCTGGGGTGGCACCTGTTCCAAGGGAATCATCAGCTGTCAAAGCTGGACTCCCTGAGGTGGAAGTACCTCTCTGTGGGATAACTAACATTGGTGAGAAAAACAGCACCATTTTAGTTAACATGGAGCATCCCTCCAACCCTCCCAGAGAAACTTTAGTGCAGAAACCCTGCACTACCTCACAACACTTAGGACAGCATCCCTGCCCTAGTGTGGAGCTCATAGGACAGCATCCCTGCCCTGCTCCAACTCAAGAGAAACAGCATCCCTGTTCTCTCTTCCAGCCAGATGGACAACGTTTTTGCCCAGCTATGGCTTTTCTGAGACAGCATCCCTGTCTGGCATTTCCATCACTACAAATAGGTTCAGTGGACAATTCCCACTGCTCGAAACTAAAACTTACTGATAGAAACTCTGAAAATACATCTTCACATTGTTGCTTAGCTAAAAAACTTCAAACAGGGTGGTTTACATCCCCACAGGGAAGTAACCATATAGTGGATGATAAAGGGAGTAACCAGTCTATTGCAGAGCTACTCTCTACTTATCACCACTGAGACAATAAAGTCTCAACTGGCCAAGGTTAGCCTTATTGTCCTTCGTTTGGGGGGGGGTTTTGTGAGAAGGTAGCCTCTTTCTAGCCTTGTTACCCCCACTTTTGGCCTGTTTGTGAGTGTATGTCAGGGTGTTTGTCACTGTTTTCACTGTCTCACTGGGATCCTGATAGCCAGGCCTCAGTGCTCATAGTGAAAACACCATGTTTTCAGTATGGTTGTTATGTGTCACTGGGATCCTGCTGGTCAGGACCCCAGTGCTCATAGGTTTGTGGCCTATATGTATGTGTCACTGGGACCCTGTCACACAGGGCCCCAGTGCTCATAGGTGTGCATGTGTATGTTCCCTGTGTGGTGCCTAACTGTCTCACTGAGGCTCTGCTAACCAGAACCTCAGTGGTTATGCTCTCTCATTACTTTCAAATTGTCACTGACAGGCTAGTGACCATTTTTACCAATTTACATTGGCTTACTGGAACACCCTTATAATTCCCTAGTATATGGTACTGAGGTACCCAGGATATTGGGGTTCAAGGAGATCCCTATGGGCTGCAGCATTTCTTTTGCCACCCATAGGGAGCTCTGACAATTCTTACACAGGCCTGCCACTGCAGCCTGAGTGAAATAACGTCCACGTTATTTCACAGCCATTTTACACTGCACTTAAGTAACTTATAAGTCACCTATGTGTCTAACCTTTACCTGGTAAAGGTTAGGTGCAAAGTTACTTAGTGTGAGGGCACCCTGGCACTAGCCAAGGTGCCCCCACATTGTTCAGAGCCAATTCACTGAACTTTGTGAGTGCGGGGACACCATTACACGCGTGCACTACATATAGGTCACTACCTATATGTAGCTTCACCATGGTAACTCCGAATATGGCCATGTAACATGTCTATGATCATGGAATTGCCCCCTCTATGCCATCCTGGCATTGTTGGTACAATTCCATGATCCCAGTGGTCTGTAGCACAGACCCTGGTACTGCCAGACTGCCCTTCCTGGGGTTTCACTGCAGCTGCTGCTGCTGCCAACCCCTCAGACAGGCAGCTGCCCTCCTGGGGTCCAGCCAGGCCTGGCCCAGGATGGCAGAACAAAGAACTTCCTCTGAGAGAGGGTGTGACACCCTCTCCCTTTGGAAAATGGTGTGAAGGCAGGGGAGGAGTAGCCTCCCCCAGCCTCTGGAAATGCTTTGTTGGGCACAGATGTGCCCAATTCTGCATAAGCCAGTCTACACCGGTTCAGGGACCCCTTAGCCCCTGCTCTGGCGCGAAACTGGACAAAGGAAAGGGGAGTGACCACTCCCCTGACCTGCACCTCCCCTGGGAGGTGTCCAGAGCTCCTCCAGTGTGCTCCAGACCTCTGCCATCTTGGAAACAGAGGTGCTGCTGGCACACTGGACTGCTCTGAGTGGCCAGTGCCACCAGGTGATGTCAGAGACTCCTTGTGATAGGCTCCTTCAGGTGTTAGTAGCCTTTCCTCTCTCCTAGGTAGCCAAACCCTCTTTTCTGGCTATTTAGGGTCTCTGTCTCTGGGGAAACTTTAGATAACGAATGCATGAGCTCAGCCGAGTTCCTCTGCATCTCCCTCTTCACCTTCTGATAAGGAAACGACCGCTGACCGCGCTGGAAGCCTGCAAACCTGCAACATAGTAGCAAAGACGACTACTGCAACTCTGTAACGCTGATCCTGCCGCCTTCTCGACTGTTTTCTTGCTTGTGCATGCTGTGGGGGTAGTCTGCCTCCTCTCTGCACCAGAAGCTCCGAAGAAATCTCCCGTGGGTCGACGGAATCTTCCCCCTGCAACCGCAGGCACCAAAAAGCTGCATTACCGGTCCCTTGGGTCTCCTCTCAGCACGACGAGCGAGGTCCCTCGAATCCAGCGACACCGTCCAAGTGACCCCCACAGTCCAGTGACTCTTCAGCCCAAGTTTGGTGGAGGTAAGTCCTTGCCTCACCTCGCTGGGCTGCATTGCTGGGAACCGCGACTTTGCAAGCTACTCCGGCCCCTGTGCACTTCCGGTGGAAATCCTTTGTGCACAGCCAAGCCTGGGTCCACGGCACTCTAACCTGCATTGCACGACTTTCTAAGTTGGTCTCCGGCGACGTGGGACTCCTTTGTGCAACTTCGGCGAGCACCGTTTCACGCATCCTCGTAGTGCCTGTTTCTGGCACTTCTCCGGGTGCTACCTGCTTCAGTGAGGGCTCTTTGTCTTGCTCGACGTCCCTTCTCTCTGCAGGTCCAATTTGCGACCTCCTGGTCCCTGCTGGGCCCCAGCAGCGTCCAAAAACGCCAAACGCACGATTTGCGTGTAGCAAGGCTTGTTGGCGTCCATCCGGCGGGAAAACACTTCTGCACGACTCTCACAGGCGGGGGGGATCCATCCTCCAAAGGGGAAGTCTCTAGCCCTTGTCGTTCCTGCAGTATTCACAGTTCTTCAGCCTAGTAAGAGCTTCTTTGCACCAACCGCTGGCATTTCTTGGGCATCTGCCCATCTCCGAGCTGCTTGTGACTTTTGGACTTGGTCCCCTTGTTCCACAGGTACCCTCAGTCAGGAATCCATCGTTTTTGCATTGCTGATTTGTGTTTTCCTTGCATTTTCCCTCTAACACGACTATTTTGTCCTTAGGGGAACTTTAGTGCACTTTGCACTCACTTTTCAGGGTCTTGGGGAGGGTTATTTTGCTAACTCTCACTATTTTCTAATAGTCCCAGCGACCCTCTACAAGGTCACATAGGTTTGGGGTCCATTCGTGGTTCGCATTCCACTTTTGGAGCATATGGTTTGTGTTGCCCCTATCCCTATGTTTCCCCATTGCATCCTGTTGTAACTATACATTGTTTGCACTGTTTTCTAAGACTATACTGCATATTTTTGCTATTGTGTATATATATCTTGTGTATATTTCCTATCCTCTCACTGAGGGTACACTCTAAGATACTTTGGCATATTGTCATAAAAATAAAGTACCTTTATTTTTAGTATAACTGTGTATTGTGTTTTCTTATGATATTGTGCATATGACACTAAGTGGTACTGTAGTAGCTTCACACGTCTCCTAGTTCAGCCTAAGCTGCTCTGCTAAGCTACCATTATCTATCAGCCTAAGCTGCTAGACACCCTATACACTAATAAGGGATAACTGGGCCTGGTGCAAGGTGCAAGTACCCCTTGGTACTCACTACAAGCCAGTCCAGCCTCCTACAATTTCTTCGCAGCTTCTGATGCAGAGAGGAGGCAGACTACCCCCACAGGATGCACACCAAGAAAAACAGTCGAGAAGGCAGCAGGAGCGGCGTTACAATGTTGCAGTAGTCGTCTTAGCTACTTTGTTGCAGTTTTGCAGGCTTCCAGCGCGGTCAGCAGTCGATTTCTTGGCAGAAGGTGAAGAGGGAGATGCAGAGGAACTCTGATGAGCTCTTGCATTCGTTATCTGAGGAATCCCCAAAGAAAGAGACCCTAAATATCCAGAAAAGAGGGTTTGGCTACTTAGGACAAAGGATAGGCTAGCAACACCTGAAGGAGCCTATCAGAAGGAGTCTCTGACGTCAGCAGAGGGCACTGGCCACTCAGAGCAGTCCAGTGTGCCAGCAGCACCTCTGTTTCCAAGATGGCAGAGGTCTGGAGCACACTGGAGGAGCTCTGGGCACCTCCCAGGGGAGGTGCAGGTCAGGGGAGTGGTCACTCCCCTTTCCTTTGTCCAGTTTCGCGCCCAGGCAAGGCTGAGGGGTCCCTGAACCGGTGTAAACTGGCTTATGCAGAATTGGGCACCTCTGTGCCCAACAAAGCATTTCCAGAGGCTGGGGGAGGCTACTCCTCCCCTGCCTTCACACCATTTTCCAAAGGGAGAGGGTGTAACACCCCCTCTCTGAGGAAGTCCTTTGTTCTTCCATCCTGGGCCAGGCCTGGCTGGACCCCAGGAGGGCAGAAGCCTGTCTGTGGGGTTGGCAGCAGCTGCAGTGTAACCCCAGAAAAGGCAGTTTGGCAGTACCAGGGTCTGTGCTACAGACCACTGGGAGCATGGAATTGTGCCAACTATGCCAGGATGGTATAGAGGGGGCAATTCCATGATCTTAGACATGTTACATGGCCATATTCGGAGTTACCATTGTGAAGCTACACATAGGTAGTGACCTATGTGTAGTGCACGCATATAATGGTGTCTCCAGCACTCACAAAGTCGGGGAATTTGCCCTGAACAATGTGGGGGCACCTTGGCTAGTGCCAGGGTGCCCACACACTAAGTAACTTTGCACCTAACCTTTACCAGGTAAAGGTTAGACATATAGGTGACTTATAAGTTACTTAAGTGCAGTGTAAAATGGCTGTGAAATAACGTGGACGTTATTTCACTCAGGCTGCAGTGGCAGGCCTGTGTAAGAATTGTCAGAGCTCCCTATGGGTGGCAAAAGAAATGCTGCAGCCCATAGGGATCTCCTGGAACCCCAATACCCTGGGTACCTCAGTACCATATACTAGGGAATTATAAGGGTGTTCCAGTAAGCCAATGTGAATTGGTAAAATTGGTCACTAGCCTGTTAGTGACAATTTAAAAGTAATGAGAGAGAATAACCACTGAGGTTCTGGTTAGCAGAGCCTCAGTGAGACAGTTAGGCACCACACAGGGAACACATACATGCACACCTATGAGCACTGGGGTCCTGTGTGACAGTGTCGCAGTGACACATACATATAGGCCACAACCTTATGAGCACTGGGGTCCTGACTAGCAGGGTCCCAGTGACACATAACAAACATAATGAAAACATAGTGTTTTCACTATGAGCACTGGGGCCTAGCCATCAGGATCCCAGTGAGACAGTGAAAACAGTGACAAACATCCTGACATACACTCACAAACAGGACAAAAGTGGGGGTAACAAGGCTAGAAAGAGGCTACCTTCTCACACAACCCCCCCCCAAACGAAGGGCAATAAGGCTAACCTTGGCCAGTTGAGACTTTATTGTCTAAGTGGTGATAAGTAGAGAGTAGCTCTGCAATAGACTGGTTACTCCCTTTATCATCCACTATATGGTTACTTCCCTGTGAGGATGTAAACCACCCTGTTTGAAGTTTTGTAGCTAAGCAACAATGTGAAGATGTATTTTCAGAGTTTCTATCAGTAAGTTTTAGTTTAGAGCAGTGGGAATTGTCCACTGAACCTATTTGTAGTGATGGAAATGCCAGACAGGGATGCTGTCTCAGAAAAGCCATAGCTGGGCAAAAACTTTGTCCATATGGCTGGAAGAGAGAACAGGGATGCTGTTTCTCTTGAGTTGGAGCAGGGCAGGGATGCTGTCCTATGAGCTCCACACTAGGGCAGGGATGCTGTCCTAAGTGTTGTGAGGCAGTGCAGGGTTTCTGCACTAAAGTTTCTCTGGGAGGGTTGGAGGGATGCTCCATGTTAACTAAAATGGTGCTCTTTTTGTCACCAATGTTAGTTATCCCACAGAGAGGTACTTCTACCTCAGGGAGTCCAGCTTTGCCAGCTGATGATTCCCTTGGAACAGGTGCCACCCCAGGAGAGGTTTCTCCCACCACAGGAATGATATCCTGAATGGTAGGGTGGTTAGGGGATACTGTGATACCCTTTTTACCTGTTGATGGAGAGGGATCCTGAGTTTTCAGGCCTTCTCTCCTTTGCTTTTTCATTTCAGTAGAAATGAGAGGGAACAATTCCTCAGGGATGCCCAGCATGGCTGCATGGGCATAAAACTCTACATCAGCCCAACCTGAGGCCTCTAGGTCATTACCTAAGAGACAGTCTACAGGTAAGCTAGGTGATACCACCACCTGCTTAGGGCCAGTAACTCCACCCCAACTAAACTGAATTATAGCTAAGGGAAGAAACTTAGTGGAGTTATGGACATCAATAATCTTATACTGTTGTCCAATGATGTGTTGATCAGGGTGCACTAGGTTTTCAGTCACCAAAGTGATACTGGCACCTGTGTCCCTGTAGGCCAAGGCCTCAACACCATTTATTGAAACTGTCTGCCTGTACTTATCCATTGTAAGGGGACAAGCAGCCAGTGTGGCAAGGCCAATGCCACTAGGTGAGACAGAAACTGTCTTGGGAGTGACTACCCCAGTTTCTACTATGGACCCAAAAGTGAACCCAACTACACCCTTAACTTGACTGTTGCCAGCAGTCCCACCACTAGTACCACTACTGCTAGGGGCACTAGAGCTTGATGTATTAGTGGTGGTAGGCTCAGGGGGTTTACCTGGACAGGACTTATCCCCTGGCCTATGGCCTCTGTTTTTACACACAAAGCACCAAGGCTTTATTATGTGTGCAGGTTGAGAAGAAGAGGAAGAATTAGTTTTATCCCCACCCTCTGAAGAGTGTTTAAGATTTGAAGTGGGATCTTTGGTTTTACCCTTATCCCCATGCTTATCTTGAGATTTTTCACCATCTTTCTTCTTATTGCCATCTTTGTCACCCCCTGTATGAACTTTTCTGTTCACCCTTGTTCTGACCTATTTGTCTGCCTTCTTTCCCAATTCTTGGGGAGAGGTCAGATCAGAGTCTACCAGGTACTGGTGCAACAAATCAGACACACAATTATTAAGAATATGCTCTCTCAGGATTGTGTTATACAGGCTTTCATAATCAATAACTTTACTGCCATGTAACCACCCCTCCAAGGCCTTCACTGAATGGTCAATGAAATCAACCCAGTCTTGTGAAGACTCCTTTTTGGTTTCTCTGAACTTTATCCTGTATTGTTCAGTGGTTAAGCCATAACCATCCAGGAGTGCATTCTTAAGAACTGTAAAATTATTGGCATCACTTTCTTTCACAGTAAGGAGCCTATCCCTACCTTTTCCACTAAATGATAGCCATAGGATAGCAGCCCACTGCCTTTGAGGGACATCCTGTACAACACAGGCCCTCTCAAGTGCAGCAAACCACTTGTTAATGTCATCCCCCTCCTTATAAGGGGGAACTATCTTGTGCAGATTCCTGGAATCATGCTCTTTTGCAGGATGACTATGGGGAATACTGCTGCTGCCACCATGGGTATCTAAACCCAACTTCTGTCTTTCCTTCTCTAATTCAAAAGACTGTCTATCCAAATCCAGCTGTTGCTTTTTAAGCTTCAGTCTGGTTTGTTCCACCCTCAACTTATTGAGTTCCCTCTCTAACATTCTGTCATCAGGGTTGGTGGGAGGGACATTCCTAGAAACAGAGGTATGATGGGAATGAACAGAAGGAGACCTGTCCCTTACAGAAGCCACCCTAACAGCTTGGTTAACAGAAACATTACTACCAGTATGGTGAGAATACATGCTTTTGCTATGATGTGAGACAACACTATTTGTATGGTGTGGCTCATCATCATTCCCAACTATGCTAGACTGTCTAGTAATGGGCAGGCTAGGAAGTTTCTTTCCTGAATCTTTTCCTGGGGGAGACCCTGAATCAGATTGAGAACTATTAGGTACTTTTTCAACAGATGAGGTACCTATGGCCTTATCCTGTTCTCTAAGCATGTTAAGTAACAGTTCCAAGGAAGGATTCTTCCCTACACTCAAACCTCTCCCTATACAGAGACTCCTTGCTCTTTTCCAGCTAAGGTTGTCATATGCAAGTTTGGACAGATGAACATTTTGGCCTGTGCCAGACATTTTTAGAGAGAAAAAGTGATAGAAAAAGAGAAAAAAGTTTTCAGAACTTTTTTGAAAGACAGAAAAAACTTTTTAAACTTTTAAGAACTTTTTGAAAGTTTAGAAGTACTTTTCAGCACTTAGAAAAGAGTGAAAAGAGGAAATGCAAAACTTTTTGGCTATGTGTATATACACTGACCTTGTTTTGTATATTTTTCTCTTATGAAAAGTACAATGACAAGAGTGGTAAGTAGTCTCAAAGCACTTATCCCACCACTGCACAACCAATGTAGGAGGCTGGACTGGCTTGTAGTGAGTACCAAGGGGTACTTGCACCTTGCACCAGGCCCAGTTATCCCTTATTAGTGTATAGGGTGTCTAGCAGCTTAGGCTGATAGATAATGGTAGCTTAGCAGAGCAGCTTAGGCTGAACTAGGAGACGTGTGAAGCTACTACAGTACCACTTAGTGTCATATGCACAATATCATAAGAAAACACAATACACAGTCATACTAAAAATAAAGGTACTTTATTTTTATGACAATATGCCAAAGTATCTTAGAGTGTACCCTCAGTGAGAGGATAGGAAATATACACAAGATATATATACACAATAGCAAAAATATGCAGTATAGTCTTAGAAAACAGTGCAAACAATGTATAGTTACAATAGGATGCAATGGGGAAACATAGGGATAGGGGCAACACAAACCATATACTCCAAAAGTGGAATGCGAACCACGAATGGACCCCAAACCTATGTGACCTTGTAGAGAGTCGCTGGGACTATTAGAACATAGTGAGAGTTAGAAAAATAACCCTCTTCAAGACCCTGAAAAGTGAGTGCAAAGTGCACTAAAGTTCCCCTAAGGACAAAGAAGTCGTGTTAGAGGAATAATGCAGGAAAGACACAAACCAGCAATGCAACAACTGTGGATTTCCAATCTAGGGTACCTGTGGAACAAGGGGACCAAGTCCAAAAGTCACAAGCAAGTCGGAGATGGGCAAATGCCCAGGAAATGCCAGCTGCGGGTGTAAAGAAGCTTCTACTGGACAGAAGAAGCTGAGGTTTCTGCAAGAACGAAAAGGGCTAGAGACTTCCCCTTTGGTGGACGGATCCCACTTGCCGTGGAGAGTTGTGCAGAAGTATTTTCCCGCCGAAAGAACGCCAACAAGCCTTGTTAGCTGCAAATCGTGCAGTTAGCGTTTTTGGATGCTGCTGAGGCCCAGGAGGGACCAGGAGGTCGCAAATTGGACCAGCAGAGAGAGGGGACATCGAGCAAGACAAGGATCCCTCTCTGGAGCCGGTAGCACCCGGAGAAGTGCCAAAAACAGGCACTACAAGGATGCGTGAAACAGTGCTCGCCGAAGTTGCACAAAGGAGTCCCCTGTCGCCGGAGACCAACTTAGAAAGTGGTGCAATGCAGGTTAGAGTGCCGTGGACCCAGGCTTGGCTGTGCACAAAGGATTTCCGCCGGAAGTGCACAGGGGCCGGAGTAGCTGCAAAGTCGCGGTTCCCAGCAATGCAGCCCAGCGAGGTGAGGCAAGGACTTACCTCCACCAAACTTGGACTGAAGAGTCACTGGACTGTGGGGGTCACTTGGACAGAGTCGCTGGATTCGAGGGACCTCGCTCGTTGTGCTGAGAGGAGACCCAAGGGACTGGTAATGCAGCTTTTTGGTGCCTGCGGTTGCAGGGGGAAGATTCCGTCGACCCACGGGAGATTTCTTCGGAGCTTCTGGTGCAGAGAGGAGGCAGACTACCCCCACAGCATGCACAAGCAGGAAAACAGTCGAGAAGGCGGCAGGATCAGCGTTACAGAGTTGCAGTAGTCGTCTTTGCTACTATGTTGCAGGTTTGCAGGCTTCCAGCGCGGTCAGCAGTTGTTTCCTTATCAGGAGGTGAAGAGAGAGATGCAGAGGAACTCGGCTGAGCTCATGCATTCGTTATCTAAAGTTTCCCCAGAGACAGAGACCCTAAATAGCCAGAAAAGAGGGTTTGGCTACCTAGGAGAGAGGACAGGCTACTAACACCTGAAGGAGCCTATCAGCAGGAGTCTCTGACGTCACCTGGTGGCACTGGCCACTCAGAGCAGTCCAGTGTGCCATCAGCACCTCTGTTTCCAAGATGGCAGAGGTCTGGAGCACACTGGAGGAGCTCTGGACACCTCCCAGGGGAGGTGCAGGTCAGGGGAGTGGTCACTCCCCTTTCCTTTGTCCAGTTTCGCGCCAGAGCAGGGGCTAAGGGGTCCCTGAACCAGTGTAGACTGGCTTATGCAGAATTGGGCACATCTGTGCCCAAGAAAGCATTTCCAGAGGCTGGGGGAGGCTACTCCTCCCCTGCCTCCACACCATTTTCCAAAGGGAGAGGGTGTCACACCCTCTCTCAGAGGAAGTTCTTTGTTCTGCCATCCTGGGCCAGGCCTGGCTGGACCCCAGGAGGGCAGGTGCCTGTCTGAGGGGTTGGCAGCAGCAGCAGCTGCAGTGAAACCCCAGGAAGGGCAGTTTGGCAGTACCAGGGTCTGTGCTACAGACCACTGGGATCATGGGATTGTGCCAACTATGCCAGGATGGCATAGAGGGGGCAATTCCATGATCATAGACATGTTACATGGCCATATTCGGAGTTACCATTGTGAAGCTACATATAGGTAGTGACCTATATGTAGTGCACGCGAGTAATGGTGTCCCCGCACTCACAAAGTTCAGGGAATTGGCTCTGAACAATGTGGGGGCACCTTGGCTAGTTCCAGGGTGCCCTCACACTAAGTAACTTTGCACCTAACCTTTACCAGGTAAAGGTTAGACATATAGGTGACTTATAAGTTACTTAAGTGCAGTGTAAAATGGCTGTGAAATAACGTGGACGTTATTTCACTCAGGCTGCAGTGGCAGGCCTGTGTAAGAATTGTCAGAGCTCCCTATGGGTGGCAAAAGAAATGCTGCAGCCCATAGGGATCTCCTGGAACCCCAATACCCTGGGTACCTCAGTACCATATACTAGGGAATTATAAGGGTGTTCCAGTAAGCCAATGTGAATTGGTAAAATTGGTCACTAGCCTGTTAGTGACAATTTAAAAGTAATGAGAAAGCATAACCACTGAGGTTCTGGTTAGCAGAGCCTCAGTGAGACAGTTAGGCACCACACAGGGAACACATACATGCACACATATGAGCACTGGGGTCCTGTGTGACAGGGTCCCAGTGACACATACATATAGGCCACAACCTTATGAGCACTGGGGTCCTGACTAGCAGGGTCCCAGTGACACATAACAAACATACTGAAAACATAGTGTTTTCACTATGAGCACTGGGGCCTAGCCATCAGGATCCCAGTGAGACAGTGAAAACAGTGACAAACATCCTGACATACACTCACAAACAGGCCAAAAGTGGGGGTAACAAGGCTAGAAAGAGGCTACTTTCTCACACATGTGGGCCTATTTCCATGGTGGAACACCATGGAATAAGACCAAAGGTGCCCTCCCCAGCCCTAGGGACACCCCCACCCACACCAGAGGGACACCTGAGAATGGGGGACCCCATCCGAGCTAAGTATAGGTAAGTACAGGTAAGTATTTTTTTTCCTAAAGTGCCATTGGGGGTCCTGAAATAACCCCCCCTACATAGCACTGGGTGCAATGGCCATGCCCAGGTGATCCTGGTCCCCTGTGCTGGCCATTGGGGTGGTGAGCATGACTCCTGTATTTTCTAAGACAGTAGTCATGTGGTATGGATGGTTTTGTGTCAGAAAATGGCACTAGGCTGGTAAGAGTCATTTCTTTTTTTACTCTAACCTGCCTAACATCATTTTTTGTGCAAAACACCCTTCTTTCATACCTCCAGCCCCACCCGGCTAACATCATTTTTTTACGCCATCCTACCCTTTGCACCGGCTTGCACCATTCTATAAATATGGTGCCCGGCTGGTGCTCAGAATTGGTGCAAGCTAGTGCTAAACGTTTTCGTGCAAAACTGCGTTAGTGCAGTTTTTCAATAAAAAGTATAAATCAGGGCCTAAGTCTTCTTCTTTTCTCAACTTTATTGTACATTTTTCAGTCAATATGGCCCTCATTATGAACACGGCAGTAAACATCGTTGACCGATGTGGTGACGGCGAACAGAAGACCGCCATTGACGGTGAACAGAAACCCACCATATAATGATGCAAAAATCAGAAACGACAAAAATCTCCCTGCCACCAGTCACCACCAGGACCTTGTCAGCAGAAATGCTGGGCCTCCCACCCCGCTACCGGTGAGCACACAAATCCCCCATCCTCCAAATAATGAAGCACAAATCACTTCGACGGTCAGTGGAAGCCGAACGACCATTGGCGGTAAAACCGCCACAGGCGGCGAGGAGAAGCATCAGTAAGAAATGCATACATTGGCAAGTTTGAAACCCACACACCTGACACACATCCACAACACTAGAAAACACTCACAGACACACCCCACAATCCTTTGCATCACCAATAGGAGAAGCCAGACGGACAACACTACAGGCAGACACTGAACGCCACAACACACAACTCACACACCCAACTACTGTAGGAGCCTGGCCTGGTTTGTACCAAGGGGTACTTACACTCTGCACTAGGTCCAGTTATCCCTTAATAGTGTAGAAGAGGTGTCTAGCAGCTTAGGCTTATAGAAAAGGTAGCTTAGCAGAGCAGCTTAGACTGAACTAGGAGACGTGTGAAGCTCCTACTATACCACTGGTGACATATGCACAATATCATAAGAAAACACAATACACAGATATACTAAAAATAAAGGTACTTTATTTTTATGACAATATACCAAAGTATCTCAGTGAGTACCCTCAGTATGAGGATAGCAAATATACACAAGATATATGTACACAATACCAAAATATGCAGTAATAGCAATAGAAAACAGTGCAAGCAATGTATAGTCACAATAGATTTCAAAGGGAAAACATAGGTGTAGGGGCAACACAAAACATATACTCTAGAAGTGGAATGCGAACCACGAATGGACCCCAAACCTATGTGAGCTTGTAGGGTTGCTGGGACTGTAAGAAAACAGTGAGGGTTAGAAAAATAGCCCACCCCAAGACCCTGAAAAGTGGGTGCAAAGTGCATCTAAGTTCCCCAGAGAGCACAGAAGTCGTGATAGGGGAATTCTGCAAGGAAGACCAACATCAGCAATGCAACAACAATGGATTTCCAGACGAGAGGACCTGTGGAACAAGGGGACCAAGTCCAAGAGTCACACTCAAGTCGGGAGTGGGCAGATGCCCAGGAAATGCCAGCTGTGGGTGCAAAGAAGCTGCCACCGGATGGTAGAAGCTGTGGATTCTGCAGGAACGAAGAGGGCTAGAAACTTCCCCTTTGGAGGATGGATGTCCCACGTCGAGAAAAAGCTTGCAGAGGTGTTTCCGTGCAGAAAGACTGCCAACAAGCCTTGCTAGCTGCAAGGGTTGCAGTTAGGGTTTTTGGATGCTGCTGTGGCCCAGGAGGGACCAGGATGTCGCCAATTGCGTGAGGAGACAGAGGGGGCGTCCAGCAAGACAAAGAGCCCACTCAGAAGCAAGGAGCCCCCGAAGAAGTGCCAGAACAGGCACTACGAAGAAGAGTGAACTGGAGCTCACCCGAAGTCACAAAAGAAGGTCCCACGACGCCGGAGGACAACTCAGGAGGTCGTGCACTGCAGCTTAGAGTGTCGGGGACCCAGGCTTGGCTGTGCACAAAGGAAATCTGGGAAGAGTGCACAGGAGCCGGAGCAGCTGCAAATCACGCGGTACCCAGCAATGCAGTCTAGCGTGGGGAGGCAAGGACTTACCTCCACCAAACTTGGACTGAAGAGTCACTGGACTGTGGGAGTCACTTGGGAGAAACTACGATGTGAGCTACAAAATTAATAATATGAGTGTCTGAAGATACATATAAACTTCAGACGAATATCCTTATAGGGACTGTTAGCTAAACTAATGATGGTTCTAAATCTTAGATAAAAACAATTAGAGGCTGCTGAAAAGGATGAAATAGTAACAAAAAAGGCGAAAGGCCAAATCTCAACTAGGTACACTTTAATTAAACATAATAAATAGACAAATAGGCAAAATTGAGGAAAGAAGAAGAAGAAATAAATATAATAATGTAGTAATAAAGTTCTAATTCAAGCACACCACACTCAAACTAAATCAAAATATGCAGAGAAATAATGAAATAAATACAAAAACTATTAACATAGATACTAACATGGGTAAACTGACATACATAGAATCCAATAGATGCAAATATACAAAAATTATTATATTCAAAGATATATGAATATGTATCAATAACATTCTAATAGACAAATAATTAATTTATAGTTAAAATTAGAAAGAAATGAATCTAAGTGGTGTTGTTACAACAGAGATAGACTTGGGGAACTTGGACAGAGTTGCTGAGTTCCAGGGACCACGCTCGTCGTGCTGAGAGGGGACCCAGAGGACCGGTGATGCAGTCTTTTGGTGCCTGCGGTTGCAGGGGCAAGATTCCGTCGACCCACGGGAGATTTCTTCGGAGCTTCTAGTGCAGACAGGAGGCAGACTACCCCCACAGCATGCACCACCAGGAAAACAGTTGAGAAGGCCGCAGGATCAGCGATACAAGGTTGCAGTAGTCGTCTTTGCTACTTTGTTGCGGTTTTGCAGGCGTCCAGAGCAGTCAGCGGTCAATTCCTTGGTAGAAGGTGAAGAGAGAGATGCAGAGGAACTCTGATGAGCTCTTGCATTCGTTATCTATAGAATTCCCCAAAGCAGAGACCCTAAATAGCCAGAAAAGGAGGTTTGGCTACTTTGGAAGGAGGATAGGCTAGCAACACAGGTAAGAGCCTAGCAGAAGGAGTCTCTGACGTCACCTGCTGGCCCTGGCCACTCAGAGCAGTCCAGTGTGCCAGCAGCACCTCTGTTTCCAAGATGGCAGAGGTCTGGAGCACACTGGAGGAGCTCTGGGCACCTCCCAGGGGAGGTGCAGGTCAGGGGAGTGGTCACTCCCCTTTCCTTTGTCCAGTTTCACACCAGAGCAGGGCTGGGGGATCCCTGAACCGGTGTAGACTGGCTTATGCAGAGATGGTCACCATCTGTGCCCATCAAAGCATCTCCAGACGCTGGGGGAGGCTACTCCTCCCCATCCCTGACACCTTTTTCCAAAGGGAGAGGGTGTAACACCCTCTCTCTGAGGAAGTCCTTTGTTCTGCCTTCCTGGGACAAGCCTGGCTGGACCCCAGGAGGGCAGAAACCTGTCTGAGGGGTTGGCAGCAGCAGCAGCTGCAGTGAAACCCCGGGAAAGGTAGTTTGGCAGTACTGGGGTCTGTCCTAGAGACTCGGGGGATCATGGAATTGTCTCCCCAATGCCAGAATGGCATTGGGGTGAAAATTCCATGATCTTAGACATGTTACATGTCCATGTTCGGAGTTACCATTGTGACGCTATACATATGTCGTGACATATGTATAGTGCACGCGTGTAATGGTGTCCCCGCACTCACAAAGTCAGGGGAATTTGCCCTGAACAATGTGGGGGCACCTTGGCTAGTGCCAGGGTGCCCACACACTAAGTCACTTAGCACCCAACTTTTACCAGGTAACGGTTAGACATATAGGTGGCTTATAAGTTACTTAAGTGCAGTGGTAAATGGCTGTGAAATAACGTGGATGTTATTTCACTCAGGATGCAGTGGCAGGCCTGTGTAAGAATTGTCAGAGTTCCCTATGGGTGGCACAAGAAATGCTGCAGCCCATAGGGATCTCCTGGAACCCCAATACCCTGAGAACCTCAGTACCATATACCAGGGAATTATAAGGGTGTTCCAGTATGCCAATGTAAATTGGTGAAATTGGTCACTAGCCTGTTAGTGAGAATTTGGAAAGAAATGAGAGAGCATAACCACTGAGGATCTGGTTAGCAGAGCCTCAGTGAGACAGTTAGTCATAACACAGGTAACACATACAGGGCACACTTATGAGCACGGGGGCCCTGGCTGGCAGGGTCCCAGTGACACATACAACTAAAACAACATATTTACAGTGAAATATGGGGGTAACATGCCAGGCAAGATGGTACTTTCCTACACAACCCCCCCCCCCCCAAACGAAGGACAATAAGACTAGCCATGACCTGATGAGTCTTCATTGTCTAAGTGGAAATATCTGGAGAGTCCATCTGCATTGGAGTGGGTACTCCCAGGTCTATGTTCCACTGTATAGTCCATTCCCTGTAGGGATATGGACCACCTCAACAATTTAGGGTTTTCACCTTTCATTTGTTTTAGCCAAAGTAGAGGTTTGTGGTCTGTCTGAACAATGAAGTGAGTGCCAAACAGGTATGGCCTCAACTTCTTCAGTGACCAGACCACAGCAAAGGCCTCCCTCTCTATGGCAGACCAACCCTTTTCTCTAGCGGTCAACCTCATGCTGATAAAAGCAACAGGTTGATCCTCGCCCTCAGAATTAAGTTGTGATAAGACTGCCCCTTCCCCTAATTCAGATGCATCAGTTTGGACAATTAATTTTTTAGAGTAACAGGGGCTTTTCAGGACAGGTGCAGAGCACATGGCCTGCTTCAGCTCCTCAAAAGCTTTCTGACAGTTTGCTGTCCATAATACCTTTTTAGGCATTTTCTTAGAAGTGAGGTCATTAAGAGGGGCTGCTATGGAGCCATAGTTTTTTATGAACCTCCTGTAGTACCCAGTGAGGCCTAAAAAGGCTCTCACTTGAGTCTGAGTTGTATGGGGAACCCAATCTATAATAGTTTGGATTTTCCCCTGAAGTGGTGCACTCTGTTCTCCACCTATCAGGTGTCCCATATAAACCACTTTCCCATGCTCTATCTGGCACTTTGAAGCCTTGATAGTGGGGCCTGCCTTTTGCAGGGCCTCCAAAACTTTCCATAGGTGGACCAGGTGATCATCCCAGCTGGAGCTAAAGACAGCTATATCATCTAGATATGCTGCACTAAAAGCCTCCAGCCCTTGCAGGACTGTATTCACCAACCTCTGAAAAGTGTCAGGTACATTTTTCAAACCAAAGGGCATTACCGTGAATTGGTAGTGCCCTCCAATGGTAGAAAATGCAGTTTTTGCTTTAGCATCCTCTGATAACTTGATCTGCCAATACCCTGCAGTCAAATCAAAGGTGCTTAGATACTTGGCAGATGCCAGTGTATCTATTAGCTAATCTGCCCTGGGTATAGGGTGAGCATCAGTTTTAGTTACCTGGTTGAGACCTCTGTAGTCAACACAAAATCTAATTTCCCTTTTCTTATCTTTGGAATGAGGCTTTGGTACAAGTACCACAGGAGAGGCCTATGGACTTTCAGAGTGATCAACCACTCCCAGTTCAAGCATTTTCTGAACCTCTTGTTTTATGCAGTCCCTGACATGGTCAGGCTGCCTATAGATCTTACTTTTGACAGGCAAGCTGTCTCCAGTATCTATAGTTTGCTCACACCAAGAAGTTGGCCTGGCACAGTAGAAGAGAGTTCAGAAAACTGACCCAGGAGATTTATGCAGCGGTCTTTCTGCTCAGCAGTAAGACAATCTGCTAGAACTTCACCTTCCACTAGAGCATCTTGTTCTGTTGAAGAGAAGAGATCAGGGAGATGGTCACTCTCTTATTCCTGTCCTTCATCTGTTGCCATGAGCAGGTTGAGATCAGCCCTGTCATAGTAGGGTTTCAGGCGATTGACATGGAGCACCCTAAGGGGACTCCTGGCAGTGCCCAAGTCAACCAAGTAGGTGACTTCTCCCTTCTTTTCAACAATTATATGGGGTCCACTCCATTTCTCTTGGAGTGCTCTTGGGGCCACAGGCTCCAAGACCCACACTTTCTGCCCTGGTTGGTACTGAATCAGAACAGCCTTCTGGTCATGCCAATGCTTTTGGAGCTCCTGGCTGGCCTGAAGGTTTTTACTGGCCTTTTTCATGTACTCAGCCATTCTAGATCTTAGGCCAAGTACATAGTCCACTATGTCTTGCTTAGGAGCTTTTAAAGGTTGTTCCCATCCCTCCTTCACAAGTGTTAGAGGACCCCTTACAGGGTGTCCAAATAGGAGTTCAAAGGGGCTGAAGCCCACTCCTTTTTGGGGTACCTCCCTGTAAGCAAAAAGGAGCCAAGATAACAGGACATCCCATCTCTTCCGGAGTTTTTCAGGGAGTCCCATTATCATTCCTTTGAGAGTTTTATTAAACCTCTCAACCAGTCCATTTGTTTGTGGATGATAGGGTGTAGTGAACTTGTATGTCACACCACATTCCTTCCACATGGCCTTTAAGTAAGCAAACATGAAGTTGCTAACCCTGTCTGATACCACCTCTTTTGGGAAGCCCACCCTGGAAAAGATTCCCAGGAGGGCCTTTGCCACTGCAGGAGCTGTAGTGGTCCTTAGAGGAATTGCTTCAGGATATCTGGTGGCATGGTCCACTACCACCAAAATAAACCTATTGCCTGAAGCAGTAGGAGGGTCAAGGGGGCCAACTATGTCAACCCCTACCCTTTCAAAGGGAACCCCAACCACAGGCAGTGGAATAAGGGGTGCCTTTCGGGTGCCACCTGTTTTGCCACTGGCTTGACAGGTGACACAGGACTTACAAAATTATTTTGTGTCCTCTGACATTCTTGGCCAATGAAACAAGGGAACAAGCCTGTCCCAAGTTTTCATTTGTCCCAAATGTCCAGCCAAGGGAATGTCGTAGGCTCGAGTTAGGAGGAACTCTCTGTATTGTAAGGGAATGACCAATCTCCTGGCTGCTCCAGGTTTAGGGTCCCTTGCTTCAGTATACAAGAGGTTGTCCACCCAGTAAACTCTGTGAGAGTCACTGACATCCCCATTTTGCTGTTTGACAGCTTGCTGTCTTAGACCCTCAAGTGTGGGACAGGTCTGCTGTGCCACACTCAGCTCCTCCCTGGCAGGCCCCTCTCCACCCAAAAGCTCAGCAGTGTCTGCTTCAAGCTCCACTGGTGTAGGTGCTGTACAGGGTGTAAATTCTTCTTCCTCAGAAGTTGAATCCACTGTAGAGGGAGGGATAGTAGGTAGTGTTTTACCTTTACTAACCCTAGCTTTAGGGAACACTTGGTCCATTGTTCCAGGATCCAAGTCACCCTTTCCTTTTTCTTTTTGGCCTGAGCCCTTGTCAAAGCAAAAACATGCCCTGGAATGCCCAGCATTGCTGCATGAGCCTCCAACTCCACTTCTGCCCAAGCTGATGTCTCTAAATTGTTCAGTAGTAGACAGCCAACAGGTAAATCTGAGGCAACCAGAACTTTCTTTGGACCAGTAACCCCCACCCCCAGTTGAGATTCACAACAGCCATGGGGTGGCTAAGAGTGTTGTTATGAGCATCAGTCACTTGGTACTGGTGACCAGGTAGGTGTTGTTCAGGGTGGACCAGTTTCTCTATTACCATGGTAACACTGGCACCTGTGTCCCTGTAGGCCTGAACCTCAACACCATTTATTAGGGGAAGTTGCTTGTACTTATCCATATTAAGGGGACAAGCAACCAAGGTGGCCAAATCAATGGCACCTTCAGAGACTAACACAGCCTCTGTGGTCTCCCTAACAAGACCAACCCCAACTAAATTACCAAAAGTGAGTCCAGCTACTCCCTTGGATTGGCTATTGTAGGAAAGTACCATCTTGCCTGCCATGTTACCCCCATTTTGCACTGTATATATGTTGTTTTAGTTGTATGTGTCACTTGGACCCTGCCAGCCAGGGCCCCAGTGCTCATAAGTGTGCCTGACTGTGTTACCTGTGTAGTGACTAACTGTCTCACTGAGGCTCTGCTATCCAGAACCTCAGTGGTTATGCTCTCTCATTTCTTTCAAATTGTCACTAACAGGCTAGAGACCAATTTTACCAATTTACATTGGCTTACTGGAACACCCTTATAATTCCCTAGTATATGGTACTGAGGTACCCAGGCTATTGGGGTTCCAGGAGATCCCTATGGGCTGCAGCATTTCTTTTGCCACCCATAGGGAGCTCTGACAATTCTTACACAGGCCTGCCACTGCAGCCTGAGTGAAATAATGCACACATTATTTCACAGCCATTTTCACTGCACTTAAGTAACTTATAAGTCACCTATATGTCTAACCTTTACCTGGTAAAGGTTAGGTGCAAAGTTACTTAGTGTGTGGGCACCCTGGCACTAGCCAAGGTGCCCCCACATTATTCAGGGCAAATTCCCCGACTTTGTGAGTGCTGGAGACACCATTATATGCGTGCACTACACATAGGTCACTAGCTATGTGTAGCTTCACAATGGTAACTCCGAATATGGCCATGTAACATGTCTAAGATCATGGAATTGCCCCCTCTATGCCATCCTGGCATAGTTGGCACAATCCCATGCTCCCAGTGGTCTGTAGCACAGACCCTGGTACTGCCAAACTGCCTTTTCAGGGGTTTCACTGCAGCTGCTGCCAACCCCACAGACAGGCTTCTGCCCTCCTGGGGTCCAGCCAGGCCTGGCCCAGGATGGCAGAACAAAGGACTTCCTCAGAGAGAGGGTGTTACACCCTCTCCCTTTGGAAAATGGTGTGAAGGCAGGGGAGGAGTAGCCTCCCCCAGCCTCTGGAAATGCTTTCTTGGGCACAGATGTGCCCAATTCTGCATAAGCCAGTTTACACCGGTTCAGAGACCCCTCAGCCCTGCTTAGGCGCGAAACTGGACAAAGGAAAGGGGAGAGACCACTCCCCTGACCTGCACCTCCCCTGGGAGGTGCCCAGAGATCCTCCAGTGTGCTCCAGACCACTGCCATCTTGGAAACAGAGGTGCTGCTGGCACACTGGACTGCTCTGAGTGGACAGGCCAGCAGGTGACGTCAGAGACTCCTTCTGATAGGCTCCTCCAGGTGTTGCTAGCCTATCCTCTCTCCTAAGTAGCCAAACCCTCTTTTCTGGCTATTTAGGGTCTCTGTCTTTGGGGATTCCTCAGATAACGAATGCAAGAGCTCATCAGAGTTCCTCTGCATCTCTCTCTTCACCTTCTGCCAAGGAATCGACTGCTGACCGTGCTGGAAGCCTGCAAAACTGCAACAAAGTAGCTAAGACGACTACTGCGACCTTGTAACGCTGATCCTGCCGCCTTCTCGACTGTTTTCCTTTTGGTGCATCCTGTGGGGGTAGTCTGCCTCCTCTCTGCATCAGAAGCTGCGAAGAAATCTCCCGTGGGTCGACGGAATCTTCCCCCTGCAACCGCAGGCAACAAAAAGCTGCATCACCGGTCCCTTGGGTCTCCTCTCACGACGACGAGCGAGGTCTCTCGAATCCAGCAACACTGAAAAAGTGACCCCCATGGTCCAGTGACTCTTCAGTCCAAGTTTGGTGGAGGTAAGTCCTTGCCTCCCCACGCCAGACTGCATTGTTGGAAACCGCGACTTTTGCAATTTCTCCGGCCTCTGTGCACTTCCGGTGGAAATCCTTTGTGCACAGCCAAGCCTGGGACCACGGCACTCTAACCTGCATTGCACGATTTTCTAAGTTGGTCTCCGGCGACGTGGGACTCCTTTGTGCAACTTCGGGTGAGCACCATTTCACTCTTCTTTGTAGTGCCTGTTCTGGCACTTCTGCGGGTGCTGCCTGCTTCTGAGAGGGCTCCTTGTCTTGCTCTGCATCTCCTCTGTCCCCAGACGAAATTGGCGACATCCTGGTCCATCCTGGGCCACAGCAGCATCCAAAAAAGCTAACCGCACGACTTGCAACTAGCAAGGCTTGTTGGCGTCCTTTCGGCGGGAAAACACTTCTGCACGACTTTCCACGGTGTGTGGGATCCATCCTCCAAAGGGTAAGTCTCTAGCCCTTGTCGTTCCTGCAGAATCCTAGCTTCTTCTGTCCAGTAGAAGCTTCTTTGCACCCACAGCTGGCATTTCCTGGGCATCTGCCCATCTCCGACTTGCTTGTGACTTTTGGACTTGGTCCCCTTGTTCCACAGGTACCCTCGACTGGAAATCCATCGTTGTTGCATTGCTGGTTTGTCTCTTTCCTGCAGAATTCCTCTATCACGACTTCTATGTCCTTGGGGGAACTTTAGTGCACTTTGCACTCACTTTTCAGGGTCTTGGGGTGGGGTATTTTTCTAACCCTTACTATTTTCTAATAGTCCCAGCGACCCTCTACAAGGTCACATAGGTTTGGGGTCCATTCGTGGTTCGCATTCCACTTTTGGAGTATATGGTTTGTGTTGCCCCTATCCCTATGTGCTCCCATTGCATCCTATTGTAATTTTACACTGTTTGCACTGTTTTCTAAGACTATACTGCATATTTTTGGTATTGTGTACATATATCTTGTGTATATTTGCTATCCTCATACTGAGGGTACTCACTGAGACACTTTTGGCATATTGTCATAAAAATAAAGTACCTTTATTTTTAGTATATCTGTGTATTGTGTTTTCTTATGATATTGTGCATATGGCATTAGTGGTACTGTAGTAGCTTCACACGTCTCCTAGTTCAGCCTAAGCTGCTCTGCTAAGCTACCATTATCTATCAGCCTAAGCTGCTAGACACCCTATACACTAATAAGGGATAACTGGGCCTGGTGCAAGGTGTAAGTACCCCTTGGTACTCACTACAAGCCAGTCCAGCCTCCTACATTGGTTGTGCAGCGGTGGGATAAGTGCTTTGAGACTACTTACCACTCTTGACATTGTACTTTTCATAAGAGAAAAATATACAAAACAAGTTCAGTGTATGTACACATAACTAAAAAGTTTTGCATTTCCTCTTTTCACTCTTTTCTAAGTGCTGAAAAGTACTTCTAAACTTTCTAAAAGTTCTTAAAAAGTTTAAAAAGTTTTTTCTGTCTTTCCAAAAGTTCTGAAAAACTTTTTCTTCACTTTTTCTATCACTTAACTCTTTCTAAAAATGTCTGGCACAGGCCAAAATGTTGATCTGTCCAAAATTGCATATGGTCACCTTAGCTGGAAAGGAGCAAGGAGTCTCTGCATAGAAAGAGGTTTGAGTGTAGGGAAGAATCCTTCTTTGGAATTGTTGCTTAACATGCTTAGAGAACAAGATAAGGCCAGAATGGCCCCATCTGTTGAAAAAGTAGTTGATGGTTCCCAATCTGATCCAGGGACTCCCCTAGAGATAGATTCAGGAAAGAAACTTCCCAGCCTGCCCATTAGCAGACAGCCTAGCATAGCTGGTACTGATGGAGAGTCACACCATACAAATAGTGTGGTCTCACATCACAGCAGAAGTAGGCAGTCTCACCATACAGATGGTGAGCTCTCACATTATACTGTTAGCCATCCTGTTAAGGTTCCATCTGTTAGGGACAGGTCTCCTTCTGTCCATTCTCATCACACTTCTGCATCTAGGGATGTCCCTCCCACCCACCTGGATGACAGAGTGTTAGAAAGGGAGCTCAATAGATTGAGAGTGGAGGAATCCAGACTGAAGCTCAAGCAGAAACAGATGGATTTAGATAGGAAGTCTCTAGAAGTAGAAAGAGAAAGACAGAAACTGGGTTTAGAAACCCATGGTGGCAGCAGCAGTATTCCCCATAGTCATCCTGTAAAAGAGCATGATTCCAGGAATCTGCATCAGATAGTTCCCCCTTATAAGGAGGGGGATGACATTAACAAGTGGTTTGCTGCACTTGAGAGGGCCTGTGTTGTTCAAGATATCCCTCAAAGGCAGTGGGCTGCTATCCTATGGCTATCATGTAGTGGTAAGGGTAGGGATAGACTCCTTACTGTGAAAGAAAGTGATGCCAACAATTTCACTATTCTTAAGAATGCACTCCTTGATGGTTATGGCTTAACCACTGAACAATACAGGATAAAGTTCAGAGAGACCAAAAAGGAGTCTTCACAAGACTGGGTTGATTTCATTGACCATTCAGTGAAGGCCTTGGAGGGCTGGTTACATGGCAGTAAAGTGACTGACTATGAAAGCCTGTACAACTTAATCCTGAGAGAGCATATTCTTAATAATTGTGTGTCTGATTTGTTGCACCAGTACCTGGTAGACTCTGATCTGACCTCTTCCCAAGAATTGGGAAAGAAGGCAGACAAATGGGTCAGAACAAGGGTGAACAGAAAAGTTCACACAGGGGGTGACAAAGATGGCAAGAAGATGGATGGTAAGCCTTCAGACAAAGGTGGGGACAAATCTAAAAATGAGTCTTCATCAGGTCCACAAAAACACTCTGGTGGGGGTGGTGGGCCTAAATCCTCTTCTAAACAAAATCAAGAAAAGAAACCATGGTGCTATTTATGTAAATTAAAAGTCCATTGGACAACCGATCCCAGTTGTCCAAAGAAAAGCACCAAGCCTCCTACCACTACAACCCCTACTGCTACACCTAGTGTCCCTACTAATAGCAGTGGTGGCGGGAGCAAACCTACTAATAGCCAATCCAAGGGAGTAGCTGGGCTCACTTTTGGTAACTTATTTGGGGTTGGTCTGATTAGGGAGACCACAGAGTCTGTGTTAGTCTCTGAGGGGGCTATTGATTTAGCCACCTTGGTTGCTTGTCCCCTTAACATGGATAAGTACAAGCAACTACCCCTAATAAATGGTGTTGAGGTCCAGGCCTACAGGGACACAGGTGCCAGTGTCACAATGGCGATTGAGAAACTGGTACACCCTGAACAACACCTACTTGGTCACCAGTACCAAGTAACCGATGCTCACAACAACACACTTAGCCACCCCATGGCTGTTGTAAATCTCAACTGGGGGGGGGGGGGGGTTACTGGTCCAAAGAAAGTTGTGGTAGCCTCAGATTTGCCTGTAGACTGTCTACTAGGGAATGATTTGGAGACATCAGCTTTGTCAGATGTGGAGTTGGAGGCCCATGCAGCAATGCTGGGCATTCCAGTGCATATTTTTGCTTTGACAAGGGCCCAGCCCAAAAAGCAAAAAGGACAGGGAAGCTTGGAACCTGGAACAATGGACCAACTGCTCCCTAAAGCTAGGGCTAGTAGAAGTAAAGCACTTCCTACTATCCCTCCCTCTACAGTGGATTCTTCTTCTGAGGAAGAAGAGTTTCCACCCTGTGCAGAACCTACACCAGAGGAGCTGGAAGCAGACACTGCTGAGCTTTTGGGTGAAGGGGGACCTGCCAGGGAGGAGCTGAGTGTGGCACAGCAGACCTGTCCCACACTAGAGGGTCTAAGACAGCAAGCTGTCAAACAAGCAAATGGGGATATCAGTGACTCTCACAGAGTTTACTGGGAGGACAACCTCTTGTACACTGAAGCAAGGGATCCTAAACCTGGAGCAGCCAGGAGATTAGTGATTCCTCAGGAGTACAGAAAGTTCCTCCTAACTCTTGCACATGATATTCCCCTTGCTGGATATTTGGGGCAAATGAAAACTTGGGACAGGCTTGTTCCACTGTTTCATTTTCCTAGAATGTCTGAGGACACAAAAGATTTTTGTAAGTCCTGTGAAACCTGTCAAGCCAGTGGCAAGACAGGTGGCACTCCAAAGGCACCCCTTATTCCACTGCCTGTGGTTGGGGTTCCCTTTGAAAGGGTAGGGGTTGACATAGTTGGCCCCCTTGACCCTCCTACTGCTTCAGGCAATAGGTTTATCTTGGTGGTAGTGGGCCATGCCACAAGATATCCTGAGGCAATTCCTCTAAGGACCACTACAGCTCCTGCAGTTGCAAAGGCCCTCCTGGGAATCTTTTCCAGGGTGGGCTTCCCAAAAGAGGTAGGTTCAGACAGAGGAAGCAATTTCATGTCTGCTTACTTGAAGGCCATGTGGAAAGAGTGTGGGGTGACATACAAGTTCACCACACCCTATCATCCACAAACAAATGGACTGGTTGAGAGATTTAATAAAACTCTCAAAGGCATGATTATGGGACTCCCAGACAAACTCCGCAGGAGATGGGATATCATCTTACCATGCCTCCTTTTTGCCTACAGGGAGGTACCCCAGAAAGGAGTGGGATTCAGCCCCTTTGAACTCCTCTTTGGACACCCTGTTAGGGGTCCACTAACACTTGTCAAGGAGGGTTGGGAACAACCTTTAAAAGCTCCAAAACAAGATATTGTGGATTATGTACTTGGCCTCAGATCAAGGATGGCTGAGTACATGAAAAAGGCCAGTAAAAACCTTCAGGCCAGCCAAGAGCTCCAGAAGCAATGGCATGACCAGAAGGCTGTTTTGGTTCAGTACCAACCAGGGCAGAAAGTGTGGGTCTTGGAGCCTGTGGCCCCAAGAGCACTCCAAGATAAATGGAGTTGACCCTACACAATTGTTGAAAAGAAGGGTGAAGTCACCTACTTAGTTGACTTAGGCACTGCCAGGAGTCCCCTTAGGGTGCTCCATGTCAATCGCCTGAAACCCTACTATGACAGGGCTGATCTCACCCTGCTCATGGCAACTGATGAGGGACAGGAAGAAGACAGTGATCCTCTACCTGATCTCTTCTCTTCCACAGAACAAGATGATCTAGTGGAAGGTGTTGTACTGGCAGATTGTCTTACTGCTGAGCAGAAAGACCACTGCATAAATCTCCTGGGTCAGTTTTCTGAACTCTTCTCTACTGTGCCAGGTACCACTTCTTGGTGTGAGCACACTATAGATACTGGAGACAGCTTGCCTGTCAAAAGTAAGATCTATAGGCAGCCTGACCATGTCAGAGACTGCATAAAGCAAGAGGTACAGAAAATGTTAGAACTAAGAGTGGTTGAGCACTCTGAAAGTCCATGGGCCTCTCCTGTGGTACTTGTACCAAAACCTCATTCCAAAGATGGAAAGAAGGAAATGCGGTTTTGTGTTGACTACAGAGGTCTCAACCAGGTAACCAAAACTGATGCTCACCCTGTACCCAGGGCAGATGAGCTCATAAATACACTGGCATCTGCCAAATATCTAAGCACTTTTGACTTGACTGCAGGGTATTGGCAGATCAAATTATCAGAAGATGCAAAACCTAAAACTGCATTTTCAACCATTGGAGGCCATTACCAATTCACAGTAATGCCTTTTGGATTGAAAAATGCACCTGCCACTTTTCAGAGGTTGGTGAATACAGTCCTGCAAGGGCTGGAAGCTTTCAGTGCAGCATATCTGGACGATATAGCTGTCTTTAGCTCCAGCTGGGATGATCACCTGGTCCACCTATGGAAAGTTTTGGAGGCCCTGCAAAAGGCAGGCCTCACTATCAAGGCTTCAAAGTGCCAGATAGGGCAGGGGAAGGTGGTTTATCTGGGACACCTGGTTGGTGGAGAACAGATTGCACCACTTCAGGGGAAAATCCAAACAATTATTGATTGGGTTCCCCCTACTACTCAGACTCAGGTGAGAGCCTTTTTAGGCCTCACTGGGTACTATATGAGGTTCATAAAGAACTATGGCTCCATTGCAGCCCCTCTTAATGACCTCACTTCAAAGAAAATGCCTAAAAAGGTATTATGGACAGCAAACTGTCAGAAAGCTTTTGAGGAGCTGAAGCAGGCTATGTGCTCTGCACCTGTCCTGAAAAGCCCTTGTTACTCTAAAAAATTCTATGTCCAAACTGATGCATCTGAATTAGGAGTAGGGGCAGTCCTATCACAACTTAATTCTGAGGGCCAGGATCAACCTGCTGCTTTTATTAGTAGGAGGTTGACCCCTAGAGAAAAGCGTTGGTCTGTGTTAGAAATGGGGTTTCTGGGTGGCTAGGGTATGCACCTCAGCCAGGCAGAACTTACCCACTCTAGTCAGGGCAAGGGAGTTACACGTCCAAGATAACCCCTGCTCACCCCCATGATAGCTTGGCATGAGCAGTCAGGCTTAACCCGGAGGCAATGTGTAAAGCGTTTGCACAACACACACACACATGTGACGCAATATCCCCACCACAAAGGAAACACAACACCAGATTATATGAAAATATACTGTAGTGTACACAACGTAATTATTAGACCAACATCACATAACAGTACTATCCTGCTACCTTAGCAGTTGTCAGAACGTTACACATTAGTTACTCTGCAAACTAGCAGTAGTCACACATAACACACAGGTTACTCAGTATTCTGCAACATAAGCAGTAGTCAGGAAACACGTTATCACATTAGAACACTTGTCATAAGAATATCATAAAACACCCATAGTAGGAACATTAGAAAATCTATGGCAAGTTTCGAGAACATATTAGCAAGACATGCCCATAACAGGAACATGTGCACATATATGTAGAAGCATCAAAGAACAGGTAGGCAATATATCACAATTAGAAAAGTCTGTAACAAGAACTTCAATTATGATTCTATTGGTCCATTTAAAAGTACCTGGTAGATGGTAGAGGCACCTCCAGTGCCTAAAACGAATAATGGGGCCCCCGGCGCTCCTCTGCGCAAAACGGGGGCCTCCCTGATCTCCTGGGGTTAGGGGAGGGCGGCACGCACCTCCTCTATGACAAAAATGGGCCCCTCTGGGGACCGTAAACACTGGGGGCCCCCCTAGGCCTCGACCGGCCCTCTCGAGGGGGGCCCAGGTCAGGGAAAACCTTTGAAGGGGGAGGGGGGCGCCTCGCGCTCCCTCCTCTTTGAAACACAGGCCCCTCCGGGGACCCGCTAACTCCTGGGGTCTCCCTGGACCACCGTGGGTCCTGCCACTATGGGAGACCCCGAAATCCAATACTCCTGGCCCGCGAGGGGGCCAACAAGAGAGCTGGGGGCCAGGGCGAGCCTCCGGTGAGGCTGCCGCCCGGCCCGGGATAGCAGGAGAGTTCTCCGGGACTCCTGCACGCGAGGGAGAGGCGTCCTCCTCTCCCTCGACGTGCGGATGACGTCGCGGCCCAAGGTGGAGCCTGCTGGTGCCCCGGGGGCGCTCCGAAAAGCGCGCGTCCCCCGGGGGCACGATAGGAGCGTGCTAGCTCCTTCCTTTGTTTCCAGAAGTGCCCCGGGGGCACTACAGACAGCGCGAACCTCGCGCTCGGATGAAAATGCTCTGCCCGGGCTGCGGCGGTGATTCCTTTTAGCAGAGAAGCGCTCCAGGAAGCGCGAGGGCACAATTTAAAACCCAGGCTGCGGCGGTGATTTCTTTTAGCAAAAGAAAAGCGCTTTCAAAGCGCGATGGCACATCAGCAGCCTCAGCAATTAAAAGAATGCCTTGTTCCTGGTTACAGCATTCTGCGCAAAGGTTTAAAGGATCGTTGCAGGGGTCAGGGGCCACAGCACCCTGCCCCTGGGAACAACTAAACAAGAAGGAGCACAGGGCTGGTGGGCCCAGCTACAGGCCAGCACAAGGGGTGCAGATGGTGGCAGTTCCTCCTAGTGACCAGGCAGGTCACAGGTCAGCACAGCAGCAGCAGTCCATGGCGGTTTCCTGGTGAGTCCATTCATCAGCGTTCTGTGTCCAGTTTCAAGTTCCAAGAATGTTCAAATTGTGGGGAAAATTCCCCTGTACTCATAGTTCGTTTTTACAGTGTTTTACAATGATAGGGAGAGGAGGTTCCAGCCAGTTACAACTGGTTCTGGGAGTGCCCCCTCTCTCCTTTCAGCACAGGCTCCAAACATCAGTGGGGGGTTAACGACCCTATTGTGTGAGGCCAGGGCACAGTCTTTACAAATGTAGGTGTGCCCCGCCTCTCCCTTCTCTCAGCCCAGGAAGACTATTCAGTATGTAGATGCACCTCTGTGACACCTCCACCCCCGTGTACAGGCTGTCTGAAAAGTATGCACAAAGCCCCAACTGTCACTCTGCCCAGACGTGGATTGGAGTCAAGCTGCAAAACACCAGAGTCATAAGCACAGATAAATGTGCACTTTCTAGACGTGGCATTTCTGTGATAGTAATAAAAAATACACCCACACCAGTAAGCAGTATTTATTATCACCATCACAACCATACCAAAAACGCATACGCTACCCCTCATAAATCAGACAATACCCCTTACACATAAGGCAGGGCATTTCTAATGCAATCCTATGAGAAGGCAGCACTCACAGCAGTGAGACACCAAGTTAGGCTGTTTGTCACTACCAGGACAGGCCATGCAATATGGCACATGTCCTGCCTTTCTACATACATGGCACCTTGCCCATAGGGCTAGCTAGGGTGTACTTTAGGGGTGACTTACATGTAGTAAAAGGGGAGTTCTGGGCCTGGCAAGTAAATTTAGATGCCAGGTCCCTGTGGCAGAAAACTGCGCACACAGGCCCTGCGCTAGCAGGCCTGAGACAGGTTTGAAAGTCTACTTCAGTGGGTGGCACAAGCAGCGCTGCAGGCCCACTAGTAGTATTTAATTTACAGGCCCTGGGTATAGAGATACCACTGTACAAGGGACTTATAGATAAATTAAATATGCCGATTAGGTATAAGCCAATCATACCAACTTTAGATGGGAGAGCACCTGCACTTTAGCACTGGTCAGCAGTGATAAAGTGCTCAGAGTCCTAGAGCCAACAGCGAGAGGTCAGAAAAACCAGGAGGAAGGAGGCAAAAAGACTAGGGATGACCATGCGTATGGCCAAAAGTCCAACAGTCTGCCATTGAGAGGGAGGCCTTTGCTGTGGTCTGGACACTGAAGAAGTTGAGGCCATACCTGTTTGGCACTCACTTCATTGTTCAGACAGACCATAAACCTCTACTTTGGTTAAAACAAATGAAAGGTGAAAATCCTAAATTGTTGAGGTGGTCCATATCTCTACAGGGGATGGACTATACAGTGGAACATAGACCTGGGAGTACCCAATCCAATGCAGATGGACTCTCCAGATATTTCCACTTAGACAATGAAGACCCATTAGGTAATGACTAGTCTTATTGTCCTTCATTTGGGGGGGGGGTTGTGTAGGAAAGTACCATCTTGCCTGGCATGTTACCCCCAATTTTCACTGTATATATGTTGTTTTAGTTATATGTGTCACTGGGACCCTGCCAGCCAGGGCCCCAGTGCTCATAAGTGTGCCTGACTGTGTTACCTGTGTTATGACTAACTGTCTCACTGAGGCTCTGCTATCCAGAACCTCAGTGGTTATGCTCTCTCATTTCTTTCAAATTGTCACTAACAGGCTAGTGACCAATTTTACCAATTTACATTGGCTTACTGGAACACCCTTATAATTCCCTAGTATATGGTACTGAGGTACCCAGGGTATTGGGGTTCCAGGAGATCCCTATGGGCTGCAGCATTTCTTTTGCCACCCATAGGGACCTCTGACAAATACAACACAGGCCTGCCACTGCAGCCTGAGTGAAATAACATCCACGTTATTTCACAGCCATTTTACACTGCACTTAAGTAACTTATAAGTCACCTATATGTCTAACCTTTACCTGGTAAAGGTTAGGTGCAAAGTTACTTAGTGTGTGGGCACCCTGGCACTAGCCAAGGTGCCCCCACATTGTTCAGAGCCAATTCCCTGAACTTTGTGAGTGCGGGGACACCATTACACGCGTGCACTACATATAGGTCACTACCTATATGTAGCTTCACAATGGTAACTCCGAATATGGCCATGTAACATGTCTATGATCATGGAATTGCCCCCTCTATGCCATCCTGGCATAGTTGGCACAATCCCATGATCCCAGTGGTCTGTAGCACAGACCCTGGTACTGCCAAACTGCCCTTCCTGGGGTTTCACTGCAGCTGCTGCTGCTGCCAACCCCTCAGACAGGCATCTGCCCTCCTGGGGTCCAGCCAGGCCTGGCCCAGGATGGCAGAACAAAGAACTTCCTCTGAGAGAGGGTGTGACACCCTCTCCCTTTGGAAAATGGTGTGAAGGCAGGGGAGGAGTAGCCTCCCCCAGCCTCTGGAAATGCTTTGTTGGGCACAGAGGTGCCCAATTCTGCATAAGCCAGTCTACACCGGTTCAGGGACCCCTTAGCCCCTGCTCTGGCGTGAAACTGGACAAAGGAAAGGGGAGTGACCACTCCCCTGACCTGCACCTCCCCTGGGAGGTGTCCAGAGCTCCTCCAGTGTGCTCCAGACCTCTGCCATCTTGGAAACAGAGGTGCTGCTGGCACACTTGACTGCTCTGAGTGGCCAGTGCCACCAGGTGACGTCAGAGACTCCTGCTGATAGGCTCCTTCAGGTGTTAGTAGCCTATCCTCTCTCCTAGGTAGCCAAACCCTCTTTTCTGGCTATTTAGGGTCTCTGTCTCTGGGGAAACTTCAGATAACGAATGCATGAGCTCAGCCGAGTTCCTCTGCATCTCTCTCTTCACCTTCTGATAAGGAATCGACCGCTGACCGCGCTGGAAGCCTGCAAACCTGCAACATAGTAGCAAAGACGACTACTGCAACTCTGTAACGCTGATCCTGCCGCCTTCTCGACTGTTTTCCTGCTTGTGCATGCTGTGGGGGTAGCCTGCCTCCTCTCTGCACCACAAGCTCCGAAGAAATCTCCCGTGGGTCGACGGAATCTTCCAACTGCAACCGCAGGCACCAAAAAGCTGCATTACTGGTCCCTTGGGTCTCCTCTCAGCACGACGAGCGAGGTCCCTCGAATCCAGCGACTCTGTCCAAGTGACCCCCACAGTCCAGTGACTCTTCAGTCCAAGATTGGTGGAGGTAAGTCCTTGCCTCACCTCGCTGGGCTGCATTGCTGGGAACCGCGACTTTGCAGCTACTCCGGCCCCTGTGCACTTCCGGTGGAAATCCTTTGTGCACAGCCAAGCCTGGGTCCACGGCACTCTAACCTGCATTGCACGACTTTCTAAGTTGGTCTCCGGCGACATGGGACTCCTTTGTGCAACTTCGGCGAGCACCGTTTCACGCATCCTCGTAGTGCCTGTTTCTGGCACTTCTCCAGGAGCTACCTGCTTTAGTGAGGGCTCTTTGTCTTGCTCGACGTCCCCTCTCTCTTCAGGTCTAATTTGCGACCTCCTGGTCCCTCCTGGGCCCCAGCAGCGTCCAAAAACGACAAACGCACGATTTGCGTCTAGCAAAGCTTGTTGGCGTCCTTCCAGCGGAAAAACACTTCTGCACGACTCTACAAGGCGAGAGGAATACGTCCACCAAAGGGGAAGTCTCTAGCCCTTTTCGTTCCTGCAGAAACCTCAGCTTCTTCTGTCCAGTCAAAGCTTCTTTGCACCCGCAGCTGGCATTTCCTGGGCATCTGCCCATCTCCGACTTGCTTGTGACTTTTGGACTTGGTCCCCTTGTTCCACAGGTACCCTAGATTGGAAATCCACAGTTGTTGCATTGCTGGTTTGTGTCTTTCCTGCATTATTCCTCTAACACGACTCTTTTGTCCTTAGGGGAACTTTAGTGCACTTTGCACTCACTTTTCAGGGTCTTGGGGAGGGTTATTTTTCTAACTCTCACTATTTTCTAATAGTCCCAGCGACCCTCTACAAGGTCACATAGGTTTGGGGTCCATTCGTGGTTCGCATTCCACTTTTGGAGTATATGGTTTGTGTTGCCCCTATCCCTATGTTTCCCCATTGCATCCTATTGTAACTATACATTGTTTGCACTGTTTTCTAAGACTATACTGCATATTTTTGCTATTGTGTATATATATCTTGTGTATATTTCCTATCCTCTCACTGAGGGTACAGTCTAAGATACTTTGGCATATTGTCATAAAAATAAAGTACCTTTATTTTTAGTATAACTGTGTATTGTGTTTTCTTATGATATTGTGCATATGACACTAAGTGGTACTGTAGTAGCTTCACACGTCTCCTAGTTCAGCCTAAGCTGCTCTGCTAAGCTACCATTATCTATCAGCCTAAGCTGCTAGACACCCTATACACTAATAAGGGATAACTGGGCCTGGTGCAAGGTGCAAGTACCCCTTGGTACTCACTACAAGCCAGTCCAGCCTCCTACAGGAAGTCTCTAGCCCTTGTCGTTCCTGCAGAATCCTCAGCTTCTACTGTCCAGTAGCAGCTTCCTTGCACCTACAGCTGGCATTTCCTGGGCATCTGCCCATCTCCGACTTGCTTGTGACTTTTGGACTTGGTCCCCTTGTTCCACAGGTACCCTCGACTGGAAATCCATCGTTGTTGCATTGCTGGTTTGTGTCTTTCCTGCAGAATTCCCCTATCACGACTTCAATGTCCTTTGGAGAACTTTAGTGCACTTTGCACTCACTTTTCAGGGTCTTGGGGTGGGGTATTTTTCTAACCCTTACAATTTTCTAATAGTCCCAGCGACCCTCTACAAGGTCACATAGGTTTGGGGTCCATTCGTGGTTCGCATTCCACTTTTGGAGTATATGGTTTGTGTTGCACCTATCCCTATGTGCTCCCATTGCATCCTATTGTAACTATACATTGTTTGCACTGTTTTCTAAGACTATACTGCATATTTTTGGTATTGTGTATATATATCTTGTGTATATTTGCTATCCTCATACTGAGGGTACTCACTGAGATACTTTGGCATATTGTCATAAAAATAAAGTACCTTTATTTTTAGTATATCTGTGTATTGTGTTGTCTTATGATATTGTGCAAGTGACACTAGTGGTACTGTAGGAGCTTCACTCGTCTCCTAGTTCAGCCTAAGCTGCTCTGCTAAGCTACCATTATCTATCAGCCTATGCTGCTAGACACCCTATACACTAATAAGGGATAACTGGGCCTGGTGCAAGGTGTAAGTACCCCTTGGTACTCACTTAAAGCCAGTCCAGCCTCCTACAGGGTGTTGTAGGAAAGTACCATCTTGCCTGATATGTTACCCCCATATTTCACTGTATATATGTTGTTTTAGTTTATGTGTCACTGGGACCCTGCCAGCCAGGGCCCCAGTGCTCATAAGTGTGCCCTGTATGTGTTCCCTGTGTGATACCTAACTGTCTCACTGAGGCTCTGCTAACCAGAACCTCAGTGGTTATGCTCTCTCTGCTTTCTAAATTGTCACTAACAGGCTAGTGACCAATTTCACCAATTCACATTGGCATACTGGAACACCCTTATAATTCCCTAGTATATGGTACTGAGGTACCCAGGGTATTGGGGTTCCAGGAGATCCCTATGGGCTGCAGCATTTCTTTTGCCACCCATAGGGAGCTCTGACAATTCTTACACAGCACCTGCCCTACTGGCCAAGAGGCCACCGCCAAAATCCTCGCTGGGCCAGAGAGGACCGCCAGCACCAGCCCCGCTGGGCCAGACACGACCGCCAGCTCTAGCCCCGCTGTGCCACAGAGGACCGCCAGCACCAGCCCCGCTGGGCCAGACACAACCGCCAGCTCTAGCCCCGCTGTGCCAGAGAGGACCGCCAGCACAAGCCCCGCTGGGCCATGAAGGACTGCCAGCAGCTGAGTTACTGCAAAGGAGGCCGCGCCACAAGCACCGCTGAACAGGGCACCGATGCTACAAGCACCGCTGAACAGGGCACCGCCGCCTCAAGCACCGCTGAACAGGGCACCGCCATCACAAGCACCGCTGAACAGGGCACCGCCACCACAAGCACCGCTGAACAGGGCACCGCCGCCACAAGCACCGCTGAACAGGGCAACGCCGCCACAAGCACCGCTAAACAGGGCGCCGCCGCAAAAAGCACCGTAGGCCCATGAGCGCCAAAAGCTCTGATGCTACTGAGGCCACCACAAGCAGGATGAAGCACTCTGGGCACAAAGCCCCCTCCAGAACCAGTGGAGTTTTATATCCACTACCTCAGTCCTTGGCAGGATGAAGCACTCTGGGCACCAAGCCCCCTCCAGAACCAGTGGAGACTGTTATCCACTTGAGAGACTGTGGCTTTGCACTCCCCAGGATGGAACAGTGGGCAACCCACCCACTGTAGAGACTTGAGAGACTGTGGCTTTGCACTCCCCAGGATGGAACAGTGGGCAACCCACCCACTGTAGAAACTTGAGAGTCTGTGGCTTTGCACTCCCCAGGATGGAACAGTGGGCAAACCACCCACTTGTGAGACTTGAGAGACTGTGGCTTTGCACTCCCCAGGATGGAACAGTGGGCAAACCACCCACTGTATATACTTGAGAGACTGTGGCTTTGCACTCCCCAGGATTGAACAGTGGGCATGTGGCCCCCTCGTTGATTTGGCGTTGTGCACTCAACCAGCTGAGGTGCCCCCCCTTTCCCTCCCCCTGAGGGGCCTGTTTTCTTGCTCTCTGATGCCCCTGCAGTGTTCTCTCCGTCATGGTCGGGGATCTTGTGCGTGCCTCGTCCATACCGTGTGGGCCCAGTTTTCCACAGACTTCAATGGAGCACTACCTGGACTACTATTCTTGGTTTATATTTTGTTTATAGTGTAAATATGTATATTTTTGTGTACTGGAGTTTCACATATTACAATGGTTACACTCATTTCCTTTTGTCTTTGCATTCTTCCGGGGGGGGGGGTGTAACTGTATTGTATCATGCTGTATTAGTGTGTGTGTTGTGGTGGGTGAGGGTGGGGGTGGGGGTGGGGGTGTTGCGTGTGTGTGTCCCTGTTTTTTCCCTCCCCCTCCCCTGTGTCGTAGGTACAGTACTCACCCTGGTCTTCGCCGCCGGCGTTCATGCTCCTGGTAGAGGAGCAAGAAGATAAGGGCTGGCAGGATCTGCAGCTCTAGTTCCATGGCGTCTGGATTCCTCGTGGGGTGTGTAGAGGTGAGCGTTTTCCCTTCGAAGTCCTGTTTCTGCCGTGTTTTTGTCCGCAGTGAATCTGCCCGGGAAAAGGTGGCAGATTGGTAGGTTGTGATACTGTGGGCGCTACGTTGTCTCCCGCCTGTCTGTTGGCAGTGACCGCCGCGCTGTTTGTTTGTACCGCCGTGGCGGTTGGACTGTTAAAGTGGCTGTCTTTGTTGGCGGTTTCCGCCACGGTCATAATTCCAATTTTTTTACCGCCGGCCTGTTGGCGGTCTCACCGCCGCTTTAACACCGTCCGGCAGGGTTGTAATGAGCACCTAAGTCCTGATTTCCTTGTCGTGAGTCTAATAATTCATGATCTGCTGACAATGTTACAGTTCTACGATCAAAACCTCGTTCAAACTCATGAACAAAATTTCTCCAGTTGTAAAGCAGGGGACTGTCTTTACGCACAAGAGGAATAGCCTAGTTAGCTGCATCTTCAGTCAGATATGATAACAAGAAAGCTACTTTGGACTGGGCATCAGGGAAAGTATGTGGTCGGCAGGTGAAGTCTAATTCCACTTGAACCAGGAAAGATTTTCAAGGGGTCGCCTGAGAAACGTACTGGGGGAGCTAAAGGAATGGCTGAGGGAACATTGAGGGAAATGTTTGTAGGATTACCTCCAGAAGTCTGAGAAGAAGGACCTGGCCAAGACACACCTGTGGGATTTTGTTCCTTCTTCTCTACCTTATCCTGCAACTGACTCACTCTCTCAGCTAGGCTAGGTGCCAAATCTTTTGATGACACCACCTCTGCTTGGAGCTGAGTGATAGCCTTGACTAGCTAGTCCAGTGTGGCCATGCTGAGAACATACACAAACCAGGAGGATTATTAATTAGTGGGCTCACTATTCTGTCAGAGTCACCATATCCTCGGGGTCTGTGCACGTTCCCAACACTTCCACCACAAGACAGCTCCAATACTCTGATTAGAATGTCACAGAGTATAAGAGAGTCCAAGTGGGGAAAAGGGGATTAGATAGGGAACAGCTGGGAAGGAGACCTGTGGGAAGCAAAAGGTTAAAACACACAATATCAAGATGATATCATATTAATCAGTACTAGGCTATGACTCTAAGCATTGTCATACTGAAGACATGGACAACGTAAGCATAGAATTAAGTAACTAGGCTTCAAGATAACTGGATACCTGTGAGGGAATCAAGAAAGGTTAAATACAACTTTCAAATTCAAGTATAGACCTTTGCATGAGGATCTAAACCACCATATGAATCGTGCTTGAGGGACTATAATGCACATACAACATCACATCATGAGCTCTAGCATTTAAGTTTTCTTAAATTGGAGGAACATGAATTGCGCACATTGCAGATTTTAACAAAGGTTGTAAATATCATGAAATGATTGTGCACAATGAATAACATGTTAGACTTGAGAAATGAATTGCGCGTCTTGCCGATTCGAAGGCCACCAAGTAAATGCCATGAAGTGGTAGCTCACAATGAACTTTGTGATTTTAAACACAAGAAATGAATTGCACGTATTGCCGATTCGAACACTCCCAAGTAAATGCCATGAAACGGTAACACGCAATAAATTCCATAAATTTGACACAAGAAATTAATTGTGCGTCTTGCCGATTCGAAGCCACCACGTGAATGCCAAGGAATGGTGGCGTGCACTGAATATCATGAATGAAACACAAGGAAAAGAATTGCTTGCCGATACGAAGGCTACCATAAGAATGCCAAGAAATGGTAGCGTACAAGGAATAACATGAGTCTAAGCACCGGAAAGGAATCGCGCCGCTGCCCGATTCGAATGCCACCATATGTATGTCAGGAAATGGTAGTGTACAATGAATAACATGAATTACACACAAGAAATCAATTGGGCGTCTTGCCGTTTCGAATAGCACCATGTAACTGTCAAGAAATGGTAGCGCACAATGAATGTCAAAGTTAAAACACGAGGAATGAATTGCGCGTCTTGCCGATTCGAATGCCACCATGTAACTGCCAAGAATTGGTAGCGCACCATGAATATCAAAGTTAAACACAAGGAATGAATCGTGCATCTTGCTGATTCAAATATCAACATGTAAATGCCAGAAAAAAACAAGAGCACATTCACAACGCACAAGGTAAAATCGCTCAACATGAAAAATTAGGCCCAAGAACTTGAAGGCCTTTGAAAACGGGATTGGGGGCCCAGCTTGACCTCCGTCTTACCGCCCTGATCAAGGATCACCAAAGCAATGAAGGGCAAAGGCCTGGAAGAACAAAGTAGGCCTCCGGAACAGGAGCACAGGAAGTTGCTGCTGCACTGCACCGGGACCTCTGAATAGTGAGCACGTGGAGCTGGGCTGGCTCCCTTTTATAAAGTCTAGCCCAGCCCACAAACCACAGCCAGGCATGCTGCAGGGAAAGCTTCTAGAAGGCGCTGGAAAGGGACCACATCCTGACACAGTCTGAAAGCCTGCAGCAGTACATTGCCTATGAACAGTATTTATATGCACGCTCTGCTCTGCATTGCAAAAGGTTAAACAACAGCATATCAGCACAATGCATAAATGATGTTAGCTTAAAATTGCTAGGTTTTTGCATTCTATTCGCCCGTAGAGCATGCACTGCCCTGATGTTGACACAAGGGACCCAAAACCTGGAGCTGCCAGCTGATTGGTCATTCCCCTGCAGTACAGAGTTTCTTCTCACCCTAGCACATGACATTCCTTTGGCTGGGCATTTGGGCCAGACGAAAACTTGGGAAAGACTTGTCCCCTTGTTTCACTGGCCTCATATGTCAAAGAACACCAAATATTTTTGCAAGTCTTGAGTGACCTGCCAAGCCAGTGGCAAGACTGGTGGCACTCCAAAGGCCCCTTTAATCCCACTTCCAGTGGTTGGGGTGCCCTTTGAAAGGGTAGGGGTTGACATAGTTGGCCCCCTTTACCATCCTACTGCTTCATGCAATAGATTTATCTTGGTGGTAGTGGACCATGCCCCAATATATCCTGAAGCCATACCTTTAAGGACCACTACAGCTCCTGCAGTGGCAAAACCCCTCCTGGGAATCTTTTCCAGGGTGGATTTTCCTAAAGAGGTGGTGTCAGACAGAGGTAGCAACTTCATTCCTGCATACCTAAAAGCAATGTGGAAGGAGTGTGGTATTACCTACAAGTTCACCACACCTTACTATCCACAAACAAATGGTCTGGTTGAGAGGTTTAATAAAACTCTCAAAAGTATGATAATGGGACTCCCTGAAAAACTCAGGAGGAGATGGGATGTCCTGTTACCTTGCCTCCTTTTTGCTTACAGGGAAGTACCCCAGAAAGCAGTGGTCTTCAGCCCCTTTGAACTCCTCTTTCGGCACCCTGTAAGAGGTGAACTTACTCTTGTGAAGGAGGGTTGGGAACAACCTTTAAAAGCTCCTAAATAGAACATAGTAGACTATGTACTTAGCCTAAGATCCAGAATGGCTGAGTATATGAAAAAGGCCAGTAAAAACCTTCAGGCCAGCCAGGAGCTGCAAAAGCAATGGCATCACCAGAAGGCTGTCCTGATCCAGTACCAACCAGGACAGAAGGTGTGGGTATTGGAGCCTGTGGCCCCAAAAGCACTCCAAGACAAATGGAGTGGACACCATCTAATTGTTGAGAAGAAGGGTGAGGTTACCTATTTGGTAGACCTGGGCACTGCCAGGAGTCCCCTTAGGGTGATTCATGTCAACCGCCTGAAACCCTACTATGACAGGGCTGATCTCACCCTGCTCATGGCAACAGATGAGGGACAGGAAGAAGCGAGTGACCCTCTCCCTGATCTCTTCTCCACCACTGAAGCAGATGCCTTAGTGGAGGGAGTAGTTTTAGCAGATTGTCTGACTGAAGAACAGAAAGACAACTTCATTAATCTCCTAAGCCAATTTTCAGACCTCTTTTCACTTGTACCAGGTACAGCATCCTGGTGTGAACACACAACTGACACTGGAGACAGCCTGCCTGTCAAAAGTAAAATTTATAGGCAACCTGACCATGTCAGAGACTGCATCAAACAAGAGGTGCAGAAAATGTTGGATTTAGGGGTGATTAAACCTTCTGAAAGTCCCTGTGCTAGCCCAGTTGTGCTTGTACCAAAACCTGACACCAAAGATGGAAAGAGAGAGGTGAGTTTTTGTGTAGATTACAGAGGGCTCAATGAGGTAACCAAAACTGATGCTCACTGTAGGAGGCTGGCCTGGCTCGTAGTGGGTACCGGAGGTACTTACACCTTGTGCCAGGTCCAGTTATCCCTTATTAGTAGAATAGAGGTGTTTCTAGCAGCTTAGGCTGAACTCGGAGACATGTAAAGTTCCTATTATGCCAGTTACATCATATGCACAATATCATAAGAAAACGCAATACACAGAGTTACTAAAAATAAAGGTACTTTATTTTTATGACAATATGCCAAAAGTATCTCAGTGAGTACCCTCAGTAAGAAGGTAGTATATATAAACAAGTTATATGTACACAAACCAAAATTAGGTAAGTAATAGCAAGAAAAGTAATGCAAACAGTGTAGAATCACAATAGGTTGCAATGGGAGCACATAGGTTTAGGGGCAACATAAACCATATACTCCAAAAGTGGAATGTGAACAACGAATGGACCCCAGACCTATGTGAGCTTGTAGAGGGTCGCTGGGACTGTAAGAAAACAGTGAGGGTTAGAAAAATACCCCACCCCAAGACTCTGAAAAGTAGGAGTAAAGTGCACCTACTACCACCAGAGAGCACAGAAGCCGTGATATGGGGATTCTGCAGGAAGAACACACACCAGCAGTGCACTGACAACGGGTTTCCGGACCTGAGTACCTGTAAGACAAGGGGCCAAGTCAACTAGTCGCGACAGTGTCGAGAGGGGGCAGGAGCCCAGGAAATGCCAGCTGAAGGTGCAAGGAAGCTGCCACCGGTTGAAAGAAGCTTGGAGTGCTTCAAGAAAGAAGAGGACTAAGAACTTCTCCTTTGGAAGAAGGATGTCCCACGTCGCGATGAAGCTTGCAGAGTTGTTCACACACAGAAAGACCGCAAACAAGCCTTGCTAGCTGCAAGGGTCCACTAGAGATTTTTGGAAGCAACAGGGGCCCAGGAGGAACCAGGATGAAGCCACTTGGAGAAGATGACAGAGGGGGCGCTCAGCAACTCAGAGAGTCCTCACAGAAGCAGGCAGCACCCGCAGAAGTACCCCAACAGGCACTTGGAAATAAAGTGAACTGGAGTCCATGCGAAGTCACAAAAGGGAGTCCCACGATGCCGGAAGAGAACTCAGAAGGTTGTGCACTGCATGACAGAGTGCTGGGGACCCAGGCTTTTCTGTGCATGAAGGAAATCCTGAAAGAGTGCACAGGAGCCGGAGCAGCTGCAAATCATGAAGTACACAGCTTTGCAGTCTAGCGTAGGGAGGCAAGGACTTACCTCCACCAAACTTGGACTGAAGAGTGACTGGACTGTGAGAGTCACTTGGACAGAGTTGCTGAGTTCCAGGGACCACGCTCGTCGTGCTGAGAGGGGACCCAGAGGACCAGCGATGCAGTCTTTTGGTGCCTGCGGTTGCAGGGGGAATACTCTGTCGACCCACGGGAGATTTCTTCAGAACTCCTGGTGCAGAGAGGAGGCAGGCTACCCCCAGAGCATGCACCACCTGGAAACAGTCGAGAAAACCAGCAGGATGAAGCGATACAAGGTTGCTAGTAGTCGTCTTGCTACTTTGTTGCGGTTTTGCAGGTATCCTGAGCAGTCAGCAGTCAATCCTTTGGCAGAAGGTGAAGAGGGAGATGCAGAGGAACTCTGATGAGCTCTTGCATTTGTTATCTGTGAGATCCCCAAAGCAGAGACCCTAGATAGCCAGAAAAGGAGGTTTGGCTACCTAGAATGGAGGATTGGCTACTAAGAGAGTTAAGAGCCTATCAGAAGGAGCCTCTGACATCACCTGCTGGCACTGGCCACTCAGAGCAGTCCAGTGTGCCACAGGCACCTCTGTTTCCAAGATGGCAGAGGTCTGGGACACACTGGAGGAGCTCTGGGCACCTCCCCTGGGAGGTGCAGGTCAGGGGAGTGGTCACTCCCCTTTCCTTTGTCATGTTTCACGCCAGAGCAGGCCTAGGGGATCCCTGAACCGGTGTAGACTGGCTTATGCAGTAATGGGCACCATCTGTGCCCATCAAAGCATTTCCAGAGGCTGGGGGAGGCTACTCCTCCCCAGCCCTTCACACCTATTTCCGAAGGGAGAGGGTGTTACACCCTCTCTCAGAGGAAATCCTTTGTTCTGCCTTCCTGGGCCAGAACAACCTTCACCAGGTGAAGGTTAGATATATAGGTGACTTATTACCATTATCTATCAGCCTAAGCTACTAGACACCCTATACACTAATAAGGGATAACTGGGCCTGGTGCAAGGTGTAAGTACCCCTTGGTACTCACTACAAGTCAGTCCAGCCTCCTACAGCCCTGAACTATGTGGGGGCACCTTAGCTAGTGCCAGGGTGCCCACACACTAAGTAACTTTGCACCTAACCTTTACCAGGTAAAGGTTAGACATATAGGTGACTTATGAGTTACTTAAGTGCAGTGGTAAATGGCTGTGAAATAACGTGGACGTTATTTCACGCAGGCTGCACTGGCAGGCCTGTGTAAGAATTGTCAGAGCTCCCTATGGGTGGCAAAAGAAATGCTGCACCCCATAGGGGTCTCCTGGAACCCCAATACCCTGGGTACCTCAGTACCATATAAAAGGGAAATATATGGCTGTGCCAGTATACCAATGTGAATTGGTAAATTTAGTCACTAGCCTGTTAGTGACAAATTTGGAAAGCAGAGAGAGCATAACTACTAAGGTTTTGGTTAGCAAAGCCTCAGTGAGCCCATGATCTTAGACATGTTACATGGCCATGTTCGGAGTTACCATTGTGACGCTATACATATGTCGTGACATATGTATAGTGCATGCGTGTAATGGTGTCCCCGCAATCACAAAGTCCGGGGAATTTGCCCTGAACAATGTGGCAGCACCTTGGCTAGTGCCAGGGTGCCCACACACTAAATATCTTAGCACCCAACCTTTACCAGGTAAAGGTTAGACATATAGGTGACTTATAAGTTACTTAAGTGCAGTGGTAAATGGCTGTGAAATAACGTGGACGTTATTTTACTCAGGCTGCAGTGGCAGGCCAGTGTAAGAATTGTCAGAGCTCCCTATGGGTGGCAAAAGAAATGCTGCACCCCATAGGGGTCTCCTGGAACCCCAATACCCTGGGTACCTCAGTACCATATACAAGGGATTTATAAGGGTGTTCCAGTATGTAGAAGGCTGGACTGGCTTGTAGTGAGTACCAAGGGGTACTTACACCTTGCACCAGGCCCAGGTATCCCTTATTAGTGTAGAGGGTGTCTAGCAGCTTAGGCTGATAGATAATGGTAGCTTAGCAGAGCAGCTTAGGCTGAACTAGGAGACGTGTGAAGCCACTACAGTACCACAAATGATTATGCACAATATCATAAGAAAACACAATACACAATTATACTAAAAATAAAGGTACTTTATTTTTATGACAATATGCCAAAAGTATCTCAGTGAGTACCCTCAGTATGAGGATAAGAAATATACACAAGATATATGTACACAATACCAAAAATATGCAGTATAGTCTTAGAAAACAGTGCAAACAGTGTAAAATTACAATAGGATGAAATGTAGGCACATAGGGATAGGGGCAACACAAACCATATACTCCAAAAGTGGAATGTGAACCACGAATGGACCCCAAACCTATGTGACCTTGTAGAGGGTCGCTGGGACTATTAGAAAATAGCAAGGGTTAGAAACATACCCCACCCCAAGACCCTGAAAAGTGAGTGCAAAGTGAACTAAAGTTCCCCTAAAGACACAAAAGTCGTGATAGAGGGAAAATGCAAGGAAAACACAAATCAGCAATGCAACAACGATGGATTCCTGACTGAGGGTACCTGTGGAACAAGGGGGACCAAGTCCAAAAGTCACAAGCAAGTCGGAGATGGGCAGATGCCCAAGAAATGCCAGCTGTTGGTGCAAAGAAGCTCTTACTGGGCTGAAGAACTGTAAATACTGCAGAAACGACAAGGGCTAGAGACTTTCCCTTTGGAGGATGGATCCCCCACGCATTGGAGAGTCGTGCAGAAGTGTTTTCCCGCCGGATGGATGCTAACAAGCCTTGCTAGCTGCAAATCGTGCGGTTAGCGTTTTTGGATGCTGCTGTGGCCCAGGATGGACCAGGATGGTGAAAATTGGACCAGGAGGTAGAGGGGACGTCGAGCAAAACAAGGAGCCCTCACAGCAGCATGTAGTACCCAGAGAAGTGCCAGAAACAGGCACTACGAGGATGCGTGAAACAGAGCTCGCCTGAAGTCACACAAAGGAGTCCCACGTCGCCGGAGAACAACTTAGGAAGTCGTGCAATGCAGGTTAGAGTGCCGGGGACCCCAGCTTCCGGGTGCACAAAGGATTTCTGCCGGAAGTGCACGGGAGCTGGAGAAGTTGCAAAAGTCGCGAAAACCAACAATGCAGTCTGGCATGGGGAGGCAAGGACTTACCTCCACCAAACTTGGACTGAAGAGTCACTGGACCGTGGGGGTCACTTGGACAGTCTTGCTGGATTCAAGGGACCTCGCTGGTCGTCGTGAGAGGAGACCCAAGGGACCGTGATGCAGCTTTTTGGTGCCTGCGTTGGCAGGGGGAAGATTCCGTCGACCCACGGGAAATTTCTTCGCAGCTTCTGATGCAGAGAGGAGGCAGACTACCCCCACAGGATGCACCACCAAGAAAAACAGTCGAGAAGGCAGCAGGAGCGGCGTTACAATGTTGCAGTAGTCGTCTTAGCTACTTTGTTGCAGTTTTGCAGGCTTCCAGCGCGGTCAGCAGTCGATTTCTTGGCAGAAGGTGAAGAGGGAGATGCAGAGGAACTCTGATGAGCTCTTGCATTCGTTATCTGAGGAATCCCCAAAGAAAGAGACCCTAAATAGCCAGAAAAGAGGGTTTGGCTACTTAGGAAAAAGGATAGGCTAGCAACACCTGAAGGAGCCTATCAGAAGGAGTCTCTGACGTCAGCAGAGGGCACTGGCCACTCAGAGCAGTCCAGTGTGCCAGCAGCACCTCTGCTTCCAAGATGGCAGAGGTCTGGAGCACACTGGACAAGCTCTGGGCACCTCCCAGGGGAGGTGCAGGTCAGGGGAGTGGTCACTCCCCTTTCCTTTGTCCAGTTTCGCGCCCAGGCAAGGCTGAGGGGTCCCTGAACCGGTGTAAACTGGCTTATGCAGAATTGGGCACCTCTGTGCCCAACAAAGCATTTCCAGAGGCTGGGGGAGGCTATTCCTCCCCTGCCTTCACACCATTTTCCAAAGGGAGAGGGTGTAACACCCCCTCTCTGAGGAAGTCCTTTGTTCTGCCATCCTGGGCCAGGCCTGGCTGGAACCCAGGAGGGCAGAAGCCTGTCTGTGGGGTTGGCAGCAGCAGCAGCTGCAGTGTAACCCCAGAAAAGGCGGTTTGGCAGTACCAGGGTCTGTGCTACAGACCACTGGGAGCATGGAATTGTGCCAACTATGCCAGGATGGTATAGAGGGGGCAATTCCATGATCTTAGACATGTTACCTGGCCATATTCGGAGTTACCATTGTGAAGCTACACATAGGTAGTGACCTATGTGTAGTGCACGCATATAATGGTGTCTCCAGCACTCACAAAGTCGGGGAATTTGCCCTGAACAATGTGGGGGCACCTTGGCTAGTGCCAGGGTGCCCACACACTAAGTAACTTTGCACCTAACCTTTACCAGGTAAAGGATAGACATATAGGTGACTTATAAGTTACTTAAGTGCAGTGAAAATGGCTGTGAAATAATGTGTGCATTATTTCACTCAGGCTGCAGTGGCAGGCCTGTGTAAGAATTGTCAGAGCTCCCTATGGGTGGCAAAAGAAATGCTGCAGCCCATAGGGATCTCCTGGAACCCCAATACCCTGGGTACCTCAGTACCATATACTAGGGAATTATAAGGGTGTTCCAGTAAGCCAATGTAAATTGGTAAAATTGGTCACTAGCCTGTTAGTGACAATTTAAAAGTAATGAGAGAGCATAACCACTGAGGTTCTGGTTAGCAGAGCCTCAGTGAGACAGTTAGGCACCACACAGGGAACATATACATGCACACTTATGAGCACTGGGGCCCTGTGTGACAGGGTCCCAGTGACACATACATATAGGCCACAAACTTATGAGCACTGGGGTCCTGACTAGCAGGGTCCCAGTGACACATAACAAACATACTGAAAACATCGTGTTTTCACTATGAGCACCGGGGCCTGGCTATCAGGATCCCAGTGAGACAGTGAAAACAGTGACAAACACCCTGACATACACTCACAAACAGGCCAAAAGTGGGGGTAACAAGGCTAGAAAGAGGCTACTTTCTCACACAACCCCCCCCCCAAACGAAGGACAATAAGGCTAACCTTGGCCAGTTGAGACTTTATTGTCTAAGTGGTGATAAGTAGAGAGTAGCTCTGCAATAGACTGGTTACTCCCTTTATCATCCACTATATGGTTACTTCCCTGTGGGGATGTAAACCACCCTGTTTGAAGTTTTTTAGCTAAGCAACAATGTGAAGATGTATTTTCAGAGTTTCTATCAGTAAGTTTTAGTTTAGAGCAGTGGGAATTGTCCACTGAACCTATTTGTAGTGATGGAAATGCCAGACAGGGATGCTGTCTCAGAAAAGCCATAGCTGGGCAAAAACTTTGTCCATGTAGCTGGAAGAGAGAACAGGGATGCTGTTTCTCTTGAGTTGGGGCAGGGCAGGGATGCTGTCCTATGAGCTCCACACTAGGGCAGGGATGCTGTCCTAAGTGTTGTGAGGCAGTGCAGGGATTCTGCACTAAAGTTTCTCTGGGAGGGTTGGAGGGATGCTCCATGTTAACTAGAATGGTGCTCTTTTTGTCACCAATGTTAGTTATCCCACAGAGAGGTACTTCTACCTCAGGGAGTCCAGCTTTGCCAGCTGATGATTCCCTTGGAACAGGTGCCACCCCAGGAGAGGTTTCTCCCACCACAGGAATGGTATCCTGAATGGTAGGGTGGTTAGGGGATACTGTGATACCCTTCTTACCTGTTGATGGAGAGGGATCCTGAGTTTTCAGGCCTTCTCTCCTTTGCTTTTTCATTTCAGTAGAAATGAGAGGGAACAATTCCTCAGGGATGCCCAGCATGGCTGCATGGGCATAAAACTCTACATCAGCCCAACCTGAGGCCTCTAGGTCATTACCTAAGAGACAGTCTACAGGTAAGCTAGGTGATACCACCACCTGCTTAGGGCCAGTAACTCCATCCCAACTAAACTGAATTATAGCTAAGGGAAGAAACTTAGTGGAGTTAAGGACATCAATAATCTTATACTGTTGTCCAATGATGTGTTGTTCAGGAGCCACTAGGTTTTCAGTCACCAAAGTGAAACTGGCACCTGTGTCCCTGTAGGCCAAGGCCTCAACACCATTTATTGAAACTGTCTGCCTGTACTTATCCATTGTAAGGGGACAAGCAGCCAGTGTGGCAAGGCCAATGCCACTAGGTGTGACAGAAACTGTCTTGGGACTGACTACCCCAGTTTCTTCTATGGACCCATAAGTGAACCCAACTACACTCTTTGCTTGACTGTTGCCAGCAGTCCCACCACTAGTACCACTACTGCTAGGGGCACTAGAGCTTGATGTATTAGTGGTGGTAGGCTCAGGGGGTTTACCTGGACAGGACTTATCCCCTGGCCAATGGCCTCTATTTTTACACACAAAGCACCAAGGCTGTTTAAATTGTGTGGGTTGAGAAGAAGAGGAAGAATTAGTTTTATCTCCACCCCCTGATGAGTGTTTAAGATTTGAAGTGGAATCTTTGGTTTTACCCTTATCCCCATGCTTATCTTGAGATTTTTCACCATCTTTCTCTGAAGGCTTACCATCCTTCTTCTTGTCATCTTTGTCACCCCCTGTATGAACTTTTCTGTTCACTCTTGTTTTGACCCATTTGTCTGCCTTCTTTCCCAATTCTTGGGGAGAGGTCAGATCAGAGTCTACCAAGTACTGGTGCAACAAATCTGACACACAATTATTAAGAATATGCTCTCTCAGGATCAAGTTATACAGGCCTTCACAGTCAGTCACTTTACTGCCATGTAACCACCCTTCCAAGGACTTCACTGAATGGTCAATGAAATCAACCCAATCTTGTGAAGACTCCTTTTTGGTCTCTCTGAACTTTATCCTGTATTGTTCAGTGGTTAAGCCATAACCATCAAGGAGTGCACTCTTAAGAATAGTGAAATTGTTGGCATCACTTTCTTTCACAGTAAGGAGTCTGTCTCTACCCTTACCACTAAATGATAGCCATAGGATAGCAGCCCACTGCTTTTGAGGGACATCTTGAACAACACAAGTCCTCTCAAGTGCAGCAAACCACTTGTTAATGTCATCCCCCTCTTTGTAAGGGGGAACTATCTTGTGCAGATTCCTGGAATCATGCTCTTTTACAGGATGACTATGGGGAATACTGCTGCTGCCACCATGGGTAGTTAAACCCAGCTTCTGTCTTTCCTTTTCAATCTCTAGAGATTGTCTATCTAAATCCAGCTGTTGCTTCTTAAGCTTCAGTCTGAAAGTCTCCACTCTCAACTTATTGAGCTCCCTTTCCAACATTCTGTCATCAGGGTGGGTGGGAGGGACATTTCTAGAAACAGAAGTGTGATGGGAATGAACAGAAGGAGACCTGTCCCTAACAGAGGGAACCTTAACAAGTTTACTAACAGTATAATGTGAGAGTCCATCATCTGTATGATGAGACCTCCTACTGTGATGAGAGACCACACTATCTGTATGGTGTGACTCTACATCTACTTCAACCCTGCTAGGCTGTCTGATACTGGACAGGCTAGGAAGTTTCCTTACTGACTCTATCTGCAGGGGAGTCCCTGGATCAGATTGAGAACCATCAACTACTTTTTCAACAGATGTGGCCATTGTGGCCTTATCCTGTTCTCTAAGCATGTTAAGTAACAGTTCTAAAGAAGGATTCTTCCCTACACTTAAACCTCTTTGTATGCAGAGACTCCTTGCTCCTTTCCAGCTAAGGTGATCATATGCAAGTTTGGACAGATCAACATTTTGGCCGGTGCCAGACATTTTTAGAAAGAGTTTAAGTGATCGAAAAAGTGAAGAAAAAGTTTTTCAGAACTTTTAGAAAGACAGAAAAAAACTTTTTAAACTTTTTAGAAAGTTTAGAAGTACTTTTCAGCACTTAGAAAACAGTGAAAAGAGGAAATGCAAAACTTTTTAGTTATGTGTACATACACTGAACTTGTTTTGTATATTTTTCTCTTATGAAAAGTACAATGTCAAGAGTGGTAAGTAGTCTCAAAGCACTTATCCCACCGCTGCACAACCAATGTAGGAGGCTGGACTGGCTTGTAGTGAGTACCAAGGGGTACTTACACCTTGCACCAGGCCCAGGTATCCCTTATTAGTGTAGAGGGTGTCTAGCAGCTTAGGCTGATAGATAATGGTAGCTTAGCAGAGCAGCTTAGGCTGAACTAGGAGACGTGTGAAGCTACTACAGTACCACAAATGATTATGCACAATATCATAAGAAAACACAATACACAATTATACTAAAAATAAAGGTACTTTATTTTTATGACAATATGCCAAAAGTATCTCAGTGAGTACCCTCAGTATGAGGATAAGAAATATACACAAGATATATGTACACAATACCAAAAATATGCAGTATAGTCTTAGAAAACAGTGCAAACAGTGTAAAATTACAATAGGATGCAATGTAGGCACATAGGGATAGGGGCAACACAAACCATATACTCCAAAAGTGGAATGTGAATCACGAATGGACCCCAAACCTATGTGACCTTGTAGAGGGTCGCTGGGACTATTAGAAAATAGCAACGGTTAGAAAAATACCCCACCCCAAGACCCTGAAAAGTGAGTGCAAAGTGCACTAAAGTTCCCCTAAAGACACAGAAGTCGTGATAGAGGGAAAATGCAAGGAAAACACAAATCAGCAATGCAACAACGATGGATTCCTGACTGAGGGTACCTGTGGAACAAGGGGGACCAAGTCCAAAAGTCACAAGCAAGTCGGAGATGGGCAGATGCCCAAGAAATGCCAGCTGTTGGTGCAAAGAAGCTCTTACTGGGCTAAAGAACTGTGAATACTGCAGAAACGACAAGGGCTAGAGACTTCCCCTTTGGAGGATGGATCCCCCACGCCTTGGAGAGTCGTGCAGAAGTGTTTTCCCGCCGGATGGATGCTAACAAGCCTTGCTAGCTGCAAATCGTGCAGTAAGCGTTTTTGGATGCTGCTGTGGCCCAGGATGGACCAGGACGGTGAGAAATGGACCAGGAGGTAGAGGAGACGTCGCGCAAGAGAAAGAGCCCTCACAGCAGCAGGTAGCACCCAGAGAAGTGCCAGAAACCGGCACTACGAGGATGCATGAAACGGTGCTCGCCTGAAGTCACACAAAGGAGTCCCACGTCGCCGGAGAACAACTTAGGAAGTCGTGCAATGCAGGTTAGAGTGCCGGGGACCCCAGCTTCCGGGTGCACAAAGGATTTCCGCCAGAAGGGCACAGGAGCTGGAGAAGTTGCAAAAGTCGCGAAAACCAACAATGCAGTCTGGCGTGGGGAGGCAAGGACTTACCTCCACCAAACTTGGACTGAAGAGTCACTGGTCCGTGGGGGTCACTTGGACAGTTTTGCTGGATTCAAGGGACCTTGCTCGTCATCGTGAGAGGATACCCAAGGGACTGTGATGCAGCTTTTTGGTGCCTGCGTTGGCAGGGGGAAGATTCCGTCGACCCACGGGAGATTTCTTCGCAGCTTCTGATGCAGAGAGGAGGCAGACTACCCCCACAGGATGCACACCAAGAAAAACAGTCGAGAAGGCAGCAGGAGCGGCGTTACAATGTTGCAGTAGTCGTCTTAGCTACTTTGTTGCAGTTTTGCAGGCTTCCAGCGCGGTCAGCAGTCGATTTCTTGGCAGAAGGTGAAGAGAGAGATGCAGAGGAACTCTGATGAGCTCTTGCATTCGTTATCTGAGGAATCCCCAAAGAAAGAGACCCTAAATAGCCAGAAAAGAGGGTTTGGCTACTTAGGACAAAGGATAGGCTAGCAACACCTGAAGGAGCCTATCAGAAGGAGTCTCTGACGTCAGCAGAGGGCACTGGCCACTCAGAGCAGTCCAGTGTGCCAGCAGCACCTCTGTTTCCAAGATGGCAGAGGTCTGGAGCACACTAGAGGAGCTCTGGGCACCTCCCAGGGGAGGTGCAGGTCAGGGGAGTGGTCACTCCCCTTTCCTTTGTCCAGTTTCGCGCCCAGGCAAGGCTGAGGGGTCCCTGAACTGGTGTAAACTGGCTTATGCAGAATTGGGCACCTCTGTGCCCAACAAAGCATTTCCAGAGGCTGGGGGAGGCTACTCCTCCCCTGCCTTCACACCATTTTCCAAAGGGAGAGGGTGTAACACCCCCTCTCTGAGGAAGTCCTTTGTTCTGCCATCCTGGGCCAGGCCTGGCTGGACCCCAGGAGGGCAGAAGCCTGTCTGTGGGGTTGGCATCAGCAGCAGCTGCAATGTAACCCCAGAAAAGGCGGTTTGGCAGTACCAGGGTCTGTGCTACAGACCACTGGGAGAATGGAATTGTGCCAACTATGCCAGGATGGTATAGAGGGGGCAATTCCATGATCTTAGACATGTTACATGGCCATATTCGGAGTTACCATTGTGAAGCTACACATAGGTAGTGACCTATGTGTAGTGCACGCATATAATGGTGTCTCCAGCACTCACAAAGTCGGGGAATTTGCCCTGAACAATGTGGGGGCACCTTGGCTAGTGCCAGGGTGCCCACACACTAAGTAACTTTGCACCTAACCTTTACCAGGTAAAGGATAGACATATAGGCGACTTATAAGTTACTTAAGTGCAGTGAAAATGGCTGTGAAATAATGTGTGCATTATTTCACTCAGGCTGCAGTGGCAGGCCTGTGTAAGAATTGTCAGAGCTCCCTATGGGTGGCAAAAGAAATGCTGCAGCCCATAGGGATCTCCTGGAACCCCAATACCCTGGGTACCTCAGTACCATATACTAGGGAATTATAAGGGTGTTCCAGTAAGCCAATGTAAATTGGTAAAATTGGTCACTAGCCTGTTAGTGACAATTTAAAAGTAATGAGAGAGCATAACCACTGAGGTTCTGGTTAGCAGAGCCTCAGTGAGACAGTTAGGCACCACACAGGGAACATATACATGCACACTTATGAGCACTGGGGCCCTGTGTGACAGGGTCCCAGTGACACATACATATAGGCCACAAACCTATGAGCACTGGGGTCCTGACCAGCAGGGTCCCAGTGACACATAACAAACATACTGAAAACATAGTGTTTTCACTATGAGCACCGGGGCCTGGCTATCAGGATCCCAGTGAGACAGTGAAAACAGTGACAAACACCCTGACATACACTCACAAACAGGCCAAAAGTGGGGGTAACAAGGCTAGAAAGAGACTACTTTCTCACACAGTATGCCAATGTAAATTGGTGAAATTGGTCAGTAGCCTGTTAGTGACAATTTGGAAAGAAATGAGAGAGCATAACCACTGAGGTTCTGGATAGCAGAGCCTCAGTGAGACAGTTAGGCATCACACAGGGAACAGTGGCAGACCTGTGTAAGAATTGTCAGAGCTACCTGTGGGTGGCAAAAGAAATGCTGCAGCCCATAGGGATCTCCTGGAACCCCAATACCCTGGGTACCTCAGTACCATATACAAGGGAATTATATGGGTGTACCAGTATGCCAATGTGAATTGGTAAATTTAGTAATTAGCCTGTTAGTGACAAATTTGGAAAGCAGCGAGAGCATAAACACTGAGGTTCTGGTTAGCAGAGCCTCAGTGATACAGTTAGGTACCACACAGAGAACACATACAGGGCACATACTATGATCACTGGGGTCCTGCCTGGCAGGGTCCCAGTGACACATAGACTAAAACAACATATATACAGTGAAATATGAGGGTAACATGCCAGGCAAGATGGTACTTTCCTACACAACCCCCCCCCCAAACGAAGGACAATAAGACTAGCCATGACCTGATGAGTCTTCATTGTCTAAGTGGAAAAATATCTGGAGAGTCCATCTGCATTGGAGTGGGTACTCCCAGGTCTATGTTCCCCTGTATAGTCCATTCCCTGTAGAGATATGGACCACCTCAACAATTCAGGGTTGTCACTTTTCATTTGTTTTAGCCAAAGTAGAGGTTTGTGGTCTGTCCTAACAATAAAGTGAGTGCCAAACAGGTATGGCCTCAACTTTTTCAGTGCCCAGACCACAGCAAAGGCCTCCCTTTCTATGGCAGACCAACGATTTTCTCTAGGGGTCAACCTTCTGCTGATACAAGCAACTGGTTGATCCTGGCCCTCAGAATTCAGTTGTGATAAGACTGCCCCTACCCCGAATTCAGATGCATCAGTTTGAACAATTAATTTCTTGGAGTAACATGGGCTTTTTAGGACAAGTGCAGAGCGCAAGGCCTGTTTGAGCTCCTCAAAAGCTTTCTGACAGCTAGCTGTCCATAAAACCTTTTTTTGCATTTTCTTACTTGTGAGATCATAAGAAGGGGCTGCTATGGAGCCATAGTTTTTAATGAATCTCCTGTAATACCCTGTGAGGCCTAAGAAGGCTCTCACCTTGGTCTGAGTTGTAGGGGGAACCCAATCCATGATTGTCTGGATTGTCCCCTGTAATGGTGCAATCTGTTCTCCACCTACCAGGTGTCCCAGATAAACCACCTTACCCTGCCCTATCTGGCACTTTGAGGCCTTGATAGTGAGGCCTGCCTTTTGCAGGGCCTCCAAAACATTCCAAAGGTGGACCAGGTGGTCATCCCAGGTGGATCTAAAGACACGAATATCATCAAGATATTCTGCACTGAAAGCCTCCAACCCTTGCAGGACTGTGTTCACCAACCTCTGAAAAGTGGCAGGTGCATTTTTCAAACCAAAGGGCATCATTGTAACTTGGTAGTGCCCTCCTATAGCTGAAAATGCCATCTTTGGTTTAGCATCTTCTGCCAATTTGATCTGCCAATACCCTACAGTCAAATCAAAGGTGCTAAGATACTTGGCAGATGCCAGTGTATCAATGAGCTCATCTGCCCTGGGTATAGGGTGAGCATCAGTTTTTATTACCTGATTGAGACCTCCGTAGTATACACAAAACCTCATCTTCCTCTTTCCATCTTTTGTGTGAGGCTTTGGTACAAACCCCACTGGGCTAGCCCATGGGCTTTCAGAAGGCTCAATCACTCTGAGATCCAACATCTTTTGTACCTCTTGTTTTATGCAGTCCCTGACATGGTCAGGCTGCCTATATATCTTACTCTTGACAGGCAGGCTGTCACCAGTATCAATTGTGTGTTCACACCATGATGTTGTACCTGGCACAATTGAAATGAGGTCAGAAAATTGTTCAAGGAGATTGATGTAATTGTCTTTCTGTTCTGCAATCACACAATCTGCCAAAACTACTCCCTCCACTAAGGCATCTGCTTCATAGGTGGAGAAGAGATCAGAGAGAGGATCACTCTCTTATTCCTGTCCCTTATCTGTTGCCATGAGCAGGGTGAGATCAGCCCTGTCATAGTAGGGTTTCAGGCGGTTGACATGAATCACCCTAAGGGGACTCCTGGCAGTGCCCAAGTCTACCAAACAGGTAAACTCACCCTTTTTCTCAACAATTAGATGGGGTCCACTCCATTTCTCTTGGAGTGCTCTTGGGGCCACAGGCTCCAATACCCACACCTTCTGTCCTGGTTGGTACTGGATCAGAACAGCCTTCTGGTCATGCCATTACTTTTGCAGCTCCTGGCTGGCCTGAAGGTTTTTACTAGCCTTTTTCATGTACTCACCCATTCTGGATCTTAGGCCAAGTACATAGTCCACTATGTCCTGTTTATGAGCTTTTAAAGGTCGTTCCCAACCCTCCTTCACAAGAGTGAGTGGATCTCTTACAGAGTGCCCAAAGAGGAGTTCAAAGGGGATGAAGCCCACTCCTTTCTGGGGTACCTCCCTGTAAGCAAAAAGGAGGCAAGGTAACAAGACATCCCATCTCCTCCTGAGTTTTTAAGGGAGTCCCATTATCATACCTTTGAGAGTTTTATTAAACCTTTTTACCAGTCCATTAGTCTGTGGGTGATAAGGAGTGGTGAACCTGTAGGTAACACCACACTCCTTCCACATTGCTTTCAAGTATGCAGACATGAAGTTGCTACCTCTGTCTGATACAACCTCTTTAGGGAAACCCACCCTGGAAATGATTCCCAGGAGGGCCTTTGCCACTGCAGGTGCTGTAGTGGTCCTTAGAGGAATTGCTTCAGGATATCTTGTGGCATGGTCCACAACCACCAAGATAAACCTATTGCCTGAAGCAGTAGGAGGGTCAAGGGGGTCAACTATGTCAACCCCTACCCTTTCAAAGGGCACCCCAACCACTGATAGTGGAATTAGGGGGGCCTTTGGAGTGCCACCAGTCCTGCCACTGGCTTGGCAGGTCACACAAGACTTGCAAAAATCTTTAGTGTACTCTGACATCCTAGGCCAGTGAAACAAGGGGACAAGTCTTTTCCATGTTTTGATCTGGCCCAAATGCCCAGCCACAAGAATGTCATGTGCAACATTTAGGAGGAACTCTGTACTGCAGGGGAATGACCAATCTCCTGGCTGCTCCAGGTTTTGGGTCCCTTGCCTCTGTGTACAAGAGGTTGTCCTCCCAGTAAACTCTATGGCTGTCACTGACATCCCCATTTTGCTGTTTGACAGCTTGCTGTCTGAGACCCTCTAATGTGGGACAGGTTTGCTGTGCCACACTCAGCTCTTCCCTGGCAGGCCCACCTCCACCCAAAAGCTCAGCAGTGTCTGCTGCCAGCTCCTCTGGTGAAGGTTCTGCACAGGGAGGAAATTCTTCTTCCTCAGAAGGAGAATCATCTGTGGAGGACGGGATAGTGGGTAGGGATTTACCCTTGCTACCCCTAGCTTTAGGGAGCACTTGGTCCATTCTTCCAGGATCCAAGTTACCCTGTCCTTTTTGCTTTTTGGCCTGAGCCCTGGTTAAAGCAAAAATATGCCCAGGAATGCCCAGCATTGCTGCATGAGCCTCCAACTCCACTGCTGCCCAAGCTCATGTCTCTAAATCGTTCCCTAGTTGACAGTCCACAGGTAAATTTGAGGCATCCACAACTTTCTTTGGACCAGTAACTCCCCCCCCAGTTGAGATTCACAACAGCCATGGGGTGGCTAAGAGTGTTGTTATGAGCGTCTGTCACTTGGTACTGCTGACCAAGTAGGTGTTGTTCAGGGTGGACCAGTTTTTCTATCACCATAGTAACACTGGCACCTGTGTCCTTGTAGGCCTGAACCTCAACACCATTTATTAGGGGAAGTTGCTTGTACTTAATGTGAGAAAGTAGCCTCTTTCTAGCATTGTTACCCCCACTTTTGGCCTGTTTGTGAGTGTATGTCAGGGTGTTTTCACTGTCTCACTGGGATCCTGCTAGCCAGGGCCCAGTGCTCATAGTGAAAACCATATGTTTTCAGTATGTTTGTTATGTGTCACTGGGACCCTGCTAGTCAGGACCCCAGAGCTCATAAGTTTGTGGCCTATATGGATGTGTTCCCTGTGTGGTGCCTAACTGTCTCACCGAGGCTCTGCTAACCAGAACCTCAGTGGTTATGCTCTCTCTGTACAAATTGTCACTAACAGGCTAGTGACCAATTTCACCAATTTACATTGGCATACTGGCACACCCTTATAATTCCCTAGTATATGGTACTGAGGTACCCAGGGTATTGGGGTTCCAGGAGATCCCTATGGGCTGCGGCATTTCTTTTGCCACCCATAGGGAGCTCTGACAAATACTACACAGGCCTGCCACTGCAGCCTGAGTGAAATAATGCACACATTATTTCACAGCCATTTTCACTGCACTTAAGTAATTTATAAGTCACCTATATGTCTATCCTTTACCTGGTAAAGGTTAGGTGCAAAGTTACTTAGTGTGTGGGCACCCTGGCACTAGCCAAGGTGCCCCCACATTGTTCAGGGCAAATTCCCCTGACTTTGTGAGTGCGGGGACACTATTACATGCGTGCACTACACATAGGTCCCTACCTATGTGTAGCTTCACAATGGTAACTCCGAATATGGCCATGTAACATGTCTATGATCATGGAATTGCCCCCTCTATGCCATCCTGGCACAGTTGGCACAATCCCATGATCCCAGTGGTCTGTAGCACAGACCCTGGTACTGTCAAACTGCCTTTTCAGGAGTTTCACTGCAGCTGCTGCTGCTGCCAACCCCTCAGACAGGTTTCTGCCCCCCTGGGGTCCAGCCAGGCCTGGCCCAGGATGGCAGAACAAAGGACTTCCTCAGAGAGAGGGTGTTACACCATCTCCCTTTGGAAAATGGTGTGAAGGCAGGGGAGGAGTAGCCTCCCCCAGCCTCTGGAAATGCTTTAATGGGCACAGATGCTGCCCATTTTTGCATAAGCCAGTCTACACCGGTTCAGGGACCCCTCAGCCCTGCTTAGGCGCGAAACTGGACAAAGGAAAGGGGAGTGACCACTCCCCTGACCTGCACCTCCCCTGGGAGGTGCCCAGAGCTCCTCCAGTGTGCTCCAGACCTCTGCCATCTTGGAAACAGAGGTGCTGCTGGCACACTGGACTGCTCTGAGTGGACAGGCCAGCAGGTGACGTCAGAGACTCCTTCTGATAGGCTCCTTCAGGTGTTGCTAGCCTATCCTCTCTCCTAAGTAGCCAAACCCTCTTTTCTGGCTATTTAGGGTCTCTGCTTTGGGGAATTCCTTAGATAACGAATACAAGAGCTCATCAGAGTTCCTCTGCATCTCTCTCTTCACCTTCTGCCAAGGAATCAACTGCTGACCGCGCTGGAAGCCTGCAAAACTGCAACAAAGTAGCAAAGACTACTACTGCGACCTTGTAACGCTGATCCTGCCGCCTTCTCGACTGTTTTCCTGGTGGTGCATCCTGTGGGGGTAGTCTGCCTCCTCTCTGCATCAGAAGCTGTGAAGAAATCTCCCGTGGGTTGACAGAATCTTCCCCCTGCAACCGCAGGCACCAAAAAGCTGTGTCACCGGTCCCTTGGGTCTCCTCTCACAACGACGAGCGAGGTCCCTCGAATCCAGCAACTGTGTCCAAATGACCCCCACAGTCCAGTGACTCTTCAGTCCAAGTTTGGTGGAGGTAAGTCCTTGCCTCCCCACGCCAGACTGCATTGCTGGGAACCGCGACTTTTGGAGCCACTCTCCTTTGTGCACTTCCGGCGGAAATCCTTTGTGCACAGCCAAGCCTGGGTCCACGGCACTCTAACCTGCATTGCACGACTTTCTAAGTTGGTCTCCGGCGACGTGGGACTCCTTTGTGCAACTTCGGGTGAGCACTGTTTCACTCTTCTTCGTAGTGCCTGTTCTGGCACTTCTGCAGGTGCTGCCTGCTCCTGAGAGGGCTCCTTGTCTTGCTCGACGCCCCCTCTGTCCCCAGACGCAATTGGCGACATCCTGGTCCATCCTGGGCCACAGCAGCATCCAAAAACGTTAACAGCACAACTTGCAGCTAGCAAGGCTTGTTGGCGTCCTTTTGGCGGGAAAACACTTCTGCGCGACTCTCCACTGCGTGGGGGGTCCATCCTCCAAAGGGGAAGTCTCTAGGCCCTGTCGTTCCTGCAGAATCCTCAGCTTCTTCTGTCCGGTAGAAGCTTCTTTGCACCCACAGCTGGCATTTCCTGGGCATCTGCCCATCTCCGACTTGCTTCTGACTTTTGGACTAGGTCCTGCTTGTTCCACAGGTACCCTCGACTGGAAATCCATCGTTGTTGCATTGCTGGTTTGTGTCTTTCCTGCAGAATTCCTCTATCATGACTTCTATGTCTTTGGGGGAACTTTAGTGCACTTTGCACTCACTTTTCAGGGTCTTGGGGTGGGGTATTTTTCTAACCCTTACTATTTTCTAATAGTCCCAGCGACCCTCTACAAGGTCACATAGGTTTGGGGTCCATTCGTGGTTCGCATTCCACTTTTGGAGTATATGGTTTGTGTTGCCCCTATCCCTATGTGCTCCCATTGCATCCTATTGTAACTATACATTGTTTGCACTGTTTTCTAAGACTATACTGCATATTTTTGGTATTGTGTACATATATCTTGTGTATATTTGCTATCCTCATACTGAGGGTACCTTTATTTTTAATATAACTGTGTATTGTGTTTTCTTATGATATTGTGCATATGGCATTTGTGGTACTGTAGTATCTTCACACGTCTCCTAGTTCAGCCTAAGCTGCTCTACTAAGCTACCATTTTCTATCAGCCTAAGCTGCTAGACCCCCTATACACTAATAAGGGATACCTGGGCCTGGTGCAAGGTGTAAGTACCCCTTGGTACTCACTACTAGCCAGTCCAGCCTCCTACACTTAACCATATTAAGGGGACAAGCAACCAAGGTGGCCAAATCAATGGCACCTTCAGAGACTAAAACAGCCTCTGTGGTCTCCCTAACAAGACCAACCCCAACTACATTGCCCATAGTGAGCCCAGCTACACCCTTGGATTGGCTATTTGTAGGTTTCCCACCACCACTGCTATTACTAGGGGTACTAGAATTTTCAGCAGGGGTTGTGGTAGTGGGAGGTTTGGTGTTTTACTTTGGACAACTGGAATCAGTTGCCCAATGGCCTTTGACTTTACAGAAATAACACCAAGGATTTTAGGCTGATTATTGGAAGAGGATTTGGACCCACCACCCCCACCAAAGGATGTTTGTGGGCCTGATGAAGACTCAGTATGTTTTCTTTTGTCCCCACCCTTGTCAGAAGACTTACCATCCTTCTTCTTGCCATCCTTGTCACCCCCTGTAAGAACTTTTCTGTTCACCCTTGTTCTGACCCACTTGTCTGCCTTCTTTCCCAATTCTTGGGGAGAGGTCAGATCTGAGTCCACTAGGTATTGGTGCAACAAGTCAGACACACAGTTGTTCAGATTATGCTCTCTCACAATAAGATTATACAGGCTTTCATAGTCAGATACCTTACTGCTGTGTAACCACCCTTCAAAGGACTTCACTGAACAGTCCACAAAATCTGTCCAGTCTTGAGAGGACTCTTTTCTGGTGTCTCTGAACTTAATCCTGTATTGTTCAGTGGTTAAGCCAAATCCATCCAAGAGTGCATCTTTCAAAACATTTTAGTTATTGGCTTCACTTTCTCTAACAGTATGGAGCCTATCACTACCCTTTCCAGTGAAAGATAGCCACAATATAGCAGCCCACTGCCTTTGAGGGACCCCTGTACCATACAGGCCCTCTCAAGTGCAGCAAACTACTTTTTTATGTCATCCCCCTCCTTGTAAGGGGGAACTATCTTGTGCAGATTCCTAGAATCAGGCTCTCTAACAGGATTACTATCAGGAATACTGCTGCTGCCACCATGGGGTCGTAACCCCAACCTCTGTCTTTCCTTCTCAATGTCTAGGGATTCCCTATCTAAGGCCAGCTGTTGCTGTTTAAGCTTCAGTCTGGTCTCTTCAACCCTCAACTTTTTGAGTTCCCTTTCTAACAAGTTATCCTCAGGGTGGGTGGGTTGGGAATGCTTTGACACAGATGACAAATGGGAGACTTCAGAGGGGGACCTATCCCTAACTGTCTGGACCCTGGTAACTGGGCCTCTACGAATAAAGGATGCCTTACTGTGATGGGAACCTCCATTACTACCAACATTACTGGGTGTCCTGCTAGGGGGCAGATACTGTTCAGAACCCTCTCCACCCTTGTCAGGGAACTCTCCTGAATCAGACTGGGAGGTTTCTATATGTTCTAACCTCTCATTTGATGGACCAGTTTCGTTCTCATGATCTACAATAAGCATGTTGAACAGAAACTCTTTGGTAGGGTTCTTTCCTATAACTAAACCTCTATCTAGGCAGAAACTCCTTAAGCTCTTGTAATTCAAAATGTCATAAGTAGCATTAACAGTTTTGGGAGCAGAATCTACTACAGACATGATAGCAAAAGAGATAGTGAGAAGAGAGAAAAAGTTGCAGAACTTTAGAAAGCACAGAGAAAAAAAGTTTTCTAACTTTTAGAAAACTTTTAGAAGTTTTAAGAAACTTTTCTGAACTTTGTAAAAAGTTTTTAGAGAAGAAAAGCAAATATTTTGGTAAGTGTACATACAGTGAACTATTTGGTACATGATTCTCTTATGAAAAGTAAAAAATGACAAAGTGGAAAGTAGTTACAAGTACTTATCCCACCGCTGCACAACCAATGTATGAGGCTGGCCTGGCTTGTAGTGGGTACCAGAGGTACTTAAACCTTGTGCAAGGTTAAGTTATCCCTTATTAGTATAGAAGAGGTGTTTCTAGCAGCTTAGGCTGATAGAAGGTAGCTATGGCAAAGCAGCTTAGGCTGAACTAGGAGACATGTAAAGCTCCTACTATACACTTATATCATATGCACAATAGCATAAGAAAACACAATACACAGAGTTACTAAAAATAAAGGTACTTTATTTGTATGACAATATGCCACAAGTATCTCACTGAGTACCCTCAGTAAGAAGGTAAGTACTATACACAAGTTATATGTACACAAACAAAAATTAGGTAAGTAAGAGCAAGAAAAGTAATGCAAACAGTGTAGAATTACAATAGGTTGCAAGAGGAGCACATAGGTATAGGGGCAACACAAACCATATACTCCAAAAGTGGAATGCGAACCACTAATGGACCCCAGACCTATGTGAGCTTGTAGAGAGTCACAGGGACTGTAAGGAAACAGTGAGAGTTAGAAAAATCCCCCACCCCAAGACCCTGAAAAGTAGGAATAAAGTGCACCTACCACCCCCAGAGAGCGCAATAGTCGTGATAGGGGGATTCTGCAGGATGAACAAACACCAGCAGTGCTCTGACCACGGATTTCTGGACCTGAGGACCTGCAAGGCAAGTGGACCAAGTCCAATAGTCGCAACAGTGTCCAGGGGGGGCAGGAGCCCAGGAAACCCCCGATGAAGGTGCAAGGAAGCTGCCTCCGGTTGGAAGAAGCTTGGAGTTCTGCAAGAAAGAAGAGTACTAGGGACTTCTGCTTTGGAAAACCGATGTCCCACATCGCGATGAAGCTTGCAGAGGTGTTCCCACGCAGAAAGACCGCAAACAAGCTTTGGTAGCTGCAAGGATTGCGGTGGATGTTTTTGGGTGCTGCTGAAGAGCAGGAAGGACCATGATGTCGTCTTTTAGAGGAGGAGACAGAGGGGGCGCTCAGCAACTCAGAGAGCCCTCACAGAAGCAGGCAGCACCTGCAGAAGTACCCCAACAGGCACTTAGAAAAAGAGTGAGCCGGAGTCCACTTGAAGTTACAAAAGCGGGGTCCCACGACGTCAGAGGACAACTCAGAAGGGTGTGCACTGCTTGACGGAGTGCTGGGGACCCAGGCTAGGCTGTGCATGAAGGGAATCCTGGAAACGTGCACAGGAGCCGGAGCAGCTGCAAATCACGCAGTGTATAGCTTTTCCGTCTGGCGTGGGAAGCAAGGACTTACTTCCACCAAACTTGGACTGAAGAGTCACTGGACTGTCGGAGTCACTTGGACAGAGTTGCTGTGTTCCAGGGACCACACTCGTCAGGATGAGAGGGGGACCCAGAGGACCGGTGATGCAGTCTTTTGGTGCCTGCGTTAGCAGGGGGAAGATTCCGTCGACCCACAGGAGATTTCTTCGGAGCTTCTGGTGCAGGGTGAAGGCAGGCTACCCCCAGAGCATGCACCACCAGGAAACAGTCGAGAAAGCCGGCAGGATTAGACGCTACAATGTTGCTGGTAGTCATCTTGCTACTTTGTTGTGGTTTTGCAGGCATCTTGGAGCAGTCAGCGGTCGATCCTTGGTAGAAGGTGAAGAGTGAGATGCAGAGGAACTCTGGTGAGCTCTTTCATTCGTTATCTGACGAATTCCCCAAAGCAGAGACCCTAACTAGCCAGAAAAGGAGGTTTGGCTACCAAGGAAGGAGGATTGGCTTCCAAGAGAGGTAACAGCCTATCAGAAGAGCCTCTGACGTCACTTGCTGGCACTGGCCACTCAGAGCAGTCCAGTGTGCCCCCATCACCTCTGTTTCCAAGATGGCAGAGGTCTGGGACACACTGGAGGAGCTCTGGGCACCTCCCCTGGGAGGTACTGGTCAGGGGAGTGGTCACTCCCCTTTTCTTTGTCCAGTTTCGCACCAGAGCAGGGCTGAGGGGTCCCTGAACCGGTGTAAACTGGCTTATGCAGAATTGGGCACATCTGTGCCCAAGAAAGCATTTCCAGAGGCTGGGGGAGGCTACTCCTCCCCTGCCTTCACACCATTTTCCAAAGGGAGAGGGTGTAACACCCTCTCTCTGAGGAAGTCCTTTGTTCTGCCATCCTGGGCCAAGCCTGGCTGGACCCCAGGAGGGCAGAAACCTGTCTGAGGGGTTGGCAGCAGCAGCGGCTGCAGTGAAACCCCTGAAAAGGCAGTTTGGCAGTACCAGGGTCTGTGCTACAGACCAGTGGGGTCATGGGATTGTGCCAACTATGCCAGGATGGCATAGAGGGGGCAATTCCATGATCATAGATATGTTACATGGCCATATTCGGAGTTACCATTGTGAAGCTACACATAGGTAGTGACCTATGTGTAGTGCACGCGTGTAATGGTGTCCCCGCACTCACAAAGTCCGGGGAATTTGCCCTGAACAATGTGGGGGCACCTTGGCTAGTGCCAGGGTGCCCACACACTACGTAACTTGGAATCCAACCTTCACTAAGTGAAGGTTAGACATATAGGTGACCTATAAGTTACTTATGTGCAGTGGTAAATGGCTGTGAAATAACGTGGATGTTATTTCACTCAGGCTGCAGTGGCAGTCCTGTGTAAGAATTGTCTGAGCTCCCTATGGGTGGCAAAAGAAATGCTGCAGCCCATAGGGGTCTCCTGGAACCCCAATACCCTGGGTCCCTGAGTACCCTATACAAGGGGATTATATGGGTGTACCAGTGTGCCAATGAGAATTGGTAAAATTAGTCACTAGCCTGCAGTGTCAAATTTAGAGAGCAGAGAGAGGATAAACACTGAGGTTCTGGTTAGCAGAGCCTCAGTGATACAGTTAGTCATCACACAGGGAACACATACAGGGCACACTTATGAGCACTGGGGCCCTGGCTGGCAGGATCCCAGTGACCCATAGGCAAAAACAAACATACATACAGTGAAAATGGGGGTAACATGTGTAGGAAAGTACCATCTTACCTGGCATGTTACCCCCATTTTTCACTGTATATATGTTGTTTTAGTTGTATGTTTCACTGGGATCCTGCCAGTGTGCACTGTATGTGTGCACTGTATGTGTTACCTGTGTTACCTGTGTTATGACTAACTGTCTCACTGAGGCTCTGCTATCCAGAACCTCAGTGGTTATGCTCTCTCATTTCTTTCCAAATTGTCACTAACAGGCTAGTGACCAATTTCACCAATTTACATTGGCATACTGGAACACCCTTATAATTCCCTAGTATATGGTATTGAGGTACCCAGGGTATTGGGGTTCCAGGAGATCCCTATGGGCTGCAGCATTTCTTTTGCCACCCATAGGGAGCTCTGGCAATTCTTACACAGGCCTGCCACTGCAGCCTGAGTGAAATAACATCCACGTTATTTCACAGCCATTTACCACTGCACTTAAGTAACGTATAAGTCACCTATATGTCTAACCTATACCTGGTAAAGGTTAGGTGCAAAGTTACTTAGTGTGTGGGCACCCTGGCACTAGCCAAGGTGCCCCCACATAGTTCAGGGCTGTAGGACTGGCTTGTAGTGAGTTCCAAGGGGTACTTACACCTTGCACCAGGCCCAGTTATCCCTTATTAGTGTATAGGGTGTCTAGCAGCTTAGGCTGATAGATAATGGTAGCTTAGCAGAGCAGCTTAGGCTGAACTAGGAGACGAGTGAAGCTCCTACAGTACCACTAGTGTCATATGTACAATATCATAAGAAAACACAATACACAGATATACTAAAAATAAAGGTACTTTATTTTTATGACAATAGGCTAAAAGTATCTCAGTGAGTACCCTCAGTATGAGGATAGCAAATATACACAAGATATATGTATACAACACCAAAAATATGCAGTATAGTCTTAGAAAACAGTGCAAACAATGTATAGTTACAATAGGATGCAATGGGGACACATAGGGATAGGGGCAACACAAACCATATACTTCAAAAGTGGAATGCGAACCCTGAATGGACCCCAAACCTATGTGACCTTGTAGAGGGTCGCTGGGACTATTAGAAAATAGTAAGGGTTAGAAAAATAGCCCACCCCAAGACCCTGAAAAGTGAGTGCAAAGTTCACTAAAGTTCCCCAAAGGACATAGAAGTCATGATAGGGGAATTCTGCAGGAAAGACACAAACCAGCAATGCAACAACAATGGATTTTCAGTCGAGGGTACCTGTGGAACAAGGGGACCAAGTCCAAAAGTCACAAGCAAGTCTGAGATGGGCAGATGCCCAAGAAATGCCAGCTGTTGGTGCAAAGAAGCTTCTACTGGACTGAAGAAGCTAAGGATTCTGCAGGAACTACAGTACAAGGGGTAGAGACTTCCCCTTTGGAAGATGGATCCCCCACGCCGTGGAGAGTCGTGCAGAAGTGTTTTCCCACCGGATGGACGCCAGCAAGCCTTGCTAGCTGCAAGTCGTGCTGTTAGCGTTTTTGGATGCTGCTGTGGCCCAGGATGGACCAGGCTGTCGCCAATTTCGTCTGGGGACAGAGGAGACGCCGAGCAAGACAATGAGCCCTCTCAGAAGCAGGCAGCTCCCGCAGAAGTTCCAGAACAGGCACTACGAAGAAAAGTGAAACGGTGCTCGCCTGAAGTTACACAAAGGAGTCCCACGTCGCCAGAGACCAACTTTGAAAGTCGTGCAATGCAGGTTAGAGTGCCGTGCACCCAGGCTTGGCTGTGCACAAAGGATTTCCACCGGAAGTGCACGGGAGCCGGAGAAGTTGCAAAAGTCGCGGTTAGCAACAATGCAGTCTGGCGTGGGGAGGCAAGGACTTACCTCCACCAAACTTGGACTGAAGAGTCACTGGACCGTGGGAGTCACTTGGACAGTCTTGCTGGATTCAAGGGACCTCGCTCGTCATCGTGAGAGGAGACCCAAGGGACCGGTGATGCAGCTTTTTGGTGCCTGCGGTAGCAGGGGGAAGATTCCGTCGACCCACGGGAGATTTCTTCGCAGCTTCTGATGCAGAGAGGAGGCAGACTACCCCCACAGGATGCACCACCAAGAAAAACAGTCGAGAAGGCAGCAGGAGCGGCGTTACAAGGTTGCAGTAGTCGTCTTAGCTACTTTGTTGCAGTTTTGCAGGCTTCCAGCGCGGTCAGCAGTAGATTTCTTGGCAGAAGGTGAAGAGAGAGATGTAGAGGAACTCTGATGAGCTCTTGCATTCGTTATCTGAGGAATCCCCAAAGAAAGAGACCCTAAATAGCCAGAAAAGAGGGTTTGGCTACTTAGGAGATAGGATAGGCTAGCAACACCTGAAGGAGACTATCAGAAGGAGTCTCTGACGTCAGCTGTGGGCACTGGCCACTCAGAGCAGTCCAGTGTGCCAGCAGCACCTCTGTTTCCAAGATGGCAGAGGTCTGAAGCACACTGGAGGAGCTCTGGGCACCTCCCAGGGGAGGTGCAGGTCAGGGGAGTGGTCACTCCCCTTTCCTTTGTCCAGTTTCGCGCCCAAGCAGGGCTGAGGGGTCCCTGAACAGGTGTAAACTGGCTTATGCAGAATTGGGCACATCTGTGCCCAAGAAAGCATTTCCAGAGGCTGGGGGAGGCTACTCCTCCCCTGCCTTCACACAATTTTCCAAAGGGAGAGGGTGTAACACCCTCTCTCTGAGGAAGTCCTTTGTTCTGCCATCCTGGGCCAAGCCTGGCTGGACCCCAGGAGGGCAGAAACCTGTCTGAGGGGTTGGCAGCAGCAGCGGCTGCAGTGAAACCCCTGAAAAGGCAGTTTGGCAGTACCAGGGTCTGTGCTACAGACCAGTGGGGTCATGCGATTGTGCCAACTATGCCAGGATGGCATAGAGGGGGCAATTCCATGATCATAGACATGTTACATGGCCATATTCGGAGTTACCATTGTGAAGCTACACATAGGTAGTGACCTATGTGTAGTGCACGCGTGTAATGGTGTCCCCGCACTCACAAAGTCCGGGGAATTTGCCCTGAACAATGTGGGGGCACCTTGGCTAGTGCCAGGGTGCCCACACACTACGTAACTTAGCACCCAGCCTTTACTAGGTAAATGTTAGACATATAGGTGACTTATAAGTTACATAAGTGCAGTGAAAATGGCTGTGAAATAATGTGTGCATTATTCCACTAAGGCTGCAGTGGCAGGCCTGTGTAAGAATTGTCAGAATTCCCTATGGGTGGCAAAAGAAATGCTGCAGCCCATAGGGATCTCCTGGAACCCCAATACCCTGGGTACCTCAGTACCATATACTAGAGAATTATAAGGGTGTTCCAGTATGCCAATGTGAATTGGTGAAATTGGTCACTAGCCTGTTAGTGACAATTTGGAAAGAAATGAGAGTGCATAACCACTGAGGTTCTGGATAGCAGAGCCTCAGTGAGACAGTTAGTCATAACATAGGTAACACATTCAGGCACACTTATGAGCACTGGGGCCCTGGCTGGCAGGGTCCCAGTGACACATACAACTAAAACAACATATATACAGTGAAAAATGGGGGTAACATGCTCGGCAAGATGGTACTTTCCTACAAGGGCAAATTCCCCGGACTCTGTGAGTGCGGGGACACCATTAGACGCGTGCACTACACATAGGTCACTACCTATGTGTAGCTTCACAATGGTGTAGGAGGCTGGACTGGCTTGTAGTGAGTACCAAGGGGTACTTACACCTTGCACCAGGCCCAGGTATCCCTTATTATTGTATAGGGTGTCTAGCAGCTTAGGCTGATAGATAATGGTAGCTTAGCAGAGCAGCTTAGGCTGAACTAGGAGACGTGTGAAGCTACTACAGTACCACAAATGCCATATGCACAATATCATATGAAAACACAATACACAGATATACTAAAAATAAAGGTACTTTATTTTTATGACAATATGCCAAAAGTATCTCAGTGAGTACCCTCAGTATGAGGATAAGAAATATACACAAGATATATGTACACAATACCAAAAAAAATGCAGTATAGTCTTAGAAAACAGTGCAAACAATGTATAGTTACAATAGGATGCAATGGGAGCACATAGGGATAGGGGCAACACAAACCATATACTCCAAAAGTGGAATGCGAATCACGAATGGACCCCAAACCTATGTGACCTTGTAGAGGGTCGCGGGGACTATTAGAAAATAGTAAGGGTTAGCAAAATACCCCACCCCAAGACCCTGAAAAGAGAGTGCAAAGTGCACTAAAGTTCCCCCAAAGACATAGTGTAGGAGGCTGGACTGGCTTGTAGTGAGTACCAAGGGGTACTTACACCTTGCACCAAGCCCAGGTATCCCTTATTAGTGTATAGGATGTCTAGCAGCTTAGGCTGATAGATAATGGTAGCTTAGCAGAGCAGCTTAGGCTGAACTAGGAGACGTGTGAAGCTACTACAGTACCACAAATGTCATATGCACAATATCATAAGAAAACACAATCCACAGATATACTAAAAATAAAGGTACTTTATTTTTATGACAATATGCCAAAAGTATCTCAGTGAGTACCCTCAGTATGAGGATAAGAAATATACACAAGATATATGTACACAATACCAAAAATATGCAGAATAGTCTTAGAAAACAGTGCATACAGTGTAAAATTACAATAGGATGCAATGGGAGCACATAGGGATAGGGGCAACACAAACCATATACTCCAAAAGTGGAATGCGAATCACGAATCGACCCCAAACCTATGTGACCTTGTATAGGGTCGCTGGGACTATTAGAAAATAGTAAGGGTTAGAAAAATACCCCACCCCAAGACCCTGAAAAGTGAGTGCAAAGTGCACTAAAGTTCCCCCAAAGACACAGAAGTCGTGATAGAGGAATAATGCAAGAAAAACACATCCCAGCAATGCAACAACAATGGATTTCCAGTCCAGGGTACCTGTGGAACAAGGGGACCGAGTCCAAAAGTCACAAGCAAGTCGGAGATGGGCAGATGCCCAAGAAATGCCAGCTGTTGGTGCAAAGAAGCTTCTACTGGACTGAAGAAGCTAAGGATTCTGCAGGAACTACAAGGGCTAGAGACTTCCCCTTTGGAGGATGGATCCCCCACGCCGTGGAGAGTTGTGCAGAAGTGTTTTCCCACCGGATGGATGCCAGCAAACCTTGCTAGCTGCAAGTCGTGCGGTTAGCGTTTTTGGATGCTGCTGTGGCCCAGGATGGACCAGGCTGTCGCTAATTTCGTCTGGAGACAGAGGAGACGCAGAGCAAGACAATGAGCTCTCTCAGAAGCAGGCAGCTCCCGCAGAAGTTCCACAACAGGCACTACGAAGAAAAGTGAAACGGTGCTCGCCTGAAGTTACACAAAGGAGTCCCACGTCGCCAGAGACCAACTTTGAAAGTCGTGCAATGCAGGTTAGAGTGGCGTGCACCCAGGCTTGGCTGTCCACAAAGGATTTCCACCGGAAGTGCACGGGAGCCGGAGAAGTTGCAAAAGTCGCGGTTACCAACAATGCAGTCTGGCGTGGGGAGGCAAGGACTTACCTCCACCAAACTTGGACTGAAGAGTCACTGGACCGTGGAGTCACTTGGACAGTCTTGCTGGATTCAAGGGACCTCGCTCGTCATCGTGAGAGGAGACCCAAGGGACCAGTGATGCAGCTTTTTGGTGCCTGCGGTAGCAGGGGGAAGATTCCGTCGACCCACGGGAGATTTCTTCGCAGCTTCTGATGCAGAGAGGAGGCAGACTACCCCCACAGGATGCACCACCAAGAAAAACAGTCGAGAAGGCAGCAGGAGCGGCGTTACAAGGTTGCAGTAGTCGTCTTAGCTACTTTGTTGCAGTTTTGCAGGCTTCCAGTGCGGTCAGCAGTAGATTTCTTGGCAGAAGGTGAAGAGAGAGAAGTAGAGGAACTCTGATGAGCTCTTGCATTCGTTATCTGAGGAATCCCCAAAGAAAGAGACCCTAAATAGCCAGAAAAGAGGGTTTGGCTACTTAGGAGATAGGATAGGCTAGCAACACCTGAAGGAGACTATCAGAAGGAGCCTCTGACGTCAGCTGTGGGCACTGGCCACTCACAGCAGTCCAGTGTGCCAGCAGCACCTCTGTTTCCAAGATGGCAGAGGTCTGGAGCACACTGGAGGAGCTCTGGGCACCTCCCAGGGGAGGTGCAGGTCAGGGGAGTGGTCACTCCCCTTTCCTTTGTCCAGTTTCGCGCCCAAGCAGGGCTGAGGGGTCCCTGAACCGGTGTAAACTGGCTTATGCAGAATTGGGCACATCTGTGCCCAAGAAAGCATTTCCAGAGGCTGGGGTAGGCTACTCCTCCCCTGCCTTCACACCATTTTCCAAAGGGAGAGGGTGTAACACCCTCTCTCTGAGGAAGTCCTTTGTTCTGCCATCCTGGGCCAATCCTGGCTGGACCCCAGGAGGGCAGAAACCTGTCTGAGGGGTTGGCAGCAGCAGCGGCTGCAGTGAAACCCCTGAAAAGGTAGTTTGGCAGTACCAGGGTCTGTGCTACAGACCAGTGGGGTCATGGGATTGTGCCAACTATGCCAGGATGGCATAGAGGGGGCAATTCCATGATCATAGACATGTTACATGGCCATATTCGGAGTTACCATTGTGAAGCTACACATAGGTAGTGACCTATGTGTAGTGCACGCGTGTAATGGTGTCCCCGCACTCACAAAGTCCGGGGAATTTGCCCTGAACAATGTGGGGGCACCTTGGCTAGTGCCAGGGTGCCCACACACTACGTAACTTAGCACCCAGCCTTTAATAGGTAAAGGTTAGACATATAGGTGACTTATAAGTTACATAAGTGCAGTGAAAATGGCTGTGAAATAATGTGTGCATTATTCCACTAAGGCTGCAGTGGCAGGCCTGTGTAAGAATTGTCAGAATTCCCTATGGGTGGCAAAAGAAATGCTGCAGCCCATAGGGATCTCCTGGAACCCCAATACCCTGGGTACCTCAGTACCATATACTAGAGAATTATAAGGGTGTTCCAGTATGCCAATGTGAATTGGTGAAATTGGTCACTAGCCTGTTAGTGACAATTTGGAAAGAAATGAGAGTGCATAACCACTGAGGTTCTGGATAGCAGAGCCTCAGTGAGACAGTTAGTCATAACACAGGTAACACATTCAGGCACACTTATGAGCACTGGGGCCCTGGCTGGCAGGGTCCCAGTGACACATACAACTAAAACAACATATATACAGTGAAAAATGGGGGTAACATGCTCGGCAAGATGGTACTTTCCTACAAGGGCAAATTCCCCGGACTCTGTGAGTGCGGGGACACCATTAGACGCGTGCACTACACATAGGTCACTACCTATGTGTAGCTTCACAATGGTGTAGGAGGCTGGACTGGCTTGTAGTGAGTACCAAGGGATACTTACACCTTGCACCAGGCCCAGGTATCCCTTATTATTGTATAGGGTGTCTAGCAGCTTAGGCTGATAGATAATGGTAGCTTAGCAGAGCAGCTTAGGCTGAACTAGGAGACGTGTGAAGCTACTACAGTACCACAAATGCCATATGCACAATATCATAAGAAAACACAATACACAGATACACTAAAAATAAAGGTACTTTATTTTTATGACAATATGCCAAAAGTATCTCAGTGAGTACCCTCAGTATGAGGATAAGAAATATACACAAGATATATGTACACAATACCAAAAAAAATGCAGTATAGTCTTAGAAAACAGTGCAAACAATGTATAGTTACAATAGGATGCAATGGGAGCACATAGGGATAGGGGCAACACAAACCATATACTCCAAAAGTGGAATTCGAATCACGAATGGACCCCAAACCTATGTGACCTTGTAGAGGGTCGCTGGGACTATTAGAAAATAGTAAGGGTTAGAAAAATACCCCACCCCAAGACCCTGAAAAGTGAGTGCAAAGTGCACTAAAGTTCCCCCAAAGACATAGTGTAGGAGGCTGGACTGGCTTGTAGTGAGTACCAAGGGGTACTTACACCTTGCACCAGGCCCAGGTATCCCTTATTAGTGTATAGGGTGTCTAGCAGCTTAGGCTGATAGATAATGGTAGCTTAGCAGAGCAGCTTAGGCTGAACTAGGAGACGTGTGAAGCTACTACAGTACCACAAATGTCATATGCACAATATCATAAGAAAACACAATCCACAGATATACTAAAAATAAAGGTACTTTATTTTTATGACAATATGCCAAAAGTATCTCAGTGAGTACCCTCAGTATGAGGATAAGAAATATACACAAGATATATGTACACAATACCAAAAATATGCAGTATAGTCTTAGAAAACAGTGCATACAGTGTAAAATTACAATAGGATGCAATGGGAGCACATAGGGATAGGGGCAACACAAACCATATACTCCAAAAGTGGAATGCGAATCACGAATGGACCCCAAACCTATGTGACCTTGTATAGGGTCGCTGGGACTATTAGAAAATAGTAAGGGTTAGAAAAATACCCCACCCCAAGACCCTGAAAAGTGAGTGCAAAGTGCACTAAAGTTCCCCCAAAGACACAGAAGTCGTGATAGAGGAATAATGCAAGAAAAACACATCCCAGCAATGCAACAACAATGGATTTCCAGTCCAGGGTACCTGTGGAACAAGGGGACCGAGTCCAAAAGTCACAAGCAAGTTGGAGATGGGCAGATGCCCAAGAAATGCCAGCTGTTGGTGCAAAGAAGCTTCTACTGGACTGAAGAAGCTAAGGATTCTGCAGGAACTATAAGGGCTAGAGACTTCCCCTTTGGAGGATGTATCCCTCACGCTGTGGAGAGTCGTGCAGAAGTGTTTTCCTACCGGATGGACGCCAGCAAGCCTTGCTAGCTGCAAGTCGTGCGGTTAGCGTTTTTGGATGCTGCTGTGGCCCAGGACGGACCAGGCTGTCGCCAATTTCGTCTGGGGACAGAGGAGACGCGGAGCAAGACAATGAGCCCTCTCAGAAGCAGGCAGCTCCCGCAGAAGTTCCAGAACAGGCACTACGAAGAAAAGTGAAACGGTGCTCGCCTGAAGTTACACAAAGGAGTCCCACGTCGCCAGAGACCAACTTTGAAAGTCGTGCAATGCAGGTTAGAGTGGCGTGCACCCAGGCTTGGCTGTGCACAAAGGATTTCCACCGGAAGTGCACGGGAGCCGGAGAAGTTGCAAAAGTCGTGGTTACCAACAATGCAGTCTGGCGTGGGGAGGCAAGGACTTACCTCCACCAAACTTGGACTGAAGAGTCACTGGACCGTGGGAGTCACTTGGACAGTCTTGCTGGATTCAAGGGACCTCGCTCGTCATCGTGAGAGGAGACCCAAGGGACCGGTGATGCAGCTTTTTGGTGCCTGCGGTAGCAGGGGGAAGATTCCGTCGACCCACGGGAGATTTCTTCGCAGCTTCTGATGCAGAGAGGAGGCAGACTACTCCCACAGGATGCACCACCAAGAAAAACAGTCGAGAAGGCAGCAGGAGCGGCGTTACAAGGTTGCAGTAGTCGTCTTAGCTACTTTGTTGCAGTTTTGCAGGCTTCCAGCGCGGTCAGCAGTAGATTTCTTGGCAGAAGGTGAAGAGAGAGATGTAGAGGAACTCTGATGAGCTCTTGCATTCGTTATCTGAGGAATCCCCAAAGATAGAGACCCTAAATAGCCAGAAAAGAGGGTTTGGCTACTTAGGAGATAGGATAGGCTAGCAACACCTGAAGGAGACTATCAGAAGGAGTCTCTGACGTCAGCTGTGGGCACTGGCCACTCAGAGCAGTCCAGTGTGCCAGCAGCACCTCTGTTTCCAAGATGGCAGAGGTCTGGAGCACACTGGAGGAGCTCTGGGCACCTCCCAGGGGAGGTGCAGGTCAGGGGAGTGGTCACTCCCCTTTCCTTTGTCCAGTTTCGCGCCCAAGCAGGGCTGAGGGGTCCCTGAACCGGTGTAAACTGGCTTATGCAGAATTGGGCACATCTGTGCCCAAGAAAGCATTTCCAGAGGCTGGGGAGGCTACTCCTCCCCTGCCTTCACACCATTTTCCAAAGGGAGAGGGTGTAACACACTCTCTCTGAGGAAGTCCTTTGTTCTGCCATCCTGGGCCAAGCCTGGCTGGACCCCAGGAGGGCAGAAACCTGTCTGAGGGGTTGGCAGCAGCAGCGGCTGCAGTGAAACCCCTGAAAAGGCAGTTTGGCAGTACCAGGGTCTGTGCTACAGACCAGTGGGGTCATGGGATTGTGCCAACTATGCCAGGATGGCATAGAGGGGGCAATTCCATGATCATAGACATGTTACATGGCCATATTCGGAGTTACCATTGTGAAGCTACACATAGGTAGTGACCTATGTGTAGTGCACGCGTGTAATGGTGTCCCCGCACTCACAAAGTCCGGGGAATTTGCCCTGAACAATGTGGGGGCACCTTGGCTAGTGCCAGGGTGCCCACACACTACGTAACTTAGCACCCAGCCTTTACTAGGTAAAGGTTAGACATATAGGTGACTTATAAGTTACATAAGTGCAGTGAAAATGGCTGTGAAATAATGTGTGCATTATTCCACTAAGGCTGCAGTGGCAGGCCTGTGTAAGAATTGTCAGAATTCCCTATGGGTGGCAAAAGAAATGCTGCAGCCCATAGGGATCTCCTGGAACCCCAATACCCTGGGTACCTCAGTACCATATACTAGAGAATTATAAGGGTGTTCCAGTCTGCCAATGTGAATTGGTGAAATTGGTCACTAGCCTGTTAGTGACAATTTGGAAAGAAATGAGAGTGCATAACCACTGAGGTTCTGGATAGCAGAGCCTCAGTGAGACAGTTAGTCATAACATAGGTAACACATTCAGGCACACTTATGAGCACTGGGGCCCTGGCTGGCAGGGTCCCAGTGACACATACAACTAAAACAACATATATACAGTGAAAAATGGGGGTAACATGCTCGGCAAGATGGTACTTTCCTACAAGGGCAAATTCCCCGGACTCTGTGAGTGCGGGACACCATTAGACGCGTGCACTACACATATGTCACTACCTATGTGTAGCTTCACAATGGTGTAGGAGGCTGGACTGGCTTGTAGTGAGTACCAAGGGGTACTTACACCTTGCACCAAGCCCAGGTATCCCTTATTAGTGTATAGGGTGTCTAGCAGCTTAGGCTGATAGATAATGGTAGCTTAGCAGAGCAGCTTAGGCTGAACTAGGAGACGTGTGAAGCTACTACAGTACCACAAATGTCATATGCACAATATCATAAGAAAACACAATCCACAGATATACTAAAAATAAAGGTACTTTATTTTTATGACAATATGCCAAAAGTATCTCAGTGAGTACCCTCAGTAGGAGGATAAGAAATATACACAAGATATATGTACACAATACCAAAAATATGCAGTATAGTCTTAGAAAACAGTGCATACAGTGTAAAATTACAATAGGATGCAATGGGAGCACATAGGGATAGGGGCAACAGAAACCATATACTCCAAAAGTGGAATGCGAATCACGAATCGACCCCAAACCTATGTGACCTTGTATAGGGTCGCTGGGACTATTAGAAAATAGTAAGGGTTAGAAAAATACCCCACCCCAAGACCCTGAAAAGTGAGTGCAAAGTGCACTAAAGTTCCCCCAAAGACACAGAAGTCGTGATAGAGGAATAATGCAAGAAAAACACATCCCAGCAATGCAACAACAATGGATTTCCAGTCCAGGGTACCTGTGGAACAAGGGGACCGAGTCCAAAAGTCACAAGCAAGTTGGAGATGGGCAGATGCCCAAGAAATGCCAGCTGTTGGTGCAAAGAAGCTTCTACTGGACTGAAGAAGCTAAGGATTCTGCAGGAACTACAAGGGCTAGAGACTTCCCCTTTGGAGGATGGATCCCCCACGCTGTGGAGAGTCGTGCAGAAGTGTTTTCCCACCGGATGGACGACAGCAAGCCTTGCTAGCTGCACGTCGTGCGGTTAGCGTTTTTGGATGCTGCTGTGGCCCAGGATGGACCAGGCTGTCGCCAATTTCGTCTGGGGACAGAGGAGACGCGGAGCAAGACAATGAGCCCTCTCAGAAGCAGGCAGCTCCCGCAGAAGTTCCAGAACAGGCACTACGAAGAAAAATGAAACGGTGCTCGCCTGAAGTTACACAAAGGAGTCCCACGTCGCCAGAGACCAACTTTGAAAGTCGTGCAATGCAGGTTAGAGTGGCGTGCACCCAGGCTTGGCTGTGCACAAAGGATTTCCACCGGAAGTGCACGGGAGCCGGAGAAGTTGCAAAAGTCGCGGTTACCAACAATGCAGTCTGGCGTGGGGAGGCAAGGACTTACCTCCACCAAACTTGGACTGAAGAGTCACTGGACCGTGGGAGTCACTTGGACAGTCTTGCTGGATTCAAGGGACCTCGCTCGTCATCGTGAGAGGAGACCCAAGGGACCGGTGATGCAGCTTTTTGGTGCCTGCGGTAGCAGGGGGAAGATTCCGTCGACCCACGGGAGATTTCTTCGCAGCTTCTGATGCAGAGAGGAGGCAGACTACCCCCACAGGATGCACCACCAAGAAAAACAGTCGAGAAGGCAGCAGGAGCGGCGTTACAAGGTTGCAGTAGTCGTCTTAGCTACTTTGTTGCAGTTTTGCAGGCTTCCAGCGCGGTCAGCAGTAGATTTCTTGGCAGAAGGTGAAGAGAGAGATGTAGAGGAACTCTGATGAGCTCTTGCATTCGTTATCTGAGGAATCCCCAAAGAAAGAGACCCTAAATAGCCAGAAAAGAGGGTTTGGCTACTTAGGAGATAGGATAGGCTAGCAACACCTGAAGGAGACTATCAGAAGGAGCCTCTGACGTCAGCTGTGGGCACTGGCCACTCACAGCAGTCCAGTGTGCCAGCAGCACCTCTGTTTCCAAGATGGCAGAGGTCTGGAGCACACTGGAGGAGCTCTGGGCACCTCCCAGGGGAGGTGCAGGTCAGGGGAGTGGTCACTCCCCTTTCCTTTGTCCAGTTTCGCGCCCAAGCAGGGCTGAGGGGTCCCTGAACCGGTGTAAACTGGCTTATGCAGAATTGGGCACATCTGTGCCCAAGAAAGCATTTCCAGAGGCTGGGGGAGGCTACTCCTCCCCTGCCTTCACACCATTTTCCAAAGGGAGAGGGTGTAACACCCTCTCTCTGAGGAAGTCCTTTGTTCTGCCATCCTGGGCCAAGCCTGGCTGGACCCCAGGAGGGCAGAAACCTGTCTGAGGGGTTGGCAGCAGCAGCGGCTGCAGTGAAACGCCTGAAAAGGCAGTTTGGCAGTACCAGGGTCTGTGCTACAGACCAGTGGGGTCATGGGATTGTGCCAACTATGCCAGGATGGCATAGAGGGGGCAATTCCATGATCATAGACATGTTACATGGCCATATTCGGAGTTACCATTGTGAAGCTACACATAGGTAGTGACCTATGTGTAGTGCACGCGTGTAATGGTGTCCCTGCACTCACAAAGTCCGGGGAATTTGCCCTGAACAATGTGGGGGCACCTTGGCTAGTGCCAGGGTGCCCACACACTACGTAACTTAGCACCCAGCCTTTAATAGGTAAAGGTTAGACATATAGGTGACTTATAAGTTACATAAGTGCAGTGAAAATGGCTGTGAAATAATGTGTGCATTATTCCACTAAGGCTGCAGTGGCAGGCCTGTGTAAGAATTGTCAGAATTCCCTATGGGTGGCAAAAGAAATGCTGCAGCCCATAGGGATCTCCTGGAACCCCAATACCCTGGGTACCTCAGTACCATATACTAGAGAATTATAAGGGTGTTCCAGTCTGCCAATGTGAATTGGTGAAATTGGTCACTAGCCTGTTAGTGACAATTTGGAAAGAAATGAGAGTGCATAACCACTGAGGTTCTGGATAGCAGAGCCTCAGTGAGACAGTTAGTCATAACATAGGTAACACATTCAGGCACACTTATGAGCACTGGGGCCCTGGCTGGCAGGGTCCCAGTGACACATACAACTAAAACAACATATATACAGTGAAAAATGGGGGTAACATGCCAGGCAAGATGGTACTTTCCTACAAGGGCAAATTCCCCGGACTCTGTGAGTGCGGGACACCATTAGACGCGTGCACTACTCATAGGTCACTACCTATGTGTAGCTTCACAATGGTGTAGGACGCTGGACTGGCTTGTAGTGAGTACCAAGGGGTACTTATACCTTGCACCAGGCCCAGGTATCCCTTATTATTGTATAGGGTGTCTAGCAGCTTAGGCTGATAGATAATGGTAGCTTAGCAGAGCAGCTTAGGCTGAACTAGGAGACGTGTGAAGCTACTACAGTACCACAAATGCCATATTCACAATATCATAAGAAAACACAATACACAGATATACTAAAAATAAAGGTACTTTATTTTTATGACAATATGCCAAAAGTATCTCAGTGAGTACCCTCAGTATGAGGATAAGAAATATACACAAGATATATGTACACAATACCAAAAAAAATGCAGTATAGTCTTAGAAAACAGTGCAAACAATGTATAGTTACAATAGGATGCAATGGGAGCACATAGGGATAGGGGCAACACAAACCATATACTCCAAAAGTGGAATGCGAATCACGAATGGACCCCAAACCTATGTGACCTTGTAGAGGGTCGCGGGGACTATTAGAAAATAGTAAGGGTTAGCAAAATACCCCACCCCAAGACCCTGAAAAGAGAGTGCAAAGTGCACTAAAGTTCCCCCAAAGACATAGTGTAGGAGGCTGGACTGGCTTGTAGTGAGTACCAAGGGGTACTTACACCTTGCACCAGGCCCAGGTATCCCTTATTAGTGTATAGGGTGTCTAGCAGCTTAGGCTGATAGATAATGGTAGCTTAGCAGAGCAGCTTAGGCTGAACTAGGAGACGTGTGAAGCTACTACAGTACCACAAATGTCATATGCACAATATCATAAGAAAACACAATCCACAGATATACTAAAAATAAAGGTACTTTATTTTTATGACAATATGCCAAAAGTATCTCAGTGAGTACCCTCAGTAGGAGGATAAGAAATATACACAAGATATATGTACACAATACCAAAAATATGCAGTATAGTCTTAGAAAACAGTGCATACTGTGTAAAATTACAATAGGATGCAATGGGAGCACATAGGGATAGGGGGGACACAAACCATATACTCCAAAAGTGGAATGCGAATCACGAATGAACCCCAAACCTATGTGACCTTGTATAGGGTCGCTGGGACTATTAGAAAATAGTAAGGGTTAGAAAAATACCCCACCCCAAGACCCTGAAAAGTGAGTGCAAAGTGCACTAAAGTTCCCCCAAAGACACAGAAGTCGTGATAGAGGAATAATGCAAGAAAAACACATCCCAGCAATGCAACAATAATGGATTTCCAGTCCAGGGTACCTGTGGAACAAGGGGACCGAGTCCAAAAGTCACAAGCAAGTCGGAGATGGGCAGATGCCCAAGAAATGCCAGCTGTTGGTGCAAAGAAGCTTCTACTGGACTGAAGAAGCTAAGGATTCTGCAGGAACTACAAGGGCTAGAGACTTCCCCTTTGGAGGATGGATCCCCCACGCCGTGGAGAGTCGTGCAGAAGTGTTTTCCCACCGGATGGACGCCAGCAAGCCTTGCTAGCTGCAAGTCGTGCGGTTAGCGTTTTTGGATGCTGCTGTGGCCCAGGATGGACCAGGCTGTCGCCAATTTCGTCTGGGGACAGAGGAGACGCCGAGCAAGACAATGAGCCCTCTCAGAAGCAGGCAGCACCCGCAGAAGTTCCAGAACAGGCACTATGAAGAAAAGTGAAACGGTGCTCGCCTGAAGTTACACAAAGGAGTCCCAAGTCGCCAGAAACCAACTTTGAAAGTCGTGCAATGCAGGTTAGAGTGGCGTGCACCCAGGCTTGGCTGTCCACAAAGGATTTCCACCGGAAGTGCACGGGAGCCGGAGAAGTTGCAAAAGTCGTGGTTACCAACAATGCAGTCTGGCGTGGGGAGGCAAGGACTTACCTCCACCAAACTTGGACTGAAGAGTCACTGGACCGTGGGAGTCACTTGGACAGTCTTGCTGGATTCAAGGGACCTCGCTCGTCATCGTGAGAGGAGACCCAAGGGGCCGGTGATGCAGCTTTTTGGTGCCTGCGGTAGCAGGGGGAAGATTCCGTCGACCCACGGGAGATTTCTTCGCAGCTTCTGATGCAGAGAGGAGGCAGACTACCCCCACAGGATGCACCACCAAGAAAAACAGTCGAGAAGGCAGCAGGAGCGGCGTTACAAGGTTGCAGTAGTCGTCTTAGCTACTTTGTTGCAGTTTTGCAGGCTTCCAGCGCGGTCAGCAGTAGATTTCTTGGCAGAAGGTGAAGAGAGAGATGCAGAGGAACTCTGATGAGCTCTTGCATTCGTTATCTGAGGAATCCCCAAAGAAAGAGACCCTAAATAGCCAGAAAAGAGGGTTTGGCTACTTAGGACATAGGATAGGCTAGCAACACCTGAAGGAGACTATCAGAAGGAGTCTCTGACGTCAGCTGTGGGCACTGGCCACTCAGAGCAGTCCAGTGTGCCAGCAGCACCTCTGTTTCCAAGATGGCAGAGGTCTGGAGCACAATGGAGGAGCTCTGGGCACCTCCCAGGGGAGGTGCAGGTCAGGGGAGTGGTCTCTCCCCTTTCCTTTGTCCAGTTTCGCGCCCAAGCAGGGCTGAGGGGTCCCTGAACCGGTGTAAACTGGCTTATGCAGAATTGGGCACATCTGTGCCCAAGAAAGCATTTCCAGAGGCTGGGGGAGGCTACTCCTCCCCTGCCTTCACACCATTTTCCAAAGGGAGAGGGTGTAACACCCCCTCTCTGAGGAAGTCCTTTGTTCTGCCATCCTGGGCCAGGCCTGGCTGGACCCCAGGAGGGCAGAAGCCTGTCTGTGGGGTTGGCAGCAGCAGCAGCTGCAGTGTAACCCCTGAAAAGGCAGTTTGGCAGTGCCAGGGTCTGTGCTACAGACCACTGGGAGCATGGAATTGTGCCAACTATGCCAGGATGGTATAGAGGGGGCAATTCCATGATCTTAGACATGTTATATGGCCATATTCGGAGTTACCATTGTGAAGCTACACATAGGTAGTGACCTATGTGTAGTTCACGCATATAATGGTGTCTCCAGCACTCACAAAGTCGGGGAATTTGCCCTGAACAATGTGGGGGCACCTTGGCTAGTGCCAGGGTGCCCACACACTAAGTAACTTTGCACCTAACCTTTACCAGGTAAAGGATAGACATATAGGTGACTTTTAAGTTACTTAAGTGCAGTGAAAATGGCTGTGAAATAATGTGTGCATTATTTCACTCAGGCTGCAGTGGCAGGCCTGTGTTAGAATTGTCAGAGCTCCCTATGGGTGGCAAAAGAAATGCTGCAGCCCATAGGGATCTCCTGGAACCCCAATACCCTGGGTCCCTCAGTACCATATAATAGGGAATTATAAGGGTGTTCCAGTAAGCCAATGTAAATTGGTAAAATTGGTCACTAGCCTGTTAGTGACAATTTGAAAGAAATGAAAGAGCATAACCACTGAGGTTCTGGATAGCAGAGCCTCAGTCAGACAGTTAGTCACTACACAGGTAACACAGTCAGGCACACTTATGAGCACTGGGGCCCTGTGTGGCAGGGTCCCAGTGACACATACAACTAAAACAACATATATACAGTGAAAAATGGGGGTAACATGCCAGGCAAGATGGTACTTTCCTACACAACCCCCCCCCCAAAAATGAAGGACAATAAGACTAGTCATTTCCTGATGGGTCTTCATTGTCTAAGTGGAAATATCTGGAGAGTCCATCTGCATTGGAGTGGGTACTCCCAGGTCTATGTTCCACTGTATAGTCCATTCCCTGTAGAGATATGGACCACCTCAACAATTTAGGATTTTCACCTTTCATTTGTTTTAGCCAAAGTAGAGGTTTGTGGTCTGTCTGAACAATGAAGTGAGTGCCAAACAGGTATGGCCTCAACTTCTTCAGTGCCCAGACCACAGCAAAGGCCTCCCTCTCAATGGCAGACCAACGCTTTTCCCTAGGGGTCAACCTCCTACTAATAAAAGCAACAGGTTGAACCTGGCCCTCAGAATTAAGTTGTGATAGGACTGCCCCTACTCCTAATTCAGATGCATCAGTTTGGACATAGAATTTTTTAGAGTAACATGGGCTTTTCAGGACAGGTGCAGAGCACATGGCCTGCTTCAGCTCCTCAAAAGCTTTCTGACAGTTTGCTGTCCACAATACCTTTTTAGGCATTCTTTTGGATGTGAGGTCATTAAGAGGGGCTGCAATGGAGCCATAGTTCTTTATGAACCTCCTGTAATTCCCAGTGTAGGAAAGTACCATCTTGCCTGGCATGTTACCCCCATTTTTCACTGTATATATGTTGTTTTAGTTGTATGTGTCACTGGGACCCTGGTAACCCAGGGCCCCAGTGCTCATAAGTGTGCCTGAAAGTGTTACCTGTGTAGTGACTAACTGTCTCACTGAGGCTCTGCTAACCAGAACCTCAGTGGTTATGCTCTCTCATTTCTTTCCAAATTGTCACTGACAGGCTAGTGACCATTTTTACCAATTTACATTGGCTTACTGGAACACCCTTATAATTCCCTAGTATATGGTACTGAGGTACCCAGGGTATTGGGGTTCCAGGAGATCCCTATGGGCTGCAGCATTTCTTTTGCCACCCATAGGGAGCTCTGACAATTCTTACACAGGCCTGCCACTGCAGCCTGAGTGAAATAACGTCCACGTTATTTCACAGCCATTTTACACTGCACTTAAGTAACTTATAAGTCACCTACATGTCTAACCTTTACCCGGTAAAGGTTAGGTGCAAAGTTACTTAGTGTGAGGGCACCCTGCCACTAGCCAAGGTGCCCCCACATTGTTCAGAGCCAATTCCCTGAACTTTGTGAGTGCGGGGACACCATTACACGCGTGCACTACATATAGGTCACTACCTATATGTAGCTTCACAATGGTAACTCCGAATATGGCCATGTAACATGTCTATGATCATGGAATTGCCCCCTCTATACCATCCTGGCATAGTTGGCACAATCCCATGATCCCAGTGGTCTGTAGCACAGACCCTGGTACTGCAAAACTGCCCTTCCTGGGGTTTCACTGCAGCTGCTGCTGCTGCCAACCCCTCAGACAGGCATCTGCCCTCCTGGGGTCCAGCCAGGCCTGGCCCAGGATGGCAGAACAAAGAACTTCCTCTGAGAGAGGGTGTGACACCCTCTCCCTTTGGAAAATGGTGTGAAGGCAGGGGAGGAGTAGCCTCCCCCAGCCTCTGGAAATGCTTTCTTGGGCACAGATGTGCCCAATTCTGCATAAGCCAGTCTACACCGGTTCAGGGACCCCTTAGCCCCTGCTCTGGCGCGAAACTGGACAAAGGAAAGGGGAGTGACCACTCCCCTGACCTGCACCTCCCCTGGGAGGTGTCCAGAGCTCCTCCAGTGTGCTCCAGACCTCTGCCATCTTGGAAACAGAGGTGCTGCTGGCACACTGGACTGCTCTGAGTGGCCAGTGCCACCAGGTGACGTCAGAGACTCCTGCTGATAGGCTCCTACAGGTGTTAGTAGCCTATCCTCTCTCCTAAGTAGCCAAACCCTCTTTTCTGGCTATTTAGGGTCTCTGTCTCTGGGGAAACTTTAGATAACGAATGCAAGAGCTCATCCGAGTTCGTCTGCATCTCTCTCTTCACCTTCTGATAAGGAATCGACTGCTGACCGCGCTGGAAGCCTGCAAACCTGCAACATAGTAGCAAAGACGACTACTGCAACTCTGTAACGCTGATCCTGCCGCCTTCTCGACTGTTTTCCTGCTTGTGCATGCTGTGGGGGTAGCCTGCCTCCTCTCTGCACCAGAAGCTCCGAAGAAATCTCCCGTGGGTCGACGGAATCTTCCCCCTGCAACCGCAGGCACCAAAAAGCTGCATTACCGGTCCCTTGGGTCTCCTCTCAGCACGACGAGCGAGGTCCCTCGAATCCAGCGACTCTGTCCAAGTGACCCCCACAGTCCAGTGACTCTTCAGCCCAAGTTTGGTGGAGGTAAGTCCTTGCCTTACCTCGCTGGGCTGCATTGCTGGGAACCGCGACTTTGCAGCTACTCCGGCCCCTGTGCACTTCTGGCGGAAATCCTTTGTGCACAGCCAATCCTGGGTCCACGGCACTTTAACCTGCATTGAACGACTTTCTAAGTTGGTCTCCGGCGACGTGGGACTCCTTTGTGCAACTTTGGCGAGCACCGTTTCACGCATCCTTGTAGTGCCTGTTTCTGGCACTTCTCCGGGTGCTACCTGCTTCAGTGAGAGCTCCTTGTCTTGCTCTACGTCTCCTCTCTCTTCAGGTCCAATTTGCGACCTCCTGGTCCCTCCTGGGCCCCAGAATCGTCCAAAAACGCCAAACGCACGATTTGCAGCTAGCAAGGCTTGTTGGCGTTCTTTCGGCGGGAAAACACTTCTGCACGACTCTCCACGGCAAGTGGGATCCGTCCACCAAAGGAGAAGTCTCTAGCCCTTTTCGTTCTTGCAGAAACCTCAGCTTCTTTTGTCCAGTCGAAGCTTCTTTGCACCCGCAGCTGGCATTTCCTGGGCATCTGCCCATCTCCGACTTGCTTGTGACTTTTGGACTTGGTCCCCTTGTTCCACAGGTACCCTAGGTTCGAAATCCACAGTTGTTGCATTGCTGGTTTGTGTCTTCCTGCATTATTCCTCTAACACAACTACTTTGTCCTTAGGGGAACTTTAGTGCACTTTGCACTCACTTTTCAGGGTCTTGGGGAGGGTTATTTTTCTAACTCTCACTATTTTCTAATACTCCCAGCGACCCTCTACAAGGTCACATAGGTTTGGGGTCCATTCGTGGTTCGCATTCCACTTTTGGAGTATATGGTTTGTGTTGCCCCTATCCCTATGTTTCCCCATTGCATCCTATTGTAACTATACATTGTTTGCACTGTTTTCTAAGACTATACTGCATATTTTTGCTATTGTGTATATATATCTTGTGTATATTTCCTATCCTCTCACTGAGGGTACACTCTAAGATACTTTGGCATATTGTCATAAAAATAAAGTACCTTTATTTTTAGTATAACTGTGTATTGTGTTTTCTTATGATACTGTGCATATGACACTAAGTGGTACTGTAGTAGCTTCACACGTCTCCTAGTTCAGCCTAAGCTGCTCTGCTAAGCTACCATTATCTATCAGCCTAAGCTGCTAGACACCCTATACACTAATAAGGGATAACTGGGCCTGGTGCAAGGTGCAAGTACCCCTTGGTACTCACTACAAGCCAGTCCAGCCTCCTACATTGGTTGTGCAGTGTTGGGATAAGTGCTTGAGACTACTTACCACTCTTGTCATTGTACTTTTCATAAGAGAAAAATATACAAAACAAGGTCAGTGTATATACACATAGCCAAAAAGTTTTGCATTTCCTCTTTTCACTCTTTTCTAAGTGCTGAAAAGTACTCCTAAACTTTAAAAAAGTTCTTAAAAGTTTAAAAAGTTTTTTTCTGTCTTTCCAAAAAGTTCTGAAAACTTTTTCTCTTTTTCTATCACTTTAACTCTCTCTAAAAATGTCTGGCACAGGCCAAAGTGTTGATCTGTCCAAACTTGCATATGACAACCTTAGCTGGAAAAGAGCAAGGAGTCTCTGTATAGAGAGAGGTTTGAGTGTAGGGAAGAATCCTTCCTTGGAACTGTTACTTAACATGCTTAGAGAACAGGATAAGGCCATAGGTGCCCCATCTGTTGAAAAAGTACCTAATAGTTCCCAATCTGATTCAGGGACTCCCCCAGGAAAAGATTCAGGAAAGAAACTTCCTAGCCTGCCCATTACTAGACAATCTAGCATAGATGGTAATGATGATGAGCCACACCAAATAAATAGTGTTGTCTCACATCATAGCAAAAGCATTTATTCTCACCATACTGGTAGTAATGTTTCTGTAAACCAAGCTGTTAGGGTGGCTTCTGTAAGGGACAGGTCTCCTTCTGTTCATTCCCATCATAGCTCTGTTTCTAGAAATGTCCCTCCCACCAACCCTGATGACAGAATCTTAGAGAGGGAACTCAATAAGCTGAGGGTGGAACAAACCAGACTGAAGCTTAAAAAGCAACAGCTGGATTTGGATAGACAGTCTTTTGAATTAGAGAAGGAAAGACAGAAGTTGGGTTTAGATACCCATGGTGGCAGCAGCAGTATTCCCCATAGTCATCCTGCAAAAGAGCATGATTCCAGGAATCTGCACAACATAGTTCCCCCTTATAAGGAGGGGGATGACATTAACGAGTGGTTTGCTGCACTTGAGAGGGCCTGTGTTGTACAGGATGTCCCTCAAAGGCAGTGGGCTGCTATCCTATGGCTATCATTTAGTGGAAAAGGTAGGGATAGGCTCCTTACTGTGAAAGAAAATGATGCTAATAATTTCCAAGTTCTTAAGAATGCACTCCTGGATGGTTATGGCTTAACCACTGAACAGTACAGGATAAAGTTCAGAGAGACCAAAAAGGAGTCTTCACAAGACTGGGTTGATTTTATTGACCATTCAGTGAAGGCCTTGGAGGGGTGGTTACATGGCAGTAAAGTTACTGATTATGACAGCCTGTATAACTTGATCCTGAGAGAGCATATTCTTAATAATTGTGTGTCTGATTTGTTGCACCAGTACTTGGTGGACTCTGATCTGACCTCTCCCCAAGAATTGGGAAAGAAGGCAGACAAATGGGTCAGAACAAGAGTGAACAGAAAAGTTCATACAGGGGGTGACAAAGATGGCAACAAAAAGAAGGATGGTAAGTCTTCTGACAAGGGTGGGGACAAATCTAAAAATGAGTCTTCATCAGGCCCACAAAAACACTCTGGTGGGGGTGGTGGGTCCAAATCCTCCTTTAATCAGAACAAGGAAAAGAAACCATGGTGCTATTTATGTAAAATAAAAGGCCATTGGACAACAGATCCCAGTTGTCCATAGAAAGGCACCACAGCTCCTACCACTACAACCCCTACTGCTACACCTAGTGTCCCTACTAATAGCAGTGGTGGTGGGAGCAAACCTACTAATAGCCAATCCAAGGGAGTAGCTGGGCTCACTTTTGGTAATTTAGTTGGGGTTGGTCTGATTAGGGAGACCACAGAGGCTACTTTAGTCTCTGAAGGGGCTATTGATTTAGCCACTTTGGTTGCTTGCCCCCATAACTTGGAGAAGTACAAGCAACTAACCCTAATAAATGGTGTTGAGGTCCAGGCCTACAGGGACACAGGTGCCAGTGTCACAATGGTGATTGAGAAACTGGTGCACCCTGAACAACACATACTTGGACACCAGTACCAAGTAACCGATGCTCACAACATAACACAAAGCCACCCCATGGCTGTTGTAAATCTCAACTGGGGGGGGGTAACTGGTCCAAAGAAAGTTGTGGTAGCTTCAGATTTACCTGTAGACTGTCTATTAGGGAATGATTTGGAGACATCAGCTTGGTCAGATGTGGAGTTGGAGGCCCATGCAGCAATGCTGGGCATCCCATGGCATATTTTTGCTTTGACAAGGGCTCAGGCCAAAAAGCAAAAAGGACAGGGAAGCTTGGATCCTGGAACAATGGACCAAGTGCTCCCTAAAGCTAGGGCTAGTAGAAGCAAACCACTTCCTACTATCCCTCCCTCTACAGTGGATTCTAATTCTGAGGAAGAAGAATTCTCTCCCTGTGCAGAACCTACACCAGAGGAGCTGGAAGCAGACACTGCTGAGCTTTTGGGTGAAGGGGGGCCTGCCAGAGAGGAGCTGAGTGTGGCACAGCAAACCTGTCCCACATTAGAGGGTCTCAGACAGCAAGCTGTCAAACAGGCTAATGGGGATGTCAGTGATTCTCACAGAGTTTACTGGGAGGACAACCTCTTGTACACTGAGCATAGGGATCCTAAACCTGGAGCTGCCAGGAGATTAGTGATTCCTCAGGAGTACAGAAAGTTCCTCCTAACACTGGCACATGACATTCCCTTAGCTGGGCATCTCGGACAAATGAAAACTTGGGACAGGCTTGTTCCCCTGTTTCATTGGCCTAGGATGTCTGAGGACACAAAAGAATTTTGTAAGTCCTGTGAAACCTGTCAAGCCAGTGGCAAGACAGGTGGCACCCCAAAGGCACCCCTTATCCCACTGCCTGTGGTTGGGGTTCCCTTTGAAAGGGTAGGGGTTGACATAGTTGGCCCCCTTGACCCTCCTACTGCTTCAGGCAATAGGTTTATCTTAGTGGTAGTGGACCATGCCACAAGATATCCTGAAGCTATTCCTTTAAGGACTACTACAGCACCTGCAGTGGCAAAGGCCCTCCTGGGAATATTTTCCAGGGTGGGCTTCCGAAAGGAAGTAGTATCAGACAGAGGAAGCAATTTCATGTCTGCATACTTAAAGGCCATGTGGAAGGAGTGTGGTGTAACGTACAAGTTCACAACACCCTCTCATCCACAAACAAATGGACTGGTGGAGAGATTTAATAAAACTCTCAAAGGCATGATTATGGGTCTCCCTGAAAAACTCCGCAGGAGATGGGATATCCTTCTACCATGCCTCCTTTTTGCCTACAGGGAGGTACCCCAGAAAGGAGTGGGCTTCAGCCCCTTTGAACTTCTTTTTGGACACCCTGTTAGGGGTCCACTCACACTTGTAAAGGAGGGTTGGGAACAACCTTTAAAAGCTCCTAAGCAGGATATTGTGGATTATGTACTTGGCCTCAGATCAAGGATGGCTGAGTACATGAAAAAGGCCTGTAAAAACCTTCAGGCCAGCCAAGAGCTCCAGAAGCAATGGCATGATCAGAAGGCTGTTTTGGTTCAGTACCAACCAGGGCAGAAAGTGTGGGTCTTGGAGCCTGTGGCTCCAAGAGCACTCCAAGATAAATGGAGTGGTCCCCACACAATTGTTGAAAAGAAGGGAGAAGTCACCTATTTAGTTGACTTAGGCACTGCCAGGAGTCCCCTTAGGGTGCTCCATGTCAACCGCCTGAAACCCTACTATGACAGGGCTGATCTCACCCTGCTCATGGCAACTGATGAGGGACAGGAAGAAGACAGTGATCCTCTACCTGATCTCTTCTCTTCCACAGAACAAGATGCTCTTGTGGAAGGTGTAGTTTTGGCAGATTGTCTTACTGCTGAGCAGAAAGACCATTGCATAAATCTCCTAGGACAATTTTCAGAACTCTTCTCTACTGTGCCAGGCACCACTTCTTGGTGTGAGCACACTATAGATACTAGAGACAGTTTACCAGTCAAAAGTAAGATCTATAGGCAGCCTGACCATGTCAGGGACTGCATAAAGCAAGAAGTTCAGAAAATGTTGGAACTAGGAGTGGTTGAGCACTCTGACAGTCCATGGGCTTCTCCTGTGGTACTGGTACCAAAACCCAATTCTAAAATTGGAAAGAAGGAAATGCGGTTTTGTGTAGACTATAGAGGTCTCAACTTGGTAACCAAAACTGATGCTCACCCTATACCCAGGGCAGATGAGCTTATAGATACACTGGCATCTGCCAAGTATCTAAGCACTTTTGATTTGACTGCAGGGTATTGGCAGATCAAATTATCAGAAGATGCTAAATCTAAGACTGCATTTTCTACCATTGGAGGACATTACCAGTTTATTGTAATGCCTTTTGGTTTGAAAAATGCACCTGCCACTTTTCAGAAGTTGGTGAACACAGTCCTGCAAGGGCTGGAAGCTTTCAGTGCAGCATATTTGGACGATATAGCTGTCTTTAGCTCCAGCTGGGATGATCACCTGGTCCACCTATGGCAAGTTTTGGAGGCCCTGCAAAAGGCAGGCCTCACTATCAAGGCTTCAAAGTGCCAGATAGGGCAGGGTAAGGTGGTTTATCTGGGACACCTTGTTGGTGGGGAACAGATTGCACCACTTCAGGGGAAAATCCAAACTATTATTGATTGGGTTCCCCCTACCACTCAGACTCAGGTGAGAGCCTTCCTAGGCCTCACTGGGTATTACAGGAGGTTCATTAAGAACTATGGCTCCATTGCAGCCCCTCTTAATGACCTCACATCCAAGAAAATGCCTAAAAAGGTATTATGGACAGCAAGCTGTCAGAAAGCTTTTGAGGAGCTGAAGCAGGCCATGTGCTCTGCACCTGTCCTGAAAAGCCCTTGTTACTCTAAAAAATTCTATGTCCAAACTGATGCATCTGAATTAGGAGTAGGGGCAGTCCTATCACAACTTAATTCTGAGGGCCAGGATCAGCCTGTTGCTTTTATTAGTAGAAGGTTGACCCCTAGAGAAAAGCGTTGGTCTGCCATTGAGAGGGAGGCCTTTGCTGTGGTCTGGGCTCTGAAGAAGTTGAGGCCATACCTGTTTGGCACTCACTTCATTGTTCAGACAGACCACAAACCTCTACTTTGGCTAAAACAAATGAAAGGTGAAAATCCTAAATTGTTGAGGTGGTCCATATCCCTACAGGGAATGGACTATACAGTGGAACATAGACCTGGGAGTAGCCACTCCAATGCAGATGGACTCTCCAGATATTTCCACTTAGACAATGAAGACTCATCAGGTCATGGCTAGTCTTATTGTCCTTCGTTTGGGGGGGGGGTTGTGTAGGAAAGTACCATCTTGCCTGGCATGTTACCCCCATTTTTCACTGTATATATGTTGTTTTAGTTGTATGTGTCACTGGGACCCTGGTAACCCAGGGCCCCAGTGCTCATAAGTGTGCCTGAAAGTGTTACCTGTGTAGTGACTAACTGTCTCACTGAGGCTCTGCTAACCAGAACCTCAGTGGTTATGCTCTCTCATTTCTTTCCAAATTGTCACTGACAGGCTAGTGACCATTTTTACCAATTTACATTGGCTTACTGGAACACCCTTATAATTCCCTAGTATATGGTACTGAGGTACCCAGGGTATTGGGGTTCCAGGAGATCCCTATGGGCTGCAGCATTTCTTTTGCCACCCATAGGGAGCTCTGACAATTCTTACACAGGCCTGCCACTGCAGCCTGAGTGAAATAACGTCCACGTTATTTCACAGCCATTTTACACTGCACTTAAGTAACTTATAAGTCACCTATATGTCTAACCTTTACCTGGTAAAGGTTAGGTGCAAAGTTACTTAGTGTGAGGGCACCCTGGCACTAGCCAAGGTGCCCCCACATTGTTCAGAGCCAATTCCCTGAACTTTGTGAGTGCGGGGACACCATTACACGCGTGCACTACATATAGGTCACTACCTATATGTAGCTTCACAATGGTAACTCCGAATATGGCCATGTAACATGTCTATGATCATGGAATTGCCCCCTCTATACCATCCTGGCATAGTTGGCACAATCCCATGATCCCAGTGGTCTGTAGCACAGACCCTGGTACTGCCAAACTGCCCTTCCTGGGGTTTCACTGCAGCTGCTGCTGCTGCCAACCCCTCAGACAGGCATCTGCCCTCCTGGGGTCCAGCCAGGCCTGGCCCAGGATGGCAGAACAAAGAACTTCCTCTGAGAGAGGGTGTGACACCCTCTCCCTTTGGAAAATGGTGTGAAGGCAGGGGAGGAGTAGCCTCCCCCAGCCTCTGGAAATGCTTTCTTGGGCACAGATGTGCCCAATTCTGCATAAGCCAGTCTACACCGGTTCAGGGACCCCTTAGCCCCTGCTCTGGCGCGAAACTGGACAAAGGAAAGGGGAGTGACCACTCCCCTGACCTGCACCTCCCCTGGGAGGTGTCCAGAGCTCCTCCAGTGTGCTCCAGACCTCTGCCATCTTGGAAACAGAGGTGCTGCTGGCACACTGGACTGCTCTGAGTGGCCAGTGCCACCAGGTGACGTCAGAGACTCCTGCTGATAGGCTCCTTCAGGTGTTAGTAGCCTATCCTCTCTCCTAAGTAGCCAAACCCTCTTTTCTGGCTATTTAGGGTCTCTGTCTCTGGGGAAACTTTAGATAACGAATGCAAGAGCTCATCCGAGTTCCTCTGCATCTCTCTCTTCACCTTCTGGTAAGGAATCGACTGCTGACCACGCTGGAAGCCTGCAAACCTGCAACATAGTAGCAAAGACAACTACTGCAACTCCGTAACGCTGATCCTGCCGCCTTCTCGACTGTTTTCCTGCTTGTGCATGCTGTGGGGGTAGCCTGCCTCCTCTCTGCACCAGAAGCTCCGAAGAAATCTCCCGTGAGTCGACGGAATCTTCCCCCTGCAACCGCAGGCACCAAAAAGCTGCATTACCGGTCCCTTGGGTCTCCTCTCAGCACGACGAGCGAGGTCCCTCGAATCCAGCGACTCTGTCCAAGTGACCGCCACAGTCCAGTGACTCTTCAGCCCAAGTTTGGTGGAGGTAAGTCCTTGCCTCACCTCGCTGGGCTGCATTGCTGGGAACCGCGACTTTGCAGCTACTCCGGCCCCTGTGCACTTCCGTCGGGAATCCTTTGTGCACAGCCAAGCCTGGGTCCACGGCACTCTAACCTGCATTGCACGACTTTCTAAGTTGGTCTCCGGCGACGTGGGACTCCTTTGTGCAACTTCGGCGAGCACCGTTTCACGCATCCTCGTAGTGCCTGTTTCTGGCACTTCTTCGGATGCTACCTGCTTCAGTGAGAGCTCTTTGTCTTGCTCGACGTCCCTTCTCTCTTCATATCCAATTTGCGACCTCCTGGTCCCTCCTGGGCCCCAGCAGCATCCAAAAACGCCAAACGCACGATTTGCAGCTAGCAAGGCTTTTTGGCGTTCTTTCGGCGGGAAAACAATTCTGCACGACTTTCCACGGTGAGAGGGATCCGTCCACCAAAGGGGAAGTCTCTAGCCCTTTTCGTTCCTGCAGAAACCTCAGCTTCTTCTGTCCAGTCGAAGATTCTTTGGACCCGCAGCTGGCATTTTCTGGGCATTTGCCCATCTCCGACTTGCTTGTGACTTTTGGACTTGGTCCCCTTGTTCCACAGGTACCCTAGGTTGGAAATCAACAATTGTTGCATTGCTGGTTTGTGTCTTTCCTGCATTATTCCTCTAACACGACTACTTTGTCCTTAGGGGAACTTTAGTGCACTTTGCACTCACTTTTCAGGGTCTTGGGGAGGGTTATTTTTCTAACTCTCACTATTTTCTAATAGTCCCAGCGACCCTCTACAAGGTCACATAGGTTTGGGGTCCATTCGTGGTTCGCATTCCACTTTTGGAGTATATGGTTTGTGTTGCCCCTATCCCTATGTTTCCCCATTGCATCCTCTTGTAACTATACATTGTTTGCACTCTTTTCTAAGACTATACTGCATATTTTTGCTATTGTGTATATATATCTTGTGTATATTTCCTATCCTCTCACTGAGGGTACACTCTAAGATACTTTGGCATATTGTCATAAAAATAAAGTACCTTTATTTTTAGTATAACTGTGTATTGTGTTTTCTTATGATACTGTGCATATGACACTAAGTGGTACTGTAGTAGCTTCACACGTCTCCTAGTTCAGCCTAAGCTGCTTTGCTAAGCTACCATTATCTATCAGCCTAAGCTGCTAGACACCCTATACACTAATAAGGGATAACTGGGCCTGGTGCAAGGTGCAAGTACCCCTTGGTACTCACTACAAGCCAGTCCAGCCTCCTACACCCAGTAAGGCCTAAAAAGGCTCTCACCTGAGTCTGAGTAGTAGGGGGAGTCCAATCCATAATTGTCTGGATCTTCCCTTGAAGTGGTGCAATCTGTTCTCCACCAACCAGGTGTCCCAGATAAACCACCTTCCCCTGCCCTATCTGGCACTTTGAAGCCTTGATAGTGAGGCCTGCCTTCTGCAGGGCCTCCAAAACTTTCCATAGGTGGACCAGGTGATCATCCCAGCTGGAGCTAAAGACAGCTATATCGTCCAGATATGCTGCACTGAAGGCTTCCAGCCCTTGCAGGACTGTATTCACCAACCTCTGAAAAGTGGCAGGTGTATTTTTCAATCCAAAAGGCATTACTGTGAATTGGTAATGTCCTCCAATGGTTGAAAATGCAGTTTTTGCTTTAGCATCTTCTGATAATTTGATCTGCCAATACCCTGCAGTCAAATCAAAAGTGCTTAGATACTTGGCAGATGCCAGTGTATCTATGAGCTCATCTGCCCTGGGTATAGGGTGAGCATCAGTTTTGGTTACCTGGTTGAGACCTCTGTAATCAACACAAAACCTCATTTCCTTTTTTCCATCTTTGGAATGAGGTTTTGGCACAAGTACCACAGGAGAGGCCCATGGACTTTCAGAGTGCTCAACCACTCCTAGTTCTAACATTTTCTGCACCTCTTGCTTTATGCAGTCTCTGACATGGTCAGGCTGCCTATTGTAGGAGGCTGGACTGGCTTGTAGTGAGTACCAAGGGGTACTTGCACCTTGCACCAGGCCCAGTTATCCCTTATTAGTGTATAGGGTGTCTAGCAGCTTAGGCTGATAGATAATGGTAGCTTAGCAAAGCAGCTCAGGCTGAACTAGGAGACGTGTGAAGCTACTACAGTACCACTTAGTGTCATATGCACAATATCATAAGAAAACACAATACACAGTTATACTAAAAATAAAGGTACTTTATTTTTATGACAATATGCCAAAGTATCTTAGAGTGTACCCTCAGTGAGAGGATAGGAAATATACACAAGATATATATACACAATAGCAAAAATATGCAGTATAGTCTTAGAAAACAGTGCAAACAATGTATAGTTACAATAGGATGCAATGGGGAAACATAGGGATAGGGGCAACACAAACCATATACTCCAAAAGTGGAATGTGAACCACGAATGGACCCCAAACCTATGTGACCTTGTAGAGGGTCGCTGGGACTATCAGAAAATAGTGAGAGTTAGAAAAATAACCCTCCCCAAGACCCTGAAAAGTGAGTGCAAAGTGCACCAAAGTTCCCCTAAGGACAAAATAGTCGTGTTAGAGGGAGAATGCAAGGAAAACACAAATCAGCAATGCAACAACGATGGATTCCTGTCTGAAGGTACCTGTGGAACAAGGGGACCAAGTCCAAAAGTCACAAGCAGCTCGGAGATGGGCAGATGCCCAAGAAATGCCAGCGGTTGGTGCAAAGAAGCTCTTACTAGGCTGAAGAACTGTGAATACTGCAGGAACGACAAGGGCTAGAGACTTCCCCTTTGGAGGATGGATCCCCCACGCCTTGGAGAGTCGTGCAGAAGTGTTTTCCCGCCGGATGGACGCCAACAAGCCTTGCTACACGCAAATCGTGCGTTTGGCGTTTTTGGACGCTGCTGGGGCCCAGGAGGGACCAGGAGGTCGCAAATTGGACCTGCAGAGAGAGGGGACGTCGAGCAAGACAAAGAGCCCTCACTGAAGCAGGTAGCACCCGGAGAAGTGCCAGAAACAGGCACTACGAGGATGCGTGAAACGGTGCTCGCCGAAGTTGCACAAAGGAGTCCCACGTCGCCGGAGACCAACTTAGAAAGTCGTGCAATGCAGGTTAGAGTGCCGTGGACCCAGGCTTGGCTGTGCACACAGGATTTCCGCCGGAAGTGCACAGGGGCCGGAGAAGCTTGCAAAGTCGCGGTTCCCAGCAATGCAGCCCAGCGAGGTGAGGCAAGGACTTACCTCCACCAAACTTGGGCTGAAGAGTCACTGGACTGTGGGGGTCACTTGGACGGTGTCGCTGGATTCGAGGGACCTCGCTCGTCGTGCTGAGAGGAGACCCAAGGGACCGGAGATGCAGCTTTTTGGTGCCTGCGGTTGCAGGGGGAAGATTCCGTCGACCCACGGGAGATTTCTTCGGAGCTTCTGGTGCAGAGAGGAGGCAGACTACCCCCACAGCATGCACAAGCAGGAAAACAGTCGAGAAGGCGGCAGGATCAGCGTTACAGAGTTGCAGTAGTCGTCTTTGCTACTATGTTGCAGGTTTGCAGGCTTCCAGCGCGGTCAGCGGTCGATTCCTTATCAGAAGGTGAAGAGGGAGATGCAGAGGAACTCGGCTGAGCTCATGCATTCGTTATCTGAAGTTTCCCCAGAGACAGAGACCCTAAATAGCCAGAAAAGAGGGTTTGGCTACCTAGGAGAGAGGAAAGGCTACTAACACCTGAAGGAGCCTATCAGCAGGAGTCTCTGACGTCACCTGGTGGCACTGGCCACTCAGAGCAGTCCAGTGTGCCAGCAGCACCTCGGTTTCCAAGATGGCAGAGGTCTGGAGCACACTGGAGGAGCTCTGGACACCTCCCAGGGGAGGTGCAGGTCAGGGGAGTGGTCACTCCCCTTTCCTTTGTCCAGTTTCGCGCCAGAGCAGGGGCTAAGGGGTCCCTGAACCGGTGTAGACTGGCTTATGCAGAATTGGGCACATCTGTGCCCAACAAAGCATTTCCAGAGGCTGGGGGAGGCTACTCCTCCCCTGCCTTCACACCATTTTCCAAAGGGAGAGGGTGTCACACCCTCTCTCAGAGGAAGTTCTTTGTTCTGCCATCCTGGGCCAGGCCTGGCTGGACCCCAGGAGGGCAGCTGCCTGTCTGAGGGGTTGGCAGCAGCAGCAGCTGCAGAGAAACCCCAGGAAGGGCAGTCTGGCAGTACCAGGGTCTGTGCTACAGACCACTGGGATCATGGAATTGTACCAACAATGCCAGGATGGCATAGAGGGGGCAATTCCATGATCATAGACATGTTACATGGCCATATTCGGAGTTACCATGGTGAAGCTACATATAGGTAGTGACCTATATGTAGTGCACGCGTGTAATGGTGTCCCCGCACTCACAAAGTTCAGTGAATTGGCTCTGAACAATGTGGGGGCACCTTGGCTAGTGCCAGGGTGCCCTCACACTAAGTAACTTTGCACCTAACCTTTACCAGGTAAAGGTTAGACATATAGGTGACTTATAAGTTACTTAAGTGCAGTGTAAAATGGCTGTGAAATAGCGTGGACGTTATTTCACTCAGGCTGCAGTGGCAGGCCTGTGTAAGAATTGTCAGAGCTCCCTATGGGTGGCAAAAGAAATGCTGCAGCCCATAGGGATCTCCTGGAACCCCAATACCCTGGGTACCTCAGTACCATATACTAGGGAATTATAAGGGTGTTCCAGTAAGCCAATGTAAATTGGTAAAAATGGTCACTAGCCTGTCAGTGACAATTTGAAAGTAATGAGAGAGCATAACCACTGAGGTTCTGGTTAGCAGAGCCTCAGTGAGACAGTTAGGCACCACACAGGGAACATATACATGCACACCTATGAGCACTGGGGCCCTGTGTGACAGGGTCCCAGTGACACATACATATAGGCCACAAACCTATGAGCACTGGGGTCCTGACCAGCAGGATCCCAGTGACACATAACAACCATACTGAAAACATAGTGTTTTCACTATGAGCACTGAGGCCTGGCTATCAGGATCCCAGTGAGACAGTGAAAACAGTGACAAACACCCTGACATACACTCACAAACAGGCCAAAAGTGGGGGTAACAAGGCTAGAAAGAGGCTACCTTCTCACACAACCCCCCCCCCAAACGAAGGACAATAAGGCTAACCTTGGCCAGTTGAGACTTTATTGTCTAAGTGGTGATAAGTAGAGAGTAGCTCTGCAATAGACTGGTTACTCCCTTTATCATCCACTATATGGTTACTTCCCTGTGGGGATGTAAACCACCCTGTTTGAAGTTTTTTAGCTAAGCAACAATGTGAATATGTATTTTCAGAGTTTCTATCAGTAAGTTTTAGTTTAGAGCAGTGGGAATTGTCCACTGAACCTATTTGTAGTGATGGAAATGCCAGACAGGGGTGCTGTCTCAGAAAAGCCATAGCTGGGCAAAAACTTTGTCCATCTGGCTGGAAGAGAGAACAGGGATGCTGTTTCTCTTGAGTTGGAGCAGGGCAGGGATGCTGTCCTATGAGCTCCACACTAGGGCAGGGATGCTGTCCTAAGTGTTGTGAGGTAGTGCAGGGTTTCTGCACTAAAGTTTCTCTGGGAGGGTTGGAGGGATGCTCCATGTTAACTAAAATGGTGCTGTTTTTCTCACCAATGTTAGTTATCCCACAGAGAGGTACTTCCACCTCAGGGAGTCCAGCTTTGCCAGCTGATGATTCCCTTGGAACAGGTGCCACCCCAGGAGAGGTTTCTCCCACCACAGGAATAGTATCCTGAATGGTAGGGTGGTTAGGGGATACTGTGATACCCTTTTTACCTGTTGATGGAGAGGGATCCTGAGTTTTCAGGCCTTCTCTCCTTTGCTTTTTCATTTCACTTGAAATGAGAGGGAACAATTCCTCAGGGATGCCCAGCATGGCTGCATGGGCATAAAACTCTACATCAGCCCAACCTGAGGCCTCTAGGTCATTACCTAAGAGACAGTCTACAGGTAAGCTAGGTGATACCACCACCTGCTTAGGGCCAGTAACTCCACCCCAACTAAACTGAATTATAGCTAAGGGAAGAAACTTAGTGGAGTTATGGACATCAATAATCTTATACTGTTGTCCAATGATGTGTTGTTCAGGAGGCACTAGGTTTTCAGTCACCAAAGTGAAACTGGCACCTGTGTCCCTGTAGGCCAAGGCCTCAACACCATTTATTGAAACTGTCTGCCTGTACTTATCCATTGTAAGGGGACAAGCAGCCAGTGTGGCAAGGCCAATGCCACTAGGTGTGACAGAAACTGTCTTGGGACTGATTACATCAGTTTCCACTATGGACCCATAAGTGAACCCAACTACACCCTTTGCTTGACTGTTGCCAGCAGTCCCACCACTAGTACCACTACTGCTAGGGGCACTAGAGCTTGATGTATTAGTGGTGGTAGGCTCAGGGGGTTTACCTGGACAGGACTTATCCCCTGGCCTATGGCCTCTGTTTTTACACACAAAGCACCAAGGCTTTTTAATGTGTGCAGGTTGGGAAGAAGAGGAAGAATTTGTTTTATCCCCACCCTCTGAAGAGTGTTTAAGATTTGAAGTGGGATCTTTGGTTTTACCCTTATCCCCATGCTTATCTTGAGATTTTTCACCATCTTTCTTCTTATTGCCATCTTTGTCACCCCCTGTATGAACTTTTCTGTTCACCCTTGTTCTGACCCATTTGTCTGCCTTCTTTCCCAATTCTTGGGGAGAGGTCAGATCAGAGTCTACCAGGTACTGGTGCAACAAATCAGACACACAATTATTAAGTATATGCTCTCTCAGGATTGTGTTATACAGGCTTTCATAATCAGTAACTTTACTGCCATGTAACCACCCCTCCAAGGCCTTCACTGAATGGTCAATGAAATCAACCCAGTCTTGTGAAGACTCCTTTTTGGTCTCTCTGAACTTTATCCTGTACTGTTCAGTGGTTAAGCCATAACCATCCAGGAGTGCATTCTTAAGAACTGTAAAATTATTGGCATCACTTTCTTTCACAGTAAGGAGTCTATCCCTACCCTTTCCACTAAATGATAGCCATAGGATAGCAGCCCACTGCCTTTGAGGGACATCCTCTACAACACAGGCCCTCTCAAGTGCAGCAAACCACTTGTTAATGTCATCCCCCTCCTTATAAGGGGGAACTATCTTGTGCAGATTCCTGGAATCATGCTCTTTTGCAGGATGACTATGGGGAATACTGCTGCTGCCACCATGGGTATCTAAACCCAACTTCTGTCTTTCCTTCTCTAATTCTAAAGACTGTCTATCCAAATCCAGCTGTTGCTTCTTGAGCTTCAGTCTGGTTTGTTCCACTCTCAATCTATTGAGCTCCCTTTCTAACAATCTGTCATCAGGGTGGGTGGGACATTTCTAGATACAGAGGTATGATGGGAATGAACAGAAGGAGACCTGTCCCTTACAGAGGGCACCCTAACAGCTTGGCTACCAGTATAATGTGAGAGCACACCATTAGTATGGTGTGATTCAACCTCTGTACCAACTATGCTAGACTGTCTAGTAATGGGCAGGCTGAGAAGTTTCTTTCCTGAGCCTTTTCCTGGGGGAGTCCCTGGATCAGATTGAGAACCATTAGCTACTTTTTCTACAGATTGGGCACTTATGGCCTTATCCTGTACTCTAAGCATATTAATTAACAGTTCTAAGGAAGGATTCTTCCCTACACTCAAACCTCTCTCTATGCAGAGACTCCTTGCTCCTTTCCAGCTAAGGTGATCATATGCAAGTTTGGACAGTTCAACTTTTTGGCCTGTGCCAGACATTTTTAGAGAGAGTTAAAGTGATAGACAAAGAGAAAAAAGTTTTCAGAACTTTTTAGAAAGACAGAAAAAACTTTTTAAACTTTTAAGAACTTTTTGAAAGTTTAGAAGTACTTTTCAGCACTTAGAAAAGAGTGAAAAAGAGGAAATGCAAAACTTTTTGGCTATGTGTATATACACTGACCTTGTTTTGTATATTTTTCTCTCATGAAAAGTACAACGACAAGAGTGGTAAGTAATCTCAAAGCACTTATCCCACCACTGCACAACCAATGTAGGAGGCTGGACTGGCTTGTAGTGAGTACCAAGGGGTACTTGCACCTTGCACCAGGCCCAGTTATCCCTTATTAGTGTATAGGGTGTCTAGCAGCTTAGGCTGATAGATAATGGTAGCTTAGCAAAGCAGCTCAGGCTGAACTAGGAGACGTGTGAAGCTACTACAGTACCACTTAGTGTCATATGCACAATATCATAAGAAAACACAATACACAGTTATACTAAAAATAAAGGTACTTTATTTTTATGACAATATGCCAAAGTATCTTAGAGTGTACCCTCAGTGAGAGGATAGGAAATATACACAAGATATATATACACAATAGCAAAAATATGCAGTATAGTCTTAGAAAACAGTGCAAACAATGTATAGTTACAATAGGATGCAATGGGGAAACATAGGGATAGGGGCAACACAAACCATATACTCCAAAAGTGGAATGTGAACCACGAATGGACCCCAAACCTATGTGACCTTGTAGAGGGTCGCTGGGACTATCAGAAAATAGTGAGAGTTAGAAAAATAACCCTCCCCAAAACCCTGAAAAGTGAGTGCAAAGTGCACCAAAGTTCCCCTAAGGACAAAATAGTCGTGTTAGAGGGAGAATGCAAGGAAAACACAAATCAGCAATGCAACAACGATGGATTCCTGTCTGAAGGTACCTGTGGAACAAGGGGACCAAGTCCAAAAGTCACAAGCAGCTCGGAGATGGGCAGATGCCCAAGAAATGCCAGCGGTTGGTGCAAAGAAGCTCTTACTAGGCTGAAGAACTGTGAATACTGCAGGAACGACAAGGGCTAGAGACTTCCCCTTTGGAGGATGGATCCCCCACGCCTTGGAGAGTCGTGCAGAAGTGTTTTCCCGCCGGATGGACGCCAACAAGCCTTGCTACACGCAAATCGTGCGTTTGGCGTTTTTGGACGCTGCTGGGGCCCAGGAGGGACCAGGAGGTCGCAAATTGGACCTGCAGAGAGAGGGGACGTCGAGCAAGACAAAGAGCCCTCACTGAAGCAGGTAGCACCCGGAGAAGTGCCAGAAACAGGCACTACGAGGATGCGTGAAACGGTGCTCGCCGAAGTTGCACAAAGGAGTCCCACGTCGCCGGAGACCAACTTAGAAAGTCGTGCAATGCAGGTTAGAGTGCCGTGGACCCAGGCTTGGCTGTGCACACAGGATTTCCGCCGGAAGTGCACAGGGGCCGGAGAAGCTTGCAAAGTCGCGGTTCCCAGCAATGCAGCCCAGCGAGGTGAGGCAAGGACTTACCTCCACCAAACTTGGGCTGAAGAGTCACTGGACTGTGGGGGTCACTTGGACGGTGTCGCTGGATTCGAGGGACCTCGCTCGTCGTGCTGAGAGGAGACCCAAGGGACCGGAGATGCAGCTTTTTGGTGCCTGCGGTTGCAGGGGGAAGATTCCGTCGACCCATGGGAGATTTCTTCGGAGCTTCTGGTGCAGAGAGGAGGCAGACTACCCCCACAGCATGCACAAGCAGGAAAACAGTCGAGAAGGCGGCAGGATCAGCGTTACAGAGTTGCAGTAGTCGTCTTTGCTACTATGTTGCAGGTTTGCAGGCTTCCAGCGCGGTCAGCGGTCGATTCCTTATCAGAAGGTGAAGAGGGAGATGCAGAGGAACTCGGCTGAGCTCATGCATTCGTTATCTGAAGTTTCCCCAGAGACAGAGACCCTAAATAGCCAGAAAAGAGGGTTTGGCTACCTAGGAGAGAGGAAAGGCTACTAACACCTGAAGGAGCCTATCAGCAGGAGTCTCTGACGTCACCTGGTGGCACTGGCCACTCAGAGCAGTCCAGTGTGCCAGCAGCACCTCGGTTTCCAAGATGGCAGAGGTCTGGAGCACACTGGAGGAGCTCTGGACACCTCCCAGGGGAGGTGCAGGTCAGGGGAGTGGTCACTCCCCTTTCCTTTGTCCAGTTTCGCGCCAGAGCAGGGGCTAAGGGGTCCCTGAACCGGTGTAGACTGGCTTATGCAGAATTGGGCACATCTGTGCCCAACAAAGCATTTCCAGAGGCTGGGGGAGGCTACTCCTCCCCTGCCTTCACACCATTTTCCAAAGGGAGAGGGTGTCACACCCTCTCTCAGAGGAAGTTCTTTGTTCTGCCATCCTGGGCCAGGCCTGGCTGGACCCCAGGAGGGCAGCTGCCTGTCTGAGGGGTTGGCAGCAGCAGCAGCTGCAGAGAAACCCCAGGAAGGGCAGTCTGGCAGTACCAGGGTCTGTGCTACAGACCACTGGGATCATGGAATTGTACCAACAATGCCAGGATGGCATAGAGGGGGCAATTCCATGATCATAGACATGTTACATGGCCATATTCGGAGTTACCATGGTGAAGCTACATATAGGTAGTGACCTATATGTAGTGCACGCGTGTAATGGTGTCCCCGCACTCACAAAGTTCAGTGAATTGGCTCTGAACAATGTGGGGGCACCTTGGCTAGTGCCAGGGTGCCCTCACACTAAGTAACTTTGCACCTAACCTTTACCAGGTAAAGGTTAGACATATAGGTGACTTATAAGTTACTTAAGTGCAGTGTAAAATGGCTGTGAAATAGCGTGGACGTTATTTCACTCAGGCTGCAGTGGCAGGCCTGTGTAAGAATTGTCAGAGCTCCCTATGGGTGGCAAAAGAAATGCTGCAGCCCATAGGGATCTCCTGGAACCCCAATACCCTGGGTACCTCAGTACCATATACTAGGGAATTATAAGGGTGTTCCAGTAAGCCAATGTAAATTGGTAAAAATGGTCACTAGCCTGTCAGTGACAATTTGAAAGTAATGAGAGAGCATAACCACTGAGGTTCTGGTTAGCAGAGCCTCAGTGAGACAGTTAGGCACCACACAGGGAACATATACATGCACACCTATGAGCACTGGGGCCCTGTGTGACAGGGTCCCAGTGACACATACATATAGGCCACAAACCTATGAGCACTGGGGTCCTGACCAGCAGGATCCCAGTGACACATAACAACCATACTGAAAACATAGTGTTTTCACTATGAGCACTGAGGCCTGGCTATCAGGATCCCAGTGAGACAGTGAAAACAGTGACAAACACCCTGACATACACTCACAAACAGGCCAAAAGTGGGGGTAACAAGGCTAGAAAGAGGCTACCTTCTCACACCTATAGATTTTACTTTCGACAGGCAGGCTGTCTCCAGTATCTATAGTGTGCTCACACCAAGAAGTGGTACCTGGCACAGTAGAGAAGAGTTCAAAAACTGACCCAGGAGATTTATGCAATGGTCTTTCTGCTCAGCAGTAAGACAATCAGCCAAAACTACACCTTCCACAAGAGCATCTTGTTCTGTGGAAGAGAAGAGATCAGGTAGAGGATCAATGTCTTCTTCCTCTCCCTCATCAGTTGACATTAGCAGGTGAGATCAGCCCTGTCATAGTAGGGTTTCAGGCGGTTGACATGGAGCACCCTAAGGGGACTCCTGGCAGTGCCTAAGTCAACCAAGTAGGTGACTTCACCCTTTTTCTCAACAATTGTGTGGGGTCCACTCCATTTATCTTGGAGTGCTCTTGGGGCCACAGGCTCCAAGACCCACACTTTCTGCCCTGGTTGGTACTGAACCAAAACAGCCTTCTGGTCATGCCATTGCTTCTGGAGCTCTTGGCTGGCCTGAAGGTTTTTACTGGCCTTTTTCATGTATTCAGCCATCTTTGATCTGAAGCCTAGTACATAATCCACAATATCTTGTTTTGGAGCTTTTAAAGGTTGTTCCCAACCCTCCTTGACAAGTGTGAGTGGACCACTAACAGGGCGTCCAAAGAGGAGTTCAAAGGGGCTGAAGCCCACTCCTTTCTGGGGTACCTCCCTGTAGGCAAAAAGGAGGCATGGTAAAAGGATATCCCATCTCCTGCAGAGTTTGTCTGGGAGTCCCATAATCATGCCTTTGAGAGTTTTATTAAATCTCTCCACAAGTCCATTTGTTTGTGGATGATAGGGTGTGGTGAACTTGTATGTCACCTGTAGGAGGCTGGACTGGCTTGTAGTGAGTACCAAGGGGTACTTACACCTTGCACCAGGCCCAGGTATCCCTTATTAGTGTATAGGGTGTCTAGCAGCTTAGGCTGATAGATAATGGTAGCTTAGCAGAGCAGCTTAGGCTGAACTAGGAGACGTGTGAAGCTACTACAGTACTACTAATGCCATATGCACAATATCATAAGAAAACACAATACACAGTTATATTAAAAATAAAGGTACCCTCAGTATGAGGATAGCAAATATACACAAGATATATGTACACAATACCAAAAATATGCAGTATAGTCTTAGAAAACAGTGCAAACAGTGTAAAATTACAATAGGATGCAATGGGAGCACATAGGGATAGGGGCAACACAAACCATATACTCCAAAAGTGGAATGCGAACCACGAATGGACCCCAAACCTATGTGACCTTGTAGAGGGTCGCTGGGACTATTAGAAAATAGTAAGGGTTAGAAAAATACCCCACCCGAAGACCCTGAAAGGTGAGTGCAAAGTGCACTAAAGTTCCCCCAAAGACACAGAAGTCGTGATAGAGGAATAATGCAGGAAAGACACAACCCAGCAATGCAACAACAATGGATTTCCAGTCGAGGGTACCTGTGGAACAAGGGGACCGAATCCAAAAGTCACAAGCAAGTCGGAGATGGGCAGATGCCCAAGAAATGCCAGCTGTTGGTGCAAAGAAGCTTCTACTGGACTGAAGAAGCTGAGGATTCTGCAGGAACAACAGGGGCTAGAGACTTCCCCTTTGGAGGATCGATCCCCCACGCCGTGGAGAGTCGTGCAGAAGTGTTTTGCTGCCAGATGGACGCCAACAAGCCTTGCTAGCTGCAAGTCGTGCTGTTAGCGTTTTTGGATGCTGCTGTGGCCCAGGATGGACCAGGATGTCGCCAATTACGTCTGGGAACAGAGGGGATGCCAAGCAAGACAAGAAGCCCTCTAAGAAGCAGGCAGCCCCCCCAGAAGTGCCAGAAAAGGCACTACGAAGAAAAGTGAAATGGTGCTTGCCTGAAGTTACACAAAGGAGTCCCACGTCACCGGAGACCAACTTAGAAAGTCGTGCAATGCAGGTTAGAGTGCGTGGACCCAGGCTTGGCTGTGCACAAATGATTTCTGCCGGAAGTGCACGGGAGCCGGAGAAGTTGCAAAAGTCGCGGTTACCAACAATGCAGTCTGGCGTGGGGAGGCAAGGACTTACCTCCACCAAACTTGGACTGAAGAGTCACAGGACCGTGGGGGTCACTTGGACAGTCTTGCTGGATTCAAGGGACCTCGCTCGTCGTCGTGAGAGGAGACCCAAGGGACCGGTGATGCAGCTTTTTGGTGCCTGCGGTTGCAGGGGGAAGATTCCGTCGACCCACGGGAGATTTCTTCACAGCTTCTGATGCAGAGAGGAGGCAGACTACCCCCACAGGATGCACCACCAAGAAAAACAGTCGAGAAGGCAGCAGGAGCAGCATTACAAGGTTGCAGTAGTCGTCTTTGCTACTTTGTTGCAGTTTTGCAGGTTTCCAGCGCGGTCAGCAGTCGATTCCTTGGCAGAAGGTGAAGAGAGAGATGCAGAGGAACTCTGATGAGCTCTTGCATTCGTTATCTGAGGAATCCCCAAAGACAGAGACCCTAAATAGCCAGAAAAGAGGGTTTGGCTACTTAGGAGAGAGGATAGGCTAGCAACACCTGAAGGAGCCTATCAGAAGGAGTCTCTGACGTCAGCTGCAGGCACTGGCCACTCAGAGCAGTCAAGTGTGCCAGCAGCACCTCTGTTTCCAAGATGGCAGAGGTCTGGAGCACACTGGCGGAGCTCTGGGCACCTCCCAGGGGAGGTGCAGGTCAGGGGAGTGGTCACTCCCCTTTCCTTTGTCCAGTTTCGCGCCTAAGCAGGGCTGAGGGGTCCCTGAACTGGTGTAAACTGACTTATGCAGGATTGGGCACATCTGTGCCCAAGAAAGCATTTCCAGAGGCTGGGGGAGGCTACTCCTCCCCTGCCTTCACACCATTTTCCAAAGGGAGAGGGTGTAACACCCCCTCTCTGAGGAATTCCTTTGTTCTGCCATCCTGGGCCAGGCCTGGCTGGACCCCAGGAGGGCAGAAGCCTGTCTGTGGGGTTGGCAGCAGCAGCAGCTGCAGTGAAACCCCTGAAAAGGCAGTTTGGCAGTGCCAGGGTCTGTTCTACAGACCACTGGGATCATGGGATTGTGCCAACTATGCCAGGATGGCATAGAGGGGGCAATTCCATGATCATAGACATATTACATGGCCATATTCGGAGTTGCCATTGTGAAGCTACACATAGGTAGTGACCTATGTGTAGTACACGCATGTAATGGTGTCCCCGCACTCACAAAGTCGGGGAATTTGCCCTGAACAATGTGGGGGCACCTTGGCTAGTGCCAGGGTGCCCACACACTAAGTAACTTTGCACCTAACCTTTACCAGGTAAAGGTTAGACATATAGGTGACTTATAAGTTACTTAAGTGCAGTGAAAATGTCTGTGAAATAATGTGTGCATTATTTCACTCAGGCTACAGTGGCAGGCCTGTGTAAGAATTGTCAGTGCTCCCTATGGGTTGCAAAAGAAATGCTGCAGCCCATAGGGATCTCCTGGAACCCCAATACCCTGGGTTCCTTAGTACCATATACTAGGGAATTATAAGGGTGTTCCAGTAAGCCAATGTAAATTGGTAAAATTAGTCACTAGCCTGTTAGTGACAATTTGAAAGAAATGAGAGAGCATAACCACTGAGGTTCTGGTTAGCAGAGCCTCAGTGAGACAGTTAGTCACTACACAGGTAACACAGTCAGGCACACTTATGAGCACTGGGGCCCTGTGTGGCAGGTTCCCAGTGACACATACAACTAAAACAACATATATACAGTGAAAAATGGGGGTAACATGCCAGGCAAGATGGTACTTTCCTACATCACCCCACACTCTTTCCACATGGCCTTCAAGTATGCAGACATGAAATAGCTTCCTCTGTCTGAAACTACCTCTTTTGGGAAGCCCACCCTGGAAAAGATTCCTAGGAGGGCCTTTGCCACTGCAGGAGCTGTAGTGGTCCTTAGAGGAATTGCCTCAGGATATCTTGTGGCATGGTCCACTACCACCAAGATAAACCTATTGCCTGAAGCAGTAAGAGGGTCAAGGGGGCCAACTATGTCAACCCCTACCCTTTCAAAGGGAACCCCAACCACAGGCAGTGGAATAAGGTGTGCCTTTGGGGTGCCACCTGTCTTGCCACTGGCTTGACAGGTTTCACAGGACTTACAAAATTCCTTTGTGTCCTCAGACATTCTAGGCCAATGAAACAGGGGAACAAGCCTGTCCCAAGTTTTCATTTGCCCTAAATGTCCAGCAAGGGGAATATCATGTGCAAGAGTTAGGAGGAACTTTCTGTACTCCTGAGGAATCCCTAATCTCCTGGCAGCTCCAGGTTTAGGATCCCTTGACTCAGTGTACAAGAGGTTGTCCTCCCAGTAAACTCTGTGAGAGTCACTGATATCCCCATTTGCTTGTTTGACAGCTTGCTGTCTTAGACCCTCTAATGTGGGACAGGTTTGCTGTGCCACACTCAGCTCCTCCCTGGCAGGCCCCCCTTCACCCAAAAGCTCAGCAGTGTCTGCTTCCAGCTCCTCTGGTGTAGGTTCTGCACAGGGTGGAAACTCTTCTTCCTCAGAAGAAGAATCCACTGTAGAGGGAGGGATAGTAGGAAGTGGTTTGCTTCTACTAGCCCTAGCTTTTGGGAGCACTTGGTCCATTGTTCCAGGATCCAAGCTTCCCTGTCCTTTTTGCTTTTTGGCCTGAGCCATTGTCAAAGCAAAAATATGCCCTGGAATGCCCAGCATTGCTGCATGGGCCTCCAACTCCACATCTGACCAAGCTGATGTCTCCAAATCATTCCCTAATAGACAGTCTACAGGTAAATCTGAAGCTACCACAACTTTCTTTGGACCAGTAACCCCCCCCCAGTTGAGATTTACAACAGCCATGGGGTGGCTAAGTGTGTTGTTGTGAGCATCAGTTACTTGGTACTGGTGACCAAGTAGGTGTTGTTCAGGGTGCACCAGTTTCTCAATCACCATTGTGACACTGGCACCTGTGTCCCTGTAGGCCTGGACCTCAACACCATTTATTAGGGGTAGTTGCTTGTACTTATCCATGTTAAAGGGGACAAGCAACCAAGGTGGCTAAATCAATAGCCCCCTCAGAGACTAACACAGCCTCTGTGGTCTCCCTAATCAGACCAACCCCAACTAAATTACCAAAAGTGAGCCCAGCTACTCCCTTGGATTGGCTATTAGTAGGTTTGCTCCCACCACCACTGCTATTAGTAGGGACACTAGGTGTAGCAGTAAGGGGTTGTAGTGGTAGGAGGCTTGGTGCTTTTCTTTGGACAACTGGGATCTGTTGTCCAATGGCCTTTTACTTTACATAAATAGCACCATGGTTTCTTTTCTTGATTATGTTTAGAAGAGGATTTAGGCCCACCACCCCCACCCGAGTTTTTTTGTGGACCTGATGAAAACTCATTTTTAGATGTGTCCCCACCTTTGTCTGAAGGCTTACCATCCTTCTTCTTGCCATATTTCTCACCCCCTGTATGAACGTTTCTGTTCACCCTTGTTCTGACCCATTTGTCTGCCTTCTTTCCCAATTCTTGGGGAGAGGTCAGATCAGAGTCTACCAAGTACTGGTGCAACAAATCTGACACACAATTATTAAGAATATGCTCTCTCAGGATTAAGTTGTACAGGCTTTCATAGTCAGTCACTTTACTGCCATGTAACCACCCCTCCAAGGCCTTCACTGAATGGTCAATGAAATCAACCCAATCTTGTGAAGACTCCTTTTTGGTCTCTCTGAACTTTATCCTGTATTGTTCAGTGGTTAAGCCATAACCATCAAGGAGTGCATTCTTAAGAATAGTGAAATTGTTGGCATCACTTTCTTTCACAGTAATGAGTCTATCCCTACCCTTACCACTAAATGATAGCCATAGGATAGCAGCCCACTGCCTTAGAGGGACATCTTGAACAACACAAGCCCTCTCAAGTGCAGCAAACCACTTGTTAATGTCATCCCCCTCCTTATAAGGGGGAACTATCTTATGGAGATTCCTGGAATCATGCTCTTTTACAGGATGACTATGGGTCAGATGGTAAGCCTTCAGACAAAGGTGGGGACAAATCTAAAAATGAGTCTTCATCAGGTCCACAAAAACACTCTGGTGGGGGTGGTGGGCCTAAATCCTCTTCTAAACAAAATCAAGAAAAGAAACCATGGTGCTATTTATGTAAAGTAAAAGGCCATTGGACAACAGATCCCAGTTGTCCAAAGAAAAGCACCAAGCCTCCTACCACTACAACCCCTACTGCTACACCTAGTGTCCCTACTAATAGCAGTGGTGGTGGGAGCAAACCTACTAATAGCCAATCCAAGGGAGTAGCTGGGCTCACTTTTGGGTAACTTAGTTGGGGTTGGTCTGATTAGGGAGACCACAGAGGCTGTGTTAGTCTCTGAGGGGGCTATTGATTTAGCCACCTTGGTTGCTTGTTGTGAGAAAGTAGCCTCTTTCTAGCCTTGTTACCCCCACTTTTGGCCTGTTTGTGAGTGTATGTCAGGGTGTTTGTCACTGTTTTCACTGTCTCACTGGGATCCTGATGGCTAGGCCCCAGTGCTCATGGTGAAAACACTATGTTTTCAGTATGTTTGTTATGTGTCACTGGGACCCTGCTGGTCAGGACCCCAGTGCTCATATGTTTGTGGCCTATATGTATGTGTCACTGGGACCCTGTCACACAGGACCCCAGTGCTCATAAGGGTGCATGTATGTGTTCCCTGTGTGGTGCCTAACTGTCTCACTGAGGCTCTGCTAACCAGAACCTCACTGGTTATGCTCTCTCATTACTTTTAAATTGTCACTAACAGGCTAGTGACCAATTTTACCAATTTACATTGGCTTACTGGAACACCCTTATAATTCCCTAGTATATGGTACTGAGGTACCCAGGGTATTGGGGTTCCAGGAGATCCCTATGGGCTGCAGCATTTCTTGTGCCACCCATAGGGAGCTCTGACTATTCTTACACAGGCCTGCCACTGCAGCCTGAGTGAAATAATGCCCACATTATTTCACAGCCATTTTCACTGCACTTAAGTAACTTATAAGTCACCTATATGTCTATCCTTTACCTGGTAAAGGTTAGGTGCAAAGTTACTTAGTGTGTGGGCACCCTGGCACTAGCCAAGGTGCCCCCACATTGTTCAGGGCAAATTCCCCGACTTTGTGAGTGCTGGAGACACCATTATATGCGTGCACTACACATAGGTCACTACCTATGTGTAGCTTCACAATGGTAACTCCGAATATGGCCATGTGACATGTCTAAGATCATGGAATTGCCCCCTCTATACCATCCTGGCATAGTTGGGACAATTCCATGCTCCCAGTGGTCTGTAGCACAGACCCTGGTACTGCCAAACTGCCTTTTCTGGGGTTACACTGCAGCTGCTGCTGCTGCCAACCCCACAGACAGGCTTCTGCCCTCCTGGGGTCCAGCCAGGCCTGGCCCAGGATGGCAGAACAAAGGACTTCCTCAGAGAGGGGGTGTTACACCCTCTCCCTTTGGAATATGGTGTGTAGGCAGGGGAGGAGTAGCCTCCCCCAGCCTCAGGAAATGCTTTGTTGGGCACAGAGGTGTCCAATTCTGCATAAGCCAGTTTACACCGGTTCAGGGACCCCTCAGCCTTGCCTGGGCGCGAAACTGGACAAAGGAAAGGGGAGTGACCACTCCCCTGACCTGCACCTCCCCTGGGAGGTGCCCAGAGCTCCTCCAGTGTGCTCCAGACCTCTGCCATCTTGGAAACAGAGGTGCTGCTGGCACACTGGACTGCTCTGAGTGGCCAGTGCCCTCTGCTGATGTCAGAGACTCCTTCTGATAGGCTCCTTCAGGTGTTGCTAGCCTATCCTTTGTCCTAAGTAGCCAAACCCTCTTTTCTGGCTATTTAGGGTCTCTTTCTTTGGGGATTCCTCAGATAACGAATGCAAGAGCTCATCAGAGTTCCTCTGCATCTCCCTCTTCACCTTGTGCCAAGAAATCGACTGCTGACTGCGCTGGAAGCCTGCAAAACTGCAACAAAGTAGCTAAAACGACTACTGCAACATTGTAACGCCACTCCTGCTGCCTTCTCAACTGTTTTTCTTGGTGTGCATCCGGTGGGGGTAGTCTGCCTCCTCTCTGCATCAGAAGCTGCGAAGAAATCTCCTGTGGGTCGACGGAATCTTCCCCCTGCCAACGCAGACACCAAAAAGCTGCATCACGGTCCCTTGGGTCTCCTCTCACGACGACGAGCGAGGTCCCCTGAATCCAGCAAGACTGTCCATGTGACCCCCACGGTCCAGTGACTCTTCAGTCCAAGTTTGGTGGAGGTAAGTCCTTGCCTCCCCACGCCAGACTGCATTGTTGGTTTTCTCGACTTTTGCAACTTCTCCAGCTCCCGTGCACTTCCGGCAGAAATCCTTTGTGCACCCAGAAGCTGGGGTCCCCGGCACTCTAACCTACATTGCACGACTTCCTAAGTTGTTCTCCGGCGACGTGGGACTCCTTTGTGTGACTTCAGATGAGCACTGTTTCACGCATCCTCGTAGTGCCTGTTTCTGGCACTTCTTCGGGTGCTACCTGCTGCTGTGAGGGCTCCTTGTCTTGCTCGATGTCCCCTCTACCTCCTGGTCCAATTTGCACCGTTCTGGTCCATCCTGGGCCACAGCAGCATCCAAAAACGTTAACCGCACGATTTGCAGCTAGCAAGGCTTGTTAGCATCCGTCCGGCGGGAAAACACTTTTGCACGACTCTCCAAGGCGTGGGGGATCCACCCTCCAAAGAAGAAGTCTCTAGCCCTTGTCGTTCCTGCAGTATTCACAGTTCTTCAGCCCAGTAAGAGCTTCTTTGCACCAACAGCTGGCATTTCTTGGGCATCTGCCCATCTCCGACTTGCTTGTGACTTTTGGACTCGGTCCCCTTGTTCCACAGGTACCCTCAGTCAGGAATCCATCATTGTTGCATTGCTGATTTGTGTTTTCCTTGCATTATTCCTCCATCACGACTTCTGTCACTTTAGGGGAACTTTAGTGCACTTTGCACTCACTTTTCAGGGTCTTGGGGTGGGGTATTTTTCTAACCCTTGCTATTTTCTAATAGTCCCAGCGACCCTCTACAAGGTCACATAGGTTTGGGGTCCATTCGTGATTCACATTCCACTTTTGGAGTATATGGTTTGTGTTGCCCCTATCCCTATGTGCCTACATTGCATCCTATTGTAATTTTACACTGTTTGCACTATTTTCTAAGACTATACTGCATATTTTTGGTATTGTGTACATATATCTTTTGTATATTTCTTATCCTCATACTGAGGGTACTCACTGAGATACTTTTGGCATATTGTCATAAAAATAAAGTACCTTTATTTTTAGTATAACTGTGTATTGTGTTTTCTTATGATATTGTGCATAATCATTTGTGGTACTGTAGTAGCTTCACACGTCTCCTAGTTCAGCCTAAGCTGCTCTGCTAAGCTACCATTATCTATCAGCCTAAGCTGCTAGACACACTCTACACTAATAAGGGACACCTGGGCCTGGTGCAAGGTGTAAGTACCCCTTGGTACTCACGAAGGGCCAGTCCAGCCTCCTACATTGGTTGTGCAGCGGTGGGATAAGTGCTTTGAGACTACTTACCACTCTTGACATTGTACTTTTCATAAGAGAAAAATATACAAAACAAGTTCAGAGTATGTACACATAACTAAAAAGTTTTGCATTTCCTCTTTTCACTGTTTTCTAAGTGCTGAAAAGTACTTCTAAACTTTCTAAAAAGTACTAAAAAGTTTTAAAAGTTTTTTTTCTGTCTTTCTAAAAGTTCTGAAAAACTTTTTCTTCACTTTTTCTATCACTTAACTCTTTCTAAAAATGTCTGGCACAGGCCAAAATGTTGATCTGTCCAAGATTGCATATGATCACCTTAGCTGGAAAGGAGCAAGGAGTCTCTGCATAGAAAGAGGTTTGAGTGTAGGGAAGAATCCTTCTTTGGAACTGTTACTTAACATGCTTAGAGAACAAGATAAGGCCAGAGGTGCCCCATCTGTTGAAAAAGCAGTAGATAGTTCCCAATCTGATCCAGGGACTCCCCTGGAGAAAGATTCAGGAAGAAAACTTCCCAGCCTGCCCAGTATCAGACAACCTATCAGAGTTGAGAATAATGCAGAGTCACACCATACAGATAGTGTTGTCTCTCATCACAGTAGGAGTAGGCATTCACATCAATTAGATGATGTCCTCTCACATTATACTGTTGGTAAACTTGTTAAGGTTCCATCTGTTAGGGACAGGTCTCCTTCTGTCCATTCTCATCACACTTCTGTTTCTAGGCATGTCCCTCCCACCCACCCTGATGACAGAATGTTAGAAAGGGAGCTCAATAAATTGAGAGTGGAGACATCCAGACTGAAGCTCAAGAAGCAACAGCTGGATTTAGATAGACAATCTCTAGAGATAGAAAAAGAAAGACAGAAGCTGGGTTTAGACACCCATGGTGGCAGCAGCAGTATTCCCCATAGTCATCCTGTAAAAGAGCATGATTCCAGGAATCTGCATAAGATAGTTCCCCCTTATAAGGAGGGGGATGACATTAACAAGTGGTTTGCTGCACTTGAGAGGGCCTGTAATGTTCAAGATGTCCCTCAAAGGCAGAGGGCTGCTATCCTATGGCTATCATTTAGTGGTAAGGGTAGGGATAGACTCCTTACTGTGAAAGAAGGTGATGCCAACAATTTCACTATTCTTAAGAATGCACTCCTTGATGGTTATGGCTTAACCACTGAACAATACAGGATAAAGTTCAGAGAGACCAAAACGGAGTCTTCACAAGACTGAGTTGATTTCATTGACCATTCAGTGAAGGCCTTGGAGGGGTGGTTACATGGCAGTAAAGTGACTGACTATGAAAGCCTGTACAACTTAATCCTGAGAGAGCATATTCTTAATAATCGTGTGTCAGATTTGTTGCACCAGTACTTGGTAGACTCTGATCTGACCTCTCCCCAAGAATTGGGAAAGAAGGCAGACAAATGGGTCAGAACAAGAGTGAACAGAAAAGTTCATACAGGGGGTGACAAAGATGGCAAGAAGAAGGATGGTAAGCCTTCAGAGAAAGATGGTGAAAAATCTCAAGATAAGCATGGGGATAAGGGTAAAACCAAAGATCCCACTTCAAATCTTAAACACTCTTCAGGGGGTGGAGATAAAACAAATTCTTCCTCTTCTTCTCAACCTACACAATTTAAAAAGCCTTGGTGCTTTGTGTGTAAAAATAGAGGCCATAGGCCAGGGGATAAGTCCTGTCCAGGTAAACCCCCTGAGCCTACCACCACTAATACATCAAGCTCTAGTGCTCCTAGCAGTAGTGGTACTAGTGGTGGGACTGCTGGCAACAGTCAAGTTAAGGGTGTAGTTGGGTTCACTTATGGGTCCATAGTAGAAACTGGGGTAGTAAGTCCCAAGACAGTTTCTGTCACACCTAGTGGCATTGGCCTTGCAACACTGGCTGCTTGTCCCCTTACAATGGATAAGTACAGGCAGACAGTTTCAATAAATGGTGTTGAGGCCTTGGCTTACAGGGACACAGGTGCCAGTATCACTTTGGTGACTGAAAACCTAGTGCATCCTGAACAACACATCATTGGACAACAGTATAAGATTATTGATGTCCATAACTCCACTAAGTTTCTTCCCTTAGCTATAATTCAGTTTAGTTGGGGTGGAGTTACTGGCCCTAAGCAGGTGGTGGTATCACCTAGCTTACCTGTAGACTGTCTCTTAGGTAATGACCTAGAGGCCTCAGGTTGGGCTGATGTAGAGTTTTATGCCCATGCAGCCATGCTGGGCATCCCTGAGGAATAGTTCCCTCTCATTTCTACTGAAATGAAAAAGCAAAGGAGAGAAGGCCTGAAAACTCAGGATCCCTCTCCATCAACAGGTAAAAAGGTATCACAGTATCCCCTAACCACCCTACCATTCAGGATACCATTCCTGTGGTGGGAGAAACCTCTCCTGGGGTGGCACCTGTTCCAAGGGAATCATCAGCTGGCAAAGCTAGACTCCCTGAGGTGGAAGTACCTCTCTGTGGGATAACTAACATTGGTGAGAAAAAGAGCACCATTTTAGTTAACATGGAGCATCCCTCCAACCCTCCCAGAGGAACGTTAGTGCAGAAACCCTGCACTGCCTCACAACACTTAGGACAGCATCCCTGCCCTAGTGTGGAGCTCATAGGACAGCATCCCTGCCCTGCTCCAACTCAAGAGAAACAGCATCCCTGTTCTCTCTTCCAGCCATATGGACAAAGTTTTTGCCCAGCTATGGCTTTTCTGAGACAGCATCCCTGTCTGGCATTTCCATCACTACAAATAGGTTCAGTGGACAATTCCCACTGCTCTAAACTAAAACTTACTGATAGAAACTCTGAAAATACATCTTCACATTGTTGCTTCGCTAAAAAACTTCAAACAGGGTGGTTTACATCCCCACAGGGAAGTAACCATATAGTGGATGATAAAGGGAGTAACCAGTCTATTGCAGAGCTACTCTCTACTTATCACCACTTAGACAATAAAGTCTCAACTGGCCAAGGTTAGCCTTATTGTCCTTCGTTTGGGGGGGGTTGTGTGAGAAAGTAGCCTCTTTCTAGCCTTGTTACCCCCACTTTTGGCCTGTTTGTGAGTGTATGTCAGGGTGTTTTTCACTGTTTTCACTGTCTCACTGGGATCCTGATAGCCAGGGCCCAGTGCTCATAGTGAAAACCCTATGTTTTCAGTATGTTTGTTATGTGTCACTGGGACCCTGCTGGTCAGGACCCCAGTGCTCATAGGTTTGTGGCCTATATGTATGTGTCACTGGGACCCTGTCACACAGGGCCCCAGTGCTCATAAGTGTGCATGTATGTGTTCCCTGTGTGGTGCCTAACTGTCTCACTGAGGCTCTGCTAACCAGAACCTCAGTGGGTATGCTCTCTCATTACTTTTAAATTGTCACTAACAGGCTAGTGACCAATTTTACCAATTCACATTGGCTTACTGGAACACCCTTATAATTCCCTAGTATATGGTACTGAGGTACCCAGGGTATTGGGGTTCCAGGAGATCCCTATGGGCTGCAGCATTTCTTTTGCCACCCATAGGGAGCTCTGACAATTCTTACACAGGCCAGTCACTGCAGCCTGAGTGAAATAATGCACACATTATTTCACTGCCATTTTCACTGCACTTAAGTAACTTATAAGTCACCTATATGTCTATCCTTTACCTGGTAAAGGTTAGGTGCAAAGTTACTTAGTGTGTGGGCACCATGGCACTAGCCAAGGTGCCCCCACATTGTTCAGGGCAAATTCCCCGACTTTGTGAGTGCTGGAGACACCATTATATGCGTGCACTACACATAGGTCACTACCTATGTGTAGCTTCACAATGGAAACTCCGAATATGGCCATGTAACATGTCTAAGATCATGGAATTGCCCCCTCTATACCATCCTGGCATAGTTGGGACAATTCCATGCTCCCAGTGGTCTGTAGCACAGACCCTGGCACTGCCAAACTGCCTTTTCAGGGGTTACACTGCAGCTGCTGCTGCTGCCAACCCCACAGACAGGCTTCTGCCCTCCTGCGGTCCAGCCAGGCCTGGCCCAGGATGGCAGAAAAAAGGACTTCCTCAGAGAGGGGGTGTTACACCCTCTCCCTTTGGAAAATGGTGTGAAGGCAGGGGAGGAGTAGCCTCCCCCAGCCTCTGGAAATGCTTTCTTGGGCACAGTTGTGCCCATTTCTGCATAAGCCAGTTTACACCGGTTCAGGGACCCCTCAGCCCTGCCTGGGCGCGAAACTGGATAAAGGAAAGGGGAGTGACCACTCCCCTGACCTGCACCTCCCCTGGGAGGTGCCCAGAGCTCCTCCAGTGTGCCCCAGACCTCTGCCATCTTGGAAACAGAGGTGCTGCTGGCACACTGGACTGCTCTGAGTGGCCAGTCCAGGCAGGTGACGTCAGAGACTCCTTCTGATAGGCTCCTTCAGGTGTTGCTAGCCTGTCCTCTCTCCTAAGTAGCCAAACCCTCTTTTCTGGCTATTTAGGGTCTCTTTCTTTGGGGATTCCTCAGATAACGAATGCAAGAGCTCATCAGAGTTCCTCTGCATCTCTCTCTTCACCTTCTGCCAAGAAATCGACTGCTGACCGCGCTGGAAGCCTGCAAAACTGCAACAAAGTAGCTAAGATGACTACTGCAACCTTGTAACGCCGCTCCTGCTGCCTTCTCGACTGTTTTTCTTGGTGGTGCATCCTGTGGGGGTAGTCTGCCTCCTCTCTGCATCAGAAGCTGCGAAGAAATCTCCCGTGGGTCGACGGAATCTTCCCCCTGCTACCGCAGGCACCAAAAAGCTGCATCACCGGTCCCTTGGGTCTCCTCTCACGACGACGAGCGAGGTCCCTCGAATCCAGCAAGACTGTCCAAGTGACCCCCACGGTCCAGTGACTCTTCAGTCCAAGTTTGGTGGAGGTAAGTCCTTGCCTCCCCACGCCAGACTGCATTGTTGGTAACCGCGACTTTTGCAACTTCTCCGGCTCCCATGCACTTCCGGTGGAAATCCTTTGTGCACATCCAAGCCTGGGTCCACGGCACTCTAACCTGCATTGCACGACTTTCTAAGTTGGTCTCCGGCGACGTGGGACTCCTTTGTGTAACTTCAGGCGAGCACCGTTTCACTTTTCTTCGTAGTGCCTGTTCAGGCACTTCAGCGGGTGCTGCCTACTTTTGAGAGGGCTCCTTGTCTTGGTCGGCGTCCCCTCTGTCCCCAGACAAAATTGGCGATATCCTGGTCCATCCTGGGCCACAGCAGCATCCAAACACGTTAACTGCACGACTTGCAGCTAGCAAGGCTTGTTGGCGTCCATCCGGCAGTCAAACACTTCTGCACTACTCTCCACGGCGTGGGTGATCCATCCTCCAAAGGGGAAGTCTCTAGCCCTTGTCGTTTGTGCAGAATCCTCAGCTTCTTCAGTCCAGTAGAAGCTTCTTTGCACCAACAGCTGGCATTTCTTGGGCATCTGCCCATCTCCGACTTGCTTGTGACTTTTGGACTCAGTCCCCTTGTTCCACAGGTACCCTCGACTGGAAATCCATTGTTGTTGCATTGCTTGGTTGTGTCTTTCTTGCATTATTCCTCTATCACGACTTCTGTGTCTTTGGGGGAACTTTAGTGCACTTTACACTCACTTTTCAGGGTCTTGGGGTGGGGTAATTTTCTAACCCTTAGTATTTTCTAATAGTCCCAGTGTCCCTCTACAAGGTCACATAGGTTTGGGGTCCATTTGTGATTCGCATTCCACTTTTGGAGTCTATGGTTTGTGTTGTCCCTATTCCTATGTGCTTCCATTGCATCCTATTGTAATTTTACACTGTTTGCACTGTTTTCTGAGACTATACTGCATATTTTTGGTATTGTGTACATATATCTTGTGTATATTTCTTATCCTCATACTGAGGGTACTCACTGAGATACTTTTGGCATATTGTCATAAAAATAAAGTACCTTTATTTTTAGTATAACTGTGTATTGTGTTTTCTTATGATATTGTGCATATGGCATTTGTGGTACTGTAGTAGCTTCACACGTCTCCTAGTTCAGCCTAAGCTGCTCTGCTAAGCTACCATTATCTATCAGCCTAAGCTGCTAGACACCCTATACACTAATAAGGGATACCTGGGCCTGGTGCAAGGTGTAAGTACCCCTTGGTACTCACTACAAGCCAGTCCAGCCTCCTACAGAGAGTGACCCTCTCCCTGATCTCTTCTCTTCCACAGAACAAGATGCTCTAGTGGAAGGGGTAGTACTAGCAGATTGTCTTACTGCTGAGCAGAAAGACCACTGCATAAATCTCCTGGGTCAGTTTTCTGAACTCTTCTCTACTGTGCCAGGCACCACTTCTTGGTGTTAGCACACTATAGATACTGGAGACAGCTTGCCTGTCAAAAAGTAAGATCTATAGGCAGCCTGACCATGTTAGAGACTGCATAAAGCAAGAGGTGCAGAAAATGCTTTAACTGGGAGTGGTTGAGCACTCTGTAAGTCCATGGGCCTCTCCTGTGGTACTTGTACCAAAACCTCATTCCAAGGATGGAAAGAAGGAAATGCGGTTTTGTGTAGACTATAGAGGTCTCAACCAGGTAACCAAAACTGATGCTCACCCTATACCCAGGGAAGATGAGCTAATAGATACACTGGCATCTGCCAAGTATCTAAGCACTTTTGATTTGACTGCAGGGTATTGGCAGATCAAATTATCAGAAGATGCAAAAGCAAAAACTACATTTTCAACCATTGGAGGCCATTACCAATTCACAGTAATGCCTTTTGGATTGAAAAATGCACCTGCCACTTTTCAAAAGTTGGTGAATACAGTCCTGCAAGGGCTGGAAGCTTTTAGTGCAGCATATCTAGATGATATAGCTGTCTTTAGCTCCAGCTGGGATGATCACCTGGTCCACCTATGGAAAGTTTTGGAGGCCCTGCAAAAGGCAGGCCTCACTATCAAGGCTTCAAAGTGCCAGATAGGGCAGGGAAAGGTGGTTTATCTGGGACACCTGGTAGGTGGAGAACAGATTGCACCACTTCAGGGGAAAATCCAAACTATTATAGATTTGGTTCCCCCTACTACTCAGACTCAGGTGAGAGCCTTTTTAGGCCTCACTGGGTACTACAGGAGGTTCATAAAGAACTATGGCTCCATGGCAGCCCCTCTTAATGACCTCACTTCAAAGAAAATGCCTAAAAAGGTATTATGGACAGCGAGCTGTCAGAAAGCTTTTGAGGAGCTGAAGCAGGCCATGTGCTCTGCACCTGTCCTGAAAAGCCCTTGTTACTCTAAAAAAATCTATGTCCAGACTGATGCATCTGAATTAGGAGTAGGGGCAGTCCTATCACAACTTAATTCTGAGGGCCAGGATCAACCTGTTGCTTTTAGCAGCAGGAGGTTGACCCCTAGAGAAAAGCGTTGGTCTGCCATAGAGAGGGAAGCCTTTGCTGTGGTCTGGGCACTGAAGAATTTGAGGCCATACCTGTTTGGCACTCACTTCATTGTTCAGACAGACCACAAACCTCTACTTTGGCTAAAAAAAATGAAAGGTGAAAATCCTAAATTGTTGAGGTGGTCCATATCCCTACAGGGAATGGACTATACAGTGGAACATAGACCTGGGAGTACCCACTCCAATGCAGATGGACTCTCCAGATATTTCCACTTAGACAATGAAGACTCATCAGGTCATGGCTAGTCTTATTGTCCTTCGTTTGGGGGGGGGGTTGTGTAGGAAAGTACCATCTTGTCTGGCATGTTACCCCCATTATTCACTGTATATATGTTGTTTTAGTTGTATGTGTCACTGGGACCCTGCCAGCCAGGGCCCTAGTGCTCATAAGTGTGCCCTGTATGTGTTACCTGTGTTATGACTAACTGTCTCACTGAGGCTCTGCTATCCAGAACCTCAGTGGTTATGCTCTCTCATTTCTTTCCAAATTGTCACTAACAGGCTAGTGACCAATTTCACCAATTTACATTGGCATACTGGAACACCCTTATAATTCCCTAGTATATGGTACTGAGGTACCCAGGGTATTGGGGTTCCAGGAGATCCCTATGGGCTGCAGCATTTCTTTTGCCACCCATAGGGAGCTCTGGCAATTCTTACACAGGCCTGTCACTGCATCCTGAGTGAAATAATGTCCACATTATTTCACAGCCGTTTACCACCGCACTTAAGTAACTTATAAGTCACCTATATGTCTAACCTTTACCTGGTAAAGGTTAGGTGCAAAGTTACTTAGTGTGTGGGCACCCTGGCACTAGCCAAGGTGCCCCCACATAGTTCAGGGCAAATTCTACGGACTTTGTGAGTGCGGGTACACCATTACACTCGTGCACTACACATAGGTCACTACCTATGTGTAGCTTCACAATGGTAACTCCGAATATGGCCATGTAACATTTCTAAGATCATGGAATTGCTCCCTCAATGCTATCCTGGTATTGTTGGCAAAATCCCATGATCCCACGGGTCTCTAGCACAGACCCGGGTACTGCCAAACTGCCTTTTCAGGGGTTTCACTGCATCTGGTGCTGCTGCTGCTGCCAACCCCTCAGATAGGTTTCTGCCCTCCTGGGGTCCAGCCAGGCTTGGCCCAGGAAGGCAGAACAAAGGACTTCCTCAGAGAGAGGGTGTTACACCCTCTCCCTTTGGAAAAAGGTGTTAAGGCTGGGGAAGAGTAGCCTCCCCCAGCCTCTGGAAATGCTTTCATGGGCACAGATGGTGCCCATTTCTGCATAAGCCAGTCTACACCAGTTCAGGTACCCCTCAGCCCTGCTTTGGCGTGAAACTGGACGAAGGAAAGGGGAGTGACCACTCCCCTGACCTGCACCTCCCCTGGGAGGTGCCCAAAGCTCCTCCAGTGTGCTCCAGACCTCTGCCATCTTGGAAACAGAGGTGCTGCTGGCACACTGGACTGCACTGAGTGGCCAGGGCCAGCAGGTGACGTCAGAGACTCCTTCTGATAGGCTCCTTCAGGTGTTGCTAGCCTATCCTCTCTCCTAAGTAGCCAAACCCTCTTTTCTGGTTATTTAGGGTCTCTGCTTTGGGGAATTCCTTAGATAACGAATGCAAGAGCTCATCAGAGTTCCTCTGCATCTCTCTTTTCACCTTCTGCCAAGGAATCGACTGCTGACCGCGCTGGAAGCCTGCAAAACTGCAACAAAGTAGCAAAGACGACTACTGCGACACTGTAACGCTGATCCTGCTGCCTTCTCGACTGTTTTCCTGGTGGTGCATGCTGTGGGGGTAGTCTGCCTCCTCTCTGCACTAGAAGCTCCGAAGAAATCTCCAGTGGGTCGACTGAATCTTCCCCCTGCAACCGCAGGCACCAAAGAACTGCATCACTGGTCCTCTGGGTCTCCTCTCAGCACGACGAGCGAGGTCCCTTGAATCCAGCAACTCTGTCCAAGTGACTCCCACAGTCCAGTGACTCTTCAGTCCAAGTTTGGTGGAGCACCCCCCACGCCAGACTGCTTTGCTTGGAACCTCGTGTTTTGCAGCTACTCCGGCTCCTGTGCACTTTTCCAGGATTTCCTTTGTGCACAGCCAAGCCTGGGTCCACGGCACTCTAACCTGCATTGCACGACCTCCTGAGTTGTCCCCCGGTGGCGTGGGACTCTTGTGCAACTTCGGGTGAGCACCATTTCACTCCACTTTGTAGTGCCTGTTCTGGCACTTCTCCGGGTGCTGCTTGCTTCTGAGAGGGCCCCTTGTCCTGCTGGGTGCCCCCTCTGTCCCCTGACACAATTGGTGACATCCTGGTCCCCCCTGGGCCACAGCAGCATCCAAAAACCCCAATTGCGAGCTTTGCAGCTCGCAAGGCTTGTTTACAGTTTTTCCACAGGAAAACACTTCTGCACGCCTCTTCACGAAGTGGGACATCCATCCTCCAAAGGGGTAGTTTCTAGCCCTTGCTGTTCTTGCAGAATCCTCAGCTTCTACTGTCCAGTGGCAGGTTCTTTGCACCCACAGCTGGCATTTCCTGGGCATCTGCCCACTCTCGACTTGATCGTGACTTTTGGACTTGGTCCCCTTGTTCCACAGGTACTCTAGTCTGGAAATCCATCGTTGTTGCATTGCTGGTGTTGGTCTTTCCTGCAGAATTCCCCTATCACGACTTCTGTGCTCTTTGGGGAACTTTAGTGCACTTTGCACTCACTTTTCAGGGTCTTGGGGTGGGCTATTTTTCTAACCCTCACTGTTTTCTTACAGTCCCAGCGACCCTCTACAAGGTCACATAGGTTTGGGGTCCATTCGTGGTTCGCATTCCACTTTTTGAGTATATGGTTTGTGTTACCACTATCCCTATGTGCCCCCATTGCATCCTATTGTAACTATACATTGTTTGCACTGTTTTCTATTGGTATACTGCATATTTTTGGTATTGTGTACATATATCTTGTGTATATTTGCTATCCTCATACTGAGGGTACTCACTGAGATACTTTGGCATTATGTCATAAAAATAAAGTACCTTTATTTTTAGTATATCTGTGTAATGTGTTTTCTTATGATATTGTGCAAGTGACACTAGTGGTACTGTAGGAGCTTCACTCGTGTCCTAGTTCAGCCTAAGCTGCTCTGCTAAGCTACCATTATCTATCAGCCTAAGCTGCTAGACACCCTATACACTAATAAGGGATACCTGGGCCTGGTGCAAGGTGTAAGTACCCCTTGGTACTCACTACAAGCCAGTCCAGCCTCCTACAACATGCCAGGCAAGATGGTATTTTCCTACACTGCTGAAGTAGGGAAGTGACTCCTTTACTTCAAGGGAGATTACTTAGTTCTTCTGATGCAGGCTGAAGACAAGCAGTCTTCTGAGGATGCACAACCTGGAAACAGTTGCAGTTGCAGGCAAGAGCTGAAGTTACAATGTTGCAGAAGTCATCTTTGCTTCATTGTTGCAGTTTGTAGAGTTCCTCGAGGGTCCAGATGCAGTTCTGTTGGTAGGAAGGTGAAGTAAAGGATGCAGATGATTCCTGCTGGAGTCTTGCAATCCTAATCTGAAGAATAACCCAAGAGAGAGACCAGAAATAGCCATGAAAGGGTGATTGATCAGCTCCACAGGTAAGCACCTATCAGGGGAGGGCTGTGACTTCACCTGCTGGCACTGGCCATTCAGATGCTCCCAGAGTGCCCTGCCAACTTGGAATCAAGATGGCAAAATCCAGACACACTCTGGAGGAGCTCTGAGTCCCACCCCTAGGGTGATGATGGACATGGGATTGGTCACTTCCCTTTCCTTTGTCCTTTTTCATGCCAGATGAGGGACTGGGGTCCCTGAACCAGTGTAGACTGGATTATGCAAGGAGGGCACCATCTGGACCCTTCAAAGCTTTTCCACAGGCTATGGGAAGCCACCCCTCCCATGCCTGTAACACCTATTTACGAAGGAGAGGGTGTAACACACCTCTCCCAAAGGAAATGCTTTTGTTCTGGCTTCCTGGAGTCAAGCTGCTTGAGCAACAGGAGGTCAGAAATCTATCTGTGATGTGGCAGCAACTGGGGCTGCCTGGAAAACCTCAGAAGGCTATAATGGCAGTACTGGGGGTCGTCTAAGGAGCCCATGAGTGCATGGAATCATAAACCCAATGCTTACAAAGGCCTTGGGGTATGATTCCAACATGTTTGACACCAACCATGGCCATGTTCAGAGTTACCATTGTGAAGCTGTACATAGGTAGAGACCTATGTCCAGTTCACACGTAAAATGGCGTTCCCACACTCACGAAGTCTGGGAAAATGGTCCTGGACAACGTGGGGGGCACCTCTGCTAGTGCAGGGGTGCCCTCACACACAGGTACTCTGCATCGTGCCTTCAAGGTTGGAAGGCCTGACATATAGGTGGCTTATAAGTGACCTGGTGCAGTGTAAATGGCAGTGAAAGGGTGCATGCACCATTTCATTCAAGCTGCAATGGCAGTCCTGTAGAAGCCTTTGTATGGGCTCCCTATGGGTGGCAAAAGAAATTCTGCAGCCCATAGGGATCCCCTGGAACCCTAAAGCCCTAGGTACCCAGGTAGCATATACTGTGGATTTATAAGGGAGCACCAGTATTCCAGTTATGAGAGGAATACAGTGTTAGCAGTATCCAACAACCAAATTTAAATGGAGAGAGCATAACTACTGGGGTCCTGATTAGCAGGATCCCAGTAGACACAGTCAAAAACAGGCCAAGAATTGGGGTAACCATGCAAGAAAGAGGCTACTTTCTCACACATGCTTCATGTTGTATTGCTTTTTTCGTATCACTCTATAATTTGTAAAGATTACTTATATTATGATACTGTTACTATAAGTGATATTTCTTCTATTATTTCCATCATTACTATGTGAAATTACTTATATTATGATACCGGTATTATAAGTGATGTTACTTATTTTATGATATAGTTACTATAAGTGATATTACTTATATTATGGTACCGTTACTATCACTTATATTATGTTACTGTTACTATAAGTGATGTTACTTATATTATGATACCGTTACTATAAGTGATTTTACTTATATTATGATACCATTAATATAAGTGATATTACCTATATTATGATACTATTACTAGAAGTAATATTACTTATATTATGATACCATTACTATAAGTGATATTACTTATATTCTGATACCATTTGTATAAGTGATATTACTTATTTTATGATACAATTACTAAATGTGATATTAATTATATTATGATACTGTTACTACCAGTGATATTACTTATATTATGACAATATTACTATATGTGATATTACTTACATCATGATACCATTACTATAAGCGATATTACTTATTTTATTATACAATTACTATATGTGATATTAATTATATTATGATACTGTTACTATGAGTGATATTACTTATATTATGACACTATTACTATATGTGATATTACCTATATTATGATACCATTACTATAAATGATATTACTTATATTATGATGCTATTACTATAAGTGATATTACTTAAATTATGATACCATAACTATAGGTGATAATACTTATATTATGATACTGTTACTATAAGTGATATTACTCATATTATGACACTATTACTATATGTGATATAAACTATATTATGATACCATTACTATAAGTGATATTACTTATATTATGATACTATTACTATAAGTGATATTACTTAAATTATGATACCATTACTATAGGTGATAATACTTATATTATGATACAATTACTATAAGTGATATCACTTATATTATGATACTATTACTATGGGGGTCATTCTAACCCTGGCGGTCGGCGACCGCCAGGGCTAAAATGACGGAAGCACCACCAACAGGCTGGCGGTGCTTCCCAGCCCATTCTGACCGCGGCGGTAAAGCCGCGGTCAGAAAAAGGGATCCGGCGGTTTCCCGCCGGTTTTCCCCTTGCTGGGCTGAATCTCCATGGCGGCGCTGCAAGCAGCGCCGCCATGGAGATTCCGACCCCCTTCCCGCCATCCTGTTTGTGGCAGTTTTTACCGCCAGGAACAGGATGGCGGGAACGGGTGTCGTGGGGCCCCTGGGGGCCCCTGCACTGCCCATGCCACTGGCATGGGCAGTGCAGGGGCCCCCTAACAGGGCCCCACCATGATTTTCACTGTCTGCTTAGCAGACAGTGAAAATCGCGACGGGTGCAACTGCACCCGTCGCACCCCTGCAACTCCGCCGGCTCCATTCGGAGCCGGCTTCATTGTTGCAGGGCCTTTCCCGCTGGGCCGGCGGGTGCTCCTTTGGCGGGCGCCCGCCGGCCCAGCGGGAAAGCCAGAATGGCATCCGCGGTCTTCTGACCGCGGAGCGGCCATTTGGCGGTGACCGCATGGCGGGCGGCGGCAGTCAGAATGACCGCCTATATCTGTCATCACTGATATCATCGTAGTGTTACTAATTGTGATATTTCTTATATTATTACACTGTTACTATAAGAGATATTTGATTGTGTGTAAAATAACTGTATGTTTACAAAGAATAAATGCAGGGAGCAGATGTTACTCATATTATGATATTATTACTTTACATGATATTACTTATATAATGATACCGTTACTATAATGTGATATTAATTATATTGTGATACAAATACTATATGTGATGTTTCTGATATTATGACACTATTACTATATGTGATATTACTTATATTATGATACTATTACTATAAGTAATAATACTTATGTTACTATATGTGATATTACTTATATTATAAGTGATATTACTTATATTATGATATTATGATACTATTTCTATAAGTGATATTAGATTATGTGTAAAATAACTTCGTGTCTACAAGGAAAAAATGCAGGCAACAGATGTTACATTGAGCATACTATATTAAGCGTTTTGTTTTTTTATCTCATCTTATTGGTGGTTTTATGATGCAGGCACCATTCACCTTCTGACATCCAGAACAAGTTTCCCAGTATTTAACATCTATCTAATGTGAGGCTTTAGGAAGCCAGTTTTTCACATACCGGTCCTGTTGGAAAACTGTCCATCGGCACAGGGCACACAGTAAAAGCAGCAGACAGGCTTCCCTCCTCTTGGAGCTCTGCGGGACCCTGGGAGGCAGCTCTCACTGCAGACCGAGCGAGGAGCCTGTGAAGTGAAGTAGAATCAAGGAGAAACTGTGCTTAATTTGTACAGTGGTAGCCCACCATGCATCCTTCACCACAAGCACTAATGTCTGTTTCTACTCATTTGCTTAGTCACAACATTGTAAAATATTAATTTTAGTTTACATGATTTTTTTATTGATTTTAGTATGCTTTACAAAGATTTGGCACATTTGGACATCATTGAGAGTCATCAATTTAATATTAATTGTTTGGCTGAAACCTCGGATATGCATTGATTAAAAATGTGCTGTGTGGGGTAAAACATGCTAATATTTAAAATGTGTTCTATCCAGCAATGCATATGTTATAAATCAAATTTTAATTTAATTTCTCATTGTAAGGAAGCTAAACACAAATTCTTGAATGTGATTTTGTTTTGACTATACTAGGTTTAACAAGACACTTATAAGAAAAGAAAAGGCATGCAATGTGGACGGTATACGATTGTGCTAACAGGGTTCTGACTTTACTATGTTAATTTTCACACAGTGAGGAATCCTTTTTAGACATTTGCATCAAGAAAGGGCCTGCAAGGGTAAGGTGTATATACGTTCATAACGTGAGAGTGAACTCAATTCTTGCCTAATCAAAAGCCAAGGCAAGCTGCCCAGAGACTCTCTTATGACTGATGCAACAACTAAGGGCCTGATTTAAAACTTGGCGGCCGGGTTCCTCTGTCGCAATGGTGACAGATATCCCAACTGCTGAAATCAGAATCCTAGGAGATAACATGGAGTTTCGATTCTGGTGGACGGGATATCTGTCACCATTGTGATGAATGCAGCACACATAGAAAGAGGAGAAAAATAAATACTTCTCCAAGTTACGTCTCCCCTGAGAAGTTGTATCTTTTTGGTGCATTCCCTGATCTCCCACTTCTGGTAAATCAAGGAATATGTCATTAACCACTGGAGTTGTGAAGGAACACTCATTCATCCACCATGGAACGCCTTCTTAGGGCAGAGTAAGGCAACCCAGTGATTTGAGCTCTGTTGCCCTACTTCAGATTAATGGAGTCACTCATGGCCATGCAGAGTGGCCATGCATGGCTTCATAAATCTCTAGTTTAAGTTGTGTCACACTTGCATTACACTGTGTGGTAGAAGTGAGACACAACTAGGATCATAAATATGCTCCTGAGTGCCTAGACAGAACGTGCTTAGCAGTGTGTGTTCCGCAGCTTTTTGCTCAGATTAAACTTTAAAAGTGGTGCTTCTGACAGGATGGAACAGTTGATTTTAAGTTAAAATAGTTGAAGTTGGTCCCACCTTACTGTCATTAGTTGAGTGTCTGAAGAACATTAGACTGACCTGATTCTTCTGGTCACCACTAACATGCCACGTAATGGCGCTCTCATTGATGATAAGTTGTTGCCCTGGTTGTGCTGTGAGATCTAAATGTCCAACCTTAACAACTTCCATGACATATAAGCGGTTGAAAGCCCAGTTTAGAATGTCATACTTTGCTGGTACTTGCCCTTTGTCATCGAAAACAATGTCATGCCCAGAAGAAGTCTTAAAATATATCTTCTGGAGAAACCTGTTCACCTGAAACACAAAACACAAGATCAGTAGGTCACATTCAGGTCTAACAGTGTGGCATCCAATTTTTTTAAATAATTGAGACCAAAATAAAGGATGACAACGACATTCAGGTGCGAATTCTAGAACATACCCAAGTTGTATAGTTACTAATAATTTACACCTAACTGAGACTGTGAGAAAGGCACTCCTAAAAATTGTAAACAGACTCTTTGTCACATCTTTGCAAGACTCCCTCATCGCAGCATCCTTAGATCAAGGAATTAATTTATGTCCAGACATCAAACAATATTCATTAAGAATGCATAATTCCCATTCCAAAACATAGATGCAAAAACCTAACTACATGTTGATGGTTTCATTCTTTTGGCCATATTCTAAGTCACTCTGAGCAAGATTTTCACATAGAACTAAAAGCCAGATGCATGTAGGTTAAGGTTTGCGATTTTTTAACAGTATATTTTCGTGATTCGCTATTAGTAAATCACAAGCTGCTATGTACAACAGAGTATTTAATATTGTTTGCAATTTCCAAATGGGTCGCAAGACACCTCCCTCATTATTATTCATGAGGAAGGTCACAATATGCGACCCATTTGGGAATGGCCACAATCACAGGGATGGTGGCCTGCTGGGGTCATCAGACCACCATGTCAGTGATTGCTTTTAAATAAAGGAATGGGTTTTTTTTTGTAATGCATCCCATTTTCCTTAAAGGAAAATGGGATGCAGAACATAAAGAAAAATGAAAAGATTTATCTCATTTTTTTAAAAGCAGGCAGAGGTCCACAGGACCACTGTCTGCTCTTAAAAAATGTTTGCACCCCCATTCGCAAAGGGGAAGTGGTCCCGTCGGGTCCCCTTCCTGTTTGCAAATGGCTTACTACCAACTTGCTATAAGGAAGGAACGCACTTGGCACACCCCTTCCTAATAGCTAGTCGCAAACCCCATTTTACGAGTCGGTAATAGGTTATGGACTAGCAATATCTTGTTGGTACATGCCTAAAGCATTTTATCAATCCCAAACGGCCCGATGGGCATCCAGAAAAATTGCTTCATACATCTGGTCCAAAACACTGCATGAATTAGGGTGGTTAGATTTTTCCACGCCAGGCTTTTTTTGATGTGGGAGAACCATACCCCATTTCCAGCCTTGAATTTTGTATGGAAAATACATGAGGCTTTAGCTCCAGGAGCACCTAACTCTCATTTCCCCTTTTTGTGACTGTGGGAGCATCCAATGCCCCCACCAGGAAACATCTTTCTATCTCCATTTCAGCCCCCAACTCAACTTCCAGTCCCACCCACAGGTCACTGAATATGTTTATCGCCTGCTCTGAAAAGATGGCAAACATATGCATTAAACCCCCACTGAATTCTGAATTCTTAATGTATTTATAACAAGAAAAAATGGTCTGGTGCAATGATTCCCCTTTCTTCAGGCACATGGGATTTTACCATTACCCCAGTTTTGTGCAACTTGTAATCAAGCCTTTTCGTTGCAGAGCACATTTTCTCCAACTCAAATGAAATAATTTTAAGGTCCAGTTTGTTACCAAGAAGTTTGGGAGAAATTATTGGTTAACATATGAACTAAAGATTTAGGGTCTGATTATGAGTTTGGAAGTCTTGGTACCACCTACGAGGTGGCGTTGGAATCATCGTTGCACCGTTGGTGGTCTGCCCACCCTATTACGATGCGTGCGGTTACACAGATGAAAGACTCCCGCAGTCCCACAGGCCCGCCACCACCACCAGGAAAACTTGACCATCGTGGGTACAGGATAGGCCAATGCATCTTTCAGAGGGCAGACCTCCAGTGTTACCACCGGCCCAATCACGAAATGCCTTTCCGCCGATGTAATTGTCAGGGTCCAACCACTGCATCTGAACTGGTGTAAAGGGAGGGATATAAGCCTGAAACTTACCTGTAGTCAGGTACATACATCCTGACCCACAATGGAGCCAATCATACACTTCTTGCCACTGATGTTCCTTCCTAAATGGACACCATCATGTACGCAACCAGCGGTAAGTTAAACTCATGCTCATTCCCATCGACTCCTCAGCAAACTAAGGACCTGCCAATAACCTTAAAAGGTGTTTGTGGTCCCTGGACCAAACAAATATTGTGGGCCCCTGTCTGGAATTGTACTCAATGTAAGATCCGATGATAGCTCCATGATGCCCTCTTTGGTCAGGTCACTGACACTGTGCAGGCACATTCCACAAAAACATTTGTGCACATCTCAGAAATCAAGGACAGAGATGTGTGCATCAAATTGAGTTACACAACAGCACATCCTCATCAAATACACACCTATTGATCTCTGTAACACCCTCACATTGCTCAGATGCTAGGTCCTGTTGTGATATCAAATATGCATCTATATGGATGTTTCCTGAAGCTGACACACACCTTCTTTGCCCAATCTGTGTAAATGGACTCTCACATATCAACCACATTTACATGTAATGTTAGAGAAATGGGATTTGAAATAACCAGTGTGAGAAACATCCGAAAGTCACAAAGTAAAGATTCTCTGCAGAATAGGTATGCCTCCACCTGGGGGCCCCCGAAAGGTTGGGGCCCTGGCGCCACAATCCACTTTACACAAACCTCAAAACATATATGTACCTATGTACATAGGCCCTGTGGGTGGAAGTATTTCAGGGACAAACAATACCAAGTGCCATCCATATGTGTGCAATGTGTTAGTGGCGGATACAGCAGTAACAACATTTGTAACACGTGTAAATAAAGTAGGCATAAGGTACACACAAGAATATGGGCACATGTTCATTAAAATGTCTACAAAGGTATGATAACAAAAACACCCTCCAAGTCTGTATAAACAAATCCCTAGCTTGCACACATTATACACAAGCCCAACCTACATCATAGGTAGAACTGAAACCTAAATGATGTTGACATTGGCCAAGCCAAGCTGAACCCCCTTACCTTATGAAATATCACCCAAGGCAATCTCAGACCCAATTGGAATTCATCCCACAAATCCATCAATTTAACTTTCCCGTTGCCCTGGGTGACTTCAGCACTGGGTCCAAGGTAGGATCATGTCCACAACATCAAATGAATTATCAATCATGGTGAAACAAGCACTACTGTAGTCAAACATCCCAAAGTATCAATGAACATCAAATTAGGTGAAAAATAATGGCAGGACTAAAATGTCCAAAACAAAGCACATGTTTACTGTGTCTATACATTTTATTTGTGAATAAACTAAAGGCCAATGGCTAGTCCATGTTGTATGAGGCTGGTCTGGCTTATAGTGGGTACCTTGTGGTACTTACACCTTGTGCCAGGTCCAGTTATCCCTTATTAGTAGATTAGAGGTGTTCTAGCAGCTTAGGCTGATAGAGGTAGCTATAGCAGAGCAGCTTAGGCTTTGGACAAGCCTTGCTAGCTGCAAGAGTCACAGTAGAGAATTTTGGGTGCTGCCTGGGCCCAGGAAGAATCAGGAGGTCGCACCTTTGAAGAGGAGACAGAGGGGGCGCTCAGCAACACAGAGAGCCCACGCAGAAGCAGGCAGCACCCGCAGAAGCACCTGAACAGGCACTTAGAAGATTTGAGGACAACAGTCAACTCAGAGCCAGAAAAGAGGGTCCCACGACGTCGGAGTCCAACTCAGCGAGTTGGGAAATGCAGGACGGAGTGCTGGGGACCTGGGTAAGCACAAAGGAAGTCTTGCTAAAGTGCACAGAAGCCCGAGCAGCTGCAGTTCACGTAGTACAAAGGATTACTGTCAGGCGTGGGGAGGCAAGGACTTACCTCCACCAAATTTGGACAGAAGTGCCACTGGACCGTTGAAGACACTTGGACCCAGCTCCTGTGGTCCAGGGACCACGCTCGTCAGGATGAGAGGGGACCCAGAGGACTGGTGATGCAGAAGTTTGGTGCATGCGTTGGCCAGGGGGAAGATTCCGTTGCCCCACAGGAGATTTCTTCTTGGCTTCCAGTGCAGGGTGAAAGCAGACAGCCCTCAGAGCATGCACCACCTGGAAACAGTTGAGAAAGCCGGAGGGGATGAGGCTCTACAATGTTGCTGGTAGTCTTCTTGCTACTTTGTCGCGGGTATGCAGGTGTCCTGGAGCAGTCAGCGGTCGATCCTTGGCAGAAGTCGAAGAGGGAAGTGCAGAGGAACTCTGGTGAGCTCTTGCATTCGTTATCTGATGAGATGCCCACAGGACAGACCCTAAATAGCCCTCAGAGGAGGATTGGCTACAGAGACAGGTAAGCATCTATCAGGAGGGGTCTCTGACATCACCTGCTGGCAATGGCCACTCAGAGCTGTCCATTGTGCCATCACACCTCTGCTTCCAAAATGGCAAGAGTCTGGGACACATTGGAGGAACTCTGGGCACCTTCCCTGGGAGGTGCTGGTCAGGGGAGCGGTCACTCCCCTTTCCTTTGTCCAGTTTCGTGCCAGAGCAGGGCTGGGGGGATCTCTTAACTGGTGCTGACTGGCTTATGCAAGGAGGGCACCATCTGTGCCCTTCAAAGCATTTCCAGAGGCCAGGAGAGGCTACTCCTCCAAGGCCCTTTACACCTATTTCTAAAGGGATAGGGTGTAACACCCTCTCTCAGAGGAAATCCTTTGTTCTGACTTCCTTGGACCAGACTGCCCGGGCCCCAGGGGGACAGAAACCAATCTGAGGGTTTGGCAACAGCGGTAGCTGCAGCGGAGACCCCGGAAATTTAGTTTGGCAGTACCCGGGCTCTATGCTGGAGACCCGGGGATGCATGGAATTGTCCCCCCAATACAATTCCATGATCCTAGACATGTTATATGGCCATGTTTGGAGTTACCATTGTGAGGCTACATATAGGTATTGACCTATATGTAGTGCATGCATGTAATGGTGTCCCCGCACTCACAAAGTCTGGGTAATTTTCCCTGAACAATGTAGGGGCACCTTGGCAAGTGCCAGGGTGCCCACACATTAAGTAACTTTGCACCTAACCTTCACCAAGTGAGGGTTAGACATATAGGTGACTTATAAGTTACTTAAGTGCAGTGTAAAATGGCTGTGAAATAAACGTACACGTTATTTCACTCAGGCTGCAGTGGCAGTCCTGTGTAAGAATTGGCTGAGGTCCCCATGGGTGGCAAAAGAAATGCTGCAGCCCATAGGGATCTCCTGGAACCCCAATACCCTAGGTAGCTCAGTACCATATACAAGGGAACTATATGGGTGTACCGGTATGCCAATGTGAATTGGTAAATTTAGTCACTAGCCTGAAGTGACAAATTTGGAAAGCAGAGAGAACATAACCACTGAGGTTCTGGTTAGCAGAGCCTCAGTGAGACAGTTAAGCATCACACAGGGAACACATACAGGGCACACTTATGAGCACTGGGGCCCTGCCTGGCAGGGTCCCAGTGACACATAGACTAAAACAACATATATACAGTGAAATATGGGGGTAACATGCCAGGCAAGTTGGTACTTTCCTACACAACCCCCCCCAAATGAAGGACAATAACACTAGCCATGACCTGATGAGTCTTCATTGTTTAAGTGGAAATATCTGGAGAGTCCATCTGCATTGGAGTGCTCCATTGTATAGTCCATTCCCTGTAGAGATATGGACCACCTCAACAATTTAGGGTTTTCACTTTTCTTTTGTTTTAGCCAAAGTAGAGGTTTGTGGTCTGTCTGAACAATAAAGTGAGTGCCAAACAGGTATGGCCTCAACTTTTTCAGTGCCCAGACCACAGCAAAGGCCTCCCTCTCTATGGCAGACCAATGCTTTTCTCTAGGGGTCAACCTTCTGCTGATAAAAGCAACTGGTTGATCCTGGTCCTCAGAATTCAGTTGTGGTAAGACTGCCCCTACCCCTAATTCAGATGCATCAGTTTGAACAATGCATTTTTTGGAGTAACATGGGCTCTTTAGGACAGGTGCAGTGCACATGGCCTGTTTGAGCTCCTCAAAACCTTTCTGACAGCTAGCTGTCCATAATACCTTTTTAGTCATTTTCTTACTTGTGAGATCATTAAGAGGGCTGCTATGGAGCCATAGTTCTTATTTAATCTCCTGTAATACCCTGTGAGGCCTAAGAGTTGTAGGGGGAACCCAATCCATGATTGTCTGGATTTCCCCCTGCAGTGGTGCAATCTGTTCTCCACCTACCAGGTGTCCCAGATAAACCACCTTTCCCTGCCCTATCTGATACTTTGAGGCCTTGATAGTGAGGCCTGCCTTTTGCAGGGCCTCTAAAACTTTCCAAAGGTGGACCAGGTGCTCATCCCAGGTGGAGATAAAGACAGCAATATCATCTAGATATGCTGCACTAAAAGTCTCCAAACCTTGCAGGACTGTGTTCACCAACCTCTGAAAAGTGGCAGGTGCATTTTTCAAACCAAAGGGCATCACTGTAAATTGGTAGTGCCCTCCTATAGTTGAAAATGCAGTTTTGGGTTTAGCATCCTCAGCCAATTTGATCTACCAATACCCTGCAGTCAAATCAAAGGTGCTAAGATACTTGGCAGATGCCAGTGTATCAATGAGCTCATTTGCCCTGGGTATAGGGTGAGCATCAGTTTTTGTTACCTGATTGAGACCTCTGTAGTCTACATAAAACCTCATCTCCCTTTTTCCATCTTTTGAGTGAGGCTTTGGTACAAGCACCACAGGACTCGCCCATGGGCTTTCAGAAGGTTCAATCACTCCCAGATCAAGCATTTTCTGCACCTCTTGTTTTATGCAGTCCCTGACATGGTCAGGCTGACTATAAATCTTACTCTTGACAGGCAGGCTGTCACCAGTATCAATTGTGTGTTCACATCAGGATGTTGTACCTGGCACAATTGAAAATTGTCCAAGGAGATTTATGCAGTTGTCTTTCTGTTCTGCAGTCAGACAATCTGCCAAAACTACTCCCTCCACTAAAGCATCAGTTTCAGTAGTGGAAAAGAGATCGGGGAGAGGATCACTCTCTTCTTCCTGTCCGTCATCTGTTGCCATGAGCAGGGTGAGATCAGCCCTGTCATAGTAGGGACTTAGGTGGTTGAGATGAATCACCCTATGGGGAAGCCTGGCAGTGCCCAGGTCTACCAGATAGGTAACCTCACCCTTTTTCTCAACAATTAGATGGGGTCCACTCCATTTGTCCTGGAGTGCTCCTGGGGCCACAGGCTCCAATACCCACACCTTCTGTCCTGGTTGGTACTGGATCAGAACAGCCTTCTGGTCATGCCATTGCTTTCGCAGCTCCTGGCTGGCCTGAAGGTTTTTACTGGCCTTTTTCATGTATTCAGCCATTCTGGATCTTAGGCCGAGTACATAGTCCACGATGTCCTGTTTGGGAGCTTTTAAAGGTTGTTCCCAACCCTACTTCTCAAGAGTGAATGGACCTCTTACAGGGTGTCCAAAGAGGAGTTCAAATGGGCTGAAGCCCACTCCTTTCTGGGGTACCTCCCTGTAAGCAAAAAGGAGGCAAGGTAACAGGACATCCCATCTGAGTTTTTCATGGAGTCCCATTATCATACCTTTGAGAGTTTTATTAAACCTCTCTACCAGTCCATCAGTCTGTGGGTGATAAGGAGTGGTGAACTTGTAGGTAACACCACACTCCTTCCACATTGCTTTCAAGTATGCAGACATGAAGTTGCTACCCCTGTCTTATACAACCGCTTTAGGGAAACCCACCCTGGAAAAGATTCCCAGGAGGGCCTTTGCCACTGCAGGAGCTGTAATTGTCCTTAGAGGAATTGCTTCAGGATATCTTGTAGCATGCTCCACAACCACCAAGATAAACCTATTGCCTGAAACAGTAGGAGGGTCAAGGGGACCAACTATGTCAACCCCTACCCTTTGAAATGGCACCCAAAGCACAGGTAGTGGAATAAGGGGAGCCTTTGGAGTGCCACCAGTCTTGCCACTTGCTTGGCAGGTCACACAAGACTTGCAAAAATCTTTAGTGTCCTCTGACATCCTAGGCCAGTGAAACAGGGGGACAAGTCTCTCCCATGTTTTGATCTGGCCCAAATGCCCAGCCAAAGAAATGTCATGTGCAAGAGTTAGGAGGAACTCTCTGTACTGCAGGGGAATGGCCAGTCTCCTGGCTGCTCCAGGTTTTGGGTCCCTTGCCTCTGTGTACAAGAGGTTGTCCTCCCAGTAAACTCTATGTGAGTCACTGACATCCCCATTTTGCTGCTTGACAGCTTGCTGTCTGATACCCTCTAATGTGGGACAGGTTTGCTGTGCCACACTCAGCTCTTCCCTGGCCGGCCCCCCTCCACCCAAAAGCTCAGCAGTGTCTGCTGCCAGTTCATCTGGTGAAGGTTCTGCACAGGGAGGAAATTCTTCTTCCTCAGAAGGAGAATCCTCTGTATAGGGAGGGATAGTGGGTAGGGATTTACCCTTGCTACCCCTAGCTTTAGGGAGCAGTTGGTCAATTGTTCCAGGATCCAAGTTACCCTGTCCTTTTTGCTTTTTGGCCTGAGCCCTTGCCAAAGCAAAAATATGCCCAGGAATGCCCAGCATTGCTGCATGAGCCTCCCACTCCACTTCTGCCCAAGCTGATGTCTCTAAAGCATTTCCTAGTAGACAGTCTACAGGTAAATCTGAAGCAACCACAACTTTCTTTGGACCAGTAACACCCCCCCCCCCACAGTTGAGATCCACAACAGCCATGGGGTGGCTAAGAGTCACTTGGTACTGCTGACCAAGTAGGTGTTGTTCAGGGTGCACCAATTTCTCTATCACCATGGTAACACTGGCACCTGTGTCCCTGTAGGCCTGAACCTCAACACCATTTATTAGGGGAAGTTGCTTGTACTTATCCATATTAAGGGGACAAGCAACCAAGGTGGCCAAATCAATGGCAACTTCGGAGACTAACACAGCCTCTGTGGTCTCCCTAACAAGACCAACCCCAACTACATTACCAATAGTGAGCCCAGCTACTCCCTTGGATTGGCTATTAGTAGGTTTTCTCCCACCACCACTGCTATAACTAGGGGCACTAGAATTTGCAGTAGGGGTTGTGGTAGTGGGAGGTTTGGTGTTTTTCTTTGGAGAACTGGCATCAGTTGTCCAATGGCCTTTGACTTTACACAAATAACACCAAGGCTCTTTAGGTTGATTATTGGAAGAGGATTTGGACCCACCACCCCCACCAGAGGATTTGTGTGGGCCTGATGAGAACTCATTTTTACTTTTGTCCCCACTCTTGTCAGAAGACTTACCATCCTTCTTCTTGCCATCCTTGTCACCCCCGTATGAATTTTTCTGTTCACTCTTGTTCTGACCCATTTGTCTGCCTTCTTTCCCAATTCTTGGGGAGAGGTCAGATCTGAGTCCACTAGATATTGGTGTAACAAGTCAGACACACAGTTATTCAGAATATGCTCTCTCAGAATAAGATGATACTGGCTTTCATAGTCAGAAACTCGACTGCCATGTAACCACTCCTCCAAGGCCTTCACTGAACAGTCTACAAAGTCTGTCCAGTCTTGTGAGGACTGGTGTCTCTGAACTTAATCCTGTATTGTTCAGTGGTTAAGCCAAATCCATCCAAGAGTGCATCCTTCAAAACTGCAAAATTGTTAGCATCACTTTCTCCAACAGTAAGGAGCCTATCTGTAGGAAAGTACCATCTTGCCTGGCATGTTACCCCCATCTTTCACTGTATATATGTTGTTTTAGTTGTATGTGTCACTGGGACCCTGGTAACCCAGGGCCCCAGTGTTCATAAGTGTGTCTGAATGTGTTACCTGTGTAGTGACTAACTGTCTCACTGAGGCTCTGCTAATCAGAACCTCAGTGGTTATGCTCTCTCATTTCTTTCCAAATTGTCACTGACAGGCTAGTGACCATTTTTACCAATTTACATTGGCTTACTGGAACACCCTTATAATTCCCTAGTATATGGTACTGAGGTACCCAGGGTATTGGGGTTCCAGGAGATCCCTATGGGCTGCAGCATTTCTTTTGCCACCCATAGGGAGCTCTGACAAATCTTACACAGGCCTGCCACTGCAGCCTGAGTGAAATAACGTCCACGTTATTTCACAGCCATTTTACACTGCACTTAAGTAACTTATAAGTCACCTATATGTCTAACCTTTACCTGGTAAAGGTTAGGTGCAAAGTTACTTAGTGTGAGGGCACCCTGGCACTAGCCAAGGTGCCCCCACATTGTTCAGAGCCAATTCACTGAACTTTGTGAGTGCGGGGACACCATTACACGCGTGCACTACATATAGGTCACTACCTATATGTAGCTTCACCATGGTAACTCCGAATATGGCCATGTAACATGTCTATGATCATGGAATTGCCCCCTCTATGCCATCCTGGCATTGTTGGTACAATTCCATGATCCCAGTGGTCTGTAGCACAGACCCTGGTACTGCCAAACTGCCCTTCCTGGGGTTTCTCTGCAGCTGCTGCTGCTGCCAACCCCTCAGACAGGCAGCTGCCCTCCTGGGGTCCAGCCAGGCCTGGCCCAGGATGGCAGAACAAAGAACTTCCTCTGAGAGAGGGTGTGACACCCTCTCCCTTTGGAAAATGGTGTGAAGGCAGGGGAGGAGTAGCCTCCCCCAGCCTCTGGAAATGCTTTGTTGGGCACAGATGTGCCCAATTCTGCATAAGCCAGTCTACACCGGTTCAGGGACCCCTTAGCCCCTGCTCTGGCGCGAAACTGGACAAAGGAAAGGGGAGTGACCACTCCCCTGACCTGCACCTCCCCTGGGAGGTGTCCAGAGCTCCTCCAGTGTGCTCCAGACCTCTGCCATCTTGGAAACAGAGGTGCTGCTGGCACACTGGACTGCTCTGAGTGGCCAGTGCCACCAGGTGACGTCAGAGACTCCTTGTGATAGGCTCCTTCAGGTGTTAGTAGCCTTTCCTCTCTCCTAGGTAGCCAAACCCTCTTTTCTGGCTATTTAGGGTCTCTGTCTCTGGGGAAACTTTAGATAACGAATGCATGAGCTCAGCCGAGTTCCTCTGCATCTCCCTCTTCACCTTCTGATAAGGAATCGACCGCTGACCGCGCTGGAAGCCTGCAAACCTGCAACATAGTAGCAAAGACGACTACTGCAACTCTGTAACGCTGATCCTGCCGCCTTCTCGACTGTTTTCCTGCTTGTGCATGCTGTGGGGGTAGTCTGCCTCCTCTCTGCACCAGAAGCTCCGAAGAAATCTCCCGTGGGTCGACGGAATCTTCCCCCTGCAACCGCAGGCACCAAAAAGCTGCATTACCGGTCCCTTGGGTCTCCTCTCAGCACGACGAGCGAGGTCCCTCGAATCCAGCGACACCGTCCAAGTGACCCCCACAGTCCAGTGACTCTTCAGCCCAAGTTTGGTGGAGGTAAGTCCTTGCCTCACCTCGCTGGGCTGGATTGCTGGGAACCGCGACTTTGCATGCTACTCCGGCACCTGTGCACTTCCGGCGGAAATCCTTCGTGCACAGCCAAGCCTGGGTCCACGGCACTCTAACCTGCATTGCACGACTTTCTAAGTTGGTCTCCGGCGACGTGGGACTCCTTTGTGCAACTTCGTCGAGCACCGTTTCACGCATCCTCGTAGTGCCTGTTTCTGGCACTTCTCCGGATGCTACCTGCTTCAGTGAGGGCTCTTTGTCTGGCTCGACGTCCCCTCTCTCTGCAGGTCCAATGTGCGACCTCCTGGTCCCTCCTGGGCCCCAGCAGCGTCCAAAAACGCCAAACGCACGATTTGCGTGTAGCAAGGCTTGTTGGCGTCCATCCGGCAGGAAAATACTTCTGCACGACTCTCCAAGGCGTGGGGGATCCATCCTCCAAAGGGGAAGTCTCTAGCCCTTGTCGTTCTTGCAGTATTCACAGTTCTTCAGCCTAGTAAGAGCTTCTTTGCACCAACCGCTGGCATTTCTTGGGCATCTGCCCATCTCCGAGCTGCTTGTGACTTTTGGACTTGGTCCCCTTGTTCCACAGGTACCCTCAGACAGGAATCCATCGTTGTTGCATTGCTGATTTGTGTTTTCCTTGCATTTTCCCTCTAACACGACTATTTTGTCCTTAGGGGAACTTTAGTGCACTTTGCACTCACTTTTCATGGTCTTGGGGAGGGTTATTTTTCTAACTCTCACTATTTTCTAATAGTCCCAGCGACCCTCTACAAGGTCACATAGGTTTGGGGTCCATTCGTGGTTCGCATTCCACTTCTGGAGTATATGGTTTGTGTTGCCCCTATCCCTATGTTTCCCCATTGCATCCTATTGTAACTATACATTGTTTGCACTGTTTTCTAAGACTATACTGCATATTTTTGCTATTGTGTATATATATCTTGTGTATATTTCCTATCCTCTCACTGAGGGTACACTCTAAGATACTTTGGCATATTGTCATAAAAATAAAGTACCTTTATTTTTAGTATAACTGTGTATTGTGTTTTCTTATGATATTGTGCATATGACACTAAGTGGTACTGTAGTAGCTTCACACGTCTCCTAGTTCAGCCTAAGCTGCTCTGCTAAGCTACCATTATCTATCAGCCTAAGCTGCTAGACACCCTATACACTAATAAGGGATAACTGGGCCTGGTGCAAGGTGCAAGTACCCCTTGGTACTCACTACAACCCAGTCCAGCCTCCTACACTATCCCTACCCTTTCCACTGAAAGATCACCACAATATAGCAGCCCACTGCCTTTGAGGGACCCCCTGTACCATACAGGCCCTCTCAAGTGCAGCAAACCACTTGTTGATGTCATACCCTCCTTGTAAGGGGGGACTATCTTGTGCAGATTCCTGGAATCATGCTCTCTAACATGATTATTATCAGGAATACTGCTGCTGCCACCATGGGGTCCAAACCCCAATCTCTGTCTTTCCTTCTCCAGGTGTAGGGATTCCCTATCTAAGGCCAGCTGTTGCTGTTTCAGCTTCGGTCTGGTCTCTTGAACCCTCAACTTCTTGAGTTCCCTTTCTAACAAGTTATCCTCAGGGTGGGTGGGTTGGGAATGCTTGGACACAGAGAACAAGTTTGAAACAACAGAGGGGGATATGTCCCTAACTGACTGGACCCTAGCAACTTGGCCTCTAGGAATAACGACTTCCCTACTGTGATGGGAACCTCCATTAATACCAACATTACTGGGTGTCCTGTTAGGGGGCAGATCCTGATGAGAACCCTCCCTACCTCCCTCAAGGAGATCCCCTGAGTCAGATTGGGAACCTTCTATTAACCACTCATTTGATGTGCATGCTTGGGACTCATCATTTACAATAAGCATGTTAAATATAAATTCTTTGGTAGGGTTCTTTCCTATCACTAAACCTCTTTCTAAGAAGAGACTCCTTAGGCTCTTGTAATTCAAATTGTCATAAGTAGTATTTACCATTTTAAGAGTAGAGTCTTCTACAGACATGATAGTAAAAGGTTTAGAAATAGTGAGAAGGAAGAACATTTTCAGAACTTTTTAAAGAACAGAGAAAAAAGCTTTTTCTAACTTTTAGAAGTTTAGAGAAACTTTTCAAAACTTTGAAAAAAGTTTAAGAGGCGAAAAGCTAATTTTTTTGGTTAGGTGTACATACACTGAACTGTTTTGTATAATATTCTCTTATGAAAAGTACACAATGACAAAGTGTAGGAAAGTACCATCTTGCCTGGCATGTTACCCCCATTTTTCACTGTATATATGTTGTTTTAGTTGTATGTGTCACTGGGACCCTGCAACACAGGGCCCCAGTGCTCATAAGTGTGCCTGACTGTGTTACCTGTGTAGTGACTAACTGTCTCACTGAGGCTCTGCTAACCAGAACCTCAATGGTTATGCTCTCTCATTACTTTTAAATTGTCACTAACAGGCTAGTGACCAATTTTACCAATTTACATTGGCTTACTGGAACACCCTTATAATTCCCTAGTACATGGTACTGAGGTACCCAGGGTATTGGGGTTCCAGGAGATCCCTATGGGCTGCAGCATTTCTTTTGCCACCCATAGGGAGCTCTGACAATTCTTACACAGGCCTGCCACTGCAGCCTGAGTGAAATAATGCCCACATTATTTCACAGCCATTTTCACTGCACTTAAGTAACTTATAAGTCACCTAGATGTCTATCCTTTACCTGGTAAAGGTTAGGTGCAAAGTTACTTAGTGTGTGGGCACCCTGGCACTAGCCAAGGTGCCCCCACATTGTTCAGGGCAAATTCCCCGAATTTGTGAGTGCGGGGACACCATTACATGCGTGCACTACACATAGGTCACTACCTATGTGTAGCTTCACAATGGTAACTCCGAATATGGCCATGTAACATGTCTAAGATCATGGAATTGCCCCCTCTATACCATCCTGGCATAGTTGCCACAATTCCATGCTCCCAGTGGTCTGTAGCACAGACCCTTGTACTGCCAAACTGCCTTTTCTGGGGTTACACTGCAGCTGCTGCCATCCCCACAGACAGGCTTCAGCCCTCCTGGGGTCCAGCCAGGCCTGGCCCAGGATGGCAGAACAAAGGACTTCCTCAGAGAGGGGGTGTTACACCCTCTCCCTTTGGAAAATGGTGTGAAGGCAGGGGAGGAGTAGCCTCGCCCAGCCTCTGGAAATGCTTTGTTGGGCACAGAGGTGCCCAATTCTGCATAAGCCAGTTTACACCGGTTCAGGGACCCCTCAGCCTTACCTGGGGGCGAAACTGGACAAAGGAAAGGGGAGTGACCACTCCCCTGACCTGCACCTCCCCTGGGAGGTGCCCAGAGCTCCTCCAGTGTGCTCCAGCCCTCTGCCATCTTGGAAACAGAGGTGCTGCTGGCACACTGGACTGCTCTGAGTGGCCAGTGCCCTCTGCTGACGTCAGAGACTCCTTCTGATAGGCTCCTTCAGGTGTTGCTAGCCTATCCTTTGTCCTAAGTAGCCAAACCCTCTTTTCTGGCTATTTAGGGTCTCTTTCTTTGGGGATTCCTCAGATAACGAATGCAAGAGCTCATCAGAGTTCCTCTGCATCTCCCTCTTCACCTTCTGCCAAGAAATCGACTGCTGACCGCGCTGGAAGCCTGCAAAACTGCAACAAAGTAGCTAAGACGACTACTGCAACATTGTAACGCCGCTCCTGCTGCCTTCTCGACTGTTTTTCTTGGTGTGCATCCTGTGGGGGTAGTCTGCCTCCTCTCTGCATCAGAAGCTGCGAAGAAATCTCCCGTGGGTCGACGGAATCTTCCCCCTGCCAACGCAGGCACCAAAAAGCTGCATCATGGTCCCTTGGGTCTCCTCTCACGACGACGAGCGAGGTCCCTCGAATCCAGCAAGACTGTCCAAGTGACCCACACGGTCCAGTGACTCTTCAGTGCAAGTTTGGTGGAGGTAAGTCCTTGCCTCCCCACGCCAGACTGCATTGTTGGTTTTCGCGACTTTTGCAACTTCTCCAGCTCCCGTGGACTTCCGGCGGAAATCCTTTGTGCACCCGGAAGCTGGGGTCTCCGGCACTCTAACCTGCATTGCATGACTTCCTAAGTTGTTCTCCGGCGACGTGGGACTCCTTTGTGTGACTTCAGGCGAGCACTGTTTTACGCATCCTCTTAGTGCCTGTTTCTGGCACTTTTCCGGGTGCTATCTGCTGCTGTGAGGGCTCCTTGTCTTGCTCGACGTCCCCTCTACCTCCTGGTCCAATTTGCACCGTCCTGGTCCATCCTGGGCTACAGCAGCATCCAAAAACGCTAACCGCATGATTAGCAGCTAGCAAGGCTTGTTAGCGTCCATCCGGCGGGAAAACACTACTGCACAACTCTACAAGGCGTGGGGGATCCATCCTCCAAAGTGGAAGACTCTAGCTCTTGTCGTTCTTGCAGTATTCACAGTTCTTCAGCCCAGTAAGAGCTTCTTTGCACCAACAGTTGGCATTTCTTGGGCATCTGCCCATCTCCGACTTGCTTGTGACTTTTGGACTCGGTCCCCTTGTTCCACAGGTACCCTCAGTCAGGAATCCATCGTTGTTGCATTGCTGATTTGTGTTTTCCTTGCATTATTCCTCTATCACGACTTCTGTGTCTTTAGGGGAACTTTAGTGCACTTTGCACTCACTTTTCAGGGTCTTGGGGTGGGGTATTTTTCTAACCCTTACTATTTTCTAATAGTCCCAGCGACCCTCTACAAGGTCACATAGGTTTGGGGTCCATTCGTGATTCACATTCCACTTTTGGAGTATATGGTTTGTGTTGCCCCTATCCCTATGTGCCTACATTGCATCCTATTGTAATTTTATACTGTTTGCACTGTTTTCTAAGACTATACTGCATATTTGTGGTATTGTGTACATATATCTTGTGTATATTTCTTATCCTCATACTGAGGGTACTCACTGAGATAATTTTGGCATATTGTCATAAAAATAAAGTGCCTTTATTTTTAGTATAACTGTGTATTGTTTTCTTATGATATTGTGCATAATCATTTGTGGTACTGTAGTAGCTTCACACGTCTCCTAGTTCAGCCTAAGCTGCTCTGCTAAGCTACCATTATCTATCAGCCTAAGCTGCTAGACACCCTATACACTAATAAGGGATACCTGGGCCTGGTGCAAGGTGTAAGTACCCCTTGGTACTCACTACAAGCCAGTCCAGCCTCCTACATTGGTTGTGCAGCGGTGGGATAAGTGCTTTGAGACTACTTACCACTCTTGACATTGTACTTTTCATAAGAGAAAAATATACAAAACAAGTTCAGTGTATGTATACATAACTAAAAAGTTTTGCATTTCCTCTTTTCACTGTTTTCTAAGTGCTGAAAAGTACTTCTAAACTTTCTAAAAAGTTCTAAAAAGTTTAAAAAGTTTTTTTCTGTCTTTCTAAAAAGTTCTGAAAAAGTTTTTCTTCACTTTTTCTATCACTTAACTCTTTCTAAAAATGTCTGGCACAGGCCAAAATGTTGATCTGTCCAAACTTGCATATGATCACCTTAGCTGGAAAGGAGCAAGGAGTCTCTGCATACAAAGAGGTTTAAGTGTAGGGAAGAATCCTTCTTTAGAACTGTTATTGAACATGCTTAGAGAACAGGATAAGGCCACAATGGCCACATCTGTTGAAAAAGTAGTTGATGGTTCTCAATCTGATCCAGGGACTCCCCTGCAGATAGATTCAGTAAGGAAACTTCCTAGCCTGCCCAGTATCAGACAGCCTAGCAGGGTTGAAGTAGATGTAGAGTCACACCATACAGATAGTGTGGTCTCTCATCACAGTAGGAGGTCTCATCATACAGATGATGGACTCTCACATTATACTGTTAGTAAACTTGTTAAGGTTCCCTCTGTTAGGGACAGGTCTCCTTCTGTCCATTCCCATCACACTTCTGTTTCAAGAAATGTCCCTCCCACCCACCCTGATGACAGAATGTTGGAAAGGGAGCTCAATAAGTTGAGAGTGGATACTTCCAGACTGAAGCTTAAGAAGCAACAGCTGGATTTAGATAGACAATCTCAAGAGATTGAAAAGGAAAGACAGAAGCTGGGTTTAACTACCCATGGTGGCAGCAGCAGTATTCCCCATAGTCATCCTGTAAAAGAGCATGATTCCAGGAATCTGCACAAGATAGTTCCCCCTTACAAAGAGGGGGATGACATTAACAAGTGGTTTGCTGCACTTGAGAGGGCTTGTGTTGTTCAAGATGTCCCTCAAAAGCAGTGGGCTGCTATCCTATGGCTATCATTTAGTGGTAAGGGTAGAGACAGACTCCTTACTGTGAAAGAGAGTGATGCCAACAATTTCACTATTCTTAAGAGTGCACTCCTTGATGGTTATGGCTTAACCACTGAACAATACAGGATAAAGTTCAGAGAGACCAAAAAGGAGTCTTCACAAGATTGGGTTGATTTCATTGACCATTCAGTGAAGTCCTTGGAAGGGTGGTTACATGGCAGTAAAGTGACTGACTATGAAGGCCTGTATAACTTAATCCTGAGAGAGCATATTCTTAATAATTGTGTGTCAGCTTTGTTGCACCAGTACTTGGTAGACTCTGATCTGACCTCTCCCCAAGAATTGGGAAAGAAGGCAGACAAATGGGTCAGAACAAGAGTGAACAGAAAAGTTCATACAGGGGGTGACAAAGATGGCAAGAAGAAGGATGGTAAGCCTTCAGACAAAGGTGGGGACAAATCTAAAAATGAGTCTTCATCAGGCCCCCAAAAGCAACCTGGGGGGGGGGGGGTGGTGGGCCTAAATCCTCTTCAAAACAAAATCAAGAAAAGAAACCATGGTGCTATTTATGTAAAGTAAAAGGCCATTGGACAACAGATCCCAGTTGTCCAAAGAAAAGCACCAAGCCTCCTACCACTACAACCCCTACTGCTACAACTAGTGTCCCTACTAATAGCAGTGGTGGTGGGAGCAAACCTACTAATAGCCAATCCAAGGGAGTAGCTGGGCTCACTATTTTTAACTTAGTTGGGGTTGGTCTGATTAGGGAGACCACAGAGGCTACTTTAGTCTCTGAAGGGGCTATTGATTTAGCCACTTTGGTTGCTTGCCCCCATAACTTGGAGAAGTACAAGCAACTAACCCTAATAAATGGTGTTGAGGTCCAGGCCTACAGGGACACAGGTGCCAGTGTCACAATGGTGATTGAGAAACTGGTGCACCCTGAACAACACATACTTGGACACCAGTACCAAGTAACCGATGCTCACAACATAACACAAAGCCACCCCATGGCAGTTGTAAATCTCAACTGGGGGGGGTAACTGGTCCAAAGAAAGTTGTGGTAGCTTCAGAATTACCTGTAGACTGTCTACTAGGGAATGATTTGGAGACATCAGCTTGGGCAGATGTGGAGTTGGAGGCCCATGCAGCAATGTTGGGCATTCCAGGGCATATTTTTGCTTTGACAAGGGCTCAGGCCAAAAAGCAAAAAGGACAGGGAAGCTTGGATCCTGGAACAATGGACCAAGTGCTCCCTAAAGCTAGGGCTAGTAGAAGCAAACCACTTCCTACTATCCCTCCCTCTACAGTGGATTCTTCTTCTGAGGAAGAAGAGTTCCCTCCCTGTGCAGAACCTACACCAGAGGAGCTGGAAGCAGACACTGCTGAGCTTTTGGGTGAAGGGGGGCCTGCCAGAGAGGAGCTGAGTGTGGCACAGCAAACCTGTCCCACATTAGAGGGTCTAAGACAGCAAGCTGTCAAACAAGCAAATGGGGATATCAGTGACTCTCACTGAGTTTACTGGGAGGACAATCTCTTGTACACTGAGTAAAGGGATCCTAAACCTGGGGCAGCCAGAAGATTAGTGATTCCTCAGGAGTACAGAAAGTTCCTCCTAACTCTTGCACATGATATTCCCCTTGCTGGGCCTCTTGGGCAGATGAAAACTTGGGACAGGCTTGTTCCCCTGTTTCATTGGCCTAGGATGTCTGAGGACACAAAGGAATTTTGTAAGTCCTGTGAAACCTGTCAAGCCAGTGGCAAGACAGGTGCCACTCCAAAGGCACCCCTTATTCCACTGCCTGTGGTTGGGGTTCCCTTTGAAAGGGTAGGGGTTGACATAGTTGGCCCCCTTGACCCTCCTACTGCTTCAGGCAATAGGTTTATCTTGGTGGTAGTGGACCATGCCACAAGATATCCTGAGGCAATTCCTCTTAGGACCACTACAGCTCCTGCAGTGGCAAAGGCCCTCCTGGGAATCTTTTCCAGGGTGGGCTTCCCAAAAGAGGTAGTTTCAGACAGAGGAAGCAATTTCATGTCTGCATACTTAAAGGCCATGTGGAAAGAGTGTGGGGTGACTTACAAGTTCACCACACCCTATCATCCACAAACAAATGGACTGGTGGAGAGGTTTAATAAAACTCTCAAAGGCATGATTATGGGACTTCCAGACAAACTCCGCAGGAGATGGGATATCCTTTTACCATGCCTCGTTTTTGCCTACAGGGAGGTACCCCAGAAAGGAGTGGGCTTCAGCCCCTTTGAACTTCTTTTTGGACACCCTGTTAGGGGTCCACTCACACTTGTGAAGGAGGGTTGGGAACAACCTATAAAAGCTCCAAAACAGGATATTGTGGACTATGTACTTGGCCTCAGATCAAGGATGGCTGAGTATATGAAAAAGGCCAGTAAAAACCTTCAGGCCAGCCAAGAGCTCCAGAAGCAATGGCATGACCAGAAGGCTGTTTTGGTTCAGTACCAACCAGGGCAGAAAATGTGGGTCTTAGAGCCTGTGGCTCCAAGAGCACTCCAAGATAAATGGAGTGGACCCCACACAATTGTTGAGAAGAAGGGTGAAGTCACCTACTTGGTTGACTTAGGCACTGCCAGGAGTCCCCTTAGGGTGCTCCATGTCAACCGCCTGAAACGCTACTATGACAGGGCTGATCTCACCCTGCTCATGGCAACTGATGAGGGACAGGAAGAAGACAGTGATCCTCTACCTGATCTCTTCTCTTCCACAGAACAAGATGCTCTTGTGGAAGGTGTAGTTTTGGCTGATTGTCTTACTGCTGAGCAGAAAGACCATTGCATAAATCTCCTAGGACAATTTTCAGAACTCTTCTCTACTGTGCCAGGTACCACTTCTTGGTGTGAGCACACTATAGATACTGGAGACAGCTTGCCTGTCAAAAGTAAGATCTATAGGCAGCCTGACCATGTCAGATACTGCATAAAGCAAGAAGTTCAGAAAATGTTGGAACTAGGAGTGGTGGAGCACTCTGACAGTCCATGGGCTTCTCCTGTGGTACTGGTACCAAAACCCAATTCCAAAGATGGAAAGAAGGAAATGCGGTTTTGTGTTGACTACAGAGGGCTTAACCAGGTAACCAAAACAGATGCTCACCCTATACCCAGGGCAGATGAGCTCATAGATACACTGGCATCTGCCAAGTATCTAAGCACTTTTGATTTGACTGCAGGGTATTGGCAGATCAAATTATCAGAAGATGCTAAAGCAAAAACTGCATTTTCTACCATTGGAGGACATTACCAGTTTACTGTAATGCCTTTTGGTTTGAAAAATGCACCTGCCACTTTTCAGAGGTTGGTGAATACAGTCCTGCAAGGGCTGGAAGCATTCAGTGCAGCATATCTGGACGATATAGCTGTCTTTAGCTCCAGCTGGGATGATCACCTGGTCCACCTATGGAAAGTTTTGGAGGCCCTGCAGAAGGCAGGACTCACTATCAAGGCTTCAAAGTGGCAGATAGGGCAGGGGAAGGTGGTTTATCTGGGACACCTGGTTGGTGGAGAACAGATTGCACCACTACAGGGGAAGATCCAGACAATTATGGATTGGACTCCCAATACTACACAGACTCAGGTGAGAGCCTTTTTAGGCCTCACTGGGTATTACAGGAGGTTCATCAAGAACTATGGCTCCATTGCAGCCCCTCTTAATGACCTCACTTCCAAACGAATGCCTAAAAAGGTATTGTGGACAGCAAACTGTCAAAAAGCTTTTGAGGAGCTGAAGCAGGCTATGTGCTCTGCACCTGTCCTGAAAAGCCCTTGTTACTCTAAAAAATTCTATGTCCAAACTGATGCATCTGAATTAGGAGTAGGGGCAGTCCTATCACAACTAAATTCTGAGGGCCAGGATCAACCTGTTGCTTTTATTAGTAGGAGGTTGACCCCTAGAGAAAAGCGTTGGTCTGCCATTGAGAGGGAGGCCTTTGCTGTGGTCTGGGCTTTGAAGAAGTTGAGGCCATACCTGTTTGGCACTCAATTCATTGTTCAAACAGACCACAAACCTCTACTTTGGCTAAAACAAATGAAAGGTGAAAATCCTAAATTGTTGAGGTGGTCCATATCTCTACAGGGAATGGACTATACAGTGGAACATAGACCTGGGAGTACCCACTCCAATGCAGATGGACTCTCCAGATATTTCCACTTAGACAATGAAGACCCATCAGGAAATGACTAATCTTATTGTCCTTCGTTTGGGGGGGGTTGTGTAGGAAAGTACCATCTTGCCTGGCATGTTACCCCCATTTTTCACTGTATATATGTTGTTTTAGTTGTATGTGTCACTGGGACCCTGCAACACAGGGCCCCAGTGCTCATAAGTGTGCCTGACTGTGTTACCTGTGTAGTGACTAACTGTCTCACTGAGGCTCTGCTAACCAGAACCTCAGTGGTTATGCTCTCTCATTACTTTTAAATTGTCACTAACAGGCTAGTGACCAATTTTACCAATTTACATTGGCTTACTGGAACACCCTTATAATTCCCTAGTACATGGTACTGAGGTACCCAGGGTATTGGGGTTCCAGGAGATCCCTATGGGCTGCAGCATTTCTTTTGCCACCCATAGGGAGCTCTGACAATTCTTACACAGGCCTGCCACTGCAGCCTGAGTGAAATAATGCCCACATTATTTCACAGCCATTTTCACTGCACTTAAGTAACTTATAAGTCACCTATATGTCTATCCTTTACCTGGTAAAGGTTAGGTGCAAAGTTACTTAGTGTGTGGGCACCCTGGCACTAGCCAAGGTGCCCCCACATTGTTCAGGGCAAATTCCCCGACTTTGTGAGTGCGGGGACACCATTACATGCGTGCACTACACATAGGTCACTAGCTATGTGTAGCTTCACAATGGTAACTCCGAATATGGCCATGTAACATGTCTAAGATCATGGAATTGCCCCCTCTATACCATCCTGGCATAGTTGGCACAATTCCATGCTCCCAGTGGTCTGTAGCACAGACCCTGGTACTGCCAAACTGCCTTTTCTGGGGTTACACTGCAGCTGCTGCTGCTGCCAACCCCACAGACAGGCTTCTGCCCTCCTGGGGTCCAGCCAGGCCTGGCCCAGGATGGCAGAACAAAGGACTTCCTCAGAGAGGGGGTGTTACACGCTCTCCCTTTGGAAAATGGTGTGATGGCAGGGGAGGAGTAGCCTCCCCCAGCCTCTGGAAATGCTTTCTTGGGCACAGAGGTTCCCATTTCTGCATAAGCCAGTTTACACCGGTTCAGGGACCCCTCAGCCTTGCCTGGGCGTGAAACTGGACAAAGGAAAGGGGAGTGACCACTCCCCTGACCTGCACCTCCCCTGGGAGGTGCCCAGAGCTCCTCCAGTGTGCTCCAGCCCTCTGCCATCTTGGAAACAGAGGTGCTGCTGGCACACTGGACTGCTCTGAGTGGCCAGGGCCAGCAGGTGATGTCAGAGACTCCTTCTGATAGGCTCCTTCAGGTGTTGCTAGCCTATCCTCTCTCCTAAGTAGCCAAACCCTCTTTTCTGGCTATTTAGGGTGTCTGCTTTGGGGAATTCCTTAGATAACAAATGCAAGAGCTCATCAGAGTTCCTCTGCATCTCTCTCTTCACCTGTTGCTTTTATTAGTAGGAGGTTGACCCCTAGAGAAAAGCGTTGGTCTGCCATTGAGAGGGAGGCCTTTGCTGTGGTATGGGCACTGAAGAAGTTGAGGCCATACCTGTTTGGCACTCACTTCATTGTTCAGACAGACCACAAACCTCTACTTTGGCTAAAACAAATGAAAGGTGAAAATCCTAAATTGTTGAGGTGGTCCATATCCCTACAGGGAATGGACTATACAGTGGAACATAGACCTGGGAGTACCCACTCCAATGCAGATGGACTCTCCAGATATTTCCACTTAGACAATGAAGACCCATCAGGTAATGACTAGTCTTATTGTCCTTCGTTTAGGGGGGGGTTGTGTAGGAAAGTACCATCTTGCCTGGCATGTTACCCCCATTTTTCCACTGTATATATGTTGTTTTAGTCAGGGCCCCAGTGCTCATAAGTGTGCCTGAATGTGTTAACTGTGTTATGACTAACTGTCTCACTGAGGCTCTGCTATCCAGAACCTCAGTGGTTATGCTCTCTCATTTCTTTCCAAATTGTCACTAACAGGTCAGGAATGGACCCCAAACCTATGTGACCTTGTAGAGGGTCGCTGGGACTATTAGAAAATAGCAAGGGTTAGAAAATTACCCCACCCCAAGACCCTGAAAAGTGAGTGCAAAGTGCACTAAAGTTCCCCTAAAGACACAGAAGTCGTGATAGAGGGAAAATGCAAGGAAAACACAAATCAGCAGTGCAACAACGATGGATTCCTGACTGAGGGTACGTGTGGAACAAGGGGACCAAGTCCAAAAGTCACAAGCAAGTCGGAGATGGGCAGATGCCCAAGAAATGCCAGCTGTTGGTGCAAAGAAGCTCTTACTAGGCTGAAGAACTGTAAATACTGCAAGAACGAAAAGGGCTAGAGACTTCCCCTTTGGAGGATGGATCCGCCACGCCTTGGAGAGTCGTGCAGAAGTGTTTTCCCGCCGGATGGACGCCAACAAGCCTTGCTAGCTGCAAGTCATGCGGTTAGCGTTTTTGGATGCTGCTGTGGCCCAGGATGGACCAGGACTGTGAAAATTGGACCAGGAGGTAGAGGGGACAACGAGCAAGACAAGGAGCCCTCACAGCAGCAGGTAGCACCTGCAGAAGTGCCAGAAACAGGCACTACGAGGATGCGTGAAACGGTGCTTGCCTGAAGTCACACAAAGGAGTCCCACGTCGCCGGAGAACAACTTAGGAAGTCGTGCAATGCAGGTTAGATTGCTGGGGACCCCAGCTTCTGGGTGCACAAAGGATTTCCGCCGGAAGTGCACGGGAGCTGGAGAAGTTGCAAAAGTCGTGAAAACCGACAATGCCGTCTGGCGTGGGGAGGCAAGGACTTACCTCCACCAAACTTGGACTAAAGAGTCACTGGACCGTGGGGGTCACTTGGACAGTCTTGCCGGATTCAAGGGACCTCGCTCGTCGTCGTGAGAGGAGACCCAAGGGACCGTGATGCAGCTTTTTGGTGCCTGCGTTGGCAGGGGGAAGATTCCGTCGACCCACTGGAGATTTCTTCGCAGCTTCTGATGCAGAGAGGAGGCAGACTACCCCCACAGGATGCACACCAAGAAAAACAGTCGAGAAGGCAGCAGGAGCGGCGTTACAATGTTGCAGTAGTCGTCTTAGCTACTTTGTTGCAGTTTTGCAGGCTTCCAGCGCGGTCAGCAGTCGATTTCTTGGCAGAAGGTGAAGAGGGAGATGCAGAGGAACTCTGATGAGCTCTTGCATTCGTTATCTGAGGAATCCCCAAAGAAAGAGACCCTAAATAGCCAGAAAAGAGGGTTTGGCTACTTAGGAGAGAGGATAGGCTACTAACACCTGAAGGAGCCTATCAGAAGGAGTCTCTGACGTCAGCAGAGGGCACTGGCCACTCAGAGCAGTCCAGTGTGCCAGTAGCACCTCTGTTTCCAAGATGGCAGAGGTCTGGAGCACACTGGAGGAGCTCTGGGCACCTCCCAGGGGAGGTGCAGGTCAGGGGAGTGGTCACTCCCCTTTCCTTTGTCCAGTTTCGCGCCCAGGCAAGGCTGAGGGGTCCCTGAACCGGTGTAAACTGGCTTATGCAGAATTGGGCACCTCTGTGCCCAACAAAGCATTTCCAGAGGCTGGGGGAGGCTACTCCTCCCCTGCCTTCACACCATTTTCCAAAGGGAGAGGGTGTAACACCCCCTCTCTGAGGAAGTCCTTTGTTCTGCCATCCTGGGCCAGGCCTGGCTGGACCACAGGAGGGCAGAAGCCTGTCTGTGGGGTTGGCAGCAGCAGCAGCTGCAGTGTAACCCCAGGAAAGGCAGTTTGGCAGTACCAGGGTCTGTGCTACAGACCACTGGGAGCATGGAATTGTGCCAACTATGCCAGGATGGTATAGAGGGGGCAATTCCATGATCTTAGACATGTTACATTGCCATATTCGAAGTTACCATTGTGAAGCTACACATAGGTAGTGACCTATGTGTAGTGCACGCATATAATGGTGTCTCCAGCACTCACAAAGTCGGGAAATTTGCCCTGAACAATGTGGGGGCACCTTGGCTAGTGCCAGGGTGCCCACACACTAAGTAACTTTGCACCTAACCTTTACAAGATAAAGGTTAGACATATAGGTGACTTATAAGTTACTTAAGTGCAGTGAAAATGGCTGTGAAATAATGTGGGCACTATTTCACTCAGGCTGCAGTGGCAGGCCTGTGTAAGAATTGTCAGAGCTCCCTATGGGTGGCAAAAGAAATGCTGCAGCCCATAGGGATCTCCTGGAACCCCAATATCCTGGGTACCTTAGTACCATATACTAGGGAATTATAAGGGTGTTCCAGTAAGCCAATGTGAATTGGTAAAATTGGTCACTAGCCTGTTAGTGACAATTTAAAAGTAATGAGAGAGCATAACCACTGAGGTTCTGGTTAGCAGAGCCTCAGTGAGACAGTTAGGCACTACACAGGGAACATATACATGCACACTTATGAGCACTGGGGCCCTGTGTGACAGGGTCCCAGTGACACATACATATAGGCCACAAACTTATGAGCACTGGGGTCCTGACCAGCAGGATCCCAGTGACACATAACAAACATACTGAAAACATAGGGGGTCATTCTGACCCTGGCGGCCGGTGGCCGCCAGGGCCACCGACCACGGGAGCACCGCCAACAGGCTGGCGGTGCTCCCACGAGCATTCTGACAGCGGCGGTTCAGCCGCGGTCAGAAGCGGCAAGTCGGCGGTCTCCCGCCGACTTACCGCTGCTCGAGGGAATCCTCCATGGCGGCGGAGCGCGCTCCGCCGCCATGAGGATTCTGACACCCCCTACCGCCATCCTGTTCATGGCGGGAAACCCGCCATGAACAGGATGGCGGTAGGGGGTGCCGCGGGGCCCCTGGGGTCCCCGCAAAGTATTTCAGTGTCTGCTTTGCAGACACTGAAATACGCGACGGGTGCAACTGCACCCGTCGCACCTTCCCACTCCGCCGGCTTGATTACGAGCCGGCGTCATCGTGGGAAGGTCGTTTTCCCCTGGGCTGGCGGGCGGCCTGAAGGCGGCCACCCGCCAGCCCAGGGGAAAACTTAGAATACCCTCCGCGGTCTTTCGACCGCGGAGCGGTATTTCGGAGGGGGGAAGTCTGGCGGGCGGCCTCCGCCGCCCGCCAGACTTGGAATGAGGCCCATAGTGTTTTCACTATGAGCACTGGGGCCTGGCTATCAGGATCCCAGTGAGACAGTGAAAACAGTGACAAACACCCTGACATACACTCACAAACAGGCCAAAAGTGGGGGTAACAAGGCTAGAAAGAGCTACTTTCTCACACAACCCCCCCCCCCAAATGAAGGACAATAAGGCTAACCTTGGCCAGTTGAGACTTTATTGTCTAAGTGGTGATAAGTAGAGAGTAGCTCTGCAATAGACTGGTTACTCCCTTTATCATCCACTATATGGTTACTTCCCTGTGGGGATGTAAACCACCCTGTTTGAAGTTTTTTAGCTAAACAGCAATGTGAAGATGTATTTTCAGAGTTTCTGTCAGTAAGTTTTAGTTTAGAGCAGTGGGAATTGTCCACTGAACCTATTTGTAGTGATGGAAATGTCAGACAGGGACGCTGTCTCAGAAAAGCCATAGCTGGGCAAAAACTTTGTCCATGTGGCTGGAAGAGAGAACAGGGATGCTGTTTCTCTTGAGTTGGAGCAGGGCAGGGATGCTGTCCTAAGTGTTGTGAGGCAGTGCAGGGTTTCTGCACTAAAGGTTCTCTGGGAGGGTTGGAGGGATGCTCCATGTTAACTAAAATGGTGCTCTTTTTCTCACCAATGTTAGTTATCCCACAGAGAGGTACTTCCACCTCAGGGAGTACAGCTTTGCCAGCGGATGATTCCCTTGGAACAGGTGCCACCCCAGGAGAGGTTTCTCCCACCACAGGAATGGTATCCTGAATGGTAGGGTGGTTAGAGGATACTGTGATACCCTTTTTACCTGTTGATGGAGAGGGATCCTGAGTTTTCAGGCCTTCTCTCCTTTGCTTTTTCATTTCACTTGAAATGAGAGGGAACAATTCCTCAGGGATGCCCAGCATGGCTGCATGGGCATAAAACTCTACATCAGCCCAACCTGAGGTCTCTAGGTCATTACCTAAGAGGCAATCTACAGGCAAGCTAGGTGATACCATCACCTGCTTAGGGCCAGTAACTCCACCCCAACTAAACTGAATTATAGCTAAGGGAAGAAACTTAGTGGAGTTATGGACATCAATAATCTTATACTGTTGTCCAATGATGTGTTGTTCAGGAGCCACAAGGTTTTCAGTCACCAAAGTGAAACTGGCACCTGTGTCCCTGTAGGCCAAGGCCTCAACACCATTTATTGAAACTGTCTGCTTGTACTTATCCATTGTAAGGGGACAAGCAGCCAGTGTGGCAAGGCCAATGCCACTAGGTGTGATAGAAACTGTCTTGGGACTGACTACCCCAGTTTCTACTATGGACCCATAAGTGAACCCAACTACATCCTTCGCTTGACTGTTGCCAGCAGTCCCACCACTAGCACCACTACTGCTAGGGGCACTAGAGTTTGATGTATTAGTGGTGGTAGGCTCAGGGGGTTTATCTGGACAGGACTTATCCCCTGGCCTATGGCCTCTATTTTTACACACAAAGCACCAAGGCTTTTTAAATTGTGTAGGTTGAGAAGAAGAGGAAGAATTAGTTTTATCTCCACCCCCTGAAGAGTGTTTAAGATTTGAAGTGGAATCTTTGGTTTTACCCTTATCCCCATGCTTATCTTGAGATTTTTCACCATCTTTCTCTGAAGGCTTACCATCCTTCTTCTTGCCATCTTTGTCACCCCCTGTATGAACTTTTCTGTTCACTCTTGTTCTGACCCATTTGTCTGCCTTCTTTCCCAATTCTTAGGGAGAGGTCAGATCAGAGTCTACCAAGTACTGGTGCAACAAATCTGACACACAATTATTAAGAATATGCTCTCTCAGGATCAAGTTATACAGGCCTTCATAGTCAGTCACTTTACTGCCATGTAACCACCCTTCCAAGGACTTCACTGAATGGTCAATGAAATCAACCCAATCTTGTGAAGACTCCTTTTTGGTCTCTCTGAACTTTATCCTGTATTGTTCAGTGGTTAAGCCATAAACATCAAGGAGTGCACTCTTAAGAATAGTGAAACTGTTGGCATCACTTTCTTTCACAGTAAGGAGTCTGTCTCTACCCTTACCACTAAATGATAGCCATAGGATAGCAGCCCACTGCCTTTGAGGGACATCTTGAACAACACAAGCCCTCTCAAGTGCAGCAAACCACTTGTTAATGTCATCCCCCTCTTAGTAAGGGGGAACTATCTTGTGCAGATTCCTCGAATCATGCTCTTTTACAGGATGACTATGGGGAATACTGCTGCTGCCACCATGGGTATTTAAACCCAGCTTCTGTCTTTCCTTTTCAATCTCTAGAGATTGTCTATCTAAATCCAGCTGTTGCTTCTTAAGCTTCAGTCTGGAAGTCTCCACTCTCAATTTATTGAGCTCCCTTTCCAACATTCTGTCATCAGGGTGGGTGGGAGGGACATGTCTAGAAACGGAAGTGTGATGAGAATGGACAGAAGGAGACCTGTCCCTAACAGAGGGAACCTTAACAAGTTTACTAACAGTATAATGTGAGAGTCCATCATCTGTATGATGAGAGACCCCACTATCTGTATGCTGTGACCCTACATCTACTTCAACCCTGCTAGGCTGTCTGATACTGGGCAGGCTGGGAAGTTTCCTTACTGAATCTATCTGCAGGGGTGTCCCTGGATCAGATTGAGAACCATCAACTACTTTTTCAACAGATTGGGCACTTATGGCCTTATCTTGTTCTCTAAGCATGTTCAGTAACAGTTCTAAAGAAGGATTCTTCCCTACACTCAAACCTCTTTCTATGCAGAGACTCCTTGCTCCTTTCCAGCTAAGGTGATCATATGCAAGTTTGGACAGATCAACATTTTGGCCTGTGCCAGACATTTTTAGAAAGAGTTAAGTGATAGAAAAAGTGAAGAAAAAGTTTTTCAGAACTTTTAGAAAGACAGAAAAAAAAACTTTTTAAACTTTTTAGAACTTTTTAGAAAGTTTAGAAGTACTTTTCAGCACTTAGAAAACAGTGAAAGGAAGAAATGCAAAACTTTTTAGTTATGTGTACATACACTGAACTTGTTTTGTATATTTTTCTCTTATGAAAAGTACAATGTCAAGAGTGGTAAGTAGTCTCAAAGCACTTATCCCACCGCTGCACAACCAATGTAGGAGGCTGGACTGGCTTGTAGTGAGTACCAAGGGGTACTTACACCTTGCACCAGGCCCAGGTATCACTTATTAGTGTATAGGGTGTCTAGCAGCTTAGGCTGATAGACAATGGTAGCTTAGCAGAGCAGCTTAGGCTGAACTAGGAGACGTGTGAAGCTACTACAGTACCACAAATGATTATGCACAATATCATAAGAAAACACAATACACAGATATACTAAAAATAAAGGTACTTTATTTTTATGACAATATGCCAAAAGTATCTCAGTGAGTACCCTCAGTATGAGGATAAGAAATATACACAAGATATATGTACACAATACCAAAAATATGCAGTATAGTCTTAGAAAACAGTGCAAATAGTGTAAAATTACAATAGGATGCAATGTAGGCACTTAGGGATAGGGGCAACACAAACCATATACTCCAAAAGTGGAATGTGAATCACAAATGGACCCCAAACCTATGTGACCTTGTAGAGGGTCGCTGGGACTATTAGAAAAAAGCAAGGGTTAGAAAATTACCCCATCCCAAGACCCTGAAAAGTGAGTGCAAAGTGCACAAAAGTTCCCCTAAAGACACAGAAGTCGTGATAGAGGGAAAATTCAAGGAAAACACAAATCAGCAGTGCAACAATGATGGATTCCTGACTGAGGGAACCTGTGTAACAAGGGGACCAAGTCCAAAAGTCACAAGCAAGTCGGAGATGGGCAGATGCCCAAGAAATGCCAGCTGTTGGTGCAAAGAAGCTCTTACTAGGCTGAAGAACTGTGAATACTGCAGGAACGACAAGGGCTAGAGATTTCCCCTTTGGAGGATGGATCCCCCACGCCTTGGAGAGTCGTGCAAAAGTATTTTCCCGCCAGATGGACGCCAACAAGCCTTGTTAGCTGCAAGTTGTGCGGTTAGCGTTTTTGGATGCTGCTGTAGCCCAGGATGGACCAGGACGGTGCAAATTGGACCAGGAGGTAGAGGGGACGTCGAGCAAGACAAGGAGCCCTCACAGCAGCAGGTAGCTCCCGGAGAAGTGCCAGAAACAGGCACTATGAGGATGCGTGAAACGGTGCTCGCCTGAAGTCACACAAAGGAGTCCCACGTCGCCGGAGAACCACTTAGGAAGTCGTGCAATGCAGGTTAGAGTGCCGGGGACCCCAGCTTCCGGGTGCACAAAGGATTTCCGCCGGAAGTGCACGGGAGCTGGAGAAGTTGCAAAAGTCGCGAAAACCAACAATGCAGTCTGGTGTGGGGAGGCAAGGACTTACCTCCACCAAACTTGGACTGAAGAGTCACTGGACCGTGGGGGTCACTTGGACAGTCTTGCTGGATTCAAGGGACCTCGCTCGTCATCGTGAGAGGAGACCCAAGGGGTCGTGATGCAGCTTTTTGGTGCCTGCGTTGGCAGGGGGAAGATTCCGTCGACCCACGGGAGATTTCTTCGCAGCTTCTGATGCAGAGAGGAGGCAGACTACCCCCACAGGATGCACACCAAGAAAAACAGTCGAGAAGGCAGCAGGAGCGGCGTTACAATGTTGCAGTAGTCGTCTTAGCTACTTTGTTGCAGTTTTGCAGGCTTCCAGCGCGGTCAGTGTGAGAAAGTAGCCTCTTTCTAGCCTTGTTACCCCCACTTTTGGCCTGTTTGTGAGTGTATGTCAGGGTGTTTTCACTGTCTCACTGGGATCCTGCTAGCCAGGGCCCAGTGCTCATAGTGAAAACCCTATGTTTTCAGTATGTTTGTTATGTGTCACTGGGACCCTGCTAGTCAGGACCCCAGTGCTCATAAGGTTGTGTCCTATATGTATGTGTTCCCTGTGTGGTGCCTAACTGTCTCACTGAGGCTCTGCTAACCAGAACCTCAGTGGTTATGCTCTCTCATTTCATTCAAATTGTCACTAACAGGCTAGTGACCAATTTTACCAATTTACATTGGCTTACTGGAACACCCTTATAATTCCCTAGTATATGGTACTGAGGTACCCAGGGTATTGGGGTTCCAGGAGATCCCTATGGGCTGCAGCATTTCTTTTGCCACCCATAGGGAGCTCTGACAATTCTTACACAGGCCTGCCACTGCAGCCTGAGTGAAATAACGTCCACGTTATTTCACAGCCATTTTACACTGCACTTAAGTAACTTATAAGTCACCTATATGTCTAACCTTTACCTGGTAAAGGTTAGGTGCAAAGTTACTTAGTGTGAGGGCACCCTGACACTAGCCAAGGTGCCCCCACATTGTTCAGAGCCAATTCCCTGAACTTTGTGAGTGCGGGCACACCATTACACGCGTGCACTACATATAGGTCACTACCTATATGTAGCTTCACAATGGTAACTCCGAATATGGCCATGTAACATGTCTATGATCATGGAATTGCCCCCTCTATGCCATCCTGGCATAGTTGGCACAATCCCATGATCCCAGTGGTCTGTAGCACAGACCCTGGTACTGCCAAACTGCCCTTCCTGGGGTTTCACTGCAGCTGCTGCTGCTGCCAACCCCTCAGACAGGCATCTGCCCTACTGGGGTCCAGCCAGGCCTGGCCCAGGATGGCAGAACAAAGAACTTCCTCTGAGAGAGGGTGTGACACCCTCTCCCTTTGGAAAATGGTGTGAAGGCAGGGGAGGAGTAGCCTCCCCCAGCCTCTGGAAATGCTTTGTTGGGCACAGATGTGCCCAATTCTGCATAAGCCAGTCTACACCGGTTCAGGAGACCCCTTAGCCCTGCTCTGGCGCGAAACTGGACAAAGGAAAGGGGAGTGACCACTCCCCTGACCTGCACCTCCCCTGGGAGGTGTCCAGAGCTCCTCCAGTGTGCTCCAGACCTCTGCCATCTTGGAGACAGAGGTGCTGCTGGCACACTGGACTGCACTGAGTGGCCAGTGCCACCAGGTGACGTCAGAGACTCCTTGTGATAGGCTCCTTCAGGTGTTGCTAGCCTATCCTCTCTCCTAGGTAGCCAAACCCTCTTTTCTGGCTATTTAGGGTCTCTGTCTCTGGGGAAACTTTAGATAACGAATGCAAGAGCTCATCCGAGTTCCTCTGCATCTCTCTCTTCACCTTCTGATAAGGAATCGACTGCTCACCGCGCTGGAAGCCTGCAAACCTGCAACATAGTAGCAAAGACGACTACTGCAACTCTGCAACGCTGATCCTGCCGCCTTCTCGACTGTTTTCCTGCTTGTGCATGCTGTGGGGGTAGTCTGCCTCCTCTCTGCACCAGAAGCTCCGAAGAAATCTCCCGTGGGTCGACGGAATCTTCCCCCTGCAACCGCAGGCACCAAAAAGCTGCATTACCGGTCCCTTGGGTCTCCTCTCAGCACGACGAGCGAGGTCCTTCGAATCCAGCGACTCTGTCCAAGTGACCCCCACAGTCCAGTGACTCTTCAGTCCAAGTTTGGTGGAGGTAAGTCCTTGCCTCACCTCGCTGGGCTGCATTGCTGGGAACCGCGACTTTGCAGCTACTCCGGCCCCTGTGCACTTCCGGTGGAAATCCTTTGTGCACAGCCAAGCCTGGGTCCACGGCACTCTAACCTGCATTGCACGACTTTCTAAGTTGGCCTCCGGCGACGTGGGACTCCTTTGTGCAACTTCAGCGAGCACCGTTTCACGCATCCTTGTAGTGCCTGTTTCTGGCACTTCTCCGGGTGCTACCTGCTTCAGTGAGGGCAGTTTGTCTTGCTCGACGACCCCTCTCTCTTCAGGTCCAATTTGCGACCTCCTGGTCCCTCCTGGGCCCCAGCAGCGTCCAAAAACGCCAAAAACACGATTTGCGACTAGCAAGGCTTGTTGGCGTCTTTCCGGCGGGAAAACACTTCTGCACGACTCTTCACAGCGAGTGGGATCCGTCCACCAAAGGGAAAATCTCTAGCCCTTTTCGTTCCTGCAGAAACCTCAGCTTCTTCTGTCCAGTAGAAGCTTCTTTGCACCCGCAGCTGGCATTTCCTGGGCATCTGCCCATCTCCGACTTGCTTGTGACTTTTGGACTTGGTCCCCTTGTTCCACAGGTACCCTAGATTGGAAATCCACAGTTGTTGCATTGCTGGTTTGTGTCTTTCCTGCATTATTCCTCTAACACGACTTCTTTGTCCTTAGGGGAACTTTAGTGCACTTTGCACTCACTTTTCAGGGTCTTGGGGAGGGTTATTTTTCTAACTCTCACTATTTTCTAATAGTCCCAGCGACCCTCTACAAGGTCACATAGGTTTGGGGTCCATTCGTGGTTCGCATTCCACTTTTGGAGTATATGGTTTGTGTTGCCCCTATCCCTATGTTTCCCCATTGCATCCTATTGTAACTATACATTGTTTGCACTGTTTTCTAAGACTATACTGCATATTTTTGCTATTGTGTATATATATCTTGTGTATATTTCCTATCCTCTCACTGAGGGTACACTCTAAGATACTTTGGCATATTGTCATAAAAATAAAGTACCTTTATTTTTAGTATAACTGTGTATTGTGTTTTCTTATGATATTGTGCATATGACACTAAGTGGTACTGTAGTAGCTTCACACGTCTCCTAGTTCAGCCTAAGCTGCTCTGCTAAGCTACCATTATCTATCAGCCTAAGCTGCTAGACACCCTACACACTAATAAGGGATAACTGGGCCTGGTGCAAGGTGCAAGTACCCCTTGGTACTAACTACAAGCCAGTCCAGCCTCCTACATTGGTTGTGCAGCGGTGGGATAAGTGCTTTGAGACTACTTACCACTCTTGTCATTGTACTTTTCATAAGAGAAAAATATACAAAACAAGGTCAGTGTATATACACATAGACAAAAAGTTTTGCATTTCCTCTTTTCACTCTTTTCTAAGTGCTGAAAAGTACTTCTAACTTTCTAAAAAGTTCTAAAAAGTTTTAAAAGTTTTTTTTCTCTGTCTTTCTAAAAGCTCTGACAAACTTTTTATCTTTTACTATCACTTTAACTCTCTCTAAAAATGTCTGGCACAGGCCAAAATGTTGATCTGTCCAAACTTGCATATGATCACCTTAGCTGGAAAGGAGCAAGGAATCTCTGCATAGAGAGAGGTTTGAGTGTAGGTAAGAATCCTTCCTTAGAACTGTTAATTAACATGCTTAGAGTACAGGATAAGGCCATAAGTGCCCCATCTGTAGAAAAAGTAGCTAATGGTTCTCAATCTGATCCAGGGACTGCCCCAGGAAAAGATTCAGGAAAGAAAGTTCCTAGCCTGCCCATTACTAGACAGTCTAGCATAGTTGGTAATGATGATGAGCCACACCATATAAATAGTGTTGTCTCACATCATAGCAAAAGCATTTATTCTCACCATACTGGTAGTGATGTTTCTGTTAGCCAAGCTGTTAGGGTGGCTTCTGTAAGGGACAGGTCTCCTTCTGTCCATTCTCACCATACTTCTGTTTCAAGGCATGTCCCTCCCACCCACCCTGATGACAGATTGTTAGAAAGGGAGCTCAATAGATTGAGAGTGGAACAAACCAGACTGAAGCTCAAGAAGCAACAGCTGGATTTGGATAGACAGACTTTAGAAGTAGAGAAGGAGAGACAGAAACTGGGTTTAGAAACCCATGGTGGCAGCAGCAGTATTCCCCATAGTCATCCTGCAAAAGAGCATGATTCCAGGAATCTGCACAAGATAGTTCCCCCTTATAAGGAGGGGGATGACATTAACAAGTGGTTTGCTGCACTTGAGAGGGCCTGTGTTGTACAGGATGTCCCTCAAAGGCAGTGGGCTGCTATCCTATGGCTATCATTTAGTGGAAAAGGTAGGGATAGGCTCCTTACTGTGAAAGAAAGTGATGCCAATAATTTTACTGTTCTTAAGAATGCACTCCTGGATGGTTATGGCTTAACCACTGAACAATACAGGATAAAGTTCAGAGAGACCAAAAAGGAGTATTCACAAGACTGGGTTGATTTCATTGACCATTCAGTGAAGGCCTTGGAGGGGTGGTTACATGGCAGTAAAGTTACTGATTATGACAGCCTGTATAACTTGATCCTGAGAGAGCATATTCTTAATAATTGTGTGTCTGATTTGTTGCACCAGTACCTGGTAGACTCTGATCTGACCTCTCCCCAAGAATTGGGAAAGAAGGCAGACAAATGGGTCAGAACAAGGGTGAACAGAAAAGGTCATACAGGGGGTGACAAAGATGGCAATAAGAAGAAAGATGGTGAAAAATCTCAAGATAAGCATGGGGATAAGGGTAAAACCAAAGATCCCACTTCAAATCTTAAACACTCTTCAGAGGGTGGGGATAAAACAAATTCTTCCTCTTCTTCTCAACCTACACAATTTAAAAAGCCTTGGTGCTTTGTGTGTAAAAATAGAGGCCATAGGCCAGGGGATAAGTCCTGTCCAGGTAAACCCCCTGAGCCTACCACCACTAATACATCAAGCTCTAGTGCCCCTAGCAGTAGTGGTACTAGTGGTGGGACTGCTGGCAACAGTCAAGCAAAGGGTGTAGTTGGGTTCACTTATGGGTCCATCATAGAAACTGGGGTAGTCAGTCCCAAGACAGTTTCTGTCACACCTAGTGGCATTGGCCTTGCCACACTGGCTGCTTGTCCCCTTACAATGGATAAGTACAGGCAGACAGTTTCAATAAATGGTGTTGAGGCCTTGGCCTACAGGGACACAGGTGCCAGTATCACTTTGGTGACTGAAAACCTAGTGCACCCTGATCAACACATCATTGGACAACAGTATAAGATTATTGATGTCCATAACTCCACTAAGTTTCTTCCCTTAGCTATAATTCAGTTTAGTTGGGGTGGAGTTACTGGCCCTAAGCAGGTGGTGGTATCACCTAGCTTACCTGTAGACTGTCTCTTAGGTAATGACCTAGAGGCCTCAGGTTGGGCTGATGTAGAGTTTTATGCCCATGCAGCCATGCTGGGCATCCCTGAGGAATTGTTCCCTCTCATTTCTACTGAAATGAAAAAGCAAAGGAGAGAAGGCCTGAAAACTCAGGATCCCTCTCCATCAACAGGTAAAAAGGGTATCACAGTATCCCCTAACCACCCTACCATTCAGGATACCATTCCTGTGGTGGGAGAAACCTCTCCTGGGGTGGCACCTGTTCCAAGGGAAACATCAGCTGGCAAAGCTGTACTCCCTGAGGTAGAAGTACCTCTCTGTGGGATAACTAACATTGGTGAGAAAAAGAGCACCATTTTAGTTAACATGGAGCATCCCTCCAACCCTCCCAGAGAAACTTTAGTGCAGAAACTCTGCACTGCCTCACAACACTTAGGACAGCATCCCTGCCCTAGTGTGGAGCTCATAGGACAGCATCCCTGCCCTGCTCCAACCCAAGAGAAACAGCATCCCTGTTCTCTCTTCCAGCCATATGGACAAAGTTTTTGCCCAGCTATGGCTTTTCTGAGACAGCATCCCTGTCTGGCATTTCCATCACTACAAATAGGTTCAGTGGACAATTCCCACTGCTCTAAACTAAAACTTACTGATAGAAACTCTGAAAATACATCTTCACATTGTTGCTTAGCTAAAAAACTTCAAACAGGGTGGTTTACATCCCCACAGGGAAGTAACCATATAGTGGATGATAAAGGGAGTAACCAGTCTATTGCAGAGCTACTCTCTACTTATCACCACTTAGACAATAAAGTCTCAACTGGCCAAGGTTAGCCTTATTGTCCTTCGTTTGGGGGGGGGGGTTGTGTGAGAAAGTAGCCTCTTTCTAGCCTTGTTACCCCCACTTTTGGCCTGTTTGTGAGTGTATGTCAGGGTGTTTTCACTGTCTCACTGGGATCCTGCTAGCCAGGGCCCAGTGCTCATAGTGAAAACCCTATGTTTTCAGTATGTTTGTTATGTGTCACTGGGACCCTGCTAGTCAGGACCCCAGTGCTAATAAGGTTGTGGCCTATATGTATGTGTTCCCTGTGTGGTGCCTAACTGTCTCACTGAGGCTCTGCTAACCAGAACCTCAGTGGTTATGCTCTCTCATTTCATTCAAATTGTCACTAACAGGCTAGTGACCAATTTTACCAATTTACATTGGCTTACTGGAACACCCTTATAATTCCCTAGTATATGGTACTGAGGTACCCAGGGTATTGGGGTTCCAGGAGATCCCTATGGGCTGCAGCATTTCTTTTGCCACCCATAGGGAGCTCTGACAATTCTTACACAGGCCTGCCACTGCAGCCTGAGTGAAATAACGTCCACGTTATTTCACAGCCATTTTACACTGCACTTAAGTAACTTATAAGTCACCTATATGTCTAACCTTTACCTGGTAAAGGTTAGGTGCAAAGTTACTTAGTGTGAGGGCACCCTGACAATAGCCAAGGTGCCCCCACATTGTTCAGAGCCAATTCCCTGAACTTTGTGACTGCGGGGACACCATTACACGCGTGCACTACATATAGGTCACTACCTATATGTAGCTTCACAATGGTAACTCCGAATATGGCCATGTAACATGTCTATGATCATGGAATTGCCCCCTCTATGCCATCCTGGCATAGTTGGCACAATCCCATGATCCCAGTGGTCTGTAGCACAGACCCTGGTACTGCCAAACTGCCCTTCCTGGGGTTTCACTGCAGCTGCTGCTGCTGCCAACCCCTCAGACAGGCATCTGCCCTCCTGGGGTCCAGCCAGGCCTGGCCCAGGATGGCAGAACAAAGAACTTCCTCTGAGAGAGGGTGTGACACCCTCTCCCTTTGGAAAATGGTGTGAAGGCAGGGGAGGAGTAGCCTCCCCCAGCCTCTGGAAATGCTTTGTTGGGCACAGATGTGCCCAATTCTGCATAAGCCAGTCTACACCGGTTCAGGGGACCCCTTAGCCCTGCTCGGGCGCGAAACTGGACAAAGGAAAGGGGAGTGACCACTCCCCTGACCTGCACCTCCCCTGGGAGGTGTCCAGAGCTCCTCCAGTGTGCTCCAGACCTCTGCCATCTTGGAGACAGAGGTGCTGCTGGCACACTGGACTGCTCTGAGTGGCCAGTGCCACCAGGTGACGTCAGAGACTCCTTGTGATAGGCTCCTTCAGGTGTTGCTAGCCTATCCTCTCTCCTAGGTAGCCAAACCCTCTTTTCTGGCTATTTAGGGTCTCTGTCTCTGGGGAAACTTTAGATAACGAATGCAAGAGCTCATCCGAGTTCCTCTGCATCTCTCTCTTCACCTTCTGATAAGGAATCGACTGCTGACCGCGCTGGAAGCCTGCAAACCTGCAACATAGTAGCAAAGACGACTACTGCAACTCTGTAACGCTGATCCTGCCGCCTTCTCGACTGTTTTCCTGCTTGTGCATGCTGTGGGGGTAGTCTGCCTCCTCTCTGCACCAGAAGCTCCGAAGAAATCTCCAGTGGGTCGACGGAATCTTCCCCCTGCAACCGCAGGCACCAAAAAGCTGCATTACCGGTCCCTTGGGTCTCCTCTCAGCACGACGAGCGAGGTCCCTCGAATCCAGCGACTCTGTCCAAGTGACCCCCACAGTCCAGTGACTCTTCAGTCCAAGTTTGGTGGAGGTAAGTCCTTGCCTCACCTCGCTGGGCTGCATTGCTGGGAACCGCGACTTTGCAGCTACTCCGGCCCCTGTGCACTTCCGGCGGAAATCCTTTGTGCACAGCCAAGCCTGTGTCCACGGCACTCTAACCTGCATTGCACGACTTTCTAAGTTGGTCTCCGGCGACGTGGGACTCCTTTGTGCAACTTCGGCAAGCACCGTTTCACGCATCCTTGTAGTGCCTGTTTCTGGCACTTCTCCGGGTGCTACCTGCTTGAGTGAGGGCTCTTTGTCTTGCTCGACGTCCCCTCTCTCTTCAGGTCCAATTTGCGACCTTCTGGTCCTTCCTGGGCCCCAGCAGCGTCCAAAAACGCCAAACGCATGATTTGCAACTAGCAAGGCTTGTTGGCGTCCTTCTGGCGGGAAATCACTTCTGAACGACTTTCCACGGCGAGAGGGTTCCGTCTACCAAAGGGGAAGTCTCTAGCCCTTTTCGTTTCTGCAGAAACCTCAGCTTCTTCTGTCCATTAGAAGCTTCTTTGCACCCGCAGCTGGCATTTCCTGGGCATCTGCCCATCTCCGACTTGCTTGTGACTTTTGGACTTGGTCCCCTTGTTCCACAGGTACCCTAGATTAGAAATCCACAGTTGTTGCATTGCTGGTTTGTGTCTTTCCTGCATTATTCCTCTAACACGACTTCTTTGTCCTTAGTGGAACTTTAGTGCACTTTGCACTCACTTTTCAGGGTCTTGGGGAGGGTTATTTTTCTAACTCTCACTATTTTCTAATAGTCCCAGCGACCCTCTACAAGGTCACATAGGTTTGGGGTCCATTCGTGGTTCGCATTCCACTTTTGGAGTATATGGTTTGTGTTGCCCCTATCCCTATGTTTCCCCATTGCATCCTATTGTAACTATACATTGTTTGCACTGTTTTCTAAGACTATACTGCATATTTTTGCTATTGTGTATATATATCTTGTGTATATTTCCTATCCTCTCACTGAGGGTACACTCTAAGATACTTTGGCATATTGTCATAAAAATAAAGTACCTTTATTTTTAGTATAACTGTGTATTGTGTTTTCTTATGATATTGTGCATATGACACTAAGTGGTACTGTAGTAGCTTCACACGTCTCCTAGTTCAGCCTAAGCTGCTCTGCTAAGCTACCATTATCTATCAGCCTAAGCTGCTAGACACCCTATACACTAATAAGGGATAACTGGGCCTGGTGCAAGGTGCAAGTACCCCTTGGTACTCACTACAAGCTAGTCCAGCCTCCTACAGTCAGCAGTCGATTTCTTGGCAGAAGGTGAAGAGGGAGATGCAGAGGAGCTCTGATGAGCTCTTGCATTCGTTATCTGAGGAATCCCCAAAGAAAGAGACCCGAAATAGCCAGAAAAGAGGTTTTGGCTACTGAGGAGAGAGGATAGGCTACTAACACCTGAAGGAGCCTATCAGAAGGAGTCTCTGACGTGAGCAGGGGGCACTGGCTACTCAGAGCAGTCCAGTGTGCCAGCAGCACCTCTGTTTCCAAGATGGCAGAGGTCTGGAGCACACTGGAGGAGCTCTGGGCACCTCCCAGGGGAGGTGCAGGTCAGGGGAGTGGTCACTCCCCTTTCCGTTCTCCAGTTTTGCGCCCAGGCAAGGCTGAGGGGTCCCTGAACCGGTGTAAACTGGCTTATGCTGAATTGGGCACCTCTGTGCCCAACAAAGCATTTCCAGAGGCTGGGGGAGGCTACTCCTCCCCTGCCTTCACACCATTTTCCAAAGGGAGAGGGTGTAACACCCCCTCTCTGAGGAAGTCCTTTGTTCTGCCATCCTCGGCCAGGCCTGGCTGGACCCCAGGAGGGCAGAAGCCTGTCTGTGGGGTTGGCAGCAGCAGCAGCTGCAGTGTAACCCCAGGAAAGGCAGTTTGGCAGTACCAGGGTCTGTGCTACAGACCACTGGGAGCATGGAATTGTGCCAACTATGCCAGGATGGTATAGAGGGGGCAATTCCATGATCTTAGACATGTTACATTGCCATATTCGGAGTTACCATTGTGAAGCTACACATAGCTAGTGACCTATGTGTAGTGCACGCATATAATGGTGTCTCCAGCACTCACAAAGTCGGGGAATTTGCCCTGAACAATGTGGGGGCACCTTGGCTAGTGCCAGGGTGCCCACACACTAAGTAACTTTGCACCTAACCTTTACCAGATAAAGGTTAGACATATAGGTGACTTCTAAGTTACTTAAGTGCAGTGAAAATGGCTGTGAAATAATGAGGGCACTATTTCACTCAGGCTGCAGTGGCAGGCCTGTGTAAGAATTGTCAGAGCTCCCTATGGGTGGCAAAAGAAATGCTGCAGCCCATAGGGATCTCCTGGAACCCCAATACCCTGGGTACCTTAGTACCATATACTAGGGAATTATAAGGGTGTTCCAGTAAGCCAATGTGAATTGGTAAAATTGGTCAATAGCCTGTTAGTGACAATTTAAAAGTAATGAGAGAGCATAACCACTGAGGTTCTGGTTAGCAGAGCCTCAGTGAGACAGTTAGGCACTACACAGGGAACATATACATGCACACTTTTGAGCACTGGGGCCCTGTGTGACAGGGTCCCAGTGACACATACATATAGGCCACAAACTTATGAGCACTGGGGTCCTGACCAGCAGGATCCCAGTGACACATAACAAACGTACTGAAAACATAGTGTTTTCACTATGAGCACTGGGGCCTGGCTATCAGGATCCCAGTGAGACAGTGAAAACAGTGACAAACACGCTGACATACACTCACAAACAGGCCAAAAGTGGGGGTAACAAGGCTAGAAAGAGGCGACTTTCTCACACCCTCTGTATGAACTTTTCTGTTCTCCCTTGTTCTGACCCATTTGTCTGCTTTCTTTCCCAATTCTTGGGGAGAGGTCAGATCCGAGTCCACCAAGTACTGGTGCAACAAATCAGACATACAATTATTAAGAATAATGCTCTCTCAGGATCAAGTTATACAGGATTTCATAATCAGTAACTTTACTGCCATGTAACCACCCCTCCAAGGCCTTCACTGAATGGTCAACAAAGTCTACCCAGTCTTGTGAAGACTCCTTTTTGGTTTCTCTGAACTTCATCCTGTACTGTTCAGTGGTTAAGCCATAACCATCTAGGAGTACATTCTTAAGAACTCTAAAATTATTGGCATCACTTTCCTTCCTATCCCTACTCTTTCCACTAAATGATAGCCATAGGATCCAGTGTGCCAGCAGCACCTCTGTTTCCAAGATGGCAGAGGTCTGGAGCACACTGGAGGAGCTCTGGGCACCTCCCAGGGGAGGTGCAGGTCAGGGGAGTGGTCACTCCCCTTTCCTTTGTCCAGTTTCGCGCCTAAGCAGGGCTGAGGGGTCCCTGAACCGGTGTAGACTGGCTTATGCAGAATTGGGCACATCTGTGCCCAAGAAAGCATTTCCAGAGGCTGGGGGAGGCTACTCCTCCCCTGCCTTCACACCATTTTCCAAAGGGAGAGGGTGTAACACCCCCTCTCTGAGGAAGTCCTTTGTTCTGCCATCCTGGGCCAGGCCTGGCTGGACCCAGGAGGGCAGAAACCTGTCTGAGGGGTTGGCAGCAGCAGCAGCTGCAGTGAAACCCCTGAAAAGGCAGTTTGGCAGTGCCAGGGTCTGTGCTACAGACCACTGGGATCATGGGATTGTGCCATCTATGCCAGGATGGCATAGAGGGGGCAATTCCATGATCATAGACATGTTACATGGCCATATTCGGAGTTACCATTGTGAAGCTACACATAGGTAGTGACCTATGTGTAGTGCACGCATGTAATGGTGTCCCCGCACTCACAAAGTCAGGGAATTTGCCCTGAACAATGTGGGGGCACCTTGGCTAGTGCCAGGGTGCCCACACACTAAGTAACTTTGCACCTAACCTTTACCAGGTAAAGGATAGACATATAGGTGACTTATAAGTTACTTAAGTGCAGTGAAAATGGCTGTGAAATAATGTGTGCATTATTTCACTCAGGCTGCAGTGGCAGGCCTGTGTAAGAATTGTCAGAGCTCCCTATGGGTGGCAAAAGAAATGCTGCAGCCCATAGGGATCTCATGGAACCCCAATACCCTGGGTACCTCAGTACCATATACTAGGGAATTATAAGGGTGTTCCAGTAAGCCAATGTAAATTGGTAAAATTGGTCACTAGCCTGTTAGTGACAATTTGAAAGAAATGAGAGAGCATAACCACTGAGGTTCTGGATAGCAGAGCCTCGTTGAGACAGTTAGTCACTACACAGGTAACACATTCAGGCACACTTATTAGCACTGGGGCCCTGGCTGGCAGGGTCCCAGTGACACATATAACTAAAACAACATATATACAGTGAAAAATGGGGGTAACATGCCAGGCAAGATGGTACTTTCCTACAACAGAGGAAAAGTTTGAAACAACAGAGGGGGATCTGTCCCTAACTGACTGAACCCTAGCAACTTGGCCTCTAGGAATAAAGACGCCCCTACTGTGATGGGAACCTCCATTACTACCAACATTACTGGGTGTCCTGCTAGGGGGCAGATCCTGTTCAGAACCCTCCCTACCTCCCGCAAGGAGACCCCCTGAGTCAGATTGGGAAACTTCTATTAACCTCTTATTTGATGTGCCTGCTTGTGATTCGTCATTTACAACAAGCATGTTAAATAGAAACTCTTTGGTAGGGTTCTTTCCTATCACTAAACCTCTATCTAAGCAGAGACTCCTTAGGCCCCTGTAATTCAAATTGTCATAAGTAGAATTGACCATTTTAAGAGTAGAATCTTCTACAGACATGATAGTAAAAGGTTTAGAAATAGTGAGAAGGAAGAAAAAGTTTCAGGACTTTTTAAAGAACAGAGAAAAAAACTTTTAGTTTAAGAGGAGAAAAGCAAAACTTTTTGGTTAAGTGTACATACACGGAACTGTTTTGTATATTCTTCTTCTTATGAAAAGTACACAGTGACAAAGTGTTAAAGTAGTTACAAGTACTTGTCCCACCGCTGCACAACCATTGTAGGAGGCTGGCCTGGCTTGTAGTGGGTACCAGAGGTACTTACACCTTGTGCCAGGTCCAGTTATCCCTTATTAGTGTAGAAGAGGTGTTTCTATCAGCTTAGGCTGATAGAAGGTAGCTATGGCAAAGCAGCTTAGGCTGAACTAGGAGACATGTAAAGCCCCTACTATACCACTGGTGTCATATGCACAATATCATAAGAAAACACAATACAAAGAGTTACTAAAAATAAAGGTACTTTATTTTTATGACAATATGCCAAAAATATCTCAGTGAGTACCCTCAGTATGAGGATAAGTTATATACACAAGATATATGTACACAAACCAAAATTAGGTAAGGAACAGAAAGAAAAGTAATGCAAACAGTGTAGAATTACAGTAGATTGCAATAGGAGCATATAGGTATAGGGGCAACACAAACCATATACTCCAAAAGTGGAATGCGAACCACAAATGGACCCCAAACCTATGTGAGCTTGTAGAGGGTCGCTGGGACTGTAAGAAAACTGTGTGGGTTAGAAAAATAGCCCACCCAAAGACCCCGAAAGGTAGGTGTAAAGTGCACCTGCTACCCCCAGAGAGCACAGAAGTCGTGATAGGGGGATTCTGCAGGAAAAACAAACACCAGCAATGCAACAACAGTGGATTTCCAGACCTGAGTACCTGTAAGACAAGGGGACCAAGTCCAAGAGTTGCGACAGTGTCGAGAGTGGGCAGGAGCCCAGGAAATGCCAGCTGAGGGTGCAAGGAAGCTGCCACTGGTTGGAAGAAGCTTGGAGATATGCAAGAAAGAAGAGGACTAGGAACTTCCCCTTTGGAGGATGGATGTCCCACGTCACAATGAAGCTTGCAGATGTGTTCCCATGCAGAAAGATTGCAAACAAGCCTTGCTAGCCGCAAGGGTTGTAGTATAGGTTTTTGGGTGCTGCTGTGGCCCAGGAGGGACCAGGATGTCGCCGCTTGGAGGAGGAGACAGAGGGGGCGCCCATCAACTCAGGGAGCCCTCACAGAAGCAGGCAGCACATGCAAAAGTACCTGAACAGGCACTTGGAATTAAAGTGAACCGGAGTCCATGCAAAGTCACAAAAGGGAGTCCCACGATGCTGGAGGACAACTCAGAAGGTTCTGCACTGCAGGAAGGAGTGCTGGGGACCCAAGCTTGGTTGTGCATGAAGGAAATCCTGGAAGAGTGCACAGAGCCGGAGTAGCTGCAAATCACACAGTACCCAGCAATGCAGTCTAGCGTGGGGAGGCAAGGACTTACCGCCACCAAACTTGGACTGAAGAGTCACTGGCTTGTGGTAGTAACTTGGACAGAGTTGCTGAGTTCCAGGGACCACGCTCGTCAGGATGAGAGGGGACCCAGAGGACCAGTGCTGCAGTCTTTTGGTGCCTGCGTTAGCAGGGGGAAGATTCCGTCGACCCACGGGAGATTTCTTTGGAGCTTCTGGTGCAGGGTGAAGGCAGGCTACCCCCAGAGCATGCACCACCAGGAAACAGTCGAGAAAGACAGCAGGATGAGGCACTACAATGTTGCTGGTATTCATCTTGCTACTTTGTTGCGGTTTTGCAGGCATCCTGGAGCAGTCAGCGGTCGATCCTTGGTAGAAGGTGAAGAGGGATATGCTGAGGAACTCTGGTGAGCTCTTGCATTCGTCATCTCAAGAATTCCCCAAAGCAGAGACCCTAAATAGCCAGAAAAGGAGGTTTGGCTATGAAGGATGGAGGATTGGCTACCAAGAGTGGTAAGAACCTATCAGAAGGAGCCTCTGACGTCACCTGCTGGCACTGGCCACTCAGAGCAGTCCAGTGTGCCAGCAACACCTCTGTTTCCAAGATGGCAGAGGTCTGGGACACATTGGAGGAGCTCTGGGCACCACCCCTGGGAGGTACTGGTCAGGGGAGAGGTAACTCCCCTTTCCTTTGTCCAGTTTCGCGCCAGAGCAGGGCTGGGGGATCCCTGAACCGGTGTAGACTGGCTTATGCAGAGATGGGCACCATTTGTGCCCATCAAAGCATTTCCAGAGGCTGGGGGAGGCTACTCCTCCCCAGCCCTTCACACCTATTTCCAAAGGGAGAGGGTGTAACACCCTCTCTCAGAGGAAATCCTTTGTTCTGCCTTCCTGGGCCAGGGCTGCCTGGACCCCAGGGGGGCAGAAACCTGCCTGAGTGGTTGGCAGCAGCAGCAGCTGCAGTGGAGACCCCGGAAATGCAGTTTGGCAGTACCCGGGTTCTGTGCTAGAGACCCGGGGGATCATGGAATTGTCCCCCCATTACCAGACATGTTACATGGCCATGTTCGGAGTTACCATTCTGACACTATACATAGGTAGTGAGCTATGTACAGTGCAGGCGTGTAATGGTGTCCCCGCACTCACAAAGTCTGGGGAATTTGTCCTGAACGATGTGGGGGCACCTTGGCTAGTGCCAGGGTGCCCACACACTAAGTAACTTTGCACCCAACCTTCACCAGGAGGTTCTGGTTAGCCGAGCCTCAGTGAGACAGTTAGTCACTACACAGGTAACACATTCAGGCACACTTATGAGCACTGGGGCCCTGGCTGGCAGGGTCCCAGTGACACATATAACTAAAACAACATATATACAGTGAAAAATGGGGGTAACATGCCAGGCAAGATGGTACTTTCCTACAGGTGGCATCCGGGAGGGGATGGGTCCTGCGCTTTCCACCACCAGCACACACCGCCATGCAGGAAACCGCTGCACTTTGTTACGGACCGTAATATTTCAGGGGGTGTCCTGTTGGTGTGGTGGTGCTGGCGGTGGAAACTGCCTCTGTTACGAAGTTGTCTAGCCCGCCGGTGTCGGATTGCTGCCCGAAATTGGACGGAATATGGCGGTCTTCGAACAGCTTTTCGAAAGACCTCCAAAGTTGTAATGAGCACCTTTGTTAGTAAGGAACTGAATCAATTAATTCACTTTCCTTTCTGCTAAGACAGTTTCAATCACGACTGATGCACTCCCAATGTTTATTCTCTTACCACATCTACATATTTTCCAAAATGGCCAATCTTGTTACATCCCCAACTTTCTTGTACTGAAGTAGGACAGTTGTTAAAGTTGAAAGTGATAACCTTCGAATAAACTGGAATTTAGCCACATGACAAGTCTGATTTCAAGATGTGTTATAAGTACGTCCTTGACCAGACATGAACATTTTCTGAATTGCTGCTACCTGAATCATTAAATAGGAACTTTCAAGTTATTAAGCATTTTTCCATGAACTTTCAATACCTTTGGCAATATGTACAGCCTCATCTAAAGTATGATTTTTACAAGGCAATAGTCTTTCTTCTGCCTTCTTTAAATGTCATATTGAAATGTGTTGATCTCTTAATAGTTGTGAAGTAAAAATCTCAAAGTCACTATATGATGCTAAATCATTTAATGCTGTTAATTAAGAATCACTGGTTCGACTTGTACCCTTGTAAATAAAAATCACACTTATGGACAACTATATTGACCATCCCCTCAAAACAGATTTGAAGCTGCTTCAGAGCCATCTGATATTTATCAATAACTTCATCTTCGGTTGGAGAGCACTCAGGTACACGATCAAATATATTCTGCCCTGTAACACCTAAATGATAGCAAAATAGAGTTGTTTCTGTCTGCTCTAAACTTAAGTCAATCTATAGCTCCTAAATATGCATTCAATGAACAAAATCAAAATCTCTGCATAAAAGCTGGTTCTCTATGATCTTTAAGCAAAGTTGCTTGCTATTGTATTTACAAAGTGCATGCTAAACATAAACTAAAAGCAAAACAGTGCACTTGAAATGTTCATTAAAAATAGCAAGGGACTATGGCAACATATAAAAAAGTGGTTCAACATCAAAGACATTAGAAGTGTGCTCATCGCTGAAAATGCTAAAGATATGTTTGAAGGAGAAGAAGGAGGGAGCAGTCCTGCATCAGGGTTCTCCTCTATATATATATATATATGATGTTCATCCAAAGTGTGCCAATTCCAATGACGCACATAGAAGATGGGATCAATATTGATGTACTAAGTACTCACTGCAAAAGAACCTGCACCAGCACAAGCTGGACCTGAAATATCAGTGATTTTACTGTGGCAAAGGACAATGCTGAACATTTTGTATGTACCAAACCCACACTGTGATTCTGTAACATGGTCCTGAATCGCGATTTGGTTTTAAGAATAAACACAGGAGTGGGATTTGGGGCCTGATTACTACCTTGGCGGATGGATTACTCCATCGCAAATGCGACGGATATCCCGTCCGCTGTATTGTAGTTCAATAGAATACAATGGAATGTGAAGTACGGCGGGTGGGATATCCATGACTGAGTAATTCCCTCCGCCAAGCTTGTAATCAGGCCCTCGGGAAGAACATTTAAAGATCATCCCTTCCGGATTCTTTAGCTCAGCGGTTCCCAACCTTTTGACTTCTGTGGACCCCCATTTTATCATTACTGGAGCACGGGCACCCCCACTAAATCATTATTTGAATCTGGTGACCCCCCTCAGAGTCATTACTGAAAGCTGGGGACCTAATCTGTTAATATTATTTACTTTTCTACGCGGACCCCCTTAGGAGGCTTTGCAGACCCCCGGGGGCCCCCGGACACAGAATGGGAACCCCTGATTTAGCTTATGTGTGAATGTTCTGCAACTGAAATCCGTTGGCAAAACATTAATATTTTACCAGCGATTCAAAAGTTGTTGGGGTGCATTCTCAAACAGGAAGGAGAAACCCATGAACATCTTCTTCTCCGAATGTCAACACAAACATTTTGTCCCACAGGCACTGGTCCCTGGGATCACAGCTTGCTTGTAAGAAATGTACATAAAAGAATTCATTTTTTTTTTAAATGCATCTTTTTTCATATTAGAAAACCAGCTGCATTTGAAAAAAAGATTGCTTTATTTATAAGTAATCCTAGACATTGTGGTCTGCTGACTCCAGGAGGACACCATGCTAGTGATTCTGACCAATCGCAGCGGGTCACAATATATGACTTACCTCATGCATATTAATGAGGTAGGTTGAATCCTGACCCACCATGAATTGTATTAATACATAGGATGGGTCACAAAATACCAAAACAATTTGGTAGAAGACACTGTGCAAATCGAACCTGTTTCTACCAAATTCATTAGAGTAGATTCCAACTAAGAAATCACACATTGCAAATCAGTGTTTGATGAGGTTTACGAATTCGGACACCCCTGCCAAGTACCAAGCATCAGGGGTGAGACTCACACATTTTAATGCTCGTGTCGGCATCACCATGCTAAAATGCATTAGCCAGGGATATGAGAGCTCCTGGTGCCAATGAGGCGCTGCAGTATTCCTGTAAACAATGCGCACCGGATTGCACCAAAACATCTTTCTAAGTCGGGGGGGAGAGCAACACTTGCTGGTACTAAGTGAATAGACAAGGTGGCCATGTGGTTTGTATGGCACAGGCCTGCAGGTGGTCACGTGTGGTTTGTATGGCACAGGCCTGCAGGCCGTCACATGTGGTTTGTATGGCACAGGTGGTCACATGTGGTTTGTATGGCACAGGCCTGCAGGTGGTCACATGTGGTTTGTATGGCACAGGCCTGCAGGTGGTCACGTGTGGTTTGTATGGCACAGGCCTGCAGGTGGTCACATGTGGTTTGTATGGCACAGGTGGTCACATGTGGTTTGTATGGCACAGGCCTGCAGATGGTCACATGTGGTTAGTATGGCACAGGCCTGCAGGTGGTCACATGTGGTTTGTATGGCACAGGCCTGCAGGTGGTCACATGTGGTTTGTATGGCACAGGCCTGCAGGTGGTCACATGTGGTTTGTATGGCACAGGCCTGCAGGTGGTCGCATGTGGTTTGTATGGCACAGGTGGTCACATGTGGTTTGTATGCCACAGGCCTGCAGGTGGTCACATGTGGTTTGCAGGCGGTCATATGTGGTTTGTATGGCACAGGCCAGCAGGTGGTCACATGTGGTTTGCAGGCGGTCACATGTGGTTTGTATGGCACAGGCCTGCAGGCGGTCACATGTGGTTTGTATGGCACAGGGCTGCAGGTGGTCACATGTGGTTTGTATGGCACAGGCCTGCAGGTGGTCACATGTGCTTTGCAGGCGGTCACATGTGGTTTGTATGGCACAGGGCTGCAGGTGGTCACATGTGGTTTGTATGGAACAGGCCTGCAGGTAGTCACATGTGGTTTGCAGGTTGTCACATGTGGTTTGTATGGCACAGGCCTGCAGGTGGTCACATGTGGTATGTATGGCACAGGCCTGCAGGTGGTCACATGTGGTTTGCAGGTGGTCACATGTGGTTTGCAGGCGGTGACATGTGGTTTGTATGGCACAGGCCTGCAGGCGGTCACATGTGGTTTGTATGGCACAGGCCTGCAGGTAGTCACATGTGGTTTGTATGGCACAGGCCTGCAGGTGGTCACATGTGGTTTGCAGGCGGTCACATGTGGTTTGTATGGCACAGGCCTGCAGGTGGTGCATGTGGTTTGTATGGCACAGGCCTGCAGGTGGTCACATGTGGTTTGCAGGCGGTCACGTGTTTTGTATGGCACAGGCCTGCAGGTGGTCACATCTGGTTTGCAGGTGGTGGCCTGCAGGTAGTCACATGTGGTTTGCAGGTGGTCACATGTGGTTTCTATGGCACAGGCCTGCAGGTGGTCACATGTGGTTTGCAGGTGGTCACATGTGGTTTGTATGGCACAGGCCTGCAGGTGGTCACATGTGGTTTGCAGGCGGTCACATGTGGTTTGTATGGCACAGGCCTGCAGGTGGTCACATGTGGTTTGTATGGCACAGGCCTGCAGGTGGTCACATGTGGTTTGCAGGTGGTCACATGTGGTTTGTATGGCACAGGCCTGCAGGTGGTTATTGACCATCCAAGGCCACCAAAAGTGACCTCCTCAGCCGGGAGCGAGTCCGGCACAAGCCACTCTCTGAGGGTACGGAGGGTAGTGTGAGGTGCCGGAATGGTCCCTTTAAAGATGTGACCACCAGTGGAACTGCTGCATATAATACCCCTGCACACACTTTACACTGATAGAGAAGTACTCAGAGGGAGACGCTCTCTTCACTTAGTCTCAACATTTTGAAGCACAAACTTCTGTTTCAATCCCATCCACTGTGATACATAAAAGAATTAGAAGAACATTAATATGATAGTTTATTACCTGTTTTTCTTAATATACTGAATTCTATTTCATCATTAGGAATGCTTCAGAGGGTTAAATGATTCAGCACCTGCTGGCTTTCAATTAACCTTTTTGGTCAATCAATCAGGATTTACAAAGAGCGGCAAATCAATGGTGAGGATCTCTAATATCTAATGTGTAGCGCTTAGAGGAGGAGACTTACTACAGAGCAACAATTGGCCTGGATGGGGGCGGGCTCACACCGCGCATCATTACACCCCGTGTGAGTCTATATGTATTACACTCTACTCTATTACACCTCCAACGGTGGAAAACATGAGGGATCTAGCTTGACCCACCACTGGGGGAGTGAACCTTCAGACATGCAGGCATTAGAATTTACCAGCTCACTGTCACCTTGAGTTAGATTGATGGACTCTTTTACGTTAGAAACCTGCGATCTCCGCAGGGGTGGATGTGTGTGCAATCAGAGAGAAGCAGAATTCCAACCTGGTTGGTGGAGTGGGAAATGAGATTTGTGTATTTATAGTGCTATGAGATACCAGCTTGCAACTGAATAACTGAATACTGCACTATGAACATGCAACTCATTATATTAAAATACAGCAGTAGGTCAGGTTAGGATGTTCCAGCAGTTTCAAGATCTTTTTAGACCTCATTACCTAAAAGGGTGTAATATCTCATACTTACCTTTTTCTGTGAACTTCATTGCTTGGTTTTACTCATGAGAAAGATTCACTCTAGGGGGCAGATGTACAAAGCATTTTTCTCACAAGGAAAAATGATTTTTTCCAATGTACAGAAGGCAAAATGTGCCACAATAACTTGTTACTGAATGTGAGAAGGTAGCCTCTTTCTAGCCTTGTTACCCCCACTTTTGGCCTGTTTGTGAGTGTATGTCAGGGTGTTTGTCACTGTTTTCACTGTCTCACTGGGATCCTGATAGCCAGGCCTCAGTGCTCATAGTGAAAACACTATGGTTTCAGTATGTTTGTTATGTGTCACTGGGATCCTGCTGGTCAGGACCCCAGTGCTCATAGGTTTGTGGCCTATATGTATGTGTCACTGGGACCCTGTCACACAGGGCCCCAGTGCTCATAGGTGTGCATGTATATGTTCCCTGTGTGGTGCCTAACTGTCTCACTGAGGCTCTGCTAACCAGAACCTCAGTGGTTATGCTCTCTCATTACTTTCAAATTGTCACTAACAGGCTAGTGACCAATTTTACCAATTTACATTGGCTTACTGGAACACCCTTATAATTCCCTAGTATATGGTACTGAGGTCCCAGGGTATTGGGGTTCCAGGAGATCCCTATGGGCTGCAGCATTTCTTTTGCCACCCATAGGGAGCTCTGACAATTCTTACACAGGTCTGCCACTGCAGCCTGAGTGAAATAACGTCCACGTTATTTCACAGCCATTTTACACTGCACTTAAGTAACTTATAAGTCACCTATATGTCTAACCTTTACCTGGTAAAGGTTAGGTGCAAAGTTACTTAGTGTGAGGGCACCCTGGCACTAGCCAAGGTGCCCCCACATTGTTCAGAGCCAATTCACTGAACTTTGTGAGTGCGGGGAGACCATTACACGCGTGCACTACATATAGGTCACTACCTATATGTGGCTTCACCATGGTAACTCCGAATATGGCCATGTAACATGTCTATGATCATGGAATTGCCCCCTCTATGCCATCCTGGCATTGTTGGTACAATTCCATGATCCCAGTGGTCTGTAGCACAGACCCTGGTACTGCCAGACTGCCCTTCCTGGGGTTTCACTGCAGCTGCTGCTGCTGCCAACCCCTCAGACAGGCAGCTGCCCTCCTGGGGTCCAGCCAGGCCTGGCCCAGGATGGCAGAACAAAGAACTTCCTCTGAGAGAGGGTGTGACACCCTCTCCCTTTGGAAAATGGTGTGAAGGCAGGGGAGGAGTAGCCTCCCCCAGCCTCTGGAAATGCTTTGTTGGGCACAGATGTGCCCAATTCTGCATAAGCCAGTCTACACCGGTTCAGGGACCCCTTAGCCCCTGCTCTGGCGCGAAACTGGACAAAGGAAAGGGGAGTGACCACTCCCCTGACCTGCACCTCCCCTGGGAGGTGTCCAGAGCTCCTCCAGTGTGCTCCAGACCTCTGCCATCTTGGAAACAGAGGTGCTGCTGGCACACTGGACTGCTCTGAGTGGCCAGTGCCACCAGGTGACGTCAGAGACTCCTTGTGATAGGCTCCTTCAGGTGTTAGTAGCCTTTCCTCTCTCCTAGGTAGCCAAACCCTCTTTTCTGGCTATTTAGGGTCTCTGTCTCTGGGGAAACTTTAGATAACGAATGCATGAGCTCAGCCGAGTTCCTCTGCATCTCCCTCTTCACCTTCTGATAAGGAATCGACCGCTGACCGCGCTGGAAGCCTGCAAACCTGCAACATAGTAGCAAAGACGACTACTGCAACTCTGTAACGCTGATCCTGCCGCCTTCTCGACTGTTTTCCTGCTTGTGCATGCTGTGGGGGTAGTCTGCCTCCTCTCTGCACCAGAAGCTCCGAAGAAATCTCCCGTGGGTCGACGGAATCTTCCCCCTGCAACCGCAGGCACCAAAAAGCTGCATTACCGGTCCCTTGGGTCTCCTCTCAGCACGACGAGCGAGGTCGCTCGAATCCAGCGACACCGTCCAAGTGACCCCCACAGTCCAGTGACTCTTCAGCCCAAGTTTGGTGGAGGTAAGTCCTTGCCTCACCTCGCTGGGCTGCATTGCTGGGAACCGCGACTTTGCAAGCTTCTCCGGCCCCTGTGCACTTCCGGCGGAAATCCTGTGTGCACAGCCAAGCCTGGGTCCACGGCACTCTAACCTGCATTGCACGACTTTCTAAGTTGGTCTCCGGCGACGTGGGACTCCTTTGTGCAACTTCGGCGAGCACCGTTTCATGCATCCCCGTAGTGCCTGTTTCTGGCACTTCTCCGGGTGCTACCTGCTTCAGTGAGGGCTCTTTGTCTTGCTCGACGTCCCCTCTCTCTGCAGGTCTAATTTGCGACCTCCTGGTCCCTCCTGGGCCCCAGCAGCGTCCAAAAACGCCAAACGCACGATTTGCGTGTAGCAAGGCTTGTTGGCGTCCATCCGGCGGGAAAACACTTCTGCACGACTCTCCAAGGCGTGGGGGATCCATCCTCCAAAGGGGAAGTCTCTAGCCCTTGTCGTTCCTGCAGTATTCACAGTTCTTCAGCCTAGTAAGAGCTTCTTTGCACCAACCGCTGGCATTTCTTGGGCATCTGCCCATCTCCGAGCTGCTTGTGACTTTTGGACTTGGTCCCCTTGTTCCACAGGTACCTTCAGACAGGAATCCATCGTTGTTGCATTGCTGATTTGTGTTTTCCTTGCATTCTCCCTCTAACACGACTATTTTGTCCTTAGGGGAACTTTGGTGCACTTTGCACTCACTTTTCAGGGTCTTGGGGAGGGTTATTTTTCTAACTCTCACTATTTTCTAATAGTCCCAGCGACCCTCTACAAGGTCACATAGGTTTGGGGTCCATTCGTGGTTCGCATTCCACTTTTGGAGTATATGGTTTGTGTTGCCCCTATCCCTATGTTTCCCCATTGCATCCTATTGTAACTATACATTGTTTGCACTGTTTTCTAAGACTATACTGCATATTTTTGCTATTGTGTATATATATCTTGTGTATATTTCCTATCCTCTCACTGAGGGTACACTCTAAGATACTTTGGCATATTGTCATAAAAATAAAGTACCTTTATTTTTAGTATAACTGTGTATTGTGTTTTCTTATGATATTGTGCATATGACACTAAGTGGTACTGTAGTAGCTTCACACGTCTCCTAGTTCAGCCTGAGCTGCTCTGCTAAGCTACCATTATCTATCAGCCTAAGCTGCTAGACACCCTATACACTAATAAGGGATAACTGGGCCTGGTGCAAGGTGCAAGTACCCCTTGGTACTCACTACAAGCCAGTCCAGCCTCCTACGTTGGTTGTGCAGTGGTGGGATAAGTGCTTGAGACTACTTACCACTCTTGTCATTGTACTTTTCATAAGAGAAAAATATACAAAACAAGGTCAGTGTATATACACATAGCCAAAAAGTTTTGCATTTCCTCTTTTCACTCTTTTCTAAGTGCTGAAAAGTACTTCTAAACTTTCAAAAAGTTCTTAAAAGTTTAAAAAGTTTTTTTTCTGTCTTTCCAAAAAGTTCTGAAAACTTTTTTCTCTTTGTCTATCACTTTAACTCTCTCTAAAAATGTCTGGCACAGGCCAAAAAGTTGAACTGTCCAAACTTGCATATGATCACCTTAGCTGGAAAGGAGCAAGGAGTCTCTGCATAGAGAGAGGTTTGAGTGTAGGGAAGAATCCTTCCTTAGAACTGTTAATTAATATGCTTAGAGTACAGGATAAGGCCATAAGTGCCCAATCTGTAGAAAAAGTAGCTAATGGTTCTCAATCTGATCCAGGGACTCCCCCAGGAAAAGGTTCAGGAAAGAAACTTCTCAGCCTGCCCATTACTAGACAGTCTAGCATAGTTGGTACAGAGGTTGAATCACATCATACTGATGATGTGCTCTCACATTATACTGGTAGCCAAGCTGTTAGGGTGCCCTCTGTAAGGGACAGGTCTCCTTCTGTTCATTCCCATCATACCTCTGTATCTAGAAATGTCCCTCCCACCCACCCTGATGACAGATTGTTGGAAAGGGAGCTCAATAGATTGAGAGTGGAACAAACCAGACTGAAGCTCAAGAAGCAACAGCTGGATTTGGATAGACAGTCTTTAGAAATAGAGAGGGAAAGACAGAAGTTGGGTTTAGATACCCATGGTGGCAGCAGCAGTATTCCCCATAGTCATCCTGCAAAAGAGCATGATTCCAGGAATCTGCACAAGATAGTTCCCCCTTATAAGGAGGGGGATGACATTAACAAGTGGTTTGCTGCACTTGAGAGGGCCTGTGCTGTACAGGATGTCCCTCAAAGGCAGTGGGCTGCTATCCTATGGCTATCATTTAGTGGAAAGGGTAGGGATAGACTCCTTACTGTGAAAGAAAGTGATGCCAACAATTTTACAGTTCTTAAGAATGCACTCCTGGATGGTTATGGCTTAACCACTGAACAGTACAGGATAAAGTTCAGAGAGACCAAAAAGGAGTATTCACAAGACTGGGTTGATTTCATTGACCATTCAGTGAAGGCCTTGGAGGGGTGGTTACATGGCAGTAAAGTTACTGATTATGAAAGCCTGTATAACACAATCCTGAGAGAGCATATACTTAATAATTGTGTGTCTGATTTGTTGCACCAGTACCTGGTAGACTCTGATCTGACCTCTCCCCAAGAATTGGGAAAGAAGGCAGACAAATGGGTCAGAACAAGGGTGAACAGAAAAGTTCATACAGGGGGTGACAAAGATGGCAATAAGAAGAAAGATGGTGAAAAATCTCAAGATAAGCATGGGGATAAGGGTAAAACCAAAGATCCCACTTCAAATCTTAAACACTCTTCAGAGGGTGGGGATAAAACAAATTCTTCCTCTTCTTCCCAACCTGCACACATTAAAAAGCCTTGGTGCTTTGTGTGTAAAAACAGAGGCCATAGGCCAGGGGATAAGTCCTGTCCAGGTAAACCCCCTGAGCCTACCACCACTAATACATCAAGCTCTAGTGCCCCTAGCAGTAGTGATACTAGTGGTGGGACTGCTGGCAACAGTCAAGCAAAGGGTGTAGTTGGGTTCACTTATGGGTCCATAGTGGAAACTGATGTAATCAGTCCCAAGACAGTTTCTGTCACACCTAGTGGCATTGGCCTTGCCACACTGGCTGCTTGTCCCCTTACAATGGATAAGTACAGGCAGACAGTTTCAATAAATGGTGTTGAGGCCTTGGCCTACAGGGACACAGGTGCCAGTTTCACTTTGGTGACTGAAAACCTAGTGCCTCCTGAACAACACATCATTGGACAACAGTATAAGATTATTGATGTCCATAACTCCACTAAGTTTCTTCCCTTAGCTATAATTCAGTTTAGTTGGGGTGGAGTTACTGGCCCTAAGCAGGTGGTGGTATCACCTAGCTTACCTGTAGACTGTCTCTTAGGTAATGACCTAGAGGCCTCAGGTTGGGCTGATGTAGAGTTTTATGCCCATGCAGCCATGCTGGGCATCCCTGAGGAATTGTTCCCTCTCATTTCAAGTGAAATGAAAAAGCAAAGGAGAGAAGGCCTGAAAACTCAGGATCCCTCTCCAGCAACAGGTAAAAAGGGTATCACAGTATCCCCTAACCACCCTACCATTCAGGATACTATTCCTGTGGTGGGAGAAACCTCTCCTGGGGTGGCACCTGTTCCAAGGGAATCATCAGCTGGCAAAGCTGGACTCCCTGAGGTGGAAGTACCTCTCTGTGGGATAACTAACATTGGTGAGAAAAAGAGCACCATTTTAGTTAACATGGAGCATCCCTCCAACCCTCCCAGAGAAACTTTAGTGCAGAAACTCTGCACTGCCTCACAACACTTAGGACAGCATCCCTGCCCTAGTGTGGAGCTGATAGGACAGCATCCCTGCCCTGCTCCAACCCAAGAGAAACAGCATCCCTGTTCTCTCTTCCAGCCATATGGACAAAGTTTTTGCCCAGCTATGGCTTTTCTGAGACAGCATCCCTGTCTGGCATTTCCATCACTACAAATAGGTTCAGTGGACAATTCCCACTGCTCTAAACTAAAACTTACTGATAGAAACTCTGAAAATACATCTTCACATTGTTGCTTAGCTTAAAAACTTCAAACAGGGTGGTTTACATCCCCACAGGGAAGTAACCATATAGTGGATGATAAAGGGAGTAACCAGTCTATTGCAGAGCTACTCTCTACTTATCACCACTTAGACAATAAAGTCTCAACTGGCCAAGGTTAGCCTTATTGTCCTTCGTTTGGGGGGGGGTTGTGTGAGAAGGTAGCCTCTTTCTAGCCTTGTTACCCCCACTTTTGGCCTGTTTGTGAGTGTATGTCAGGGTGTTTGTCACTGTTTTCACTGTCTCACTGGGATCCTGATAGCCAGGCCTCAGTGCTCATAGTGAAAACACTATGGTTTCAGTATGTTTGTTATGTGTCACTGGGATCCTGCTGGTCAGGACCCCAGTGCTCATAGGTTTGTGGCCTATATGTATGTGTCACTGGGACCCTGTCACACAGGGCCCCAGTGCTCATAGGTGTGCATGTATATGTTCCCTGTGTGGTGCCTAACTGTCTCACTGAGGCTCTGCTAACCAGAACCTCAGTGGTTATGCTCTCTCATTACTTTCAAATTGTCACTAACAGGCTAGTGACCAATTTTACCAATTTACATTGGCTTACTGGAACACCCTTATAATTCCCTAGTATATGGTACTGAGGTCCCAGGGTATTGGGGTTCCAGGAGATCCCTATGGGCTGCAGCATTTCTTTTGCCACCCATAGGGAGCTCTGACAATTCTTACACAGGTCTGCCACTGCAGCCTGAGTGAAATAACGTCCACGTTATTTCACAGCCATTTTACACTGCACTTAAGTAACTTATAAGTCACCTATATGTCTAACCTTTACCTGGTAAAGGTTAGGTGCAAAGTTACTTAGTGTGAGGGCACCCTGGCACTAGCCAAGGTGCCCCCACATTGTTCAGAGCCAATTCACTGAACTTTGTGAGTGCGGGGAGACCATTACACGCGTGCACTACATATAGGTCACTACCTATATGTGGCTTCACCATGGTAACTCCGAATATGGCCATGTAACATGTCTATGATCATGGAATTGCCCCCTCTATGCCATCCTGGCATTGTTGGTACAATTCCATGATCCCAGTGGTCTGTAGCACAGACCCTGGTACTGCCAGACTGCCCTTCCTGGGGTTTCACTGCAGCTGCTGCTGCTGCCAACCCCTCAGACAGGCAGCTGCCCTCCTGGGGTCCAGCCAGGCCTGGCCCAGGATGGCAGAACAAAGAACTTCCTCTGAGAGAGGGTGTGACACCCTCTCCCTTTGGAAAATGGTGTGAAGGCAGGGGAGGAGTAGCCTCCCCCAGCCTCTGGAAATGCTTTGTTGGGCACAGATGTGCCCAATTCTGCATAAGCCAGTCTACACCGGTTCAGGGACCCCTTAGCCCCTGCTCTGGCGCGAAACTGGACAAAGGAAAGGGGAGTGACCACTCCCCTGACCTGCACCTCCCCTGGGAGGTGTCCAGAGCTCCTCCAGTGTGCTCCAGACCTCTGCCATCTTGGAAACAGAGGTGCTGCTGGCACACTGGACTGCTCTGAGTGGCCAGTGCCACCAGGTGACGTCAGAGACTCCTTGTGATAGGCTCCTTCAGGTGTTAGTAGCCTTTCCTCTCTCCTAGGTAGCCAAACCCTCTTTTCTGGCTATTTAGGGTCTCTGTCTCTGGGGAAACTTTAGATAACGAATGCATGAGCTCAGCCGAGTTCCTCTGCATCTCCCTCTTCACCTTCTGATAAGGAATCGACCGCTGACCGCGCTGGAAGCCTGCAAACCTGCAACATAGTAGCAAAGACGACTACTGCAACTCTGTAACGCTGATCCTGCCGCCTTCTCGACTGTTTTCCTGCTTGTGCATGCTGTGGGGGTAGTCTGCCTCCTCTCTGCACCAGAAGCTCCGAAGAAATCTCCCGTGGGTCGACGGAATCTTCCCCCTGCAACCGCAGGCACCAAAAAGCTGCATTACCGGTCCCTTGGGTCTCCTCTCAGCACGACGAGCGAGGTCCCTCGAATCCAGCGACACCGTCCAAGTGACCCCCACAGTCCAGTGACTCTTCAGCCCAAGTTTGGTGGAGGTAAGTCCTTGCCTCACCTCGCTGGGCTGCATTGCTGGGAACCGCGACTTTGCAAGCTTCTCCGGCCCCTGTGCACTTCCGGCGGAAATCCTGTGTGCACAGCCAAGCCTGGGTCCACGGCAGTCTAACCTGCATTGCACGACTTTCTAAGTTGGTCTCCGGCGACGTGGGACTCCTTTGTGCAACTTCGGCGAGCACCGTTTCACGCATCCCCGTAGTGCCTGTTTCTGGCACTTCTCCGGGTGCTACCTGCTTCAGTGAGGGCTCTTTGTCTTGATCGACGTCCCCTCTCTCTGCAGGTCTAATTTGCGACCTCCTGGTCCCTCCTGGGCCCCAGCAGCGTCCAAAAACGCCAAACGCACGATTTGCGTGTAGCAAGGCTTGTTGGCGTCCATCCGGCGGGAAAACACTTCTGCACGACTCTCCAAGGCGTGGGGGATCCATCCTCCAAAGGGGAAGTCTCTAGCCCTTGTCGTTCCTGCAGTATTCACAGTTCTTCAGCCTAGTAAGAGCTTCTTTGCACCAACCGCTGGCATTTCTTGGGCATCTGCCCATCTCCGAGCTGCTTGTGACTTTTGGACTTGGTCCCCTTGTTCCACAGGTACCTTCAGACAGGAATCCATCGTTGTTGCATTGCTGATTTGTGTTTTCCTTGCATTCTCCCTCTAACACGACTATTTTGTCCTTAGGGGAACTTTGGTGCACTTTGCACTCACTTTTCAGGGTCTTGGGGAGGGTTATTTTTCTAACTCTCACTATTTTCTAATAGTCCCAGCGACCCTCTACAAGGTCACATAGGTTTGGGGTCCATTCGTGGTTCGCATTCCACTTTTGGAGTATATGGTTTGTGTTGCCCCTATCCCTATGTTTCCCCATTGCATCCTATTGTAACTATACATTGTTTGCACTGTTTTCTAAGACTATACTGCATATTTTTGCTATTGTGTATATATATCTTGTGTATATTTCCTATCCTCTCACTGAGGGTACACTCTAAGATACTTTGGCATATTGTCATAAAAATAAAGTACCTTTATTTTTAGTATAACTGTGTATTGTGTTTTCTTATGATATTGTGCATATGACACTAAGTGGTACTGTAGTAGCTTCACACGTCTCCTAGTTCAGCCTGAGCTGCTCTGCTAAGCTACCATTATCTATCAGCCTAAGCTGCTAGACACCCTATACACTAATAAGGGATAACTGGGCCTGGTGCAAGGTGCAAGTACCCCTTGGTACTCACTACAAGCCAGTCCAGCCTCCTACACTGAATTGCTTTTGCAATTCGATATTAGGAAGGGAAGTGTTTGGGGCGTCCATTCCTAACACTGAGTTGCATTGGTATGTGTGAATCTTTTGTAACTTAAATGAGGTTGCAAAATATTCACATTTTAATGCGTCTTAAAGGAGGTAGTAATCCGTTCACAATTGGGAAGGTGTAAACATTTTTAAGAGCAGGCAGTGATCCTAAGGACCACTGCCTGCTCTTAAAAATGAAAAGAAAACCTTTCTGTTTTCTTCATGAAATGCATCCTGTTTTTATTTAAGGAAAATGGGCTGCATTTAAAAAAAAATGCTTTATTGGAAAAGCAATCACCCACATGGTGGGCTGCTGATCTCAGCAAGTCACTATCCCTGTGATTCCTGCTATTCACAGTGCAAAGTTAGACTTACCTCATGAATATTAATGAGGTAGGTCTATTTGCAAACTAATGCGACATGCACAATGTGTCAAAGACACATTAATACATGAATGTTTGTGATTTCCTAATTCTGAATCACAAACATTTGCAAATATGATATTGCAAAGCCAAATATACTGACATCTGGCCCTTTGTGTGACACATTCAGCAGTTGAATGTCACTTATAAGTGCCTTGAAACCATGCAAATGACACACATATCTGAAAACTTGGCAGCTATGCTTCAGTAAATTCACTAATCTGCTGCTCAAAAAGCACGCACTGCTATTGTGACCACTAGCATAACGAGAGCTATTTTGTGTGCAGATGTGCTCCTCTTGAGAGGGCAAGATGCCGCCACTCACAGTGAGGTTAACCAATGGGTAAACTGGGCTGGCCCACTACCCCATGCTGTAGTGGTCAGAACACAAATGTGAAAGACACAACAACGTACCAATAGATGAAGAGAACTATTTGTAAACAAGTATATTACATGTGTAATTGTAATATATTCAAAAGGTCTTGGCTAACGTGAGACCTAAAAGGGTAGGAGTCGCATCTCTGTCTCCATTTTGCATGTGATGCATTTTTACCTTCCACGGCTTTTGTTCCTTCATTAAGCTCCAAGCAGCACCTCCTGATCCTGGTCTGGGATCAGATGAGTACATGTTATGTAACGCGTGTGTCAATAAGTAGGCAGCAGTATGAATCGAATTTATCTGACTATAGTTGATGTTCTGATATCCTTTCAACATTTCAAATGTCTCTTTTCCTGAACAATAAACATCAGATGGAATGTCTGTCTCATTGATATTTTTTTTATCCATTAGAAGACACCGAAAATTCATCTCCCATAGATTTTTCAGGGCTGTATCACTTGGAAACTTTGATGGGGTAACATCATGGAGAAAATCTTTAAATCCCTTAATTTCTTCTTTTTGGATTAGAAATGCCAGACTTCCATGAAATAAATTTATCATAAATTTATACTCAAAAAAATTAGATATGGCCAATGACAAAATCCAGGTTTTAGGGGGCAGTGTTTCCCATTCAGAGCTGGTGAAATAATGGATAGCGTTTAGTGAACTGCAGTAGAGAATGATGACCTGCGCCGTTGATGCCCTCACAGTCTCTATGACTCTACCCAGGTCCAGGGGGTCAGCGCTAGAGAGGTAAGGGGGAATCATATGGAAAAAGTCGATGCAGCCTCCGACCTGGCCAATCACCTCTCTAAGTTCTCGCAGCGCTAGCTCCCCGCTGTCATCATCCGTTGTCAGGATCCCCACCCAGGTCCACCCGAAATGTCTCAACAGCTGAGCAACTCCAATGAAGAAGGAGAGCTCGCTTGGGACGGTCCGGTAAAAAGATGGAAATCTCAATCTGTCACTGAGTACAGGGTCCTGAGCCCCATAACTGATCTGCAAAGAAGAAAGAAATGAGGCAAGAACAGTGAGATGAAATCTGGCAACACTGAGAAAGAAAGGTGTAGTTGTCAAAAAAGAAAATCTGAATAAACAGGGCTGAAACCATGAATATAATATCATGGTGTGTTGGATAGATTAGGGCATTATTTAGGCCCAGATTAATAATGATAACTTACACTTGTAAGTAACTTTACACCTCTGAGTAAATTTACAATTTTTTTAGTATTCACAAACTCAAAGTGCAAGTAACTTGTAAAAACAAACAACAGTAGTGAATCCACCACAGGACATGGCCAAGAATTGGTCGTACAACACCCTCCACCAGCAAATAATGGAGGGAGGGACTTAAAATAAAACCCCATAGGAAATAATGTTGAATGAAATTAAAGTATTTAAAATATTTAAAAATATAAATAAACATCCCTTATTACAATAAATATATATAAATATTGAACATATTTATTAATTTGTATATAAAATAATTTAATAATGTAGTCAATAATGTAACAAAACATTTTATTAATGATAGTTAAATATTCTCCATTAACTTTACACCACTCTCAATAATGATTAATATGCATGAAAATATTTTAATGGTAAGATGTTTTTCATTTAAAAGTCATAAAATAATTGTATTTCTACGTCATATTCCACTAATCTAGGGAAATATGTTGAATTATTTTTCTGAAATTCGCAGCAAAAAAGATACCCATCAAAAGAAAAATAAATAGTTTAATGTGCATTTATCATTTAAATTAGTGTATTTTAATAATAACTATTAAACATGTACACTGTTTACATTTTTTAACATTAATTCATATGGATTTGTATTTTAACTATTTCATACTTCTATTTAATTTACCATTGTTTCCTTAGTGGTATTCTTTTAGGGTCCTACCTCCATTGTTTTCTATGGAAGAGTGTTGGAATGCCAGTGGTTGTGGATGGACACATGCAGTGCTAAACATACTACTCGTTTTTTAATCGAGTCTGCTTGACCATGAACTTGTGCTTGGGCTCTTGCTTGCAAGACTTCTGTGTTCATTAATGGGCTTGGAACCCACCCTTCGCTTGCCATTCGTTGGCATGATTGTCACTCTTCATTACTGTATTCTAATGGGGCAGCGCTTGCCATGAGTCACTTTTGTTTCTTTCTGTGGAGTTTGGATCAAGCGCAGATTAATTTAGTTTGATTAGTGTCCCTGCACTGTCCATCCCCTGCTCACACTGTGATTCAGGTGCTATGAGCACAGACTGGTACTGCCAAACTGCCTTTCCTGGGGTTACACTGCAGCTGCTGCTGCTGCCAACCCCACAACCAACAACACACTCCTCCCCTGCCTTCACACCATTTTCCAAAGGGAGAGGGTGTAACACCCCCTCTCTGAGGAAGTCCTTTGTTCTGCCATCCTCGGCCAGGCCTGGCTGGACCCCAGGAGGGCAGAAGCCGGTCTGTGGGGTTGGCAGCAGCAGCAGCTGCAGTGTAACCCCAGGAAAGGCAGTTTGGCAGTACCAGGGTCTGTGCTACAGACCACTGGGAGCATGGAATTGTGCCAACTATGCCAGGATGGTATAGAGGGGGCAATTCCATGATCTTAGACATGTTACATTGCCATATTCGGAGTTACCATTGTGAAGCTACACATAGGTAGTGACCTATGTGTAGTGCACGCATATAATGGTGTCTCCAGCACTCACAAAGTCGGGGAATTTGCCCTGAACAATGTGGGGGCACCTTGGCTAGTGCCAGGGTGCCCACACACTAAGTAACTTTGCACCTAACCTTTACCAGATAAAGGTTAGACATATAGGTGACTTCTAAGTTACTTAAGTGCAGTGAAAATGGCTGTGAAATAATGTGGGCACTATTTCACTCAGGCTGCAGTGGCAGGCCTGTGTAAGAATTGTCAGAGCTCCCTATGGGTGGCAAAAGAAATGCTGCAGCCCATAGGGATCTCCTGGAACCCCAATACCCTGGGTACCTTAGTACCATATACTAGGGAATTATAAGGGTGTTCCAGTAAGCCAATGTGAATTGGTAAAATTGGTCAATAGCCTGTTAGTGACAATTTAAAAGTAATGAGAGAGCATAACCACTGAGGTTCTGGTTAGCAGAGCCTCAGTGAGACAGTTAGGCACTACACAGGGAACATATACATGCACACTTTTGAGCACTGGGGCCCTGTGTGACAGGGTCCCAGTGACACATACATATAGGCCACAAACTTATGAGCACTGGGGTCCTGACCAGCAGGATCCCAGTGACACATAACAAACGTACTGAAAACATAGTGTTTTCACTATGAGCACTGGGGCCTGGCTATCAGGATCCCAGTGAGACAGTGAAAACAGTGACAAACACGCTGACATACACTCACAAACAGGCCAAAAGTGGGGGTAACAAGGCTAGAAAGAGGCGACTTTCTCACACCCTCTGTATGAACTTTTCTGTTCTCCCTTGTTCTGACCCATTTGTCTGCTTTCTTTCCCAATTCTTGGGGAGAGGTCAGATCCGAGTCCACCAAGTACTGGTGCAACAAATCAGACACACAATTATTAAGAATAATGCTCTCTCAGGATCAAGTTATACAGGATTTCATAATCAGTAACTTTACTGCCATGTAACTACCCCTCCAAGGCCTTCACTGAATGGTCAACAAAGTCTACCCAGTCTTGTGAAGACTCCTTTTTGGTTTCTCTGAACTTCATCCTGTACTGTTCAGTGGTTAAGCCATAACCATCTAGGAGTACATTCTTAAGAACTCTAAAATTATTGGCATCACTTTCCTTCCTATCCCTACTCTTTCCACTAAATGATAGCCATAGGATCCAGTGTGCCAGCAGCACCTCTGTTTCCAAGATGGCAGAGGTCTGGAGCACACTGGAGGAGCTCTGGGCACCTCCCAGGGGAGGTGCAGGTCAGGGGAGTGGTCACTCCCCTTTCCTTTGTCCAGTTTCGCGCCTAAGCAGGGCTGAGGGGTCCCTGAACCGGTGTAGACTGGCTTATGCAGAATTGGGCACATCTGTGCCCAAGAAAGCATTTCCAGAGGCTGGGGGAGGCTACTCCTCCCCTGCCTTCACACCATTTTCCAAAGGGAGAGGGTGTAACACCCCCTCTCTGAGGAAGTCCTTTGTTCTGCCATCCTGGGCCAGGCCTGGCTGGACCCAGGAGGGCAGAAACCTGTCTGAGGGGTTGGCAGCAGCAGCAGCTGCAGTGAAACCCCTGAAAAGGCAGTTTGGCAGTGCCAGGGTCTGTGCTACAGACCACTGGGATCATGGGATTGTGCCATCTATGCCAGGATGGCATAGAGGGGGCAATTCCATGATCATAGACATGTTACATGGCCATATTCGGAGTTACCATTGTGAAGCTACACATAGGTAGTGACCTATGTGTAGTGCACGCATGTAATGGTGTCCCCGCACTCACAAAGTCAGGGAATTTGCCCTGAACAATGTGGGGGCACCTTGGCTAGTGCCAGGGTGCCCACACACTAAGTAACTTTGCACCTAACCTTTACCAGGTAAAGGATAGACATATAGGTGACTTATAAGTTACTTAAGTGCAGTGAAAATGGCTGTGAAATAATGTGTGCATTATTTCACTCAGGCTGCAGTGGCAGGCCTGTGTAAGAATTGTCAGAGCTCCCTATGGGTGGCAAAAGAAATGCTGCAGCCCATAGGGATCTCATGGAACCCCAATACCCTGGGTACCTCAGTACCATATACTAGGGAATTATAAGGGTGTTCCAGTAAGCCAATGTAAATTGGTAAAATTGGTCACTAGCCTGTTAGTGACAATTTGAAAGAAATGAGAGAGCATAACCACTGAGGTTCTGGATAGCAGAGCCTCGTTGAGACAGTTAGTCACTACACAGGTAACACATTCAGGCACACTTATTAGCACTGGGGCCCTGGCTGGCAGGGTCCCAGTGACACATATAACTAAAACAACATATATACAGTGAAAAATGGGGGTAACATGCCAGGCAAGATGGTACTTTCCTACAACAGAGGAAAAGTTTGAAACAACAGAGGGGGATCTGTCCCTAACTGACTGAACCCTAGCAACTTGGCCTCTAGGAATAAAGACGCCCCTACTGTGATGGGAACCTCCATTACTACCAACATTACTGGGTGTCCTGCTAGGGGGCAGATCCTGTTCAGAACCCTCCCTACCTCCCGCAAGGAGACCCCCTGAGTCAGATTGGGAAACTTCTATTAACCTCTTATTTGATGTGCCTGCTTGTGATTCGTCATTTACAACAAGCATGTTAAATAGAAACTCTTTGGTAGGGTTCTTTCCTATCACTAAACCTCTATCTAAGCAGAGACTCCTTAGGCCCCTGTAATTCAAATTGTCATAAGTAGAATTGACCATTTTAAGAGTAGAATCTTCTACAGACATGATAGTAAAAGGTTTAGAAATAGTGAGAAGGAAGAAAAAGTTTCAGGACTTTTTAAAGAACAGAGAAAAAAACTTTTAGTTTAAGAGGAGAAAAGCAAAACTTTTTGGTTAAGTGTACATACACGGAACTGTTTTGTATATTCTTCTTCTTATGAAAAGTACACAGTGACAAAGTGTTAAAGTAGTTACAAGTACTTGTCCCACCGCTGCACAACCATTGTAGGAGGCTGGCCTGGCTTGTAGTGGGTACCAGAGGTACTTACACCTTGTGCCAGGTCCAGTTATCCCTTATTAGTGTAGAAGAGGTGTTTCTATCAGCTTAGGCTGATAGAAGGTAGCTATGGCAAAGCAGCTTAGGCTGAACTAGGAGACATGTAAAGCCCCTACTATACCACTGGTGTCATATGCACAATATCATAAGAAAACACAATACAAAGAGTTACTAAAAATAAAGGTACTTTATTTTTATGACAATATGCCAAAAATATCTCAGTGAGTACCCTCAGTATGAGGATAAGTTATATACACAAGATATATGTACACAAACCAAAATTAGGTAAGTAACAGAAAGAAAAGTAATGCAAACAGTGTAGAATTACAGTAGATTGCAATAGGAGCATATAGGTATAGGGGCAACACAAACCATATACTCCAAAAGTGGAATGCGAACCACAAATGGACCCCAAACCTATGTGAGCTTGTAGAGGGTCGCTGGGACTGTAAGAAAACTGTGTGGGTTAGAAAAATAGCCCACCCAAAGACCCCGAAAGGTAGGTGTAAAGTGCACCTGCTACCCCCAGAGAGCACAGAAGTCGTGATAGGGGGATTCTGCAGGAAAAACAAACACCAGCAATGCAACAACAGTGGATTTCCAGACCTGAGTACCTGTAAGACAAGGGGACCAAGTCCAAGAGTTGCGACAGTGTCGAGAGTGGGCAGGAGCCCAGGAAATGCCAGCTGAGGGTGCAAGGAAGCTGCCACTGGTTGGAAGAAGCTTGGAGATATGCAAGAAAGAAGAGGACTAGGAACTTCCCCTTTGGAGGATGGATGTCCCACGTCACAATGAAGCTTGCAGATGTGTTCCCATGCAGAAAGATTGCAAACAAGCCTTGCTAGCCGCAAGGGTTGTAGTAGAGGTTTTTGGGTGCTGCTGTGGCCCAGGAGGGACCAGGATGTCGCCGCTTGGAGGAGGAGACAGAGGGGGCGCCCATCAACTCAGGGAGCCCTCACAGAAGCAGGCAGCACATGCAAAAGTACCTGAACAGGCACTTGGAATTAAAGTGAACCGGAGTCCATGCAAAGTCACAAAAGGGAGTCCCACGATGCTGGAGGACAACTCAGAAGGTTCTGCACTGCAGGAAGGAGTGCTGGGGACCCAAGCTTGGTTGTGCATGAAGGAAATCCTGGAAGAGTGCACAGAGCCGGAGTAGCTGCAAATCACACAGTACCCAGCAATGCAGTCTAGCGTGGGGAGGCAAGGACTTACCGCCACCAAACTTGGACTGAAGAGTCACTGGCTTGTGGTAGTAACTTGGACAGAGTTGCTGAGTTCCAGGGACCACGCTCGTCAGGATGAGAGGGGACCCAGAGGACCAGTGCTGCAGTCTTTTGGTGCCTGCGTTAGCAGGGGGAAGATTCCGTCGACCCACGGGAGATTTCTTTGGAGCTTCTGGTGCAGGGTGAAGGCAGGCTACCCCCAGAGCATGCACCACCAGGAAACAGTCGAGAAAGACAGCAGGATGAGGCACTACAATGTTGCTGGTATTCATCTTGCTACTTTGTTGCGGTTTTGCAGGCGTCCTGGAGCAGTCAGCGGTCGATCCTTGGCAGAAGTCGAAGAGGGAAGTGCAGAGGAACTCTTGTGAGCTCTTGTATTCGTTATCTGAGGAATAGCCCAGAGGAGAGACCCTAAATACCCAGAAAAGGAGGTTTGGCTACCAAGAAAGTAGGTTTGGCTACCAAGAGAGGTAAGCACCTATCAAGAGGGGTCTCTGACGTCACCTGCTGACACTGGCCACTCAGAGCAGCCCATTGTGCCCCAACACCTCTGAATCCAAGATTGCAGAGTTCTGGGACACACTGGAGGAGCTATGGGCACCTCACCTGGGAGGTACTGGTCAGGGGAGTGTTCACTCCCCTTTCCGTTATCCAGTTTCATGCCAGAGCAGGGCTGGGGGATCCCTGAACCGGTGTAGACTGGCTTATGCAGGGATGGGCACCATCTGTGCCCATCAAAGCATTTCTAGAGGCTGGGGGAGGCTACTCCTCCCCAGCCCTTCACACCTATTTCCAAAGGGAGGGGGTGTAACACCCTCTCTCAGGGGAAATCCTTTGTTCTGCCTTCCTGGGACTGGGCTGCAGTGGAAACCGCGGAAAGGCAGTTTGGCAGTACCCGGGTTCTGTGCTAGAGACCCGGGGGATAATGGAATTGTCCCTCAATGGTATTGGTGTGACAATTCCATGATCTTAGACATGTTCGGAGTTACCATTGTGACGCTACACATCGGTAGTGACCTATGAGTAGTGCACGCGTGTAATGGTGTCCCCGCACTCTCAAAGTTTGAGGAATTTGCCCTGAACGATGTGTGGGCACCTTGGCTAGTGCCAGGGTGCCCACACACTAAGTAACTTGGCATCTAACCTTCACCAAGTGAGGGCTAGACTTATAGGTGACGTATCAGTTACTTATGTGCAGTGAAAATGGCTGTGAAATAACGTGGACGTAATTTCACTCAGGCTGCAGTGGCAGTCCTATGTAAGAATTGTCTGAGCTCCCTATGGGTGGCAAAAGAAATGCTCAGCCCATAGGGATCTGATGGAACCCCAATACGCTGGGTACCTAGGTACCATATAGAAGGGAATTATAAGGGTGTTCCAGTGTGCCAATGAGAATTGGTAAAATTAGTCACTAGCCTGCAGTGACAATTTTAAAGCAAAGAGAGAGCATAAACACTGATGTTCTGGTTAGCAGAGCCTCACTGATACAGTTAGGCACCACACAGGGAACACATACAGGGTACACTTATGAGCACTGGGGCCCTGCCTGGCAGGATCCCAGTGACACATAGGCAAAAAAAAAAACATACATACAGTGAAAATGGGGGTAACATGCCAGGCAAGATGGTACTTTCCTACAAGGCCCCTCACTCTAGCCAGGCCAATGTTGATACACACTTAGATAACCCCTTCTCACACCCTTGTAGCTTGGCAAAAGCAGTCAGGCTTATCTCAGAAGCAATGTGTAAAGTATTTGTACCAACACACATAGTAATACAGTGAAAAAACAAAGAAAGTAGACACCACATAAGTTTAGAAAAATAGGTAATACTTATCAAAATCAAACAAGACCAAAATGACAAAATCCAACATACACAAGTCAATATATACATTTTCAAAAGAATAAGAGTCTTACTCCATAGAAAACAAATGGAAACGTTGATTTTTCACAAAGTACCAGGTTAGCGTCAAAATTAAAGCCGCAGAGGCGAGAGTACATCGGAAAAGTAAAAAATACATCGATTCCTTACTCACAAGTGAGGCCATGCGTCATTTCATCTCTGGTCGGGTAGGCAATGCGTCATTTTCCTCCCTTGCAAGAGAACAACGCACCAATATCTGGACAGGGCACCTCGGATCCACTCAGATTCACGATGACTTCTACGCCCAGCGACGATGCATGAGAAATCCAGTGGCACAGTGTTAGAAAAACTTGATGTGTGGGGTTTGCGTCATTATCAGCAGCCACATGCAGGTGTTGCATCGTTTCTCCAACCATGATGCATCAATCACTCAGCTGAGATGGAGGTGGAGCGTTGATTCTTGCCGTGAACCGGGTGGCTTGTCGTTTATCAGCCGCATTGCAGATAGTGTGTTAAAAATTTCCCCGCACAGTGTTCTGTGCTTGGATTTCAGCTCTTGTTCTGCCAACTTTACTTTTCAAGGGCCCAGGGACTGGATAAGACAACACTTGGTAGGGCAGGAGTCTCAGCAGGGAGTCCACGTGCTGGCAGAGAAAGTCTTTGATGGCCCTGAGATTTCAAAACAAGAGGCAAGCTCAGTTCAAACACTTGGAGATTCTTCTCAAGCAGGAATGCCCAACAAAGTCTAGTCTTTGTTCCCTTCCACAGGCAGAAGCAGCAAATTCAGGATAGCCCAACAAAGCACAGTCACGAGCAGGGGCAGCACTTCTCCTCAGCTCTGCAGCTCTTCTCCTTGACAGAGGTTCCTCTTGTTTCCAGAAGTAATCTAAAGTCTGGGGTTTTGAGTCCACTACTTATACCCCTTTCTGCCTTTGAAGTAGGCAAACTTCAAAGGAAAGTCTCTGTTGTTTATATCTGCCTTGCCAAGGCAAGGCCTCAGACTCACTCCAGGGGGTTGGAGAATGCATTGTGTGAGGGCAGGCACAACCCATTCAGGTGTAAGTGACCACTCCTCCTTCCACTCTAGCACAGATGGCCCATCAGAATATGCAGGCTACACCCCAGCTCCCTTTGAGTCACTGTCTAGAGGAGATTCACTAACAGCCCAACTGTCAGTCTGACCGAGACAGGGATTCCACAAACAGGAAGAGTCACAAAATGGTAAGAAAATGTCTACTTTCTAAAAGAGGCATGTTCAAACTAACAATCTAAAATTCAACTTCACTAACAGATGTATTTTTAAATTGTGTGGTCAGAGACCCCAAACTCCACATTTTTATTGGCTCTCAAAGGGAAATGATTTTAAGGATATTTAAATTAAAAGGCAGCCCCCATGTTAAGCTATGAGAAAGATGAAACACAAATTTGGCAGTATTTCACTGTTAGGACTCGTAAAACACATCAGTACATGTCCCACATTTAACATACATTGCACACTGCCCATGGGGCTACCAAGGGCCTACCTTAGGGGTGCCTTGGATGTATAAAAAAGGAAGGTTTAGGCCTGGTAAGTGGGTACATTTGCCAAGTCGAATTGGCAGTTAAAAACTGCACACACAGATACTGCATTGGCATGTCTGAGCCATGTTTACAGGGCTATTCATGTGGGTGGCACAACCAATGCTGCAGGCCCACTAGTAGCATTTTAATTTACAGGCCCTGGATACTTCTAGTACACTTTATTAGGGACTTACTAGTAAATCAAATATGCCAATCATGGAAAAGCCAATTACACACACACTTTACACAGGAGCACTTGCACTTTAGCACTGGTCAGCAGTGGGAAAGTGCCCAGGGTACCAAAAACAGCAAAAACAGAGTCCAGGACACAGTCAAAACATGGGATGCAGAGGCAGATAAGACAGGGCAGACCATGTCAAGAATGAAAGGTCTAACAAGGCTATTGACTTCCTAAGGACTATCTCTGTGGGGCAGTCAGCCATCGTCAGTGCATCCAGGGACTAGCGACTCAACTCCAACAGATAAACACATTCCTGGAGGGCATTCATGGTACAATGGCTGGCCTTCAGGAATCTTTTCAGGCTCTTGCCTACACAATTATGCCAGACGGTCAACCCCCACCTTCCATCCCCCCTCCAACTGCCTCTTACCAATCTAAATCCCCCTTCCCCAACCTACTCAAAGCACACAAATAGACCCTCAGTCATCCACCTCAACAGACAAAGGTAGTGCACACAAACACAAGCACCACAAGAAACACCAGCACGCACACAGACATCACGTGCAGACAAAGCAACAGTGATGACTTCCCCTGACACCCCCACAAACCCCTGCATCACACCCATGACATCAATCATGCCTACAGACACCCCCTCAACAATCACTGATCCAGAAATCACACCCATCCTTCCCACAGACATCACACCAGCAGACCTCCAGATATCCAGCCCAATCACCACACCCACAGACACCACAACTACAGACAACCCTACATCCAGCACATCCAACATACCTGCAGTCATCACCCCAGCAGACACTCATCTACATACCATGGCAACCCCAGCACCTCCACCCACCCTAAGCACAAGACACATAAACACCCTCACTCACCGACACAACAGACACCCACCACACACAAGCATACCTACCACAAGCATGCACCCACGGCATCAAAACCTCCACATTATACAACAACTCTCTGTACCTCCAAATCCTAATCTCCTCCTAGTGACCATCCCTGTGGCCCTAAGAAATTGGTCCTGTGTGACCTTGAACTCACTGCTGTCATTCCCGACCCTCATACATACCCAGAAGATCCCCCGTTCAGCCCAGTCCCATCCCTTCCACCCCTAAGGTCTCCCATGCCCACTATGCAAGCACTCCTATCCCTACCCCCAAGAAGAAGCCTACCCCTCCAAAGAAGAAGCCCCCCTAAGCACAAGCCCAAACCTCACCCCTGAATCCAACCACCTCACCCCCATCCCCAGGAGGATAACCCTAAGGTGCCTGCCTGCCCCCTTGATGCCCCTGGAGGTCATCAGGTAGTCAGGAGTCAAGTAGGGGCACTACACTGTGCCATCATTGGACTTTTTCATGGGCTGGCCAATGGCCTTTGGACATTCATAGTTAAACAAGTTAATAAACTGTTGTTTTGGTTTGAGTATACATTTGCCCTGTAATTCCATTTTTAGCTTTCTGTTGCTTCTGAGTGACTTTGGTTGCGTGCCTGCAGTAGTATGTGTTTGAACCTGCTTCCTGCTCAATGTGGTGCTGTTTGCAGTATGTGAGTGAGTGTACAGTGCTAGTGTCCCCAAAGAGGAGGTTATGTGTTGTGTGTGTAGGTCTATATGTTTTGTGACACTGTATAGTGTTTCTTATTGTGTTGTGCAATGTCAGCATGTATGGTGTTGGACTTGTCCCCTTGATATGGCTTGTGTATGTATCTGATGTGTGTCAGCTTGAGTTTTGTATGTGCAGACATCGAATGTGTTCAGTTGTGCTAGCTGTGTTTGCAGTTGCCTGTGCATGTTTAAATGTAGGTGTGTGTCCCTTGCAGTTGGTTCCTGTTGAGGTCAGTCCCATTCAGTCTGAGTTGATTGTGCTTAGTTGACTTGCCCTTCTCCATTGTTTATTTGGGTCTGACAAGTGTTTTTTGTATGTTTTTTCTCTGTGAGCTATTTGGGGCCATTTCCTATGGACATGTTGTTTGAGGGTCCTAATGAGAGTGTTCTATGTCCCAGTGCAGTCTCCTTGCCTGGGTGCCCCAGAGGGCCCCATCCCAATTATGTAGGTGTAGTTGTGATGGTGTTCTTGGTGTATTTAACTCTCAGTGTTTTGTGCATGACATTGTGCTTCCATTGATGTGTGATGTGTGTATCCATTGCAGGGTTGTTTACTGGTGGTGTTGTTTGTGTTCCATTCAACATAGATAGATATGTGTGTTGTATGTGTAGACAGTTTCTGGCCAGTAGTGAACGTGTGTGCTTTGTATTTGTATATGTGTTTTAGGTGTGTTGTTGTTGCTATTTGACAATGTTGTATAGACTTAATTGTCCTTGTGCCTGAGATATGTGGCTCTGTGTATCTGTGAAGTGTTGAGGGGCAGTGTGAGTGTGCTGCCCAAAGAGGGCGTATATTGACTGTGCGTGTTCATGTTAATGTATGTTTGTGGGTGTGTAGATTGAGATGTGTACCTGCTCCCCATGGTGTGTTTCCCTGATATGTGAACATGCGCAACACACTGTTTTTAAGGTTTACAATCCAGGTAGGTGTGTGTGTACTTACAGTTGTTGGTGTTCAGGGCGGCGTAGATTTCGCTGTCTATCAACGATCAGCAACAGCAGCATGATGTTTGTAAGTGGCTCATGGCGGCTCCCAAGATGTAAAGCTGTCTGCAGGTCAGTGTCTCCATTTGTACTGCCCGTTTCCGCCTGCTGGGACCTGTTGGTTGGACCGCCACATCACATTGGGGGTGTGCAACCTCGTAAAGGGTCCGGCAAAAACACAGGGTCAGTGTAGGAAGGTAGTGTAGGAGGCTGGCCTGGCTTGTAGTGGGTACCAAAGGTAATTACACCTTGTGCCAGGTCCAGTTATCCCTTATTAGTAGAGAAGAGGTGTTTCTAGCAGCTTAGACTGATAGAAGGTAGCTATGGCAAAGCAGCTTAGGCTGAACTAGGAGACATGCAAAGCTCCTACTATACCACTTATATCATATGCACAATATCATAAGAAAACACAATACACAGAGTTACTAAAAATAAAGGTACTTTATTTTTTATGACAATATGCCAAAAGTATCTCAGTGAGTACCCTCAGTAAGAAGGTAAGTAATATACACAGGTTATATGTACACAAACCAAAATCAGGTAAGTAAGAGCAAGAAAAGTAATGCAAACAGTGTAGAATTACAATAGGTTGCAATAGGAGAACAGAAATAGGGGCAACACAAACCATATACTCCAAAAGTGGAATGCAAACCACGAATGGACGTCAGACCTATGTGAGCTTGTAGAGGGTCGCTGGGACTGTAAGAAAACAGTGAGGGTTAGAAAAATATCCCACCCCAGGACCCTAAAAAGTATGAGTAAAGTGCCCCTACTGCCCCCAGAGAGCACAGTAGTCGTGATAGGGGGATTCTGCAGGAAGAACAAACACCAGCAGTGCACTGACAACGGATTTCCAGACCTGAGGACCTGCAAGGCAATGGGACCAAGTCCAATAGTCGCGACAGTGTCCGGGGGGGCAGGAGCCCAGGAAACCCTGGATGAAGGTGCAAGGAAGCTGCCTCAGGTTGTAAGAAGCCTGGAGTTCTGCAAGAAAGAAGAGGACTAGGGACTTCTTCTTTGGAAGACGGATGTCCCACGTCGTGATGAAGCTTGCAGAGGTATTCCCACGCAGAAAGACCGCAAACAAGCCTTGCTAGCTGCAAGGGTCGCAGTACAGGTTTTTGGTTGCAGCTGAGGACCAGGAAGGACCTGGATGTCGCCTTTTGGAGGAGGAGACAGGGGGGACGCTCAGCAACTCAGACAGCCCTCACAGAAGCAGGCAGCACTCGCAGAAGTATCCCAACAGGCACTTAGAAGAAGAGTGAAGCAGAGTCCACGCAAAGTTACAAAAGGGGGTCCCACGATGTCGGAGGACAACTCAGAAGGTTGTGCACTGCAGGACAGAGTGCTGGGGACCCAGGCTAGGCTGTGCATGAAGGAAATCCTGGAAGAGTGCAAAGGAGCCGGAGCAGCTGCAAATCACACGGTCTGCAGCTTTGCAGTCTAGCGTGGGGAGGCAAGGACTTACCTCCACCAAACTTGGACTGAAGAGTCACTGGACTGTGTGAGTACTTGGACAGAGTTGCTGTGTTCCAGGGACCACGCTCGTCGTGCTGAGAGGAGACCCAGAGGACCGGTGATGCAGTCTTTTGGTGCCTGCGTTAGCAGGGGGAAGATTCCGTCGACCCACAGGAGATTTCTTCGGCGCTTCAGGTGCAGGGTGAAGGCAGGCTACCCCCAGAGCATGCACCACCAGGAAACAGTTGAGAAAGCCGGCAGGATTAGGCACTACAATGTTGCTGGTAGTCGTCTTGCTACTTTGTTGTGGTTTTGCAGGCATCCTGGAGCAGTCAGCGGTCGATCCTTGGTAGAAGGTGAAGAGGGATATGCTGAGGAACTCTGGTGAGCTCTTGCATTCGTCATCTCAAGAATTCCCCAAAGCAGAGACCCTAAATAGCCAGAAAAGGAGGTTTGGCTATGAAGGATGGAGGATTGGCTACCAAGAGTGGTAAGAACCTATCAGAAGGAGCCTCTGACGTCACCTGCTGGCACTGGCCACTCAGAGCAGTCCAGTGTGCCAGCAACACCTCTGTTTCCAAGATGGCAGAGGTCTGGGACACATTGGAGGAGCTCTGGGCACCACCCCTGGGAGGTACTGGTCAGGGGAGAGGTAACTCCCCTTTCCTTTGTCCAGTTTCGCGCCAGAGCAGGGCTGGGGGATCCCTGAACCGGTGTAGACTGGCTTATGCAGAGATGGGCACCATTTGTGCCCATCAAAGCATTTCCAGAGGCTGGGGGAGGCTACTCCTCCCCAGCCCTTCACACCTATTTCCAAAGGGAGAGGGTGTAACACCCTCTCTCAGAGGAAATCCTTTGTTCTGCCTTCCTGGGCCAGGGCTGCCTGGACCCCAGGGGGGCAGAAACCTGCCTGAGTGGTTGGCAGCAGCAGCAGCTGCAGTGGAGACCCCGGAAATGCAGTTTGGCAGTACCCGGGTTCTGTGCTAGAGACCCGGGGGATCATGGAATTGTCCCCCCATTACCAGACATGTTACATGGCCATGTTCGGAGTTACCATTCTGACACTATACATAGGTAGTGAGCTATGTACAGTGCAGGCGTGTAATGGTGTCCCCGCACTCACAAAGTCTGGGGAATTTGTCCTGAACGATGTGGGGGCACCTTGGCTAGTGCCAGGGTGCCCACACACTAAGTAACTTTGCACCCAACCTTCACCAGGAGGTTCTGGTTAGCCGAGCCTCAGTGAGACAGTTAGTCACTACACAGGTAACACATTCAGGCACACTTATGAGCACTGGGGCCCTGGCTGGCAGGGTCCCAGTGACACATATAACTAAAACAACATATATACAGTGAAAAATGGGGGTAACATGCCAGGCAAGATGGTACTTTCCTACAGGTGGCATCCGGGAGGGGATGGGTCCTGCGCTTTCCACCACCAGCACACACCGCCATGCAGGAAACCGCTGCACTTTGTTACGGACCGTAATATTTCAGGGGGTGTCCTGTTGGTGTGGTGGTGCTGGCGGTGGAAACTGCCTCTGTTACGAAGTTGTCTAGCCCGCCGGTGTCGGATTGCTGCCCGAAATTGGACGGAATATGGCGGTCTTCGAACAGCTTTTCGAAAGACCTCCAAAGTTGTAATGAGCACCTTTGTTAGTAAGGAACTGAATCAATTAATTCACTTTCCTTTCTGCTAAGACAGTTTCAATCACGACTGATGCACTCCCAATGTTTATTCTCTTACCACATCTACATATTTTCCAAAATGGCCAATCTTGTTACATCCCCAACTTTCTTGTACTGAAGTAGGACAGTTGTTAAAGTTGAAAGTGATAACCTTCGAATAAACTGGAATTTAGCCACATGACAAGTCTGATTTCAAGATGTGTTATAAGTACGTCCTTGACCAGACATGAACATTTTCTGAATTGCTGCTACCTGAATCATTAAATAGGAACTTTCAAGTTATTAAGCATTTTTCCATGAACTTTCAATACCTTTGGCAATATGTACAGCCTCATCTAAAGTATGATTTTTACAAGGCAATAGTCTTTCTTCTGCCTTCTTTAAATGTCATATTGAAATGTGTTGATCTCTTAATAGTTGTGAAGTAAAAATCTCAAAGTCACTATATGATGCTAAATCATTTAATGCTGTTAATTAAGAATCACTGGTTCGACTTGTACCCTTGTAAATAAAAATCACACTTATGGACAACTATATTGACCATCCCCTCAAAACAGATTTGAAGCTGCTTCAGAGCCATCTGATATTTATCAATAACTTCATCTTCGGTTGGAGAGCACTCAGGTACACGATCAAATATATTCTGCCCTGTAACACCTAAATGATAGCAAAATAGAGTTGTTTCTGTCTGCTCTAAACTTAAGTCAATCTATAGCTCCTAAATATGCATTCAATGAACAAAATCAAAATCTCTGCATAAAAGCTGGTTCTCTATGATCTTTAAGCAAAGTTGCTTGCTATTGTATTTACAAAGTGCATGCTAAACATAAACTAAAAGCAAAACAGTGCACTTGAAATGTTCATTAAAAATAGCAAGGGACTATGGCAACATATAAAAAAGTGGTTCAACATCAAAGACATTAGAAGTGTGCTCATCGCTGAAAATGCTAAAGATATGTTTGAAGGAGAAGAAGGAGGGAGCAGTCCTGCATCAGGGTTCTCCTCTATATATATATATATATGATGTTCATCCAAAGTGTGCCAATTCCAATGACGCACATAGAAGATGGGATCAATATTGATGTACTAAGTACTCACTGCAAAAGAACCTGCACCAGCACAAGCTGGACCTGAAATATCAGTGATTTTACTGTGGCAAAGGACAATGCTGAACATTTTGTATGTACCAAACCCACACTGTGATTCTGTAACATGGTCCTGAATCGCGATTTGGTTTTAAGAATAAACACAGGAGTGGGATTTGGGGCCTGATTACTACCTTGGCGGATGGATTACTCCATCGCAAATGCGACGGATATCCCGTCCGCTGTATTGTAGTTCAATAGAATACAATGGAATGTGAAGTACGGCGGGTGGGATATCCATGACTGAGTAATTCCCTCCGCCAAGCTTGTAATCAGGCCCTCGGGAAGAACATTTAAAGATCATCCCTTCCGGATTCTTTAGCTCAGCGGTTCCCAACCTTTTGACTTCTGTGGACCCCCATTTTATCATTACTGGAGCACGGGCACCCCCACTAAATCATTATTTGAATCTGGTGACCCCCCTCAGAGTCATTACTGAAAGCTGGGGACCTAATCTGTTAATATTATTTACTTTTCTACGCGGACCCCCTTAGGAGGCTTTGCAGACCCCCGGGGGCCCCCGGACACAGAATGGGAACCCCTGATTTAGCTTATGTGTGAATGTTCTGCAACTGAAATCCGTTGGCAAAACATTAATATTTTACCAGCGATTCAAAAGTTGTTGGGGTGCATTCTCAAACAGGAAGGAGAAACCCATGAACATCTTCTTCTCCGAATGTCAACACAAACATTTTGTCCCACAGGCACTGGTCCCTGGGATCACAGCTTGCTTGTAAGAAATGTACATAAAAGAATTCATTTTTTTTTTAAATGCATCTTTTTTCATATTAGAAAACCAGCTGCATTTGAAAAAAAGATTGCTTTATTTATAAGTAATCCTAGACATTGTGGTCTGCTGACTCCAGGAGGACACCATGCTAGTGATTCTGACCAATCGCAGCGGGTCACAATATATGACTTACCTCATGCATATTAATGAGGTAGGTTGAATCCTGACCCACCATGAATTGTATTAATACATAGGATGGGTCACAAAATACCAAAACAATTTGGTAGAAGACACTGTGCAAATCGAACCTGTTTCTACCAAATTCATTAGAGTAGATTCCAACTAAGAAATCACACATTGCAAATCAGTGTTTGATGAGGTTTACGAATTCGGACACCCCTGCCAAGTACCAAGCATCAGGGGTGAGACTCACACATTTTAATGCTCGTGTCGGCATCACCATGCTAAAATGCATTAGCCAGGGATATGAGAGCTCCTGGTGCCAATGAGGCGCTGCAGTATTCCTGTAAACAATGCGCACCGGATTGCACCAAAACATCTTTCTAAGTCGGGGGGGAGAGCAACACTTGCTGGTACTAAGTGAATAGACAAGGTGGCCATGTGGTTTGTATGGCACAGGCCTGCAGGTGGTCACGTGTGGTTTGTATGGCACAGGCCTGCAGGCCGTCACATGTGGTTTGTATGGCACAGGTGGTCACATGTGGTTTGTATGGCACAGGCCTGCAGGTGGTCACATGTGGTTTGTATGGCACAGGCCTGCAGGTGGTCACGTGTGGTTTGTATGGCACAGGCCTGCAGGTGGTCACATGTGGTTTGTATGGCACAGGTGGTCACATGTGGTTTGTATGGCACAGGCCTGCAGATGGTCACATGTGGTTAGTATGGCACAGGCCTGCAGGTGGTCACATGTGGTTTGTATGGCACAGGCCTGCAGGTGGTCACATGTGGTTTGTATGGCACAGGCCTGCAGGTGGTCACATGTGGTTTGTATGGCACAGGCCTGCAGGTGGTCGCATGTGGTTTGTATGGCACAGGTGGTCACATGTGGTTTGTATGCCACAGGCCTGCAGGTGGTCACATGTGGTTTGCAGGCGGTCATATGTGGTTTGTATGGCACAGGCCAGCAGGTGGTCACATGTGGTTTGCAGGCGGTCACATGTGGTTTGTATGGCACAGGCCTGCAGGCGGTCACATGTGGTTTGTATGGCACAGGGCTGCAGGTGGTCACATGTGGTTTGCAGGCGGTCACATGTGGTTTGTATGGCACAGGCCTGCAGGTGGTCCATGTGGTTTGTATGGCACAGGCCTGCAGGTGGTCACATGTGGTTTGCAGGCGGTCACATGTGTTTTGTATGGCACAGGCCTGCAGGTGGTCACATCTGGTTTGCAGGTGGTGGCCTGCAGGTAGTCACATGTGGTTTGCAGGTGGTCACATGTGGTTTGTATGGCACAGGCCTGCAGGTGGTCACATGTGGTTTGCAGGTGGTCACATGTGGTTTGTATGGCACAGGCCTGCAGGTGGTCACATGTGGTTTGCAGGCGGTCACATGTGGTTTGTATGGCACAGGCCTGCAGGTGGTCACATGTGGTTTGTATGGCACAGGCCTGCAGGTGGTCACATGTGGTTTGCAGGTGGTCACATGTGGTTTGTATGGCACAGGCCACTCTCTGAGGGTACGGAGGGTAGTGTGAGGTGCCGGAATGGTCCCTTTAAAGATGTGACCACCAGTGGAACTGCTGCATATAATACCCCTGCACACACTTTACACTGATAGAGAAGTACTCAGAGGGAGACGCTCTCTTCACTTAGTCTCAACATTTTGAAGCACAAACTTCTGTTTCAATCCCATCCACTGTGATACATAAAAGAATTAGAAGAACATTAATATGATAGTTTATTACCTGTTTTTCTTAATATACTGAATTCTATTTCATCATTAGGAATGCTGCAGAGGGTTAAATGACTCAGCGCCTGCTGGCTTTCAATTAACCTTTTTGGTCAATCAATCAGGATTTACAAAGAGCGGCAAATCAATGGTGAGGATCTCTAATATCTAATGTGTAGCGCTTAGAGGAGGAGACCTACTACAGAGCAACAATTGGCCTGGATGGGGGCGGGCTCACACCGTGCATCATTACACCCCTTGTGAGTCTATATGTATTATACACTACTCCATCACACCTCCAACGGTGGAAAACTGGAGGGATCTAGCTTGACCCACCACTGGGGGAGTGAATCTACATATATTCAGATATTAGAATTTACCAGCTCGCTGTCACCTTGAGTTAGATTGATGGACTCTTTTACGTTAGAAACCTGCAATCTCTGCTGGGGTGAATGTGTGTGCAATCAGAGAGAAGCAGAATTCCAACCTGGTTGGTGGAGTGGGAAATGAGATTTGTGTATTTATAGTGCTATGAGATACCAGCTTGACACTGAAAGCACTATGAACATGCAACTCATTATTTTAAAATAGGGCAGTAGGTTAGGTTAGGATTTTCCAGCAGTTTCAAGATTGTTTTAGACCTCATTACCTAAAGGGTGTAATATCTCATACTTATCTTTTTCTATACACTTCATTGCTTGGTTTTACTCATGAGAAAGTATCACTCTAGGGGCCAGATGTAGAAAGCATTTGTCTCACAAGGAAAAATGATTTTTTCCAATGTACAGAAAGCAAAATGTGACACACTAACTTGTTACCGATTCGCACTTGCTTTTGCAATTCGATATTAGGAAGGAAGTATTTCGGGTGTCCCTTCCTAAGGATGAATTGCATTGGTATGTGTGAATGTTTTGCAAATTAAATGAGGTTGCAAAATATTCAAATTTTACCGACTTCTTAAAGAAGATGGTAATCCATTCACAATTGGAAAGGGGTCCCACGGAACCCCTTTAAGAATGTGGGTATAAACATTTTTAAGAGCAGACAGGACCACTGCCTGCTCTTAAAAAATGAAAAGATATCTTTTCTGTTTTCTTCATGAAATGCATCTTGTTTTCATTTAAGGAAAATGGGCTGCATTTTAAAAAAATGCTTTATTGAAAAAGCAATTACACACATGGTGGGCTGCTGATCTCAGCAAGCCACCATCCCTGTGATTCTTGCTATTCACAATAGGTTGCAAAGTTAGACTTACCTCATGAATATTAATGAGGTAGGTCTATTTGCAACCCACTGGGACTTGCACAATGTGTCAAAGACACTTTGGTACATGAATATTTGTGATTTCCTAATTGCGAATCACAAAATGTTGCAATTAGGAAAATGCAAAGCCGAATCTATGGACATCTCGCCCTTTGTGTGACACATTCAGCAGTTGAATGTCACTTATAAGTGCCTTGAAACCATGCAAATGACACACGTAAGCTATCTGAAAACGTGGCAGCTATGCTTCAGTAAATTCACTAATCTGCTGCTCAAAAAGCACACACTGCTATTGTGACCACTAGCATAGCGAGAGCTATTTTGTGTGCAGATGTGCTCCTCTTGAGAGGGCAAGATGCCGCCACTCACAGTGAGGTTAACCAATGGGTAAACTGGGCTGGACCACGACCCCATGCTGTAGTGGTCAGAATACAAATGTGAAAGACACAACAACGTACCAATAGATGAAGAGAACTATTTGTATATCACATGTGTAATTGTAATATATTCAAAAGGTCTTGGCTAACGTGAGACTAAAAGGGTAGGAGTCGCATCTCTGTCTCCATTTTGCACGTGATGCACTTTACCTGCCACGGCTTTTGTTCCTTCATTGAGCTCCAAGCAGCACCTCCTGATCCTGGTCTGGGATCAGATGAGTACATGTTATGTAACGCGTGTGTCAATAAGTAGGCAGCAGTATGAACTGAATATATCTGACTATAGTTGATGTTCTGATATCCTTGCAACATTTCAAATGTCTCTTTTCCTGAACAATAATCATCAGATGGATCATCTGTCTCATTGATATTTTTTTTATCCATTAGAAGACACCGAAAATTCATCTCCCATAGATTTTCCAGGGCTGTATCATTTGGAAACTTTGATGGGGTAACATCATGGAGAAAATCTTTAAATCCCTTAATTTCTTCTTTTTGGATACAAAATGCCAGACTTCCATGAAATAAATTTATAATAAATTTATATTGGAAAAAATTAGATATAGCCAATGACAAAATCCAAGTTTTAGGGGGCAGTGTTTTCCATTCAGCGTGGGAGAAATAATGAATAGCGTTTAGTGAACTGCAGTAGAGAATGATGACCTGCGCCGTTGATGCCCTCACAGTCTCTGTGACTCTATCCAGGTTCAGGGGGTCAGCGCTAGAGAGGTAAGGGGGAATCATATGGAAAAAGTCGATGCAGCCTCCGACCTGGCCAATCACCTCTCTAAGTTCTCGCAGCGCTAGCTCCCCGCTGTCATCATCCGTTGTCAGGATCCCCACCCAGGTCCACCCGAAATGTCTCAACAGCTGAGCAACTCCAATGAAGAAGGAGAGCTCGCTTGGGACGGTCCGGTAAAAAGATGGAAATCTCAATCTGTCACTGAGTACAGGGTCCTGAGCTCCATAACTGATCTGCAAAGAAGAAAGAAATGAGGCAAGAACAGTGAGATGAAATCTGGCAACACTGAGAAAGAAAGGTGTAGTTGTCAAAAAAGAAAATCTGAATAAACAGGGCTGAAACCATGAATATAATATCATGGTGTGTTGGATACATTAGGGCCTTATTTAGGCCCAAATTAATAATGATAACGTACACTTGTAAGTAACTTGACACCTCTGAGTAAGCTTACAATTTTTTTAGTATTCACAAACTCCAAGTGCAAGTAACTTGTAAAAACAAACAGTAGTGAGTCCACCACAGTACATGGCCAAGAACTGGTCGTACAACACCCTCCACCAGCAAATAATGGAGGGAGGGACTTAAAATAAAACCCCGTAGGAAATAATGTTGAATGAAATTAAATTATATAAAATAGTTAAAAATATAAATAAACATCCATTATTGTAGTAAATGTAGTTATAAATATTGAACATATTTATTAGTAGTATATAAAATATTTCAATAATGTATTCAATAATGTAACATTACATTTTATTAATGATAGTTAAATATTTTCCATTAACTTTACAGCACTCATAATAATGATTAATATTCATCACAATATTTTTAAGGTGAAATGTTTTTCATTTAAAAGTCAGAAAATAATTTTATTTCAACGTCATACTCTAATAAACTACGGAAATATATTGAATTATCTTTCTGAAATTCACAGTAAAAAAGAGACCCACCAAAAGAAAAATAAATATTTTAATGTTCATTTATCATTTAAATTAGTGTATTAAAATATGTAATAATTAAATATTAAATATGTACGCCTTTTATATTTTTTTAACATTCATTTATATGGATTTATATTTTAACTATTTAAAATACTTTAATTTACCATTGTTACCTTAGGGGTATTCTTTTAGGGTCCTACCTCCATTGTTTTCTACGGGAGAGTGTTGGAATGCCAGTGGTTGTGGATGGACACGTGCAGAGCTTAACATATTACTTGTTTTTGAATTGAGTCTGCTTGACCATGAGCTTGTGCTTAAGCTCTCGCTTGCAAGACTTCTGTGTTCATTAATGGCCTTGGAACCCACCCTTTGCTTGCATTCGTTGGCATGATTGTCACTCTTCATTACTGTATTCTAATGGAGCAGCGCTTGCCATGAGTCACTTTTGTTTCTTTCTGTGGTGTTTGGATCAAGCAAAGATCAATTTAGTTTGATTAGTGTCCCTGCACTGTCCATCCACTGCTCACACTGTGATTCTGCTACTATGGGCCTGGTTTAGAGTTTGACGGAGGGGTTACTCCATCATAAACGTGACGGATATCCTGTTTACTGCATTCAAAATGTCATAACCTGTAATGGAATTGTAATACAGTGGACGGGATATCCGTTACATTTGTGATGGAGTAACCCGTCCACCAAATTCTAAATCAGGCCCTATTTATTTAATCCCTCCCTGTGTGTTACACTTTAATCTCTCCCTGTCCGTTACTCTTTAATCCCTCCTTGCTGTTCCGGTCCATTTTGCTTTTACCCATATGTAGGAGGCTGGACTGGCTTGTAGTGAGTACCAAGGGGTACTTGCACCTTGCACCAGGCCCAGTTATCCCTTATTAGTGTATAGGGTGTCTAGCAGCTTAGGCTGATAGATAATGGTAGCTTAGCAGAGCAGCTTAGGCTGAACTAGGAGACATGTGAAGCTACTACAGTGTCATGTGCACAATATCATAAGAAAACACAATACACAGTTATACTAAAAATAAAGGTACTTTATTTTTATGACAATATGCCAAAGTATCTTAGAGTGTACCCTCAGTGAGAGGATAGGAAATATACACAAGATATATATACACAATAGCAAAAATATGCAGTATAGTCTTAGAAAACAGTGCAAACAATGTATAGTTACAATAGGATGCAATGGGGAAACATAGGGATAGGGGCAACACAAACCATATACTCCAAAAGTGGAATGCGAACCACGAATGGACCCCAAACCTATGTGACCTTGTAGAGGGTCGCTGGGACTATTAGAAAATAGTGAGAGTTAGAAAAATAACCCTCCCCAAGACCCTGAAAAGTGAGTGCAAAGTGCACTAAAGTTCCCCTAAGGACAAAGAAGTCGTGTTAGAGGAATAATGCAGGAAAGACACAAACCAGCAATGCAACAACTGTGGATTTCCAATCTAGGGTACCTGTGGAACAAGGGGACCAAGTCCAAAAGTCACAAGCAAGTCGGAGATGGGCAGATGCCCAGGAAATGCCAGCTGCGGGTGCAAAGAAGCTTCTACTGGACAGAAGAAGATGAGGTTTCTGCAGGAACGAAAAAGGCTAGAGACTTCCCCTTTGGTGGACGGATCCCACTCGCCGTGGAGAGTTGTGCAGAAGTATTTTCCCGCCGAAAGAACGCCAACAAGCCTTGCTAGCTGCAAATCATGCAGTTAACGTTTTTGGACGCTGCTGAGGCCCAGGAGGGAGCAGGAGGTCGCAAATTGGACCTGAAGAGAGAGGGGACGTCGAGCAAGACAAAGAGCTCTCACTGAAGCAGGTAGCACCCAGAAAAGTGCCAGAAACAGGCACTACGAGGATGCGTGAAACGGTGCTTGCCAAAGTTGCACAAAGGAGTCCCACGTCGGCGGCGACCAACTTAGAAAGCCGTGCAATGCAGGTTAGAGTGCCGTGGACCCAGGCTTGGCTGTGCACAAAGGATTTCCGCCGGAAGTGCACAGGGGCCGGAGTAGCTGCAAAGTTGCGGTTCCCAGCAATGCAGCCCAGCGAGGTGAGGCAAGGACTTACCTCCACCAAACTTGGACTGAAGAGTCACTGGACTGTGGGGGTCACTTGGAGAGAGTCACTGGATTCGAGGGACCTCGCTCGTCGTGCTGAGAGGAGACCCAAGGGACCGGTAATGCAGCTTTTTGGTGCCTGCGGTTGCAGGGGGAAGATTCCGTCGACCCACGGGAGATTTCTTCGGAGCTTCTGGTGCAGAGAGGAGGCAGGCTACCCCCACAGCATGCACAAGCAGGAAAACAGTCGAGAAGGCGGCAGGATCAGCGTTACAGAGTTGCAGTAGTCGTCTTTGCTACTATGTTGCAGGTTTGCAGGCTTCCAGCGCGGTCAGCAGTCGATTCCTTATCAGAAGGTGAAGAGAGAGATGCAGAGGAACTCGGATGAGCTCTTGCATTCGTTATCTAAAGTTTCCCCAGAGACAGAGACCCTAAATAGCCAGAAAAGAGGGTTTGGCTACCTAGGAGAGAGGATAGGCTAGCAACACCTGAAGGAGCCTATCACAAGGAGTCTCTGACGTCACCTGGTGGCACTGGCCACTCAGAGCAGTCCAGTGTGCCAACAGCACCTCTGTTTCCAAGATGGCAGAGGTCTGGAGCACACTGGAGGAGCTCTGGACACCTCCCAGGTGAGGTGCAGGTCAGGGGAGTGGTCACTCCCCTTTCCTTTGTCAAGTTTCGCGCCAGAGCAGGGCTAAGGGGTCCCCTGAACCGGTGTAGACTGGCTTATGCAGAATTGGGCACATCTGTGCCCAACAAAGCATTTCCAGAGGCTGGGGGAGGCTACTCCTCCCCTGCCTTCACACCATTTTCCAAAGGGAGAGGGTGTCACACCCTCTCTCAGAGGAAGTTCTTTGTTCTGCCATCCTGGGCCAGGCCTGGCTGGACCCCAGGAGGGCAGATTCCTGTCTGAGGGGTTGGCAGCAGCAGCAGCTGCAGTGAAACCCCAGGAAGGGCAGTTTGGCAGTACCAGGGTCTGTGCTACAGACCACTGGGATCATGGGATTGTGCCAACTATGCCAGGATGGCATAGAGGGGGCAATTCCATGATCATAGACATGTTACATGGCCATATTCGGAGTTACCATTGTGAAGCTACATATAGGTAGTGACCTATATGTAGTGCACGCGTGTAATGGTGTCCCCACACTCACAAAGTTCAGGGAATTGGCTCTGAACAATGTGGGGGCACCTTGGCTAGTGCCAGGGTGCCCTCACACTAAGTAACTTTGCACCTAACCTTTACCAGGTAAAGGTTAGACATATAGGTGACTTATAAGTTACTTAAGTGCAGTGTAAAATGGCTGTGAAATAACGTGGACATTATTTCACTCAGGCTGCAGTGGCAGGCCTGTGTAAGAATTGTCAGAGCTCCCTATGGGTGGCAAAAGAAATGCTGCAGCCCATAGGGATCTCCTGGAACCCCAATACCCTGGGTACCTCAGTACCATATACTAGGGAATTATAAGGGTGTTCCAGTAAGCCAATGTAAATTGGTAAAATTGGTCACTAGCCTGTTAGTGACAATTTTGAAAGAAATGAGAGAGCATAACCACTGAGGTTCTGGTTAGCAGAGCCTCAGTGAGACAGTTAGGCACCACACAGGGAACACATACATATAGGCCACAAACTTATGAGCACTGGGGTCCTGACTAGCAGGGTCCCAGTGACACATAACAAACATACTGAAAACATAGGGTTTTCACTATGAGCACTGGGCCCTGGCTAGCAGGATCCCAGTGAGATAGTGAAAACACCCTGACATACACTCACAAACAGGCCAAATGTGGGGGTAACAAGGCTAGAAAGAGGCTACTTTCTCACACAACCCCCCCCCCAAACGAAGGACAATAAGGCTAACCTTGGCCAGTTGAGACTTTATTGTCTAAGTGGTGATAAGTAGAGAGTAGCTCTGCAATAGACTGGTTACTCCCTTTATCATCCACTATATGGTTACTTCCCTGTGGGGATGTAAACCACCCTGTTTGAAGTTTTTTAGCTAAGCAACAATGTGAAGATGTATTTTCAGACTTTCTATCAGTAAGTTGTAGTTTAGAGCAGTGGGAATTGTCCACTGAACCTATTTGTAGTGATGGAAATGTCAGACAGGGATGCTGTCTCAGAAAAGCCATAGCTGGGCAAAAACCTTGTCCTTATGGCTGGAAGAGAGAACAGGGATGCTGTTTCTCTTGGGTTGGAGCAGGACAGGGATGCTGTCCTATGAGCTCCACACTAGGGCAGGGATGCTGTCCTAAGTGTTGTGAGGCAGTGCAGGGTTTCTGCACTAAAGTTTCTCTGGGAGGGTTGGAGGGATGCTCCATGTTAACTAAAATGGTCTTTTTGTCACCAATGTTAGTTATCCCACAGAGAGGTACTTCCACCTCAGGGAGTACAGATTTGCCAGCTGATGCTTCCCTTGGAACAGGTGCCACCCCAGGAGAGGTTTCTCCCACCACAGGAATGGTATCCTGAGTGGCAGGGTGGTTAGGGGATACTGTGATACCCTTTTTACCTGTTGATGGAGAGGGATCCTGAGTTTTCAAGCCTTCTCTCCTTTGCTTTTTCATTTCAGTAGTAATGAGAGGGAACAATTCCTCTGGGATGCCCAGCATGGCTGCATGGGCATAAAACTCTACATCAGCCCAACCTGAGGCCTCTAGGTCATTACCTAAGAGACAGTCTACAGGTAAGCTAGGTGATACCAACACCTGCTTAGGGCCAGTAACTCCACCCCAACTAAACTGAATTATAACTAAGGGAAGAAACTTAGTGGAGTTATGGACATCAATAATCTTATACTGTTGTCCTATGATGTGTTGTTCAGGAGGCACTAGGTTTTCAGTCACCAAAGTGATACTGGCACCTGTGTCCCTGTAGGCCAAGGCCTCAACACCATTTATTGAAACTGTCTGCCTGTACTTATCCATTGTAAGGGGACAAGCAGCCAGTGTGGCAAGGCCAATGCCACTAGGTGTGACAGAAACTGTCTTGGGACTGACTACCCCAGTTTCTATGATGGACCCATAAGTGAACCCAACTACACCCTTTGCTTGACTGTTGCCAGCAGTCCCACCACTAGTACCACTATTGCTAGGGGCACTAGAGCTTGATGTATTAGTGGTGGTAGGCTCAGGGGGTTTACCTGGACAGGACTTATCCCCTGGCCTATGGCCTCTGTTTTTACACACAAAGCACCAAGGCTTTTTAATGTGTGCAGGTTGAGAAGAAGAGGAAGAATTTGTTTTATCCCCACCCTCTGAAGAGTGTTTAAGATTTGAAGTGGGATCTTTGGTTTTACCCTTATCCCCATGCTTATCTTGAGATTTTTCACCATCTTTCTTCTTATTGCCATCTTTGTCATCCCCTGTATGCACTTTTCTGTTCACCCTTGTTCTGACCCATTTGTCTGCCTTCTTTCCCAATTCTTGGGGAGAGGTCAGATCAGAGTCTACCAGGTACTGGTGCAACAAATCAGACACACAATTATTAAGTATATGCTCTCTCAGGATTGTGTTATACAGGCTTTCATAATCAGTAACTTTACTGCCATGTAACCACCCCTCCAAGGCCTTCACTGAATGGTCAATGAAATCAACCCAGTCTTGTGAAGACTCCTTTTTGGTCTCTCTGAACTTTATCCTGTACTGTTCAGTGGTTAAGCCATAACCATCCAGGAGTGCATTCTTAAGAACTTGGAAATTATTAGCATCATTTTCTTTCACAGTAAGGAGCCTATCCCTACCTTTTCCACTAAATGATAGCCATAGGATAGCAGCCCACTGCCTTTGAGGGACATCCTGTACAACACAGGCCCTCTCAAGTGCAGCAAACCACTTGTTAATGTCATCCCCCTCCTTATAAGGGGGAACTATCTTGTGCAGATTCCTGGAATCATGCTCTTTTGCAGGATGACTATGGGGAATACTGCTGCTGCCACCATGGGTATCTAAACCCAACTTCTGTCTTTCCTTCTCTAATTCAAAAGACTCTCTATCCAAATCCAGCTGTTGCTTTTAAAGCTTCAGTCTGGTTTGTTCCACCCTCAACTTATTGAGTTCCCTCTCTAACATTCTGTCATCAGTTTTGGTGGGAGGGACATTCCTAGAAACAGAGGTATGATGGGAATGAACAGAAGGAGACCTGTCCCTTACAGAAGCCACCCTAACAGCTTGGTTAACAGAAACATTACTACCAGTATGGTGAGAATAAATGCTTTTGCTATGATGTGAGACAACACTATTTGTATGGTGTGGCTCATCATCATTCCCAACTATGCTTGACTGTCTAGTAATGGGCAGGCTAGGGAGTTTCTTTCCTGAATCTTTTCCTGGGGGAGTCCCTGAATCAGATTGAGAACTATTAGGTACTTTTTCAACAGATGAGGCACCTATGGCCTTATCCTGTTCTCTAAGCATGTTAAGTAACAGTTCCAAGGAAGGATTCTTCCCTACACTCAAACCTCTCTCTATACAGAGACTCCTTGCTCTTTTCCAGCAAAGGTTGTCATATGCAAGTTTGGACAGATCAACATTTTGGCCTGTGCCAGACATTTTTAGAGAGAGTTAAAGTGATAGTAAAAGATAAAAAAGTTTTCAGAACTTTTTGGAAAGACAGAAAAAAAACTTTTTAAACTTTTAAGAACTTTTTAGAAAGTTAGAAGTACTTTTCAGCACTTAGAAAAGAGTGAAAAGAGGAAATGCAAAACTTTTTGGCTATGTGTATATACACTGACCTTGTTTTGTATATTTTTCTCTTATGAAAAGTACAATGACAAGAGTGGTAAGTAGTCTCAAAGCACTTATCCCACCACTGCACAACCAATGTAGGAGGCTGGACTGGCTTGTAGTGAGCACCAAGGGGTACTTGCACCTTGCACCAGGCCCAGTTATCCCTTATTAGTGTATAGGGTGTCTAGCAGCTTAGGCTGATAGATAATGGTAGCTTAGCAGAGCAGCTTAGGCTGAACTAGGAGACATGTGAAGCTACTACAGTACCACTTAGTGTCATATGCACAATATCATAAGAAAACACAATACACAGTTATACTAAAAATAAAGGTACTTTATTTTTATGACAATATGCCAAAGTATCTTAGAGTGTACCCTCAGTGAGAGGATAGGAAATATACACAAGATATATGTACACAATAGCAAAAATATGCAGTATAGTCTTAGAAAACAGTGCAAACAATGTATAGTTACAATAGGATGCAAAGGGGAAACATAGGGATAGGGGCAACACAAACCATATACTCCAAAAGTGGAATGCGAACCACGAATGGACCCCAAACCTATGTGACCTTGTAGAGGGTCGCTGGGACTATTAGAAAATAGTGAGAGTTAGAAAAATAACCCTCCCCAAGACCCTGAAAAGTGAGTGCAAAGTGCACTAAAGTTCCCCTAAGGACAAAGAAGTCGTGTTAGAGGAATAATGCAGGAAAGACACAAACCAGCAATGCAACAACTGTGGATTTCCAATCTAGGGTACCTGTGGAATAAGGGGACGAAGTCCAAAAGTCACAAGCAAGTCGGAGATGGGCAGATGCCCAGGAAATGCCAGCTGCGGGTGCAAAGAAGCTTCTACTGGACAGAAGAAGCTGAGGTTTCTGCAAGAACAAAAAGGGCTAGAGACTTCCCCTTTGGTGAACAGATCCATCTCGCCGTGGAGAGTTGTGCAGAAGTGTTTTCCCGCCAAAAGAACGCCAACAAGCCTTGCTAGCTGCAAATCGTGCGGTTAGCGTTTTTGGACACTGCTGAGGCCCAGGAGGGACCAGGAGGTCGCAAATTGGACCTGAAGAGAGAGGGGACGTAGAGAAAGACAAAGAGCCCTCACTGAAGCAGGTAGCATCCGGAGAAGTGCCAGAAATAGGCACTACAAGGATGCGTGAAACGGTGCTCGCCGAAGTTGCACAAAGGAGTCCCACGTCGCCGGAGACCAACTTAGAAAGTCGTGCAAAGCAGGTTAGAGTGCCGTGGACCCAGGCTTGGCTGTGCACAAAGGATTTCCGCCGGAAGTGCATAGGGGCCGGAGTAGCTGCAAAGTCGCGGTTCCCAGCAATGCAGCCCAGCGAGGTGAGACAAGGACTTACCTCCACCAAACTTGGACTGAAGAGTCACTGGACTGTGGGGGTCACTTGGACAGAGTCGCTGGATTCGAGGGACCTCGCTCGTCGTGCTGAGAGGAGACCCAAGGGACCTGTAATGCAGCTTTTTGGTGCCTGCGGTTGCAGGGGGAAGATTCCGTCGACCCACGGGAGATTTCTTCGGAGCTTCTGGTGCAGAGAGGAGGCAGGCTACCACCACAGCATGCACAAGCAGGAAAACAGTCAAGAAGGCGGCAGGATCAGCGTTACAGAGTTGCAGTAGTCGTCTTTGCTACTATGTTGCAGGTTTGCAGGCTTCCAGCGCGGTCAGCAGTCGATTCCTTATCAGAAGGTGAAGAGAGAGATGCAGAGGAACTCGGATGAGCTCTTGCATTCGTTATCTAAAGTTTCCCCAGAGACAGAGACCCTAAATAGCCAGAAAAGAGGGTTTGGCTACCTAGGAGAGAGGATAGGCTAGCAACACCTGAAGGAGCCTATCACAAGGAGTCTCTGACGTCACCTGGTGGCACTGGCCACTCAGAGCAGTCCAGTGTGCCAGCAGCACCTCTGTTTCCAAGATGGCAGAGGTCTGGAGCACACTGGAGGAGCTCTGGACACCTCCCAGGGGAGGTGCAGGTCAGGGGAGTGGTCACTCCCCTTTCCTTTGTCCAGTTTCGCGCCAGAGCAGGGCTAAGGGGTCCCCTGAACCGGTGTAGACTGGCTTATGCAGAATTGGGCACATCTGTGCCCAACAAAGCATTTCCAGAGGCTTGGGGAGGCTACTCCTCCCCTGCCTTCACACCATTTTCCAAAGGGAGAGGGTGTCACACCCTCTCTCAGAGGAAGTTCTTTGTTCTGCCATCCTGGGCCAGGCCTGGCTGGACCCCAGGAGGGCAGATGCCTGTCTGAGGGGTTGGCAGCAGCAGCAGCTGCAGTGAAACCCCAGGAAGGGCAGTTTGGCAGTACCAGGGTCTGTGCTACAGACCACTGGGATCATGGGATTGTGCCAACTATGCCAGGATGGCATAGAGGGGGCAATTCCATGATCATAGACATGTTACATGGCCATATTCGGAGTTACCATTGTGAAGCTACATATAGGTAGTGACCTATATGTAGTGCACGCGTGTAATGGTGTCCCCGCACTCACAAAGTTCAGGGAATTGGCTCTGAACAATGTGGGGGCACCTTGGCTAGTGCCAGGGTGCCCTCACACTAAGTAACTTTGCACCTAACCTGTACCAGGTAAAGGTTAGACATATAGGTGACTTATAAGTTACTTAAGTGCAGTGTAAAATGGCTGTGAAATAACGTGGACGTTATTTCACTCAGGCTGCAGTGGCAGGCCTGTGTAAGAATTGTCAGAGCTCCCTATGGGTGGCAAAAGAAATGCTGCAGCCCATAGGGATCTCCTGGAACCCCAATACCCTGGGTACCTCAGTACCATATACTAGGGAATTATAAGGGTGTTCCAGTAAGCCAATGTAAATTGGTAAAATTGGTCACTAGCCTGTTAGTGACAATTTTGAAAGAAATGAGAGAGCATAACCACTGAGGTTCTGGTTAGCAGAGCCTCAGTGAGACAGTTAGGCACCACTCAGGGAACACATACATATAGGCCACAAACTTATGAGCACTGGGGTCCTGACTAGCAGGGTCCCAGTGACACATAACAAACATACTGAAAACATAGGGTTTTCACTATGAGCACTGGGCCCTGGCTGGCAGGATCCCAGTGAGACAGTGAAAACACCCTGACATACACTCACAAACAGGCCGAAAGTGGGGGTAACAAGGCTAGAAAGAGGCTACTTTCTCACACAACCGCCCCCCCAAACGAAGGACAATAAGGCTAACCTTGGCCAGTTGAGACTTTATTGTCTAAGTGGTGATAAGTAGAGAGTAGCTCTGCAATAGACTGGTTACTCCCTTTATCATCCACTATATGGTTACGTCCTTGTGGGGATGTAAACCACCCTGTTTGAAGTTTTTTAGCTAAGCAACAATGTGAAGATGTATTTTCAGAGTTTCTATCAGTAAGTTTTAGTTTAGAGCAGTGGGAATTGTCCACTGAACCTATTTGTAGTGATGGAAATGCCAGACAGGGATGCTGTCTCAGAAAAGCCATAGCTGGGCAAAAACTTTGTCCGTATGGCTGGAAGAGAGAACAGGGATGCTGTTTCTCTTGAGTTGGAGCAGGGCAGTGATGCTGTCCTATCAGCTCCACACTAGGGCAGGGATGCTGTCCTAAGTGTTGTGAGGCAGTGCAGAGTTTCTGCACTAAAGTTTCTCTGGGAGGGTTGGAGGGATGCTCCATGTTAACTAAAATGGTGCTCTTTTTATCACCAATGTTAGTTATCCCACAGAGAGGTACTTCTACCTCAGGGAGTACAGCTTTGCCAGCTGATGATTCCCTTGGAACAGGTGCCACCCCAGGAGAGGTTTCTCCCACCACAGGAATGGTATCCTGAATGGTAGGGTGGTTAGGGGATACTGTGATACCCTTTTTACCTGTTGATGGAGAGGGATCCTGAGTTTTCAGGCCTTCTCTCCTTTGCTTTTTCATTTCAGTAGAAATGAGAGGGAACAATTCCTCTGGGATGCCCAGCATGGCTGCATGGGCATAAAACTCTACATCAGCCCAACCTGAGGCCTCTAGGTCATTACCTAAGAGACAGTCTACAGGTAAGCTAGGTGATACCACCACCTGCTTAGGGCCAGTAACTCCACCCCAACTAAACTGAATTATAGCTAAGGGGAGAAACTTAGTGGAGTTATGGACATCAATAATCTTATACTGTTGTCCAATGATGTGTTGATCAGGATGCACTAGGTTTTCAGTCACCAAAGTGATACTGGCACCTGTGTCCCTGTAGGCAACGGCCTCAACACCATTTATTGAAACTGTCTGCCTGTACTTATCCATTGTAAGGGGACAAGCAGCCAGTGTGGCAAGGCCAATGCCACTAGGTGTGACAGAAACTGTCTTGGGACTGACTAACCCAGTTTCTACTATGGACCCAAAAGTGAACCCAACTACACCCTTAACTTGACTGTTGCCAGCAGTCCCACCACTAGTACCACTACTGCTAGGGGCACTAGAGCTTGATGTATTAGTGGTGGGAGGCTCAGGGGGTTTACCTGGACAGGACTTATCCCCTGGCCTATGGCCTCTGTTTTTACACACAAAGCACCAAGGCTTTTTAATGTGTGCAGGTTGGGAAGAAGAGGAAGAATTTGTTTTATCCCCACCCTCTGAAGAGTGTTTAAGATTTGAAGTGGGATCTTTGGTTTTACCCTTATCCCCATGCTTATCTTGAGATTTTTCACCATCTTTCTTCTTATTGCCATCTTTGTCACCCCCTGTATGAACTTTTCTGTTCACCCTTGTTCTGACCCATTTGTCTGCCTTCTTTCCCAATTCTTGGGGAGAGGTCAGATCAGAGTCTACCAGGTACTGGTGCAACAAATCAGACACACAATTATTAAGAATATGCTCTCTCAGGATTGTGTTATACAGGCTTTCATAATCAGTAACTTTACTGCCATGTAACCACCCCTCCAAGGCCTTCACTGAATGGTCAATGAAATCAACCCAGTCTTGTGAAGACTCCTTTTTGGTCTCTCTGAACTTTATCCTGTATTGTTCAGTGGTTAAGCCATAACCATCCAGGAGTGCATTCTTAAGAACTTGGAAATTATTAGCATCATTTTCTTTCACAGTAAGGAGCCTATCCCTACCTTTTCCACTAAATGATAGCCATAGGATAGCAGCCCACTGCCTTTGAGGGACATCCTGTACAACACAGGCCCTCTCAAGTGCAGCAAACCACTTGTTAATGTCATCCCCCTCCTTATAAGGGGGAACTATCTTGTGCAGATTACTGGAATCATGCTCTTTAACAGGATGACTATGGGGAATACTGCTGCTGCCACCATGGGTATCTAAACCCAACTTCTGTCTTTCCTTCTCTAATTCAAAAGACTGTCTATCCAAATCCAGCTGTTGCTTTTTAAGCTTCAGTCTGGTTTGTTCCACCCTCAACTTATTGAGTTCCCTCTCTAACATTCTGTCATCAGGGTTGGTGGGAGGGACATTCCTAGAAACAGAGGTATGATGGGAATGAACAGAAGGAGACCTGTCCCTTACAGAAGCCACCCTAACAGCTTGGTTAACAGAAACATTACTACCAGTATGATGAGAATAAATGCTTTTGCTATGATGTGAGACAACACTATTTGTATGGTGTGGCTCATCATCATTACCAACTATGCTAGACTGTCTAGTAATGGGCAGGCTAGGAAGTTTCTTTCCTGAATCTTTTCCTGGGGGAGTCCCTGAATCAGATTGAGAACTATTAGGTACTTTTTCAACAGATGAGGCACCTATGGCCTTATCCTGTTCTCTAAGCATGTTAAGTAACAGTTCTAAGGAAGGATTCTTCCCTACACTCAAACCTCTCTCTATACAGAGACTCCTTGCTCTTTTCCAGCTAAGGTTGTCATATGCAAGTTTGGACAGATCAACATTTTGGCCTGTGCCAGACATTTTTTGAGAGAGAGTTAAAGTGATAGAAAAAGATAAAAAGTTTGTCAGAGCTTTTAGAAAGACAAAAAAAAACTTTTTAAACTTTTAAGAACTTTTTGAAAGTTTAGGAGTACTTTTCAGCACTTAGAAAAGAGTGAAAAGAGGAAATGCAAAACTTTTTGGCTATGTGTATATACACTGACCTTGTTTGTATATTTTTCTCTTATGAAAAGTACAATGACAAGAGTGGTAAGTAGTCTCAAGCACTTATCCCACCACTGCACAACCAATGTAGGAGGCTGGACTGGCTTGTAGTGAGTACCAAGGGGTACTTGCACCTTGCACCAGGCCCAGTTATCCCTTATTAGTGTATAGGGTGTCTAGCAGCTTAGGCTGATAGATAATGGTAGCTTAGCAGAGCAGCTTAGGCTGAACTAGGAGATGTGTGAAGCTACTACAGTACCACTTAGTGTCATATGCACAATATCATAAGAAAACACAATACACAGTTATACTAAAAATACAGGTACTTTATTTTTATGACAATATGCCAGAGTATCTTAGAGTGTACCCTCAGTGAGAGGATAGGAAATATACACAAGATATATATACACAATAGCAAAAATATGCAGTATAGTCTTAGAAAACAGTGCAAACAATGTATAGTTACAATAGGTTGCAATGGGGAAACATAGGGATAGGGGCAACACAAACCATATACTCCAAAAGTGGAATGCGAACCACGAATGGACCCCAAACCTATGTGACCTTGTAGAGGGTCGCTGGGACTATTAGAAAATAGTGAGAGTTAGAAAAATAACCCTCCCCAAGACCCTGAAAAGTGAGTGCAAATTGCACTAAAGTTCCCCTAAGTACAAAGTAGTCGTGCTAGAGGAATAATGCAGGAAAGACACAAACCAGCAATGCAACAACTGTGGATTTCCACTCTAGGGTACCTGTGGAACAAGGGGACCAAGTCCAAAAGTCACAAGCAAGTCGGAGATGGGCAGATGCCCATGAAATGCCAGATGCGGGTGCAAAGAAGCTTCGACTGGACAGAAGAAGCTGAGGTTTCTGCAGGAACGAAAAGGGCTAGAGACTTTCCCTTTGGTGGACAGAACCCTCTCGCCTTGGAGAGTCGTGCAGATGTGTTTTCCCGCTGAAAGGACGCCAACAAGCCTTGCTAGTTGCAAATCGTGCGTTTGGCGTTTTTGGACGCTGCTGGAACCCAGGAGGGACCAGGAGGTCGCAAATTGGACCTGAAGAGAGAGGGGACGTCTAGCAAGACAAAGAGCCCTCACTGAAGCAGGTAGCTCCCGAAGAAGTGCCAGAAACAGGCACTACGAGGATGCGTGAAACGGTGCTCGCCGAAGTTGCACAAAGGAGTCCCACGTCGCCGGAGACCAACTTAGAAAGTCGTGCAATGCAGGTTAGAGTGCCGTGGATCCAGGCTTGGCTGTGCACAAAGGATTTCCGCCGGAAGTGCACAGGGGCTGGAGTAGCTGCAAAGTCGCGGTTCCCAGCAATGCAGCCCAGCGAGGTGAGGCAAGGACTTACCTCCACCAAACTTGGGCTGAAGAGTCACTGGACTGTGGGGGTCACTTGGACAGAGTCGCTGGATTCGAGGGACCTCGCTCGTCGTGCTGAGAGGAGACCCAAGGGACCGGTAATGCAGCTTTTTGGTGCCTGCGGTTGCAGGGGGAAGATTCCGTCGACCCACAGGAGATTTCTTCGGAGCTTCTGGTGCAGAGAGGAGGCAGGCTACCCCCACAGCATGCACAAGCAGGAAAACAGTCGAGAAGGCGGCAGGATCAGCGTTACAGAGTTGCAGTAGTCGTCTTTGCTACTATGTTGCAGGTTTGCAGGCTTCCAGCGCGGTCAGCAGTCGATTCCTTATCAGAAGGTGAAGAGGGAGATGCAGAGGAACTCGGATGAGCTCTTGCATTCGTTATCTAAAGTTTCCCCAGAGACCCTAAATAGCCAGAAAAGAGGGTTTGGCTACTTAGGAGAGAGGATAGGCTACTAACACCTGAAGGAGCCTATCAGCAGGAGTCTCTGACGTCACCTGGTGGCACTGGCCACTCAGAGCAGTCCAGTGTGCCAGCAGCACCTCTGTTTCCAAGATGGCAGAGGTCTGGAGCACACTGGAGGAGCTCTGGACACCTCCCATGGGAGGTGCAGGTCAGGGGAGTGGTCACTCCCCTTTCCTTTGTCCAGTTTCGCGCCAGAGCAGGGGCTAAGGGGTCCCTGAACCGGTGTAGACTGGCTTATGCAGAATTGGGCACATATGTGCCCAAGAAAGCATTTCCAGAGGCTGGGGGAGGCTACTCCTCCCCTGCCTTCACACCATTTTCCAAAGGGAGAGGGTGTCACACCCTCTCTCAGAGGAAGTTCTTTGTTCTGCCATCCTGGGCCAGGCCTGGCTGGACCCCAGGAGGGCAGATGCCTGTCTGAGGGGTTGGCAGCAGCAGCAGCTGCAGTGAAACCCCAGGAAGGGCAGTTTGGCAGTACCAGGGTCTGTGCTACAGACCACTGGGATCATGGGATTGTGCCAACTATGCCAGGATGGCATAGAGGGGGCAATTCCATGATCATAGACATGTTACATGGCCATATTCGGAGTTACCATTGTGAAGCCACATATAGGTAGTGACCTATATGTAGTGCACGCGTGTAATGGTGTCCCCGCACTCACAAAGTTCAGGGAATTGGCTCTGAACAATGTGGGGGCACCTTGGCTAGTGCCAGGGTGCCCTCACACTAAGTAACTTTGCACCTAACCTTTACCAGGTAAAGGTTAGACATATAGGTGACTTATAAGTTACTTAAGTGCAGTGTAAAATGGCTGTGAAATAACGTGGACGTTATTTCACTCAGGCTGCAGTGGCAGGCCTATGTAAGAATTGTCAGAGCTCCCTATGGGTGGCAAAAGAAATGCTGCAGCCCATAGGGATCTCCTGGAACCCCAATACCCTGGGTACCTCAGTACCATATACTAGGGAATTATAAGGGTGTTGCAGTAAGCCAATGTAAATTGGTAAAATTGGTCACTAGCCTGTTAGTGACAATTTGTAAAGAGAGAGCATAACCACTGAGGTTCTGGTTAGCAGAGCCTCAGTGAGACAGTTAGGCACCACACAGGGAACACATACATATAGGCCACAAACTTATGAGCACTGGGGTCCTGACTAGCAGGGTCCCAGTGACACATAACAAACATACTGAAAACATAGGGTTTTCACTATGAGCACTGGGCCCTAGTGTAGGAGGCTGGACTGGCTTGTAGTGAGTACCAAGGGGTACTTGCACCTTGCACCAGGCCCAGTTATCCCTTATTAGTGTATAGGGTGTCTAGCAGCTTAGGCTGATAGATAATGGTAGCTTAGCAGAGCAGCTTAGGCTGAACTAGGAGACGTGTGAAGCTACTACAGTACCACCTAGTGTCATATGCACAATATCATAAGAAAACACAATACACAGTTATACTAAAATTAAAGGTACTTTATTTTTATGACAATATGCCAAAGTATCTTAGAGTGTACCCTCAGTGAGAGGATAGGAAATATACACAAGATATATATACACAATAGCAAAAATATGCAGTATAGTCTTAGAAAACAGTGCAAACAATGTATAGTTACAATAGGATGCAATGGGGAAACATAGGGATAGGGGCAACACAAACCATATACTCCAGAAGTGGAATGCGAACCACGAATGGACCCCAAACCTATGTGACCTTGTAGAGGGTCGCTGGGACTATTAGAAAATAGTGAGAGTTAGAAAAATAACCCTCCCCAAGACCCTGAAAAGTGAGTGCAAAGTGCACTAAAGTTCCCCTAAGGACAAAAGAGTTGTGTTAGAGGAATAATGCAGGAAAGACACAAACCAGCAATGCAACAACTGTGGATTTCCAATCTAGGGTACCTGTGGAACAAGGGGACCAAGTCCAAAAGTCACAAGCAAGTCGGAGATGGGCAGATGCCCAGGAAATGCCAGCTGCGGGTGCAAAGAAGCTTCGACTGGACAGAAGAAGCTGAGGTTTCTGCAAGAACGAAAAGGGCTAGAGACTTCCCCTTTGGTGGACGGATCTATCTCTCCTTGGAGAGTCGTGCAAAAGTGTTTTCCCGCCGGAAGGACGCCAACAAGCCTTGCTACACGCAAATCGTGCGTTTGGCGTTTTTGGACGCTGCTGGGGCCCAGGAGGGACCAGGAGGTCGCAAATTGGACCTGATGAGAGAAGGGACGTCGAGCAAGACAAAGAGCCCTCACTGAAGCAGGTAGCACCCGGAGAAGTGCCAGAAACAGGCACTACGAGGATGCGTGAAACGGTGCTCGCCGAAGTTGCACAAAGGAGTCCCACATTCCCGGAGACCAACTTAGAAAGTCGTGCAATGAAGGTTATAGTGCGGTGGATCCAGGCTTGGCTGTGCACGAAGGATTTCCGCCGGAAGTGCACAGGGGCCGGAGTAGCTGCAAAGTCGCGGTTCCCAGCAATGCAGCCCAGCGAGGTGAGGCAAGGACTTACCTCCACCAACTTGGGCTGAAGAGTCACTGGACTGTGGGGGTCACTTGGACAGCGTCACTGGATTCGAGGGACCTCGCTCGTCGTGCTGAGAGGAGACCCAAGGGACCGGTAATGCAGCTTTTTGGTGCCTGCGGTTGCAGGGGGAAGATTCCGTCGACCCACGGGAGATTTCTTTGGAGCTTCTGGTGCAGAGAGGAGGCAGGCTACCCCCACAGCATGCACAAGCAGGAAAACAGTCGAGAAGGCGGCAGGATCAGCGTTACAGAGTTGCAGTAGTCGTCTTTGCTACTATGTTGCAGGTTTGCAGGCTTCCAGCGCGGTCAGCGGTCGATTCCTTATCAGAAGGTGAAGAGAGAGATGCAGAGGAACTCGGCTGAGCTCATGCATTCGTTATCTAAAGTTTCCCCAGAGACAGAGACCCTAAATAGCCAGAAAAGAGGGTTTGGCTACCTAGGAGAGAGGAAAGGCTACTAACACCTGAAGGAGCCTATCAGCAGGAGTCTCTGACGTCACCTGGTGGCACTGGCCACTCAGAGCAGTCCAGTGTGCCAGCAGCACCTCTGTTTCCAAGATGGCAGAGGTCTGGAGCACACTGGAGGAGCTCTGGACACCTCCCAGGGGAGGTGCAGGTCAGGGGAGTGGTCACTCCCCTTTCCTTTGTCCAGTTTCGCGCCAGAGCAGGGGCTAAGGGGTCCCTGAACCGGTGTAGACTGGCTTATGCAGAATTGGGCACATCTGTGCCCAACAAAGCATTTCCAGAGGCTGGGGGAGGCTACTCCTCCCCTGCCTTCACACCATTTTCCAAAGGGAGGGGGTGTCACACCCTCTCTCAGAGGAAGTTCTTTGTTCTGCCATCCTGGGCCAGGCCTGGCTGGACCCCAGGAGGGCAGCTGCCTGTCTGAGGGGTTGGCAGCAGCAGCAGCTGCAGTGAAACCCCAGGAAGGGCAGTTTGGCAGTACCAGGGTCTGTGCTACAGACCACTGGGATCATGGGATTGTGCCAACTATGCCAGGATGGTATAGAGGGGGCAATTCCATGATCATAGACATGTTACATGGCCATATTCGGAGTTACCATGGTGAACCTACATATAGGTAGTGACCTATATGTAGTGCACGCGTGTAATGGTGTCCCCGCACTCACAAAGTTCAGGGAATTGGCTCTGAACAATGTGGGGGCACCTTGGCTAGTGCCAGGGTGCCCTCACACTAAGTAACTTTGCACCTAACCTTTACCAGGTAAAGGTTAGACATATAGGTGACTTATAAGTTACTTAAGTGTAGTGTAAAATGGCTGTGAAATAACGTGGACGTTATTTCACTCAGGCTGCAGTGGCAGGCCTGTGTAAGAATTGTCAGAGCTCCCTATGGGTGGCAAAAGAAATGCTGCAGCCCATATGTATCTCCTGGAACCCCAATACCCTGGGTACCTCAGTATCATATACTAGGGAATTATAAGGGTGTTCCAGTAAGCCAATGTAAATTGGTAAAAATGGTCACTAGCCTGTCAGTGACAATTTGGAAGTAATGAGAGAGCATAACCACTGAGGTTCTGGTTAGCAGAGCCTCAGTGAGACAGTTAGGCACCACACAGGGAACATATACATGCACACCTATGAGCACTGGGGCCCTGTGTGACAGGGTCCCAGTGATACATTCATATAGGCCACAAACTTATGAGCACTGGGGTCCTGACCAGCAGGATCCCAGTGACACATAACAAACATACTGAAAACATAGTGTTTTCACTATGAGCACTGAGGCCTGGCTATCAGGATCCCAGTGAGACATTGAAAACAGTGACAAACACCCTGACATACACTCACAAACAGGCCAAAAGTGGGGGTAACAAGGCTAGAAAGAGGCTACCTTCTCACACCTGGCTGGCAGGATCCCAGTGAGACAGTGAAAACACCCTGACATACACTCACAAACAGGCCAAAAGTGGGGGTAACAAGGCTAGAAAGAGGCTACTTTCTCACACCCTCTCCCTTTGGAAAATGGTGTGAAGGCAGGGGAGGAGTAGCCTCCCCCAGCCTCTGGAAATGCTTTCTTGGGCACAGATGTGCCCAATTCTGCATAAGCCAGTCTACACCGGTTGAGGGACCCCTCAGCCCTGCTTAGGCGCGAAACTGGACAAAGGAAAGGGGAGTGACCACTCCCCTGACCTGCACCTCCCCTGGGAGGTGCCCAGAGCTCCTCCAGTGTGCTCCAGACCTCTGCCATCTTGGAAACAGAGGTGCTGCTGGCACACTGGACTGCTCTGAGTGGCCAGTCCAAGCAGGTGACGTCAGAGACTCCTTCTGATAGGTTCCTTCAGGTGTTGCTAGCCTATCCTCTCTCCTAAGTAGCCAAACCCTCTTTTCTGGCTATTTAGGGTCTCATCCTTTGGGGATTCCTCAGATAACGAATGCAAGAGCTCATCAGAGTTCCTCTGCATCTCTCTCTTCACCTTCTGCCAAGGAATCGACTGCTGACCGCGCTGGAAGCCTGCAAAACTGCAACAAAGTAGCAAAGACGACTACTGCGACCTTGTAACGCTGCTCCTGCTGCCTTCTCGACTGTTTTCCTGGTGGTGCATCCTGTGGGGGTAGTCTGCCTCTCTCTGCATCAGAAGCTGCGAAGAAATCTCCTGTGGGTCGACGGAATCTTCCCCCTGCAACCGCAGGCACCAAAAAGCTGCATCACCGGTCCCTTGGGTCTCCTCTCACGATGACGAGCGAGGTCCCTCGAATCCAGCAAGACTGTCCAAGTGACCCCCACGGTCCAGTGACTCTTCAGTCCAAGTTTGGTGGAGGTAAGTCCTTGCATCCCCACGCCAGACTGCATTGTTGGTAACCGTGACTTTTGCAACTTCTCCGGCCTCTGTGCACTTCCGGCGGAAATCCTTTGTGCACAGCCAAGCCTGGGTCCACGGCACTCTAACCTGCATTGCACGACTTTCTAAGTTGATCTCCGGCGACGTGGGACTCCTTTATGTAACTTCAGGGAGGCACCGTTTCACTTTTATTTGTAGTGCATGTTCTGGCACTTCTGCGGGTGCTGCCTGCTTCTGAGAGGGCTCCTTTTCTTGCTCGGCGTACCCTCTGTCTCCAGACGAAATTGGCGACGTCCTGGTCCATCCTGGGCCACAGCAGCATCCAGAAATGCTAACCGCACGACTTGCAGCTAGCAAGGCTTGTTGGCGTCCATCCGGAGAGAAAACACCTCTACACAACTCTCCACAGTGTACGGGATCCATCCTCCAAAGGGGAAGTCTCTAGCCCTTGTCGTTCCTGCAGAATCCTCAGCTTCTTCAGTCCATTAGAAGCTTCTTTGCACCCACAGCTGGCATTTCCTGGGCATCTGCCCATCTCCGACTTGCTTGTGACTTTTGGACTTGGTCCCCTTGTTCCACAGGTACCCTCGACTGGAAATCCATTGTTGTTGCATTGCTGGTTTGTGTCTTTCCTGCATTATTCCTCTATCACGACTTCTAAGTCTTTGGGGGAACTTTAGTGCACTTTGCACTCACTTTTCAGGGTCTTGGGGTGAGGTATTTTTCTAACCCTTGCTATTTTATAATAGTCCCAGCGACCCTCTACAAGGTCACATAGGTTTGGGGTCCATTCGTGATTCGCATTCCACTTTTGGAGTATATGGTTTGTGTTGCCCCTATCCCTATGTGTTTCCATTGCATCCTATTGTAACTATACATTGTTTGCACTGTTTTCCTTGACTATACTGCATATTTTTGGTATTATGTACATATATCTTGTCTATATTTCTTATCCTCATCCTGAGGGTACTCACTGAGATACTTTTGGCATAGTGTCATAAAAATAAAGTACCTTTATTTTTAGTATATCTGTGTATTCTGTTTTCTTATGATATTGTGCATATGGCATTTGTGGTACTGTAGTAGCTTCACACGTCTCCTAGTTCAGCCTAAGCTGCTCTGCTAAGCTACCATTATCTATCAGCCTAAGCTGCTAGACACCCTATACACTAATAAGGGATAACTGGGCCTGGTGCAAGGTGCAAGTACCCCTTGGTACTCACTACAAGCCAGTCCAGCCTCCTACAGTGTTACACCCTCTCCCTTTGGAAAATGGTGTGAAGGCAGGGGAGGAGTAGCCTCCCCCAGCCTCTGGAAATGCTTTCTTGGGCACAGATATGCCCAATTCTGCATAAGCCAGTCTACACCGGTCCAGGGACCCCTCAGCCCTGCTTAGGGGCGAAACTGGACAAAGGAAAGGGGAGTGACCACTCCCCTGACCTGCACCTCCCCTGGGAGGTGCCCAGAGCTCCTCCAGTGTGCCCCAGACCTCTGCCATCCTGGAAATAGAGGTGCTGCTGGCACACTGGACTGCTCTGAGTGGACAGGCCAGCAGGTGACGTCAGAGACTCCTTCTGATAGGCTCCTTCAGGTGTTGCTAGCCAATCCTCTCTCCTAAGTAGCCAAACCCTCTTTTCTGGCTATTTAGGGTCTCTGTCTTTGGGGATTCCTCAGATAACGAATGCAAGAGCTCATCAGAGTTCCTCTGCATCTCTCTCTTCACCTTCTGCCAAGGAATCGACTGCTGACCGCGCTGGAAGCCTGCAAAACTGCAACAAAGTAGCTAAGACGACTACTGCGACCTTGTAACGCTGATCCTGACGCCTTCTCGACTGTTTTCCTGGTGGTGCATCCTGTGGGGGTAGTCTGCCTCCTCTCTGCATCAGAAGCTGCGAAGAAATCTCCCGTGGGTCGACGGAATCTTCCCCCTGCAACCGCAGGCACCAAAAAGCTGCATCACCGGTCCCTTGGGTCTCCTCTCACGACAACGAGCGAGGTTCCTTGAATCCAGCAACACTGTCCAATTGACCCGCACGGTCCAGTGACTCTTCAGTCCAAGTTTGGTGGAGGTAAGTTCTTGCCTCCCCACGCCAGACTGCATTGTTGGTAACCACAGCTTTTTCAGCTTCTCCGGCCCCTGTGCACTTCCGCCAAAAATCCTTTGTGCACATCGAAGCCTGGGTCCACGGCACTATAACCTGCATTGCACGACTTTCTAAGTTGGTCTCTGGCGACGTGGGACTCCTTTGTGTAACTTCAGGCGAGCACTGTTTCACTTTTCTTCGTAGTGCCTGTTGTGGCACTTCTGCGGGTGCTGCCTGCTTATGAGAGGGCTCCTTGTCTTGCGCGGCGTCCCCTCTGTCCCCAGACAAAATTGGCGACATCCTGGTCCATTCTGGGCCACAACAGCATCCAAAAACGCTAACTGCACGACTTGCAGCTAGCAAGGCTTGTTGGCATCCATCCGGAGGGAAAACACTTTTGCACGACTCTCCATGGCGTGGGGGATCCATCCTCCAAAGGGGAAGTCTCTAGCCCTTGTCGTTCCTACAGAATCCTCAGCTTCTTCAGTCCAGTAGAAGTTTCTTTGAACCCACAGCTGGCATTTCCTGGGCATCTGACCATCTCCGACTTGCTTGTGACTTTTGGACTTGGTCTCCTTGTTCCACAGGTACCCTCGACAGGAAATCCATTGTTGTTGCATTGCTGGTTTGTGTCTTTCCTGCATTATTCCTCTATCACGACTTCTAAGTCTTTGGGGGAACTTTAGTGCACTTTGCACTCACTTTTCAGGGTCTTGGGGTGGGGTATTTTTCTAACCCTTACTATTTTCTAATAGTCCCAGCGACCCTCTACAAGGTCACATAGGTTTGGGGTCCATTCGTGATTCGCATTCCACTTTTGGAGTATATGGTTTGTGTTGCCCCTATCCCTATGTGCTTCCATTGCATCGTATTGTAATTTTACACTGTATGCACTGTTTTCTAAGACTATACTGCATATTTTTGGTATTGTGTACATATATCTTGTGTATATTTCTTATCCTCATACTGAGGGTACTCACTGAGATACTTTTGGCATATTGTCATAAAAATAAAGTACCTTTATTTTAAGTATAACTGTGTATTGTGTTTTCTTAAGATATTGTGCATATGGCATTTGTGGTACTGTAGTAGCTTCACACTGTAGGAGGCTGGACTGGCTTGTAGTGAGTACCAAGGGGTACTTGCACCTTGCACCAGGCCCAGTTATCCCTTATTAGTGTATAGGGTGTCTAGCAGCTTAGGCTGATAGATAATGGTAGCTTATCAGAGCAGCTTAGGCTGAACTAGGAGACGTGTGAAGCTACTACAGTACCACTTAGTGTCATATGCACAATATCATAAGAAAACACAATACACAGTTATACTAAAAATAAAGGTACTTTATTTTTATGACAATATGCCAAAGTATCTTAGAGTGTACCCTCAGTGAGAGGATAGGAAATATACACAAGATATATATATATACACAATAGCAAAAATATCCAGTATAGTCTTAGAAAACAGTGCAAACAATGTATAGTTACAATAGGATGCAATGGGGAAACATAGGGATAGGGGCAACACAAACCATATACTCCAAAAGTGGAATGCGAACCACGTATGGACCCCAAACCTATGTGACCTTGTAGAGGGTCGCTGGGACTATTAGAAAATAGTGAGAGTTAGAAAAATAACCCTCCCCAAGACCCTGAAAAGTGAGTGCAAAGTGCACTAAAGTTCCCCTAAGGACAAAGTAGTCGTGTTAGAGGAATAATGCAGGAAAGACACAAACCAGCAATGCAACACTTGTGGATTTCCAATCTAGGGTACCTGTGGAACAAGGGGACCAAGTCCAAAAGTCACAAGCAAGTCGGAGATGGGCAGATGCCCAGGAAAGGCCAGCTGCGGATGCAAAGAAGCTTCGACTGGACAGAAGAAGCTGAGGTTTCTGCTGGAACAAAAAGGGCTAGAGACTTCCCCTTTGGTGGACGGATCCCGCTCGCCGTGGAGAGTCGTGCAGAAGTGATTTCCCGCCGGAAGGACGCCAACAAGCCTTGCTAGTCGCAAATCGTGCGTTTGGCGTTTTTGGAAACTGCTGGGGCCCAGGAGGGACCAGGAGGTCGCAAATTGGAACTAAAGAGAGAGGGGACGTCGTGCAAGACAAAGAGCCCTCACTGAAGCAGGTAGCTCCCGGAAAAGTGCCAGAAACAGGCACTACGAGGATGCGTGAAACAGTGCTCGCCGAAGTTGCACAAAGGAGTCCCACGTCGCCAGAGACCAACTTAGAAAGTCGTGCAATGCAGGTTCGAGTGCTGTGGACCCAGGCTTGGCTGTGCACAAAGGATTTCCGCCGGAAGTGCACAGGGGCCGGAGTAGCTGCAAAGTCGCGGTTCCCAGCAATGCAGCCCAGCGAGGTGAGGCAAGGACTTACCTCCACCAAACTTGGGCTGAAGAGTCACTGGACTGTGGGGGTCACTTGGACAGAGTCGCTGGATTCGAGGGACCTCGCTCGTCGTGCTGAGAGGAGACCCAAGGGACCAGTAATGCAGCTTTTTGGTGCCTGTGGTTGCAGGGGGAAGATTCCGTTGACCCACGGGAGATTTCTTCGGAGCTTCTGGTGCAGAGAGGAGGCAGGCTACCCCCACAGCATGCACAAGCAGGAAAACAGTCGAGAAGGCGGCAGGATCAGCGTTACAGAGTTGCAGTAGTCGTCTTTGCTACTATGTTGCAGGTTTGCAGGCTTCCAGCGCGGTCAGCAGTCGATTCCTTATCAGAAGGTGAAGAGAGAGATGCAGAGGAACTCGGATGAGCTCTTGCATTCGTTATCTAAAGTGTCCCCAGAGACAGAGACCCTAAATAGCCAGAAAAGAGGGTTTGGCTACCTAGGAGAGAGGATAGGCTACTAAAACCTGAAGGAGCCTATCAGCAGGAGTCTCTGACGTCACCTGGTGGCACTGGCCACTCAGAGCAGTCCAGTGTGCCAGCAGCACCTCTGTTTCCAAGATGGCAGAGGTCTGGAGCACACTGGAGGAGCTCTGGACACCTCCCAGGGGAGGTGCAGGTCAGGGGAGTGGTCACTCCCCTTTCCTTTGTCCAGTTTCGCGCCAGAGCAGGGGCTAAGGGGTCCCTGAACCGGTGCAGACTGACTTATGCAGAATTGGGCACATCTGTGCCCAACAAAGCATTTCCAGAGGCTGGGGGAGGCTACTCCTCCCCTGCCTTCACACCATTTTCCAAAGGGAGAGGGTGTCACACCCTCTCTCAGAGGAAGTTCTTTGTTCTGCCATCCTGGGCCAGGCCTGGCTGGACCCCAGGAGGGCAGCTGCCTGTCTGAGGGGTTGGCAGCAGCAGCAGCTGCAGTGAAACCCCAGGAAGGGCAGTTTGGCAGTACCAGGGTCTGTGCTACAGACTACTGGGATCATGGGATTGTGCCAACTATGCCAGGATGGCATAGAGGGGGCAATTCCTTGATCATAGACATGTTACATGACCATATTCGGAGTTACCATGGTGAAGCTACATATAGGTAGTGACCTATATGTAGTGCACGCGTGTAATGGTGTCCCCGCACTCACAAAGTTCAGGGAATTGGCTCTGAACAATGTGGGGGCACCTTGGCTAGTGCCAGGGTGCCCTCACACTAAGTAACTTTGCACCTAACCTTTACCAGGTAAAGGTTAGACATATAGCTGACTTATAAGTTACTTAAGTGCAGTGTAAAATGGCTGTGAAATAACGTGGACGTTCTTTCACTCAGGCTGCAGTGGCAGGCCTGTGTAAGAATTGTCAGAGCTCCCTATGGGTGGCAAAAGAAATGCTGCAGCCCATAGGGATCTCCTGGAACCCCAATACCCTGGGTACCTCAGTACCATATACTAGGGAATTATAAGGGTGTTCCAGTAAGCCAATGTAAATTGGTAAAAATGGTCACTAGCCTGTCAGTGACAATTTGGAAAGAAATGAGAGAGCATAACCACTGAGGTTCTGATTAGCAGAGCCTCAGTGAGACAGTTAGTCACTACACAGGTAACACATTCAGGCACACTTATGAGCACTGGGGCCCTGGGTTACCAGGGTCCCAGTGACACATACAACTAAAACAACATATATACAGTGAAAAATGGGGGTAACATGCCAGGCAAGATGGTACTTTCCTACACAACCCGCCCCCAAACGAAGGACAATAAGACTAGCCATGACCTGATGAGTCTTCATTGTCTAAGTGGAAATATCTGGAGAGTCCATCTGCATTGGAGTGGCTTCTCCCAGGTCTATGTTCCACTGTATAGTCCATTCCCTGTAGGGATATGGACCACCTCAACAATTTAGGATTTTCACCTTTCATTTGTTTTAGCCAAAGTAGAGGTTTGTGGTCTGTCTGAACAATGAAGTGAGTGCCAAACAGGTATGGCCTCAACTTCTTCAGAGCCCAGACCACAGCAAAGGCCTCCCTCTCAATGGCAGACCAACGCTTTTCTCTAGGGGTCAACCTTCTTCTAATAAAAGCAACAGGTTGATCCTGGCCCTCAGAATTAAGTTGTGATAGGACTGCCCCTACTCCTAATTCAGATGCATCAGTCTGGACATAGAATTTTTTAGAGTAACAAGGGCTTTTCAGGACAGGTGCAGAGCACATGGCCTGCTTCAGCTCCTCAAAAGCTTTCTGACAGTTTGCTGTCCATAATACCTTTTTAGGCATTTTCTTGGATGTGAGGTCATTAAGAGGGGCTGCAATGGAGCCATAGTTCTTAATGAACCTCCTGTAATACCCAGTGAGGCCTAGGAAGGCTCTCACCTGAGTCTGAGTGGTAGGGGGAACCCAATCAATAATAGTTTGGATTTTCCCCTGAAGTGGTGCAATCTGTTCCCCACCAACAAGGTGTCCCAGATAAACCACCTTACCCTGCCCTATCTGGCACTTTGAAGCCTTGATAGTGAGGCCTGCCTTTTGCAGGGCCTCCAAAACTTTCCATAGCTGGACCAGGTGATCATCCCAGCTGGAGCTAAAGACAGCTATATCGTCCAAATATGCTGCACTGAAAGCTTCCAGCCCTTGCAGGACTGTGTTCACCAACCTCTGAAAAGTGGCAGGTGCATTTTTCAAACCAAAAGGCATTACAGTAAACTGGTAATGTCCTCCAATGGTAGAAAATGCAGTCTTAGGTTTAGCATCTTCTGACAATTTGATCTGCCAATACCCTGCAGTCAAATCAAAAGTGCTTAGATACTTGGCAGATGCCAGTGTATCTATGAGCTCATCTGCCCTGGGTATAGGGTGAGCATCAGTTTTGGTTACCAAGTTGAGACCTCTATAGTCTACACAAAACCGCATTTCTTTCTTTCCATCTTTAGAATTGGGTTTTGGTACCAGTACCACAGGAGAAGCCCATGGACTGTCAGAGTGCTCAACCACTCCTAGTTCCAACATTTTCTGAACTTCTTGCTTTATGCAGTCCCTGACATGGTCAGGCTGCCTATAGAACTTACTTTTGACAGGTAAACTGTCTCCAGTATCTATAGTGTGCTCACACCAAGAAGTGGTGCCTGGCACAGTAGAGAAGAGTTCTGAAAATTGTCCTAGGAGATTTATGCAATTATCTTTCTGCTCAGCAGTAAGACAATCAGCCAAAACTACACCTTCCACAAGAGCATCTTGTTCTGTGGAAGAGAAGAGATCAGGTAGAGGATCACTGTCTTCTTCCTGTCCCTCATCAGTTGCCATGAGCAGGGTGAGATCAGCCCTGTCATAGTAGGGTTTCAGGCGGTTGACATGGAGCACCCTAAGGGGACTCCTGGCAGTGCCTAAGTCAACCAAGTAGGTGACTTCACCCTTCTTTTCAACAATTGTGTGGGGTCCACTCCATTTATCTTGGAGTGCTCTTGGGGCCACAGGCTCCAAGACCCACACTTTCTGCCCTGGTTGGTACTGAACCAAAACAGCCTTCTGATCATGCCATTGCTTCTGGAGCTCTTGGCTGGCCTGAAGGTTTTTACTGGCCTTTTTCATGTACTCAGCCATCCTTGATCTGAGGCCAAGTACATAGTCCACAATATCCTGCTTAGGAGCTTTTAAAGGTTGTTCCCAACCCTCCTTTACAAGTGTGAGTGGACCCCTAACAGGGTGTCCAAAAAGAAGTTCAAAGGGGCTGAAGCCCACTCCTTTCTGGGGTACCTCCCTGTAGGCAAAAAGGAGGCATGGTAGAAGGATATCCCATCTCCTGCGGAGTTTTTCAGGGAGTCCCATAATCATGCCTTTGAGAGTTTTATTAAATCTCTCCACCAGTCCATTTGTTTGTGGATGATAGGGTGTTGTGAACTTGTACGTTACACCACACTCCTTCCACATGGCCTTTAAGTATGCAGACATGAAATTGCTTCCTCTGTCTGATACTACTTCCTTTGGGAAGCCCACCCTGGAAAATATTCCCAGGAGGGCCTTAGCCACTGCAGGAGCTGTAGTGGTCGTTAAAGGAATTGCTTCAGGGTATCTTGTGGAATGGTCCACTACCACCAAGATAAACCTATTGCCTGAAGCAGTCGGAGGGTCAAGGGGGCCAACTATGTCAACCCCTACCCTTTCAAAGGGAACCCCAACCACAGGCAGTGCGATAAGGGGTGCCTTTGGGGTGCCACCTGTCTTGCCACTGGCTTGACAGGTTTCACAGGACTTACAAAATTCTTTTGTGTCCTCAGACATCCTAGGCCAATGAAACAGGGGAACAAGCCTGTCCCAAGTTTTCATTTGTCCTAGATGCCCAGCTAAGGGAATGTCATGTACCAGTGTTAGGAGGAACTTTCTGTACTCCTGAGGAATCACTAATCTCCTGGCAGCTCCAGGTTTAGGATCCCTATGCTCAGTGTACAAGAGGTTGTCCTCCCAGTAAACTCTGTGAGAGTCACTGACATCCCCATTAGCCTGTTTGACAGCTTGCTGTCTGAGACCCTCTAATGTGGGACAGGTTTGCTGTGCCACACTCAGCTCCTCTCTGGCAGGCCCCCCTTCACCCAAAAGCTCAGCAGTGTCTGCTTCCAGCTCCTCTGGTGTAGGTTCTGCACAGGGAGGGAATTCTTCTTCCTCAGAAGTTGAATCCACTGTAGAGGGAGGGATAGTAGGAAGTGGTTTGCTTCTACTAGCCCTAGCTTTAGGGAGCACTTGGTCCATTGTTCCAGGATCCAAGCTTCCCTGTCCTTTTTGCTTTTTGGCCTGAGCCCTTGTCAAAGCAAAAATATGCCCTGGGATGCCCAGCATTGCTGCATGGGCCTCCAACTCCACATCTGACCAAGCTGATGTCTCCAAATCATTCCCTAATAGACAGTCTACAGGTAAATCTGAAGCTACCACAACTTTCTTTGGACCAGTTACCCCCCCCCAGTTGAGATTTACAACAGCCATGGGGTGGCTTTGTGTTATGTTGTGAGCATTGGTTACTTGGTACTGGTGTCCAAGTATGTGTTGTTCAGGGTGCACCAGTTTCTCAATCACCATTGTGACACTGGCACCTGTGTCTCTGTAGGCCTGGACCTCAACACCATTTATTAGGGTTAGTTGCTTGTACTTCTCCAAGTTATGGGGGCAAGCAACCAAAGTGGCTAAATCAATAGCCCCTTCAGAGACTAAAGTAGCCTCTGTGGTCTCCCTAATCAGACCAACCCCAACTAAATTACCAAAAGTGAGCCCAGCTACTCCCTTGGATTGGCTATTAGTAGGTTTGCTCCCACCACCACTGCTATTAGTAGGGACACTAGGTGTAGCAGTAGGGGTTGTAGTGGTAGGAGCTGTGGTGCCTTTCTTTGGACAACTGGGATCTGTTGTCCAATGGCCTTTTATTTTACATAAATAGCACCATGGTTTCTTTTCCTTGTTCTGATTAAAGGAGGATTTGGACCCACCACCCCCACCAGAGTGTTTTTGTGGGCCTGATGAAGACTCATTTTTAGATTTGTCCCCACCCTTGTCAGAAGACTTACCATCCTTCTTTTTGTTGCCATCTTTGTCACCCCCTGTATGAACTTTTCTGTTCACTCTTGTTCTGACCCATTTGTCTGCCTTCTTTCCCAATTCTTTGGGAGAGGTCAGATCAGAGTCCACCAAGTACTGGTGCAACAAATCAGACACACAATTATTAAGAATATGCTCTCTCAGGATCAAGTTATACAGGCTGTCATAATCAGTAACTTTACTGCCATGTAACCACCCCTCCAAGGCCTTCACTGCCTGGTCAATAAAATCAACCCAGTCTTGTGAAGACTCCTTTTTGGTCTCTCTGAACTTTATCCTGTACTGTTCAGTGGTTAAGCCATAACCATCCAGGAGTGCATTCTTAAGAACTTGGAAATTATTAGCATCATTTTCTTTCACCGTAAGGAGCCTATCCCTACCTTTTCCACTAAATGATAGCCATAGGATAGCAGCCCACTGCCTTTGAGGGACATCCTGTACAACACAGGCCCTCTCAAGTGCAGCAAACCACTTGTTAATGTCATCCCCCTCCTTATAAGGGGGAACTATCTTGTGCAGATTCCTGGAATCATGCTCTTTTGCAGGATGGCTATGGGGAATACTGCTGCTTCCACCATGGGTATCTAAACCCAACTTCTGTCTTTCCTTCTCTAATTCAAAAGACTGTCTATCCAAATCCAGCTGTTGCTTTTTAAGCTTCAGTCTGGTTTGTTCCACCCTCAACTTATTGAGTTCCCTCTCTAACATTCTGTCATCAGGGTTGGTGGGAGGGACATTTCTAGAAACAGAGCTATGATGGGAATGAACAGAAGGAGACCTGTCCCTTACAGAAGCCACCCTAACAGCTTGGTTTACAGAAACATTACTACCAGTATGGTGAGAATAAATGCTTTTGCTATGATGTGAGACAACACTATTTCTTTGGTGTGGCTCATCATCATTACCATCTATGCTAGATTGTCTAGTAATGGGCAGGCTAGGAAGTTTCTTTCCTGAATCTTTTCCTGGGGGAGTCCCTGAATCAGATTGGGAACTATTAGGTACTTTTTCAACAGATGGGGCACCTATGGCCTTATCCTGTTCTCTAAGCATGTTAAGTAACAGTTCCAAGGAAGGATTCTTCCCTACACTCAAACCTCTCTCTATACAGAGACTCCTTGCTCTTTTCCAGCTAAGGTTGTCATATGCAAGTTTGGACAGATCAACACTTTGGCCTGTGCCAGACATTTTTTAGAGAGAGTTAAAGTGATAGAAAAAGAAAAAAAAAAGTTTTCAGAACTTTTTGGAAAGACAGAAAAAAACTTTTTAAACTTTTTGAAAGTTTAGGAGTACTTTTCAGCACTGAGAAAAGAGTGAAAAGAGGAAATGCAAAACTTTTTGGCTATGTGTATATACACTGACCTTGTTTTGTATATTTTTCTCTTATGAAAAGTACAATGACAAGAGTGGTAAGTAGTCTCAAGCACTTATCCCACCACTGCACAACCAATGTATAGTTACAATAGGATGCAATGGGGAAACATAGGGATAGGGGCAACACAAACCATATACTCCAAAAGTGGAATGCGAACCACGAATGGACCCCAAACCTATGTGACCTTGTAGAGGGTCACTGGGACTATTAGAAAATAGTGAGAGTTAGAAAAATAACCCTCCCCAAGACCCTGAAAAGTGAGTGCAAAGTGCACTAAAGTTCCCCTAAGGACAAAGAAGTCGTGTTAGAGGAATAATGCAGGAAAGACACAAACCAGCAATGCAACAACTGTGGATTTCCAATCTAGGATACCTGTGGAACAAGGGGACCAAGTCCAAAAGTCACAAGCAAGTCGTAGATGGGCAGATGCCCAGGAAATGCCAGCTGCGGGTGCAAAGAAGCTTCGACTGGACAGAAGAAGCTGAGGTTTCTGCAAGAACGAAAAGGGCTAGAGACTTCCCCTTTGGTGGACGGATCCCTCTTGCGGTGGAGAGTTGTGCAGAAGTGTTTTCCCGCCGAAAGAACGCCAACAAGCCTTGCTAGCTGCAAATCGTGCGTTTGGCATTTTTGGACGCTGCTGGGGCCCAGGAGGGACCAGGAGGTCGCAAATTGGACCTGAAGAGAGAGGGGACGTCGAGCAAGACAACGAGCTCTCACTGAAGCAGGTAGCACCCAGAGAAGTGCCAGAAACAGGCACTACGAGGATGCGTGAAACGGTGCTCGCCAAAGTTGCACAAAGGAGTCCCACGTCGCCGGAGACCAACTTAGAAAGTCGTGCAAAGCAGGTTATAGTGCACTGGGCCCAGGCTTGGCTGTGCACAAAGTATTTCCGCCGGAAGTGCACAGGGGCTGGAGTAGCTGCAAAGTCGCGGTTCCCAGCAATGCAGCCCAGCGAGGTGAGGCAAGGACTTACCTCCACCAAACTTGGACTGAAGAGTCACTGGACTGTGCGGGTCACTGGGACAGAGTCGCTGGATTCGAGGGACCTCGCTCGTCGTGCTGAGAGGAGAACCAAGTGACCGGTAATGCAGCTTTTTGGTGCCTGCGGTTGCAGGGGGAAGATTCCGTCGACCCACGGGAGATTTCTTCGGAGCTTCTGGTGCAGAGAGGAGGCAGGCTACCCCCACAGCATGCACAAGCAGGAAAACAGTCGAGAAGGCGGCAGGATCAGCGTTACAGAGTTGCAGTAGTCGTCTTTGCTACTATGTTGCAGGTTTGCAGGCTTCCAGCGCGGTCAGCAGTCAATTCCTTATCAGAAGGTGAAGAGAGAGATGCAGAGGAACTCGGATGAGCTCTTGCATTCGTTATCTAAAGTTTCCCCAGAGACAGAGACCCTAAATAGCCAGAAAAGAGGGTTTGGCTACCTAGGAGAGAGGATAGGCTACTAACACCTGAAGGAGCCTATCAGCAGGAGTCTCTGACGTCACCTGGTGGCACTGGCCACTCAGAGCAGTCCAGTGTGCCAGCAGCACCTCTGTTTCCAAGATGGCAGAGGTCTGGAGCACATTGGAGGAGCTCTGGACACCTCCCAGGGGAGGTGCAGGTCAGGGGAGTGGTCACTCCCCTTTCCTTTGTCCAGTTTCGCGCCAGAGCAGGGGCTAAGGGGTCCCTGAACCGGTGTAGACTGGCTTATGCAGAATTGGGCACATCTGTGCCCAACAAAGCATTTCCAGAGGCTGGGGGAGGCTACTCCTCCCCTGCCTTCACACCATTTTCCAAAGGGAGAGGGTGTCACACCCTCTCTCAGAGGAAGTTCTTTGTTCTGCCATCCTGGGCCAGGCCTGGCTGGACCCCAGGAGGGCAGCTGCCTGTCTGAGGGGTTGGCAGCAGCAGCAGCTGCAGTGAAACCCCAGGAAGGGCAGTTTGGCAGTACCAGGGTCTGTGCTACAGACCACTGGGATCATGGGATTGTGCCAACTATGCCAGGATGGTATAGAGGGGGCAATTCCTTGATCATAGACATGTTACATGGCCATATTCGGAGTTACCATGGTGAAGCTACATATAGGTAGTGACCTATATGTAGTGCACGCGTGTAATGGTGTCCCCGCACTCACAAAGTTCAGGGAATTGGCTCTGAACAATGTGGGGGCACCTTGGCTAGTGCCAGGGTGCCCTCACACTAAGTAACTTTGCACCTAACCTTTACCAGGTAAAGGTTAGACATATAGGTGACTTATAAGTTACTTAAGTGTAGTGTAAAATGGCTGTGAAATAACGTGGACGTTATTTCACTCAGGCTGCAGTGGCAGGCCTGTGTAAGAATTGTCAGAGCTCCCTATGGGTGGCAAAAGAAATGCTGCAGCCCATAGGGATCTCCTGGAACCCCAATACCCTGGGTACCTCAGTACCATATACTAGGGAATTATAAGGGTGTTCCAGTAAGCCAATGTAAATTGGTAAAAATGGTCACTAGCCTGTCAGTGACAATTTGGAAAGAAATGAGAGAGCATAACCACTGAGGTTCTGATTAGCAGTGCCTCAGTGAGACAGTTAGTCACTACACAGGTAACACATTCAGGCACACTTATGAGCACTGGGGCCCTGGGTTACCAGGGTCCCAGTGACACATACAACTAAAACAACATATATACAGTGAAAAATGGGGGTAACATGCCAGGCAAGATGGTACTTTCCTACACAACCCGCCCCCAAACGAAGGACAATAAGACTAGCCATGACCTGATGAGTCTTCATTGTCTAAGTGGAAATATCTGGAGAGTCCATCTGCATTGGAGTGGCTACTCCCAGGTCTATGTTCCACTGTATAGTCCATTCCCTGTAGGGATATGGACCACCTCAACAATTTAGGATTTTCACCTTTCATTTGTTTTAGCCAAAGTAGAGGTTTGTGGTCTGTCTGAACAATGAAGTGAGTGCCAAACAGGTATGGCCTCAACTTCTTCAGAGCCCAGACCACAGCAAAGGCCTCCCTCTCAATGGCAGACCAACGCTTTTCTCTAGGGGTCAACCTTCTACTAATAAAAGCAACAGGTTGATCCTGGCCCTCAGAATTAAGTTGTGATAGGACTGCCCCTACTCCTAATTCAGATGCATCAGTCTGGACATAGAATTTTTTAGAGTAACAAGGGCTTTTCAGGACAGGTGCAGAGCACATGGCCTGCTTCAGCTCCTCAAAAGCTTTCTGACAGTTTGCTGTCCATAATACCTTTTTAGGCATTTTCTTGGATGTGAGGTCATTAAGAGGGGCTGCAATGGAGCCATAGTTCTTAATGAACCTCCTGTAATACCCAGTGAGGCCTAGGAAGGCTCTCACCTGAGTCTGAGTGGTAGGGGGAACCCAATCAATAATAGTTTGGATTTTCCCCTGAAGTGGTGCAATCTGTTCCCCACCAACAAGGTGTCCCAGATAAACCACCTTACCCTGCCCTATCTGGCACTTTGAAGCCTTGATAGTGAGGCCTGCCTTTTGCAGGGCCTCCAAAACTTTCCATAGCTGGACCAGGTGATCATCCCAGCTGGAGCTAAAGACAGCTATATCGTCCAAATATGCTGCACTGAAAGCTTCCAGCCCTTGCAGGACTGTGTTCACCAACCTCTGAAAAGTGGCAGGTGCATTTTTCAAACCAAAAGGCATTACAGTAAACTGGTAATGTCCTCCAATGGTAAAAAATGCAGTCTTAGGTTTAGCATCTTCTGATAATTTGATCTGCCAATACCCTGCAGTCAAATCAAAAGTGCTTAGATACTTGGCAGTTGCCAGTGTATCTATAAGCTCATCTGCCCTGGGTATAGGGTGAGCATCAGTTTTGGTTACCAAGTTGAGACCTCTATAGTCTACACAAAACCGCATTTCTTTCTTTCCATCTTTAGAATTGGGTTTTGGTACCAGTACCACAGGAGAAGCCCATGGACTGTCAGAGTGCTCAACCACTCCTAGTTCCAACATTTTCTGAACTTCTTGCTTTATGCAGTCCCTGACATGGTCAGGCTGCCTATAGAACTTACTTTTGACAGGTAAACTGTCTCCAGTATCTATAGTGTGCTCACACCAAGAAGTGGTGCCTGGCACAGTAGAGAAGAGTTCTGAAAATTGTCCTAGGAGAATTATGCAATTATCTTTCTGCTCAGCAGTAAGACAATCAGCCAAAACTACACCTTCCACAAGAGCATCTTGTTCTGTGGAAGAGAAGAGATCAGGTAGAGGATCACTGTCTTCTTCCTGTCCCTCATCAGTTGCCATGAGCAGGGTGAGATCAGCCCTGTCATAGTAGGGTTTCAGGCGGTTGACATGGAGCACCCTAAGGGGACTCCTGGCAGTGCCTAAGTCAACCAAGTAGGTGACTTCACCCTTCTTTGTGTGAGAAGGTAGCCTCTTTCTAGCCTTGTTACCCCCACTTTTGGCCTGTTTGTGAGTGTATGTCAGGGTGTTTGTCACTGTTTTCACTGTCTCACTGGGATCCTGATAGCCAGGCCTCAGTGCTCATAGTGAAAACACTATGGTTTCAGTATGTTTGTTATGTGTCACTGGGATCCTGCTGGTCAGGACCCCAGTGCTCATAGGTTTGTGGCCTATATGTATGTGTCACTGGGACCCTGTCACACAGGGCCCCAGTGCTCATAGGTGTGCATGTATATGTTCCCTGTGTGGTGCCTAACTGTCTCACTGAGGCTCTGCTAACCAGAACCTCAGTGGTTATGCTCTCTCATTACTTTCAAATTGTCACTAACAGGCTAGTGACCAATTTTACCAATTTACATTGGCTTACTGGAACACCCTTATAATTCCCTAGTATATGGTACTGAGGTCCCAGGGTATTGGGGTTCCAGGAGATCCCTATGGGCTGCAGCATTTCTTTTGCCACCCATAGGGAGCTCTGACAATTCTTACACAGGTCTGCCACTGCAGCCTGAGTGAAATAACGTCCACGTTATTTCACAGCCATTTTACACTGCACTTAAGTAACTTATAAGTCACCTATATGTCTAACCTTTACCTGGTAAAGGTTAGGTGCAAAGTTACTTAGTGTGAGGGCACCCTGGCACTAGCCAAGGTGCCCCCACATTGTTCAGAGCCAATTCACTGAACTTTGTGAGTGCGGGGAGACCATTACACGCGTGCACTACATATAGGTCACTACCTATATGTGGCTTCACCATGGTAACTCCGAATATGGCCATGTAACATGTCTATGATCATGGAATTGCCCCCTCTATGCCATCCTGGCATTGTTGGTACAATTCCATGATCCCAGTGGTCTGTAGCACAGACCCTGGTACTGCCAGACTGCCCTTCCTGGGGTTTCACTGCAGCTGCTGCTGCTGCCAACCCCTCAGACAGGCAGCTGCCCTCCTGGGGTCCAGCCAGGCCTGGCCCAGGATGGCAGAACAAAGAACTTCCTCTGAGAGAGGGTGTGACACCCTCTCCCTTTGGAAAATGGTGTGAAGGCAGGGGAGGAGTAGCCTCCCCCAGCCTCTGGAAATGCTTTGTTGGGCACAGAGGTGCCCAATTCTGCATAAGCCAGTCTACACCGGTTCAGGGACCCCTTAGCCCCTGCTCTGGCGCGAAACTGGACAAAGGAAAGGGGAGTGACCACTCCCCTGACCTGCACCTCCCCTGGGAGGTGTCCAGAGCTCCTCCAGTGTGCTCCAGACCTCTGCCATCTTGGAAACAGAGGTGCTGCTGGCACACTGGACTGCTCTGAGTGGCCAGTGCCACCAGGTGACGTCAGAGACTCCTTGTGATAGGCTCCTTCAAGTGTTAGTAGCCTTTCCTCTCTCCTAGGTAGCCAAACCCTCTTTTCTGGCTATTTAGGGTCTCTGTCTCTGGGGAAACTTTAGATAACGAATGCATGAGCTCAGCCGAGTTCCTCTGCATCTCCCTCTTCACCTTCTGATAAGGAATCGACCGCTGACCGCGCTGGAAGCCTGCAAATCTGCAACATAGTAGCAAAGACGACTACTGCAACTCTGTAACGCTGATCCTGCCGCCTTCTCGACTGTTTTCCTGCTTGTGCATGCTGTGGGGGTAGTCTGCCTCCTCTCTGCACCAGAAGCTCCGAAGAAATCTCCCGTGGGTCGACGGAATCTTCCCCCTGCAACCGCAGGCACCAAAAAGCTGCATCTCCGGTCCCTTGGGTCTCCTCTCAGCACGACGAGCGAGGTCCCTCGAATCCAGCGACACCGTCCAAGTGACCCCCACAGTCCAGTGACTCTTCAGCCCAAGTTTGGTGGAGGTAAGTCCTTGCCTCACCTCGCTGGGCTGCATTGCTGGGAACCGCGACTTTGCAAGCTTCTCCGGCCCCTGTGCACTTCCGGCGGAAATCCTGTGTGCACAGCCAAGCCTGGGTCCACGGCACTCTAACCTGCATTGCACGACTTTCTAAGTTGGTCTCCGGCGACGTGGGACTCCTTTGTGCAACTTCGGCGAGCACCGTTTCACGCATCCTCGTAGTGCCTGTTTCTGGCACTTCTCCGGGTGCTACCTGCTTCAGTGAGGGCTCTTTGTCTTGCTCGACGTCCCCTCTCTCTGCAGGTCCAATTTGCGACCTTCTGGTCCCTCCTGGGCCCCAGCAGCGTCCAAAAACGCCAAACGCACGATTTGCGTGTAGCAAGGCTTGTTGGCGTCCATCCGGCGGGAAAACACTTCTGCACGACTCTCCAAGGCGTGGGGGATCCATCCTCCAAAGGGGAAGTCTCTAGCCCTTGTCGTTCCTGCAGTATTCACAGTTCTTCAGCCTAGAAAGAGCTTCTTTGCACCAACCGCTGGCATTTCTTGGGCATCTGCCCATCTCCGAGCTGCTTGTGACTTTTGGACTTGGTCCCCTTGTTCCACAGGTACCTTCAGACAGGAATCCATCGTTGTTGCATTGCTGATTTGTGTTTTCCTTGCATTCTCCCTCTAACACGACTATTTTGTCCTTAGGGGAACTTTGGTGCACTTTGCACTCACTTTTCAGGGTCTTGGGGAGGGTTATTTTTCTAACTCTGACTATTTTCTAATAGTCCCAGCGACCCTCTACAAGGTCACATAGGTTTGGGGTCCATTCGTGGTTCGCATTCCACTTCTGGAGTATATGGTTTGTGTTGCCCCTATCCCTATGTTTCCCCATTGCATCCTATTGTAACTATACATTGTTTGCACTGTTTTCTAAGACTATACTGCATATTTTTGCTATTGTGTATATATATCTTGTGTATATTTCCTATCCTCTTACTGAGGGTACACTCTAAGATACTTTGGCATATTGTCATAAAAATAAAGTACCTTTATTTTTAGTATAACTGTGTATTGTGTTTTCTTATGATATTGTGCATATGACACTAAGTGGTACTGTAGTAGCTTCACACGTCTCCTAGTTCAGCCTAAGCTGCTCTGCTAAGCTACCATTATCTATCAGCCTAAGCTGCTAGACACCCTATACACTAATAAGGGATAACTGGGCCTGGTACAAGGTGCAAGTACCCCTTGGTACTCACTACAAGCCAGTCCAGCCTCCTACAATCTTGTTCTGTGGAAGAGAAGAGATCAGGTAGAGGATCACTGTCTTCTTCCTGTCCCTCATCAGTTGCCATGAGCAGGGTGAGATCAGCCCTGTCATAGTAGGGTTTCAGGCGGTTGACATGGAGCACCCTAAGGGGACTCCTGGCAGTGCCTAAGTCTACCAAGTAGGTGACTTCACCCTTCTTTTCAACAATTGTGTGGGGTCCACTCCATTTATCTTGGAGTGCTCTTGGGGCCACATGTAGGAAAGTACCATCTTGCCTGGCATGTTACCCCCATTTTTCACTGTATATATGTTGTTTTAGTTGTATGTGTCACTGGGACCCTGGTAACCCAGGGCCCCAGTGCTCATAAGTGTGCCTGAATGTGTTACCTGTGTAGTGACTAACTGTCTCACTGAGGCTCTGCTAATCAGAACCTCAGTGGTTATGCTCTTCTTTCCAAATTGTCACTGACAGGCTAGTGACCATTTTTACCAATTTACATTGGCTTACTGGAACACCCTTATAATTCCCTAGTATATGGTACTGAGGTACCCAGGGTATTGGTGTTCCAGGAGATCCCTATGGGCTGCAGCAATTCTTTTGCCACCCATAGGGAGCTCTGACAATTCTTACACAGGCCTGCCACTGCAGCCTGAGTGAAATAACGTCCACGTTATTTCACAGCCATTTTACACTGTACTTAAGTAACTTATAAGTCACCTATATGTCTAACCTTTACCTGGTAAAGGTTAGGTGCAAAGTTACTTAGTGTGAGGGCACCCTGGCACTAGCCAAGGTGCCCCCACATTGTTCAGAGCCAATTCACTGAACTTTGTGAGTGCGGGACACCATTACACGCGTGCACTACATATAGGTCACTACCTATAGGTAGCTTCACCATGGTAACTCCGAATATGGCCATGTAACATGTCTATGATCATGGAATTGCCCCCTCTATGCCATCCTGGCATTGTTGGTACAATTCCATGATCCCAGTGGTCTGTAGCACAGACCCTGGTACTGCCAGACTGCCCTTCCTGGGGTTTCACTGCAGCTGCTGCTGCTGCCAACCCCTCAGACAGGCAGCTGCCCTCCTGGGGTCCAGCCAGGCCTGGCCCAGGATGGCAGAACAAAGAACTTCCTCTGAGAGAGGGTGTGACACCCTCTCCCTTTGGAAAATGGTGTGAAGGCAGGGGAGGAGTAGACTCCCCCAGCCTCTGGAAATGCTTTGTTGGGCACAGATGTGCCCAATTCTGCATAAGCCAGTCTACACCGGTTCAGGGACCCCTTAGCCCCTGCTCTGGCGCGAAACTGGACAAAGGAAAGGGGAGTGACCACTCCCCTGACCTGCACCTCCCCTGGGAGGTGTCCAGAGCTCCTCCAGTGTGCTCCAGACCTCTGCCATCTTGGAAACAGAGGTGCTGCTGGCACACTGGAGTGCTCTGAGTGGCCAGTGCCACCAGGTGACGTCAGAGACTCCTGCTGATAGGCTCCTTCAGGTGTTAGTAGCCTATCCTCTCTCCTAGGTAGCCAAACCCTCTTTTCTGGCTATTTAGGGTCTCTGTCTCTGGGGAAACTTTAGATAACGAATGCATGAGCTCAGCCGAGTTCCTCTGCATCTCTCTCTTCACCTTCTGATAAGGAAACGACCGCTGACCGCGCTGGAAGCCTGCAAACCTGCAACATAGTAGCAAAGACGACTACTGCAACTCTGTAACGCTGATCCTGCCGCCTTCTCGACTGTTTTCCTGCTTGTGCATGCTGTGGGGGTAGCCTGCCTCCTCTCTGCACCAGAAGCTCCGAAGAAATCTCCCGTGGGTCGACGGAATCTTCCCCCTGCAACCGCAGGCACCAAAAAGCTGCATTACCGGTCCCTTGGGTCTCCTCTCAGCACGACGAGCGAGGTCCCTCGAATCCAGCGACTCTGTCCAAGTGACCCCCACAGTCCAGTGACTATTCAGCCCAAGTTTGGTGGAGGTAAGTCCTTGCCTCACCTCGCTGGGCTGCATTGCTGGGAACCGCGACTTTGCAGCTACTCCGGCCCCTGTGCACTTCCGGCGGAAATCCTTCGTGCACAGCTAAGCCTGGGTCCACAGCACTCTAACCTGCATTGCACGACTTTCTAAGTTGGTCTCCGGCGACGTGGGACTCCTTTGTGCAACTTCGGCAAGCACCGTTTCATGCATCCTTTTAGTGCCTGTTTCTGGCACTTCTGCGGGAACTACCTGCTTCCATGAGGGCTCTTTGTCTTGCTCGACGTCCCCTCTCTCTTCAGGTCCAATTTGCGACCTCCTGGTCCCTCCTGGGCCCCAGCAGCGTCCAAAAATGCCAAACACACGATTTGCGTGTAGCAAGGCTTGTTGGCGTCCATCCGGGAAAACACTTCTGCACGACTCTCCAAGGCGTGGGGGATCCATCCTCCAAAGGGGAAGTCTCTAGCCCTTGTCGTTCCTGCAGTATTCACAGTTCTTCAGCCTAGTAAGAGCTTCTTTGCACCAACCGCTGGCATTTCTTGGGCATCTGCCCATCTCCGAGCTGCTTGTGACTTTTGGACTTGGTCCCCTTGTTCCACAGGTACCTTCAGACAGGAATCCATCGTTGTTGCATTGCTGATTTGTGTTTTCCTTGCATTCTCCCTCTAACACGACTATTTTGTCCTTAGGGGAACTTTGGTGCACTTTGCACTCACTTTTCAGGGTCTTGGGGTGGGTTATTTTGCTAACTCTCACTATTTTCTAATAGTCCCAGCGACCCTCTACAAGGTCACATAGGTTTGGGGTCCATTCGTGGTTCGCATTCCACTTCTGGAGTATATGGTTTGTGTTGCCCCTATCCCTATGTTTCCCCATTGCATCCTATTGTAACTATACATTGTTTGCACTGTTTTCTAAGACTATACTGCATATTTTTGCTATTGTGTATATATATCTTGTGTATATTTCCTATCCTCTCACTGAGGGTACACTCTAAGATACTTTGGCATATTGTCATAAAAATAAAGTACCTTTATTTTTAGTATAACTGTGTATTGTGTTTTCTTATGATATTGTGCATATGACACTAAGTGGTACTGTAGTAGCTTCACACGTCTCCTAGTTCAGCCTAAGCTGCTCTGCTAAGCTACCATTATCTATCAGCCTAAGCTGCTAGACACCCTATACACTAATAAGGGATACCTGGGACTGGTGCAAGGTGCAAGTACCCCTTGGTACTCACTACAAGCCAGTCCAGCCTCCTACATTGGTTGTGCAGTGGTGGGATAAGTGCTTGAGACTACTTACCACTCTTGTCATTGTACTTTTCATAAGAGAAAAATATACAAAACAAGGTCAGTGTATATACACATAGCCAAAAAGTTTTGCATTTCCTCTTTTCACTCTTTTCTAAGTGCTGAAAAGTACTTCTAAACTTTCAAAAAGTTCTTAAAAGTTTAAAAAGTTTTTTTTCTGTCTTTCCAAAAAGTTCTGAAAACTTTTGTCTCTTTCTCTATCACTTTAACTCTCTCTAAAAAATGTCTGGCACAGGCCAAAGTGTTGATCTGTCCAAACTTGCATATGACAACCTTAGCTGGAAAAGAGCAAGGAGTCTCTGTATAGAGAGAGGTTTGAGTGTAGGGAAGAATCCTGCCTTGGAACTGTTAATTAACATGCTTAGAGAACAGGATAAGGCCAGAGGTGGCCCATCTGTTGAAAAAGTACCTAATAGTTCCCAATCTGATTCAGGGACTCCCCCAGGAAAAGATTCAGGAAAGAAACTTCCTAGCCTGCCCATTACTAGACAGTCTAGCATAGATGGTAATGATGATGAGCCACACCAAAGAAATAGTGTTGTCTCACATCATAGCAAAAGCATTTATTCTCACCATACTGGTAGTAATGTTTCTGTAAACCAAGCTGTTAAGTTGGCTTCTGTAAGGGACAGGTCTCCTTCTGTTCATTCCCATCATAGCTCTGTTTCTAGAAATGTCCCTCCCGCCAACCCTGATGACAGAATGTTAGAGAGGGAACTCAATAAGTTGAGGGTGGAACAAACCAGACTGAAGCTTAAAAAGCAACAGCTGGATTTGGATAGACAGTCTTTTGAATTAGAGAAGGAAAGACAGAAGTTGGGTTTAGATACCCATGGTGGCAGCAGCAGTATTCCCCATAGTCATCCTGCAAAAGAGCATGATTCCAGGAATCTGCACAAGATAGTTCCCCCTTATAAGGAGGGGGATGACATTAACAAGTGGTTTGCTGCACTTGAGAGGGCCTGTGTTGTACAGGATGTCCCTCAAAGGCAGTGGGCTGCTATCCTATGGCTATCATTTAGTGGAAAAGGTAGGGATAGGCTCCTTACTGTAAAAGAAAATGATGCTAATAATTTCCAAGTTCTTAAGAATGCACTCCTGGATGGTTATGGCTTAACCACTGAACAGTACAGGATAAAGTTCAGAGAGACCAAAAAGGAGTCTTCACAAGACTGGGTTGATTTCATTGACCAGGCAGTGAAGGCCTTGGAGGGGTGGTTACATGGCAGTAAAGTTACTGATTATGACAGCCTGTATAACTTAATCCTGAGAGAGCATATTCTTAATAATTGTGTGTCTGATTTGTTACACCAGTACTTGGTGGACTCTGATCTGACCTCTCCCCAAGAATTGGGAAAGAAGGCAGACAAATGGGTCAGAACAAGAGTGAACAGAAAAGTTCATACAGGGGTGACAAAGATGGCAACAAAAAGAAGGATGGTAAGTCTTCTGACAAGGGTGGGGACAAATCTAAAAATGAGTCTTCATCAGGCCCACAAAAACACTCTGGTGGGGGTGGTGGGTCCAAATCCTCCTTTAATCAGAACAAGGAAAAGAAACCATGGTGCTATTTATGTAAAATAAAAGGCCATTGGACAACAGATCCGAGTTGTCCAAAGAAAGGCACCACAGCTCCTACCACTACAACCCCTACTGCTACACCTAGTGTCCCTACTAATAGCAGTGGTGGTGGGAGCAAACCTACTAATAGCCAATCCAAGGGAGTAGCTGGGCTCACTTTTGGTAATTTAGTTGGGGTTGGTCTGATTAGTGAGACCACAGAGGCTACTTTAGTCTCTGAAGGGGCTATTGATTTAGCCACTTTGGTTGCTTGCCCCCATAACTTGGAGAAGTACAAGCAACTAACCCTAATAAATGGTGTTGAGGTCCAGGCCTACAGGGACACAGGTGCCAGTGTCACAATGGTGATTGAGAAACTGGTGCACCCTGAACAACACATACTTGGACACCAGTACCACGTAACCGATGCTCACAACATAACACAAAGCCACCCCATGGCTGTTGTAAATCTCAACTGGGGGGGGGGTAACTGGTCCAAAGAAAGTTGTGGTAGCTTCAGATTTACCTGTAGACTGTCTATTAGGGAATGATTTGGAGACATCAGCTTGGTCAGATGTGGAGTTGGAGGCCCATGCAGCAATGCTGGGCATCCCAGGGCATATTTTTGCTTTGACAAGGGCTCAGGCCAAAAAGCAAAAAGGACAGGGAAGCTTGGATCCTGGAACAATGGACCAAGTGCTCCCTAAAGCTAGGGCTAGTAGAAGCAAATCACTTCCTACTATCCCTCCCTCTACAGTGGATTCTAATTCTGAGGAAGAAGAATTCCCTCCCTGTGCAGAACCTACACCAGAGGAGCTGGAAGCAGACACTGCTGAGCTTTTGGGTGAAGGGGGGCCTGCCAGAGAGGAGCTGAGTGTGGCACAGCAAACCTGTCCCACATTAGAGGGTCTCAGACAGCAAGCTGTCAAACAGGCTAATGGGGATGTCAGTGACTCTCACAGAGTTTACTGGGAGGACAACCTCTTGTACACTGAGCATAGGGATCCTAAACCTGGAGCTGCCAGGATATTAGTGATTCCTCAGGAGTACAGAAAGTTCCTCCTAACACTGGCACATGACATTCCCTTAGCTGGACACCTGGGTCAAATGAAAACTTGGGACAGGCTTGTTCCCCTGTTTCATTGGCCTAGGATGTCTGAGGACACAAAGGAATTTTGTAAGTCCTGTGAAACCTGTCAAGCCAGTGGCAAGACAGGTGGCACCCCAAAGGCACCCCTTATCCCACTGCCTGTGGTTGGGGTTCCCTTTGAAAGGGTAGGGGTTGACATAGTTGGCCCCCTTGACCCTCCTACTGCTTCAGGCAATAGGTTTATCTTGGTGGTAGTGGATGTGAGAAGGTAGCCTCTTTCTAGCCTTGTTACCCCCACTTTTGGCCTGTTTGTGAGTGTATGTCAGGGTGTTTGTCACTGTTTTCACTGTCTCACTGGGATCCTGATAGCCAGGCCTCAGTGCTCATAGTGAAAACACCATGTTTTCAGTATGGTTGTTATGTGTCACTGGGATCCTGCTAGTCAGGACCCCAGTGCTCATAGGTTTGTGGCCTATATGTATGTGTCACTGGGACCCTGTCACACAGGGCCCCAGTGCTCATAGGTGTGCATGTATATGTTCCCTGTGTGGTGCCTAACTGTCTCACTGAGGCTCTGCTAACCAGAACCTCAGTGGTTATGCTCTCTCATTACTTTCAAATTGTCACTAACAGGCTAGTGACCATTTTTACCAATTTACATTGGCTTACTGGAACACCCTTATAATTCCCTAGTATATGGTACTGAGGTACCCAGGGTATTGGGGTTCCAGGAGATCCCTATGGGCTGCAGCATTTCTTTTGCCACCCATAGGGAGCTCTGACAATTCTTACACAGGCCTGCCACTGCAGCCTGAGTGAAATAACGTCCACGTTATTTCACAGCCATTTTACACTGCACTTAAGTAACTTATAAGTCACCTATATGTCTAACCTTTACCTGGTAAAGGTTAGGTGCAAAGTTACTTAGTGTGAGGGCACCCTGGCACTAGCCAAGGTGCCCCCACATTGTTCAGAGCCAATTCACTGAACTTTGTGAGTGCGGGGACACCATTACACGCGTGCACTACATATAGGTCACTACCTATATGTAGCTTCACCATGGTAACTCCGAATATGGCCATGTAACATGTCTATGATCATGGAATTGCCCCCTCTATGCCATCCTGGCATTGTTGGTACAATTCCATGATCCCAGTGGTCTGTAGCACAGACCCTGGTACTGCCAGACTGCCCTTCCTGGGGTTTCTCTGCAGCTGCTGCTGCTGCCAACCCCTCAGACAGGCATCTGCCCTCCTGGGGTCCAGCCAGGCCTGGCCCAGGATGGCAGAACAAAGAACTTCCTCTGAGAGAGGGTGTAACACCCTCTCCCTTTGGAAAATGGTGTGAAGGCAGGGGAGGAGTAGCCTCCCCCAGCCTCTGGAAATGCTTTGTTGGGCACAGAGGTGCCCAATTCTGCATAAGCCAGTCTACACCGGTTCAGGGACCCCTTAGCCCCTGCTCTGGCGCGAAACTGGACAAAGGAAAGGGGAGTGACCACTCCCCTGACCTGCACCTCCCCTGGGAGGTGTCCAGAGCTCCTCCAGTGTGCTCCAGACCTCTGCCATCTTGGAAACAGAGGTGCTGCTGGCACACTGGACTGCTCTGAGTGGCCAGTGCCACCAGGTGACGTCAGAGACTCCTTGTGATAGGCTCCTTCAGGTGTTAGTAGCCTTTCCTCTCTCCTAGGTAGCCAAACCCTCTTTTCTGGCTATTTAGGGTCTCTGTCTCTGGGGAAACTTGAGATAACGAATGCATGAGCTCAGCCGAGTTCCTCTGCATCTCCCTCTTCACCTTCTGATAAGGAATCGACCGCTGACCGCGCTGGAAGCCTGCAAATCTGCAACATAGTAGCAAAGACGACTACTGCAACTCTGTAACGCTGATCCTGCCGCCTTCTCGACTGTTTTCCTGCTTGTGCATGCTGTGGGGGTAGTCTGCCTCCTCTCTGCACCAGAAGCTCCGAAGAAATCTCCCGTGGGTCGACGGAATCTTCCCCCTGCAACCGCAGGCACCAAAAAGCTGCATCTCCGGTCCCTTGGGTCTCCTCTCAGCACGACGAGCGAGGTCCCTCGAATCCAGCGACACCATCCAAGTGACCCCCACAGTCCAGTGACTCTTCAGCCCAAGTTTGGTGGAGGTAAGTCCTTGCCTCACCTCGCTGGGCTGCATTGCTGGGAACCGCGACTTTGCAAGCTTCTCCGGCCCCTGTGCACTTCCGGCGGAAATCCTGTGTGCACAGCCAAGCCTGGGTCCACGGCACTCTAACCTGCATTGCACGACTTTCTAAGTTGGTCTCCGGCGACGTGGGACTCCTTTGTGCAACTTCGGCGAGCACCGTTTCACGCATCCTCGTAGTGCCTGTTTCTGGCACTTTTCCGGGAGCTACCTGCTTCAGTGAGGGCTCTTTGTCTTGCTCGACGTCCCCTCTCTCTGCAGGTCCAATTTGCGACCTTCTGGTCCCTCCTGGGCCCCAGCAGCGTCCAAAAACGCCAAACGCACGATTTGCGTGTAGCAAGGCTTGTTGGCGTCCATCCGGCGGGAAAACACGTCTGCACGACTCTCCAAGGCGTGGGGGATCCATCCTCCAAAGGGGAAGTCTCTAGCCCTTGTCGTTCCTGCAGTATTCACAGTTCTTCAGCCTAGTAAGAGCTTCTTTGCACCAACCGCTGGCATTTCTTGGGCATCTGCCCATCTCCGAGCTGCTTGTGACTTTTGGACTTGGTCCCCTTGTTCCACAGGTACCTTCAGACAGGAATCCATCGTTGTTGCATTGCTGATTTGTGTTTTCCTTGCATTCTCCCTCTAACACGACTATTTTGTCCTTAGGGGAACTTTGGTGCACTTTGCACTCACTTTTCAGGGTCTTGGGGTGGGTTATTTTGCTAACTCTCACTATTTTCTAATAGTCCCAGCGACCCTCTACAAGGTCACATAGGTTTGGGGTCCATTCGTGGTTCGCATTCCACTTCTGGAGTATATGGTTTGTGTTGCCCCTATCCCTATGTTTCCCCATTGCATCCTATTGTAACTATACATTGTTTGCACTGTTTTCTAAGACTATACTGCATATTTTTGCTATTGTGTATATATATCTTGTGTATATTTCCTATCCTCTCACTGAGGGTACACTCTAAGATACTTTGGCATATTGTCATAAAAATAAAGTACCTTTATTTTTAGTATAACTGTGTATTGTGTTTTTCTTATGATATTGTGCATATGACACTAAGTGGTACTGTAGTAGCTTCACACGTCTCCTAGTTCAGCCTAAGCTGCTCTGCTAAGCTACCATTATCTATCAGCCTAAGCTGCTAGACACCCTATACACTAATAAGGGATAACTGGGCCTGGTGCAAGGTGCAAGTACCCCTTGGTACTCACCACAAGCCAGTCCAGCCTCCTACAGTGGACCATGCCACAAGATACCCTGAAGCAATTCCTTTAAGGACCACTACAGCTCCTGCAGTGGCTAAGGCCCTCCTGGGAATATTTTCCAGGGTGGGCTTCCCAAAGGAAGTAGTATCAGACAGAGGAAGCAATTTCATGTCTGCATACTTAAAGGCCATGTGGAAGGAGTGTGGTGTAACGTACAAGTTCAAAACACCCTATCATCCACAAACAAATGGACTGGTGGAGAGATTTAATAAAACTCTCAAAGGCATGATTATGGGACTCCCTGAAAAACTCCGCAGGAGATGGGATATCCTTCTACCATGCCTCCTTTTTGCCTACAGGGAGGTACCCCAGAAAGGAGTGGGCTTCAGCCCCTTTGAACTTCTTTTTGGACACCCTGTTAGGGGTCCACTCACACTTGTAAAGGAGGGTTGGGAACAACCTTTAAAAGCTCCTAAGCAGGATATTGTGGATTATGTACTTGGCCTCAGATCAAGGATGGCTGAGTACATGAAAAAGGCCAGTAAAAACCTTCAGGCCAGCCAAGAGCTCCAGAAGCAATGGCATGATCAGAAGGCTGTTTTGGTTCAGTACCAACCAGGGCAGAAAGTGTGGGTCTTGGAGCCTGTGGCTCCAAGAGCACTCCAAGATAAATGGAGTGGTCCCCACACAATTGTTGAAAAGAAGGGAGAAGTCACCTATTTAGTTGACTTAGGCACTGCCAGGAGTCCCCTTAGGGTGCTCCATGTCAACCGCCTAAAACCCTACTATGACAGGGCTGATCTCACCCTGCTCATGGCGACAGATGAGGAACAGGAAGAAGACAGTGATCCTCTACCTGATCTCTTCTCTTCCACAGAACAAGATGCTCTTGTGGAAGGTGTAGTTTTGGCAGATTGTCTTACTGCTGAGCAGAAAGACCATTGCATAAATCTCCTAGGACAATTTTCAGAACTCTTCTCTACTGTGCCAGGCACCACTTCTTGGTGTGAGCACACTATAAATACTGGAGACAGTTTACCTGTCAAAAGTAAGATCTATAGGCAGCCTGACCATGTCAGGGACTGCATAAAGCAAGAAGTTCAGAAAATGTTGGAAATAGGAGTGGTTGAGCACTCTGACAGTCCATGGGCTTCTCCTGTGGTACTGGTACCAAAACCCAATTCTAAAGATGGAAAGAAAGAAATGCGGTTTTGTGTAGACTATAGAGGTCTCAACTTGGTAACCAAAACTGATGCTCACCCTATACCCAGGGCAGATGAGCTTATAGATACACTGGCATCTGCCAAGTATCTAAGCACTTTTGATTTGACTGCAGGGTATTGGCAGATCAAATTATCAGAAGATGCTAAATCTAAGACTGCATTTTCTACCATTGGAGGACATTACCAGTTTACTGTAATGCCTTTTGGTTTGAAAAATGCACCTGCCACTTTTCAGAGGTTGGTGAACACAGTCCTGCAAGGGCTGGAAGCTTTCAGTGCAGCATATTTGGACGATATAGCTGTCTTTAGCTCCAGCTGGGATGATCACCTGGTCCACCTATGGAAAGTTTTGGAGGCCCTGCAAAAGGCAGGCCTCACTATCAAGGCTTCAAAGTGCCAGATAGGGCAGGGTAAGGTGGTTTATCTGGGACACCTTGTTGGTGGGGAACAGATTGCACCACTTCAGGGGAAAATCCAAACTATTATTGATTGGGTTCCCCCTACCACTCAGACTCAGGTGAGAGCCTTCCTAGGCCTCACTGGGTATTACAGGAGGTTCATTAAGAACTATGGCTCCATTGCAGCCCCTCTTAATGACCTCACATCCAAGAAAATGCCTAAAAAGGTATTGTGGACAGCAAGCTGTCAGAAAGCTTTTGAGGAGCTCAAGCAGGCCATGTGCTCTGCACCTGTCCTGAAAAGCCCTTGTTACTCTAAAAAATTCTATGTCCAAACTGATGCATCTGAATTAGGAGTAGGGGCAGTCCTATCACAACTTAATTCTGAGGGCCAGGATCAACCTGTTGCTTTTATTAGTAGGAGGTTGACCCCTAGAGAAAAGCGTTGGTCTGCCATTGAGAGGGAGGCCTTTGCTGTGGTCTGGGCTCTGAAGAAGTTGAGGCCATACCTGTTTGGCACTCACTTCATTGTTCAGACAGACCACAAACCTCTACTTTGGCTAAAACAAATGAAAGGTGAAAATCCTAAATTGTTGAGGTGGTCCATATCCCTACACGGAATGGACTATACAGTGGAACATAGACCTGGGAGTAGCCACTCCAATGCAGATGGACTCTCCAGATATTTCCACTTAGACAATGAAGACTCATCAGGTCATGGTTAGTCTTATTGTCCTTCGTTTGGGGGGGGTTGTGTAGGAAAGTACCATCTTGCCTGGCATGTTACCCCCATTTTTCACTGTATATATGTTGTTTTAGTTGTATGTGTCACTGGGACCCTGGTAACCCAGGGCCCCAGTGCTCATAAGTGTGCCTGAATGTGTTACCTGTGTAGTGACTAACTGTCTCACTGAGGCTCTGCTAATCAGAACCTCAGTGGTTATGCTCTCTCATTTCTTTCCAAATTGTCACTGACAGGCTAGTGACCATTTTTACCAATTTACATTGGCTTACTGGAACACCCTTATAATTCCCTAGTATATGGTACTGAGGTACCCAGGGTATTGGGGTTCCAGGAGATCCCTATGGGCTGCAGCAATTCTTTTGCCACCCATAGGGAGCTCTCACAATTCTTACACAGGCCTGCCACTGCAGCCTGAGTGAAATAACGTCCACGTTATTTCACAGCCATTTTACACTGCACTTAAGTAACTTATAAGTCACCTATATGTCTAACCTTTACCTGGTAAAGGTTAGGTGCAAAGTTACTTAGTGTGAGGGCACCCTGGCACTAGCCAAGGTGCCCCCACATTGTTCAGAGCCAATTCACTGAACTTTGTGAGTGCGGGGACACCATTACACGCGTGCACTACATATAGGTCACTACCTATAGGTAGCTTCACCATGGTAACTCCGAATATGGCCATGTAACATGTCTATGATCATGGAATTGCCCCCTCTATGCCATCCTGGCATTGTTGGTACAATTCCATGATCCCAGTGGTCTGTAGCACAGACCCTGGTACTGCCAGACTGCCCTTCCTGGGGTTTCACTGCAGCTGCTGCTGCTGCCAACCCCTCAGACAGGCAGCTGCCCTCCTGGGGTCCAGCCAGGCCTGGCCCAGGATGGCAGAACAAAGAACTTCCTCTGAGAGAGGGTGTGACACCCTCTCCCTTTGGAAAATGGTGTGAAGGCAGGGGAGGAGTAGACTCCCCCAGCCTCTGGAAATGCTTTGTTGGGCACAGATGTGCCCAATTCTGCATAAGCCAGTCTACACCGGTTCAGGGACCCCTTAGCCCCTGCTCTGGCGCGAAACTGGACAAAGGAAAGGGGAGTGACCACTCCCCTGACCTGCACCTCCCCTGGGAGGTGTCCAGAGCTCCTCCAGTGTGCTCCAGACCTCTGCCATCTTGGAAACAGAGGTGCTGCTGGCACACTGGAGTGCTCTGAGTGGCCAGTGCCACCAGGTGACGTCAGAGACTCCTGCTGATACGCTCCTTCAGGTGTTAGTAGCCTATCCTCTGTCCTAGGTAGCCAAACCCTCTTTTCTGGCTATTTAGGGTCTCTGTCTCTGGGGAAACTTTAGATAACGAATGCATGAGCTCAGCCGAGTTCCTCTGCATCTCTCTCTTCACCTTCTGATAAGGAAACGACCGCTGACCGCGCTGGAAGCCTGCAAACCTGCAACATAGTAGCAAAGACGACTACTGCAACTCTGTAACGCTGATCCTGCCGCCTTCTCGACTGTTTTCCTGCTTGTGCATGCTGTGGAGGTAGCCTGCCTCCTCTCTGCACCAGAAGCTCCGAAGAAATCTCCCGTGGGTCGACGGAATCTTCCCCCTGCAACCGCAGGCACCAAAAAGCTGCATTACCGGTCCCTTGGGTCTCCTCTCAGCACGACGAGCGAGGTCCCTCGAATCCAGCGACTCTGTCCAAGTGACCCCCACAGTCCAGTGACTCTTCAGCCCAAGTTTGGTGGAGGTAAGTCCTTGCCTCACCTCGCTGGGCTGCATTGCTGGGAACCGCGACTTTGCAGCTACTCCGGCCCCTGTGCACTTCCTGCAGAAATCCTTCGTGCACAGCCAAGCCTGGGTCCACGGCACTCTAACCTACATTGCACGACTTTCTAAGTTGGTCTCCGGCGACGTGGGACTCCTTTGTGCAACTTCGGCGAGCACCGTTTCACGCATCCTCGTAGTGCCTGTTTCTGGCACTTCTCCGGGTGATACCTGCTTTAGTGAGGGCTCTTTGTCTTGCTCGACGTCCCCTCTCTCTTCAGGTCCAATTTGCGACCTCCTGGTCCCTCCTGGGCTCCAGCAGCGTCCAAAAACGCCAAATGCACGATTTGCGTGTAGCAAGGCTTGTTGGCGTCCTTCCGGCGGGGGAATCCTTCCACCAAAGGAGAAGTCTCTAGTCCTTTTCGTTCCTGCAGAAACCTCAGCTTCTTCTGTCCAGTCGAAGCTTCTTTGCACCCGCAGCTGGCATTTCCTGGGCATCTGCCCATCTCCGACTTGCTTGTGACTTTTGGACTTGGTCCCCTTGTTCCACAGGTACCCTAGATTGGAAATCCACAGTTGTTGCATTGCTGGTTTGTTTCTTTCCTGCATTATTCCTCTAACACGACTCTTTTGTCCTTAGGGGAACTTTAGTGCACTTTGCACTCACTTTTCAGGGTCTTGGGGAGGGTTATTTTTCTAACTCTCACTATTTTCTAATAGTCCCAGCGACCCTCTACAAGGTCACATAGGTTTGGGGTCCATTCGTGGTTCGCATTCCACTTTTGGAGTATATGGTTTGTGTTGCCCCTATCCCTATGTTTCCCCATTGCATCCTATTGTAACTATACATTGTTTGCACTGTTTTCTAAGTCTATACTGCATATTTTTGCTATTGTGTATATATATCTTGTGTATATTTCCTATCCTCTCACTGAGGGTACACTCTAAGATACTTTGGCATATTGTCATAAAAATAAAGTACCTTTATTTTTAGTATAACTGTGTATTGTGTTTTCTTATGATATTGTGCACATGACACTAAGTGGTACTGTAGTAGCTTCACACGTCTCCTAGTTCAGCCTAAGCTGCTCTGCTAAGCTACCATTATCTATCAGCCTAAGCTGCTAGACACCCTATACACTAATAAGGGATAACTGGGCCTGGTGCAAGGTGCAAGTACCCCTTGGTACTCACTACAAGCCAGTCCAGCCTCCTACACCACAGGCTCCAAGACCCACACTTTCTGCCCTGGTTGGTACTGAACCAAAACAGCCTTCTGATCATGCCATTGCTTCTGGAGCTCTTGGCTGGCCTGAAGGTTTTTACTGGCCTTTTTCATGTACTCAGCCATCCTTGATCTGAGGCCAAGTACATAGTCCACAATATCCTGCTTAGGAGCTTTTAAAGGTTGTTCCCAACCCTCCTTTACAAGTGTGAGTGGACCCCTAACAGGGTGTCCAAAAAGAAGTTCAAAGGGGCTGAAGCCCACTCCTTTCTGGGGTACCTCCCTGTAGGCAAAAAGGAGGCATGGTAGAAGGATATCCCATCTCCTGCGGAGTTTTTCAGGGAGTCCCATAATCATGCCTTTGAGAGTTTTATTAAATCTCTCCACCAGTCCATTTGTTTGTGGATGATAGGGTGTTGTGAACTTGTACGTTACACCACACTCCTTCCACATGGCCTTTAAGTATGCAGACATGAAATTGCTTCCTCTGTCTGATACTACTTCCTTTGGGAAGCCCACCCTGGAAAATATTCCCAGGAGGGCCTTAGCCACTGCAGGAGCTGTAGTGGTCCTTAAAGGAATTGCTTCAGGGTATCTTGTGGCATGGTCCACTACCACCAAGATAAACCTATTGCCTGAAGCAGTCGGAGGGTCAAGGGGGCCAACTATGTCAACCCCTACCCTTTCAAAGGGAACCCCAACGACAGGCAGTGCGATAAGGGGTGCCTTTGGGGTGCCACCTGTCTTGCCACTGGCTTGACAGGTTTCACAGGACTTACACAATTCTTTTGTGTCCTCAGACATCCTAGGCCAATGAAACAGGGGAACAAGCCTGTCCCAAGTTTTCATTTGTCCTAGATGCCCAGCTAAGGGAATGTCATGTACCAGTGTTAGGAGGAACTTTCTGTACTCCTGAGGAATCACTAATCTCCTGGCAGCTCCAGGTTTAGGATCCCTATGCTCAGTGTACAAGAGGTTGTCCTCCCAGTAAACTCTGTGAGAGTCACTGACATCCCCATTAGCCTGTTTGACAGCTTGCTGTCTGAGACCCTCTAATGTGGGACAGGTTTGCTGTGCCACACTCAGCTCCTCTCTGGCAGGCCCCCCTTCACCCAAAAGCTCAGCAGTGTCTGCTTCCAGCTCCTCTGGTGTAGGTTCTGCACAGGGAGGGAATTCTTCTTCCTCAGAATTAGAATCCACTGTAGAGGGAGGGATAGTAGGAAGTGATTTGCTTCTACTAGCCCTAGCTTTAGGGAGCACTTGGTCCATTGTTCCAGGATCCAAGCTTCCCTGTCCTTTTTGCTTTTTGGCCTGAGCCCTTGTCAAAGCAAAAATATGCCCTGGGATGCCCAGCATTGCTGCATGGGCCTCCAACTCCACATCTGACCAAGCTGATGTCTCCAAATCATTCCCTAATAGACAGTCTACAGGTAAATCTGAAGCTACCACAACTTTCTTTGGACCAGTTACCCCCCCCCCAGTTGAGATTTACAACAGCCATGGGGTGGCTTTGTGTTATGTTGTGAGCATCGGTTACTTGGTACTGGTGTCCAAGCATGTGTTGTTCAGGGTGCACCAGTTTCTCAATCACCATTGTGACACTGGCACCTGTGTCCCTGTAGGCCTGGACCTCAACACCATTTATTAGGGTTAGTTGCTTGTACTTCTCCAAGTTATGGGGGCAAGCAACCAAAGTGGCTAAATCAATAGCCCCTTCAGAGACTAAAGTAGCCTCTGTGGTCTCCCTAATCAGACCAACCCCAACTAAATTACCAAAAGTGAGCCCAGCTACTCCCTTGGATTGGCTATTAGTAGGTTTGCTCCCACCACCACTGCTATTAGTAGGGACACTAGGTGTAGCAGTAGGGGTTGTAGTGGTAGGAGCTGTGGTGCCTTTCTTTGGACAACTGGGATCTGTTGTCCAATGGCCTTTTATTTTACATAAATAGCACCATGGTTTCTTTTCCTTGTTCTGATTAAAGGAGGATTTGGACCCACCACCCCCACCAGAGTGTTTTTGTGGGCCTGATGAAGACTCATTTTTAGATTTGTCCCCACCCTTGTCAGAAGACTTACCATCCTTCTTTTTGTTGCCATCTTTGTCACCCCCTGTATGAACTTTTCTGTTCACTCTTGTTCTGACCCATTTGTCTGCCTTCTTTCCCAATTCTTGGGGAGAGGTCAGATCAGAGTCCACCAAGTACTGGTGCAACAAATCAGACACACATTTATTAAGAATATGCTCTCTCAGGATCAAGTTATACAGGCTGTCATAATCAGTAACTTTATTGCCATGTAACCACCCCTCCAAGGCCTTCACTGCCTGGTCAATAAAATCAACCCAGTCTTGTGAAGACTCCTTTTTGGTCTCTCTGAACTTTATCCTGTACTGTTCAGTGGTTAAGCCATAACCATCCAGGAGTGCATTCTTAAGAACTTGGAAATTATTAGCATCATTTTCTTTCACAGTAAGGAGCCTATCCCTACCTTTCCCACTAAATGATAGCCATAGGATAGCAGCCCACTGCCTTTGAGGGACATCCTGTACAACACAGGCCCTCTCAAGTGCAGCAAACCACTTGTTAATGTCATCCCCCTCCTTATAAGGGGGAACTATATTGTGCAGATTCCTGGAATCATGCTCTTTTGCAGGATGACTATGGGGAATACTGCTGCTGCCACCATGGGTATCTAAACCCAACTTCTGTCTTTCCTTCTCTAATTCAAAAGACTGTCTATCCAAATCCAGCTGTTGCTTTTTAAGCTTCAGTCTGGTTTGTTCCACCCTCAACTTATTGAGTTCCCTCTCTAACATTCTGTCATCAGGGTTGGTGGGAGGGACATTTCTAGAAACAGAGCTATGATGGGAATGAACAGAAGGAGACCTGTCCCTTACAGAAGCCACCCTAACAGCTTGGTTTACAGAAACATTACTACCAGTATGGTGAGAATAAATGCTTTTGCTATGATGTGAGACAACACTATTTCTTTGGTGTGGCTCATCATCATTACCATCTATGCTAGATTGTCTAGTAATGGGCAGGCTAGGAAGTTTCTTTCCTGAATCTTTTCCTGGGGGAGTCCCTGAATCAGATTGGGAACTATTAGGTACTTTTTCAACAGATGGGGCACCTATGGCCTTATCCTGTTCTCTAAGCATGTTAAGTAACAGTTCCAAGGAAGGATTCTTCCCTACACTCAAACCTCTCTCTATACAGAGACTCCTTGCTCTTTTCCAGCTAAGGTTGTCATATGCAAGTTTGGACAGATCAACACTTTGGCCTGTGCCAGACATTTTTTAGAGAGAGTTAAAGTGATAGAAAAAGAAGAAAAAAAGTTTTCAGAACTTTTTGGAAAGACAGAAAAAAACTTTTTAAACTTTTTGAAAGTTTAGGAGTACTTTTCAGCACTTAGAAATGAGTGAAAAGAGGAAATGCAAAACTTTTTGGCTATGTGTATATACACTGACCTTGTTTTGTATATTTTTCTCTTATGAAAAGTACAATGACAAGAGTGGTAAGTAGTCTCAAGCACTTATCCCACCACTGCACAACCAATGTATAGTTACAATAGTATGCAATGGGGAAACATAGGGATAGGGGCAACACAAACCATATACTCCAAAAGTGGAATGCGAACCTCGAATGGACCCCAAACCTATGTGACCTTGTAGAGGGTAGCTGGGACTATTAGAAAATAGTGAGAGTTAGAAAAATAACCCTCCCCAAGACCCTGAAAAGTGAGTGCAAAGTGCACTAAAGTTCCCCTAAGGACAAAGAAGTCGTGTTAGAGGAATAATGCAGGAAAGACATAAACCAGCAATGCAACAACTGTGGATTTCCAATCTAGGATACCTGTGGAACAAGGGGACCAAGTCCAAAAGTCACAAGCAAGTCGTAGATGGGCAGATGCCCAGGAAATGCCAGCTGCGGGTGCAAAGAAGCTTTGAATGGACAGAAGAAGCTGAGGTTTCTGCAGGAACGAAAAGGGCTAGAGACTTCCCCTTTGGTGGACGGATCCCACTCGCCATGGAGAGTCGTGCAGAAGTGTTTTCCCGCCGAAATAACGCCAACAAGCCTTGCTAGCTGCAAATCGTGCGTTTGGCGTTTTTGGACGCTGCTGGGGCCCAGGAGGGACCAGGAGGTCGCAAATTGGACCTGTAGAGAGAGGGGACGTCGAGCAAGACAAAGAGCTCTCACTAAAGCAGGTAGCACCCAGGGAAGTGCCAGAAACAGGCACTACGAAGATGTGTGAAACGGTGCTCGCCGAAGTTGCACAAAGGAGTCCCACGTCGCCGGAGACCAACTTAGAAAGTCTTGCAATGCAGGTTAGAGTGCCGTGGACCCAGGCTTGGATGTGCACAAAGGATTTCCGCCGGAAGTGCACAGGGGCCGGAGTAGCTGCAAAGTCGCGGTTCCCAGCAATGCAGCCCAGCGAGGTGAGGCAAGGACTTACCTCCACCAAACTTGGACTGAAGAGTCACTGGACTGTGGGGGTCACTTGGACAGAGTCGCTGGATTCGAGGGACCTCGCTCGTCGTGCTGAGAGGAGACCCAAGGGACCGGTAATGCAGCTTTTTGGTGCCTGCGGTTGCAGGGGAAAGATTCCGTCGACCCACGGGAGATTTCTTCGGAGCTTCTGGTGCAGAGAGGAGGCAGGCTACCCCCACAGCATGCACAAGCAGGAAAACAGTCGAGAAGGCGGCAGGATCAGCGTTACAGAGTTGCAGTAGTCGTCTTTGCTACTATGTTGCAGGTTTGCAGGCTTCCAGCGCGGTCAGCAGTCGATTCCTTATCAGAAGGTGAAGAGAGAGATGCAGAGGAACTCGGATGAGCTCTTGCATTCGTTATCTAAAGTTTCCCCAGAGACAGAGACCCTAAATAGCCAGAAAAGAGGGTTTGGCTACCTAGGAGAGAGGATAGGCTACTAACACCTGAAGGAGCCTATCAGCAGGAGTCTCTGACGTCACCTGGTGGCACTGGCCACTCAGAGCAGTCCAGTGTGCCAGCAGCACCTCTGTTTCCAAGATGGCAGAGGTCTGGAGCACACTGGAGGAGCTCTGGACACCTCCCAGGGGAGGTGCAGGTCAGGGGAGTGGTCACTCCCCTTTCCTTTGTCCAGTTTCGCGCCAGAGCAGGGGCTAAGGGGTCCCTGAACCGGTGTAGACTGGCTTATGCAGAATTGGGCACATCTGTGCCCAACAAAGCATTTCCAGAGGCTGGGGGAGGCTACTCCTCCCCTGCCTTCACACCATTTTCCAAAGGGAGAGGGTGTCACACCCTCTCTCAGAGGAAGTTCTTTGTTCTGCCATCCTGGGCCAGGCCTGGCTGGACCCCAGGAGGGCAGCTGCCTGTCTGAGGGGTTGGCAGCAGCAGCAGCTGCAGTGAAACCCCAGGAAGGGCAGTTTGGCAGTACCAGGGTCTGTGCTACAGACCACTGGGATCATGGGATTGTGCCAACTATGCCAGGATGGTATAGAGGGGGCAACTCCATGATCATAGACATGTTACATGGCCATATTCGGAGTTACCATGGTGAAGCTACATATAGGTAGTGACCTATATGTAGTGCACGCGTGTAATGGTGTCCCTGCACTCACAAAGTTCAGGGAATTGGCTCTGAACAATGTGGGGGCACCTTGGCTAGTGCCAGGGTGCCCTCACACTAAGTAACTTTGCACCTAACCTTTACCAGGTAAAGGTTAGACATATAGGTGACTTATAAGTTACTTAAGTGCAGTGTAAAATGGCTGTGAAATAACGTGGACGTTATTTCACTCAGGCTGCTGTGGCAGGCCTGTGTAAGAATTGTCAGAGCTCCCTATGGGTGGCAAAAGAAATGCTGCAGCCCATAGGGATCTCCTGGAACCCCAATACCCTGGGTACCTCAGTACCATATACTAGGGAATTATAAGGGTGTTCCAGTAAGCCAATGTAAATTGGTAAAAATGGTCACTAGCCTGTCAGTGACAATTTGGAAAGAAATGAGAGAGCATAACCACTGAGGTTCTGATTAGCAGAGCCTCAGTGAGACAGTTAGTCACTACACAGGTAACACATTCAGGCACACTTATGAGCACTGGGGCCCTGGGTTACAAGGGTCCCAGTGACACATACAACTAAAACAACATATATACAGTGAAAAATAGGGGTAACATGCCAGGCAGGATGGTACTTTCCTACAGGAATCACTAATCTCCTGGCTGCTCCAGGTTTAGGATCCCTTGACTCAGTGTACAAGAGGTTGTCCTCCCAGTAAACTCTGTGAGAGTCACTGATATCCCCATTTGCATGTTTGACAGCTTGCTGTCTTAGACCCTCTAATGTGGGACAGGTTTCCTGTACCACACTCAGCTCCTCCCTGGCAGGCCCCCTTTCACCCAAAAGCTCAGCAGTGTCTGCTTCCAGCTCCTCTGGTGTAGGTTCTGCACAGGGTGGAAACTCTTCTTCCTCAGAAGAAGAATCCACTGTAGAGGGAGGGATAGTAGGAAGTGGTTTGCTTCTACTAGCCCTAGCTTTAGGGAGCACTTGGTCCATTGTTCCAGGATCCAAGCTTCCCTGTCCTTTTTGCTTTTTGGCCTGAGCCCTTGTCAAAGCAAAAATATGCCCTGGAATGCCCAGCATTGCTGCATGGGCCTCCATCTCCACATCTGACCAAGCTGATGTCTCCAAATCATTCCCTAATAGACAGTCTACAGGTAAATCTGAAGCTACCACAACTTTCTTTGGACCAGTAACCCCCCCCCCCAGTTGAGATTTACAACAGCCATGGGGTGGCTAAGTGTGTTGTTGTGAGCATCGGTTACTTGGTACTGGTGACCAAGTAGGTGTTGTTCAGGGTGTACCAGTTTCTCAATCACCATTGTGACACTGGCATCTGTGTCCCTGTAGGCCTGGACCTCAACACCATTTATTAGGGGTAGTTGCTTGTACTTATCCATGTTAAGGGGACAAGCAACCAAGGTGGCTAAATCAATAGCCCCCTCAGAGACTAACACAGCCTCTGTGGTCTCCCTAATCAGACCAACCCCAACTAAATTACCAAACGTGAGCCCAGCTACTCCCTTGGATTGGCTATTAGTAGGTTTGCTCCCACCACCACTGCCATTAGTAGGGACACTAGGTGTAGCAGTAGGGGGTGTAGTGGTAGTAGGGTTGGTGCTTTTCTTTGGACAACTGGGATCTGTTGTCCAATGGCCTTTTACTTTACATAAATAGCACCATGGTTTCTTTTCTTGATTAGGTTTAGAAGAGGATGTAGGCCCACCACCCCCACCAGAGTGTTTTTGGGGACCTGATGAAGACTCATTTTTAGATTTGTCCCCACCTTTGTCTGAAGGCTTACTATCCTTCTTCTTGCCATCTTTGTCACCCCCAGTATGAACTTTTCTGTTCACTCTTGTTCTGACCCATTTGTCTGCCTTCTTTCCCAATTCTTGGGGAGAGGTCAGATCAGAGTCTACCAAGTACTGGTGCAACAAATCTGACACACAATTATTAAGAATATGCTCTCTCAGGATTAAGTTGTACAGGCTTTCATAGTCAGTCACTTTACTGCCATGTAACCACCCCTCCAAGGACTTCACTGAATGGTCAATGAAATCAACCCAGTCTTGTGAAGACTCCTTTTTGGTCTCTCTGAACTTTATCCTGTATTGTTCAGTGGTTAAGCCATAACCATCAAGGAGTGCATTCTTAAGAATAGTGAAACTGTTGGCATCACTTTCTTTTACAGTAAGGAGTCTCTCCCCACCCTTACCACTAAATGATAGCCATAGGATAGCAGCCCACTGCCTTTGAGGGACATCTTGAACAACACAAGCCCTCTCAAGTGCAGCAAACCACTTGTTAATGTCATCCCTCTCCTTATAAGGGGGAACTATCTTATGCAGATTCCTGGAATCATGCTCTTTTACAGGATGACTATGGGGAATACTGCTGCTGCCACCATGGGTATCTAAACTTAGCTTCTGTCTTTCTTTTTCTATCTCTAAAGCTTGTCTATCTAAGTCCAGCTGTTGCTTCTTGAGCTTCAGTCTGGATGTCTCCACTCTCAATTTATTGAGCTCCCTTTCTAACATTCTGTCATCAGGGTGGGTGGGAGGGACATGCCTAGATACAGAAGTGTGATGAGAATGGACAGAAGGAGACCTGTCCCTAACAGATGGAACCTTAACAAGCTGGCTAACAGTATAATGTGAGAGGACATCATCTGAATGATGTGAATGCCTACTCCTACTGTGATGAGAGACCACACTATCTGTATGGTGTGACTCTGCATCATCACCAACCCTGCTAGGTTGTCTGATACTGGGCAGGCTGGGAAGTTTCCTTATAGAATCTATCTCTAGGGGAGTCCCTGGATCAGATTGGGAACCATTAACAACTTTTTCAACAGATGGGGCCCTTCTGGCCTTATCTTGTTCTTTAAGCATGTTAAGTAACAATTCCAAAGAAGGATTCTTCCCTACACTCAAACCTCTTTCTATGCAGAGACTCCTTGCTCCTTTCCAGCTAAGGTAATCATATGCAATCTTGGACAGATCAACATTTTGGCCTGTGCCAGACATTTTTAGAAAGAGTTAAGTGATAGAAAAAGTGAAGAAAAAGTTTTCAGAACTTTTAGAAAGACAGAAAAAAAAACTTTTAAAACTTTTTAGAACTTTTTAGAAAGTTTAGAAGTACTTTTCAGCACTTAGAAAAGAGTGAAAAGAGGGAATGCAAAACTTTTTAGCTATGTGTACATACACTGAACTTGTTTTGTATATTTTTCTCTTATGAAAAGTACAATGTCAAGAGTGGTAAGTAGTCTCAAAGCACTTATCCCACCGCTGCACAACCAATGTAGGAGGCTGGACTGGCTTGTAGTGAGTACCAAGGGGTACTTGCACCTTGCACCAGGCCCAATTATCCCTTATTAGTATATAGGGTGTCTAGCAGCTTAGGCTGATAGATAATGGTAGCTTAGCAGAGCAGCTTAGGCTGAACTAGGAGACGTGTGAAGCTACTACAGTACCTCAAATGCCATATGCACAATATCATAAGAAAACACAATACACAGTTACACTAAAAATAAAGGTACTTTCTTTTTCTGACAATATGCCAAAAGTATCTCAGTGAGTACCCTCAGTATGAGGATAAGAAATATGCACAAGATATATGTACACAATACCAAAAATATGCAGTATAGTCTCAGAAAACAGTGCAAACAATGTATAGTTACAAGAGGATGCAATGGGAGCACATAGGGATAGGGGCAACACAAACCATATACTCCAAAAGTGGAATGCGAACCACGAATGGCCCCCAAACCTATGTGACCTTGTAGAGGGTCGCTGGGACTATTAGAAAATAGTAAGGGTTAGAAAAATACCCCACCCCAAGACCCTGAAAAGTGAGTGCAAAGTGCACTAAAGTTCCCCCAAAGACTTAGAAGTCGTGATAGAGGAATAATGCAGGAAAGACACAAACCAGCTATGCAACAACAATGGATTTCCTGTCGAGGGTACCTGTGGAACAAGGGGACCAAGTCCAAAAGTCACAAGCAAGTCGGAGATTCCCAAGAAATGCCAGCTGTTGGTGCAAAGAAGCTTATACTGGACTGAAGAAGCTGAGGATTCTGCAGGAACGACAAAAGCTAGAGACTTCCCCTTTGGAGGATGGATCCCCCACACCGTGCAGAGTTGTGCAGAAGTGTTTTCCCGCCGGATAGACGCCAACAAGCCTTGCTAGCTGCAAGTCGTGCGGTTAGCGTTTTTGGATGCTGCTGTGGCCCAGGATGGACCAGGATGTTGCCAATTTCGTCAGGGGACAGAGTGGACGCCGAGCAAGACAAGGAGCCCTCTCAGAAGCAGGCAGCACCCGCAGAAGTGCCAGAAAAGGCACTACGAGTAAAAGTGAAATGGTGCTCACCTGAAGTTACACAAAGGAGTCCCACGTCGCCGGAGACCAACTTAGAAAGTCGTGCAATGCAGGTTAGAGTGCCGTGGACCCCGGCTTGGCAGTGCACAAAGGATTTCTGCCGGAAGTGCACGGGAGCCGGAGAAGTTGCAAAAGTCGCGGTTACCAACAATGCAGTCTGTCGAGGGGAGGCAAGGACTTACCTCCACCAAACTTGGACTGAAGAGTCACTGGACCGTGCGGGTCACTTGGACAGTATTGCTGGATTCGAGAGACCTCGCTCGTCGTCGTGAGAGGAGACCCAAGGGACCGGTGATGCAGCTTTTTGGTGCCCGCGGTTGCAGGGGGAAGATTCCGTCGACCCACAGGAGATTTCTTCGCAGCTTCTGATGCAGAGAATAGGCAGACTACCCCCACAGGATGCACCACCAAGAAAAACAGTCGAGAAGGCAGCAGGAGCGGCGTTACAAGGTTGCAGTAGTAGTCTTAGCTACTTTGTTGCAGTTTTGCAGGCTTCCAGCGCGGTCAGCAGTCGATTTCTTGGCAGAAGGTGAAGAGAGAGATGCAGAGGAACTCTGATGAGCTCTTGCATTCGTTATCTGAGGAATCCCCAAAGAAAGAGCCCCTAATAGCCAGAAAGGAGGGTTTGGCTACTTAGGAGAGAGGATAGGCTAGCAACACCTGAAGGAGCCTATCAGAAGGAGTCTCTGACGTCAGCTGTGGGCACTGGCCACTCAGAGCAGTCCAGTGTGCCAGCAGCACCTCTGTTTCCAAGATGGCAGAGGTCTGGAGCACACTGGATGAGCTCTGGGCACCTCCCAGGGGAGGTGCAGGTCAGGGGAGTGGTCACTCCACTTTCCTTTGTCCAGTTTCGCGCCCAAGAAGGGCTGAGGGGTCCCTGAACCGGTGTAAACTGGCTTATGCAGAATTGGGCACATCTGTGCCCAAGAAAGCATTTCCGGAGGCTGGGGGAGGCTACTCCTCCCCTGCCTTCACACCATTTTCCAAAGGGAGAGGGTGTAACACCCCCTCTCTGAGGAAGTCCTTTGTTCTGCCATCCTGGGCCAGGCCTGGCTGGACCCCAGGAGGGCAGAATCCTGTCTGTGGGGTTGGCAGCAGCAGCTGCAGTGTAACCCCTGAAAAGGCAGTTTGGCAGTGCCAGGGTCTGTGCTACAGACCACTGGGAGCATGGAATTGTGCCAACTATGCCAGGATGGTATAGAGGGGGCAATTCCATGATCTTAGACATGTTACATGGCCATATTCGGAGTTACCATTGTGAAGCTACACATAGGTAGTGACCTATGTGTAGTGCACGCATATAATGGTGTCTCCAGCACTCACAAAGTCGGGGAATTTGCCCTGAACAATGTGGGGGCACCTTGGCTAGTGCCAGGTGTAGGAAAGTACCATCTTGCCTGGCATGTTACCCCCATTTTTTCACTGTATATATGTTGTTTTAGTTGTATGTTTCACTGGGACTCTGCAACACAGGGCCCCAGTGCTCATAAGTGTGTCTGACTGTGTTACCTGTGTAGTGACTGTAGGAGGCTGGACTGGCTTGTAGTGAGTACCAAGGGGTACTTACACCTTGCACCAGGCCCAGGTATCCCTTATTAGTGTATAGGGTGTCTAGCAGCTTAGGCTGATAGATAATGGTAGCTTAGCAGAGCAGCTTAGGCTGAACTAGGAGACGTGTGAAGCTACTACAGTACCACAAATGATTATGCACAATATCATAAGAAAACACAATACACAGTTATACTAAAAATAAAGGTACTTTATTTTTATGACAATATGCCAAAAGTATCTCAGTGAGTACCCTCAGTATGAGGATAAGAAATATACACAAGATATATGTACACAATACCAAAAATATGCAGTATAGTCTTAGAAAACAGTGCATACAGTGTAAAATTACAATAGGATGCAATGGGAGCACATAGGGATAAGGGCAACACAAACCATATACTCCAAAAGTGGAATGTGAATCACGAATGGACCCCAAACCTATGTGACCTTGTAGAGGGTCGCTGGGACTATTAGACAATAGCAAGGGTTAGAAAAATACCCCATCCCAAGACCCTGAAAAGTGAGTGCAAAGTGCACTAAAGTTCCCCTAAAGACACAGAAGTCGTGATAGAGGGATAATGCAAGGAAAACACAAATCAGCAATGCAACAACAATGGATTTCCAATCGAGGGTACCTGTGGAACAAGGGGACCGAGTCCAAAAGTCACAAGCAAGTCGGAGATGGGCAGATGCCCAAGAAATGCCAGCTGTTGGTGCAAAGAAGCTCTTACTGGGCTGAAGAACTGTGAATACTGCAGGAACGACAAGGGCTAGAGACTTTCCCTTTGGAGGATGGATCTCCCACGCCTTGTAGAGTCGTGCAGAAGTGTTTTCCTGCCGGATGGACGCCAACAAGCCTTGCTAGCTGCAAATCGTGCGGTTAGCGTTTTTGGACGCTGCTGCGGCCCAGGATGGACCAGGACGGTGCAAATTGGACCAGTAGGTAGAAGGGTCGTCGAGCAAGACAAGGAGCCCTCACAGTAGCAGGTAGCACCCGGAGAAGTGCCAGAAACAGGCACTAAGAGGATGCGTGAAACGGTGCTCGCCTGAAGTCACACAAAGGAGTCCCACGTCGCCGGAGAACAACTTAGGAAGTTGTGCAATGCAGGTTAGAGTTCCGGGGACCCCAGCTTCCGGGTGCACAAAGGATTTCCGCTGGAAGTGCACGGGAGCTGGAGAAGTTGCAAAAGTCGTGAAAACCAACAATGCAGTCTGGTGTGGGGAGGCAAGGACTTACCTCCACCAAACTTGGACTGAAGAGTCACTGGACCGTGGGGGTCATTTGGACAGTCTTGCTGGATTCAAGGGACCTCGCTCGTCGTCGTGAGAGGAGACCCAAGGGACTGTGATGCAGCTTTTTGGTGCCTGCGTTGGCAGGGGGACGATTCCGTCGACCCACGGGAGATTTCTTCGCAGCTTCTGATGCAGGGAGGAGGCAGACTACCCCCACAGGATGCACACCAAGAAAAACAGTCGAGAAGGCAGCAGGAGCGGCGTTACAATGTTGCAGTAGTCGTCTTAGCTTCTTTGTTGCAGTTTTGCAGGCTTCCAGCGCGGTCAGCAGTCGATTTCTTGGCAGAAGGTGAAGAGGGAGATGCAGAGGAACTCTGATAAGCTCTTGCATTCGTTATCTGAGGAATCCCCAAAGAAAGAGACCCTAAATAGCCAGAAAAGAGGGTTTGGCTACTTAGGAGAGAGGATAGGCTTGCAACACCTGCAGGAGCCTATCAAAAGGAGTCTCTGACGTCAGCAGAGGGCACTGGCCACTCAGAGCAGTCCAGTGTGCCAGCAGCACCTCTGTTTCCAAGATGGCAGAGGTCTGGAGCACACTGGAGGAGCTCTGGGCACCTCCCAGGGGAGGTGCAGGTCAGGGGAGTGGTCACTCCTCTTTCCTTTGTCCAGTTTCGAGCCCAGGCAAGGCTGAGGGTCCCTGAACCGGTGTAAACTGGCTTATGCAGAATTGGGCACATCTGTGCCCAAGAAAGCATTTCCAGAGGCTGGGGGAGGCTACTCCTCCCCTGCCTTCACACTATTTTCCAAAGGGAGAGGGTGTGACACCTCCTCTCTGAGGAAGTCCTTTGTTCTGCCATCCTGGGCCAGGCCTGGCTGGACCCCAGGAGGGCAGAAGCCTGTCTGCGGGGTTGGCAGCAGCAGCAGCTGCAGTGTAACCCCAGAAAAGGCAGTTTGGCAGTACCAGGGTCTGTGCTACAGACCACTGGGAGCATGGAATTGTGCCAACTATGCCAGGATGGTATAGAGGGGGCAATTCCATGATCTTAGACATGTTACATGGCCATATTCGGAGTTACCATTGTGAAGCTACACATAGGTAGTGACCTATGTGTAGTGCACGCATGTAATGGTGTCCCCACACTCACAAAGTCGGGGAATTTGCCCTGAACAATGTGGGGGCACCTTGGCTAGTGCCAGGGTGCCCACACACTAAGTAACTTTGCACCTAACCTTTACCACGTAAAGGATAGACATATAGGTGACTTATAAGTTACTTAAGTGCAGTGAAAATGGCTGTGAAATAATGTGTGCATTATTTCACTCAGGCTGCAGTGGCAGGCCTGTGTAAGAATTGTCAGAGCTCCCTATGGGTGGCAAAAGAAATGCTGCAGCCCATAGGGATCTCCTGGAACCCCAATACCCTGGGTACCTCAGTACCATATACTAGGGAATTATAAGGGTGTTCCAGTAAGCCAATGTAAATTGGTAAAATTGGGTAAAATGGTGTGAAGGCAGGGGAGGAGTAGCCTCCCCCAGCCTCTGGAAATGCTTTTTTGGGCACAAAGGTGCCCAATTCTGCATAAGCCAGTTTACACCGGTTCAGGGACCCCTCAGCCTTGCCTGGGCGCGAAACTGGACAAAGGAAAGGGGAGTGACCACTCCCCTGACCTGCACCTCCCCTGGGAGGTGCCCAGAGCTCCTCCAGTGTGCTCCAGACCTCTGCCATCTTGGAAACAGAGGTGCTGCTGGCACACTGGACTGCTCTGAGTGGCCAGTGCCCTCTGCTGACGTCAGAGACTCCTTCTGATAGGCTCCTTCAGGTGTTGCTAGCCTATCCTTTGTCCTAAGTAGCCAAACCCTCTTTTCTGGCTATTTAGGGTCTCTTTCTTTGGGGATTCCTCAGATAACGAATGCAAGAGCTCATCAGAGTTCCTCTGCATCTCCCTCTTCACCTTCTGCCAAGAAATCGACTGCTGACTGCTCTGGAAGCCTGCAAAAATGCAACAAAGTGGCTAAGACGACTACTGCAATATTGTAACGCCGCTCCTGCTGCCTTCTCGACTGTTTTTCTTGGTGTGCATCCTGTGGGGGTAGTCTGCCTCCTCTCTGCATCAGAAGCTGCGAAGAAATCTCCCGTGGGTCGACGGAATCTTCCCCCTGCTTAAGCAGGCACCAAAAAGCTGAATCACGGTCCCTTGGGTCTCCTCTCACGACGACGAGCGAGGTCCCTTGAATCCAGCAAGACTGTCCAAGTGACCCCCATGGTCCAGTGACTCTTCAGTCCAAGGTTGGTGGAGGTAAGTCTTTGCCTCCCCACGCCAGACAGCATTGTTGGTTTTCACGACTTTTGCAACTTCTCCAGCTCCTGTGCACTTCCGGCGGAAATCCTTTGTGCACCCGGAAGCTGGGGTCCCCGGCACTCTAACCTGCATTGCACGACTTCCTAAGTTGTTCTCCGGCGACGTGGGACTCCTTTGTATGACTTCAGGCGAGCACCGTTTCACGCATCGTCGTAGTGCCTGTTTCTGGCACTTCTCTGGGTGCTACCTGCTGCTGTGAGGGCTCCTTGTCTTGCTCGACGTCCCCTCTACCTCCTGGTCCAATTTGCACCGTCCTGGTCTATCCTGGGCCACAGCAGCGTCCAAAAACGCTAACCGCACGATTTGCAGCTAGCAAGGCTTGTTGGCGTCCATCCGGCGGTAAAACACTTCTGCACGACTCTCCCAGGCGTGGGGGATACATCCTCCAAAGGGGAAGTCTCTAGCCCTTGTCGTTCCTGCAGTATTCACAGTTCTTCAGCCTAGTAAGAGCTTCTTTGCACCAACAGCTGGCATTTCTTGGGTATCTGCCCATCTCCGACTTGCTTGTGACTTTTGGACTTGGTCCCCTTGTTCCACAGGTACCCTCAGTCAGGAATCCATCGTTGTTGCACTGCTGATTTGTGTTTTCCTTGCATTTTCCCTCTATCACGACTTCTGTGTCTTTAGGGGAACTTCAGTGCACTTTGCACTCACTTTTCAGGGTCTTGGGGTGGGGTATTTTTCTAACCCTTGCTATTTTCTAATAGTCCCAGCGACCCTCTACAAGGTCACATAGGTTTGGGGTCCATTCGTGATTCACATTCCACTTTTGGAGTATATGGTTTGTGTTGCCCCTATCCCTATGTGCTCCCATTGCATCCTATTGTAATTTTACACTGTATGCACTGTTTTCTAAGACTATACTGCATATTTTTGGTATTGTGTACATATATCTTGTGTATATTTCTTATCCTCATACTGAGGGTACTCACTGAGATACTTTTGGCATATTGTCATAAAAATAAAGTACCTTTATTTTTAGTATAACTGTGTATTGTGTTTTCTTATGCTATTGTGCATAATCATTTGTGGTACTGTAGTAGCTTCACACGTCTCCTAGTTCAGCCTAAGCTGCTCTGCTAAGCTACCATTATCTATCAGCCTAAGCTGCTAGACACCCTATACACTAATAAGGGATACCTGGGCCTGGTGCAAGGTGTAAGTACCCCTTGGTACTCACTACAAGCCAGTCCAGCCTCCTACATTGGTTGTGCAGCGGTGGGATAAGTGCTTTGAGACTACTTACCACTCTTGACATTGTACTTTTCATAAGAGAAAAATATACAAAACAAGTTCAGTGTATGTACACATAACTAAAAAGTTTTGCATTTCTTCTTTTCACTGTTTTCTAAGTGCTGAAAAGTACTTCTAAACTTTCTAAAAAGTTGTAAAAAGTTTAAAAAGTTTTTTTCTGTCTTTCTAAAAGTTCTGAAAAACTTTTTCTTCACTTTTTCTATCACTTAACTCTTTCTAAAAATGTCTGGCACAGGCCAAAATGTTGATCTGTCCAAACTTGCATACGATCACCTTAGCTGGAAAGGAGCAAGGAGTCTCTGCGTAGAAAGAGGTATTAGTGTAGGGAAGAATCCTTCTTTAGAACTGTTATTGAACATGCTTAGAGAACAAGATAAGGCCATAAGTGCCCAATCTGTTGAAAAAGTAGTAGTAGCTAATGGTTCTCAATCTGATCCAGGGACTCCCCAGGAGAAAGATTCAAGAAAGAAACTTCCTAACCTGCCCATTACTAGACAGTCTAGCATAGTTGGTATTGAAGTAGGGTCACACCATACAGATGGTGTTGCCTCACATCATAGCAAGAGTATTCCTTCTCACTACAGTAGAAGTGATATTTCTGTGAGCCAAGCTGTTAGGGTGCCCTCTGTAAGGGATAGGTCTCCTTCTGTCCATTCTCATCACACTTCTGTTTCTAGGCATGTCCCTCCCACCCACCCTGATGACAGAGTGTTAGAAAGGGAGCTCAATAGATTGAGAGTGGAGGAATCCAGGCTGAAGCTTAAACAGCAACAGCTGGATTTAGATAAGCAGTCTCTAGAGATAGAAAAAGAAAGACAGAAGATGGGTGTAGAAACCCATGGTGGCAGCAGCAGTATTCCCCATAGTCATCCTGTAAAAGAGCATGATTCCAGGAATCTGCACAAAATAGTTCCCCCTTACAAAGAGGGGGATGACATTAACAAGTGGTTTGCTGCACTTGAGAGGGCTTGTGTTGTTCAAGATGTCCCTCAAAGGCAGTGGGCTGCTATCCTATGGCTATCATTTAGTGGTAAGGGTAGAGACAGACTCCTTACTGTGAAAGAAAGTGATGCCAACAATTTCACTATTCTTAAGAGTGTACTCCTTGATGGTTATGGCTTAACCACTGAACAATACAGGATAATGTTCAGAGAGACCAAAAAGGAGTCTTCACAAGATTGGGTTGATTTCATTGACCATTCAGTGAAGTCCTTGGAAGGGTGGTTACATGGCAGTAAAGTGACTGACTATGAAGGCCTGTATAACTTAATCCTGAGAGAGCATATTCCTCATAATTGTGTGTCAGATTTGTTGCACCAGTACTTGGTAGACTCGGATCTGACCTCTCCCCAAGAATTGGGAAAGAAGGCAGACAAATGGATCAGAACAAGAGTGAACAGAAAAGTTCATACAGGGGGTGACAAAGATGGCAAGAAGAAGGATGGTAAGCCTTCAGAGAAAGATGGTGAAAAATCTCAAGATAAGCATGGGGATAAGGGTAAAACCAAAGATTCCACTTCAGATCTTAAACACTCTTCAGGGAGTGGAGATAAAACTAATTCTTCCTCTTCTTCTCAACCTACACAATTTAAAAAGCCTTGGTGCTTTGTGTGTAAAAATAGAGGCCATAGGCCAGGGGATAAGTCCTGTCCAGGTAAACCCCCTGAGCCTACCACCACTAATACATCAAGCTCTAGTGCTCCTAGCAGTAGTGGTACTAGTGGTGGGACTGCTGGCAACAGTCAAGCAAAGGGTGTAGTTGGGTTCACTTATGGGTCCATAGTAGAAACTGGGGTAGTCAGTCCCAAGACAGTTTCTGTCACATCTAGTGGCATTGGCCTTGCCACACTGGCTGCTTGTCCCCTTACAATGGATAAGTACAGGCAGACAGTTTCAATAAATGGTGTTGAGGCCTTGGCCTACAGGGACACAGGTGCCAGTTTCACTTTGGTGACTGAAAACCTAGTGCCTCCTGAACAACACATCAGTGGACAACAGTATAAGATTATTGATGTCCATAACTCCACTAAGTTTCTTCCCTTAGCTATAATTCAGTTTAGTTGGGGTGGAGTTACTGGCCCTAAGCAGGTGGTGGTATCACCTAGCTTACCTGTAGATTGTCTCTTAGGTGTAGGAAAGTAACATCTTGCCTGTCATGTTACCCCCATTTTTCACTGTATATATGTTGTTTTAGTTGTATGTGTCACTGGGACCCTGGTAACCTAGGGCCCCAGTGCTCATAAGTGTGCCTGAATGTGTTACCTGTGTAGTGACTAACTGTCTCACTGAGGCTCTGCTAATCAGAACCTCAGTGGTTATGCTCTCTCATTTCTTTCCAAATTGTCACTAACAGGCTAGTGACCATTTTTACCAATTTACATTGGCTTACTGGAACACCCTTATAATTCCCTAGTATATGGTACTGAGGTACCCAGGGTATTGGGGTTCCAGGAGATCCCTATGGGCTGCAGCATTTATTTTGCCACCCATAGGGAGCTCTGACAATTCTTACACAGGCCTGCCACTGCAGCCTGAGTGAAATAACGTCCACGTTATTTCACAGCCATTTTTCACTGCACTTAAGTAACTTATAAGTCACCTATATGTCTAACCTTTACCTGGTAAAGGTTAGGTGCAAAGTTACTTAGTGTGAGGGCACCCTGGCACTAGCCAAGGTGCCCCCACATTGTTCAGAGCCAATTCCCTGAACTTTGTGAGTGCGGGGACACCATTACACGCGTGCACTACATATAGGTCACTACCTATATGTAGCTTCACAATGGTAACTCCGAATATGGCCATTTAACATGTCTATGATCATGGAATTGCCCCCTCTATGCCATCCTGGCATAGTTGGCACAATCCCATGATCCCAGTGGTCTGTAGCACAGACCCTGGTACTGCCAAACTGCCCTTCCTGGGGTTTCACTGCAGCTGCTGCCAACCCCTCAGACAGGCATCTGCCCTCCTGGGGTCCAGCCAGGCCTGGCCCAGGATGGCAGAACAAAGAACTTCCTCTGAGAGAGGGTGTGTCACCCTCTCCCTTTGGGAAATGATGTGAAGGCAGGGGAGGAGTAGCCTCCCCCAGCCTCTGGAAATGCTTTCTTGGGCACAGATGTGCCCAATTCTGCATAAGCCAGTCTACACCGGTTCAGGGACCCCTTAGCCCCTGCTCTGGCGCGAAACTGGACAAAGGAAAGGGGAGTGACCACTCCCCTGACCTGCACCTCCCCTGGGAGGTGTCCAGAGCTCCTCCAGTGTGCTCCAGACCTCTGCCATCTTGGAAACAGAGGTGCTGCTGGCACACTGGACTGCTCTGAGTGGCCAGTGCCACCAGGTGACGTCAGAGACTCCTGCTGATAGGCTCCTTCAGGTGTTAGTAGCCTATCCTCTCTCCTAGGTAGCCAAACCCTCTTTTCTGGCTATTTAGGGTCTCTGTCTCTGGGGAAACATTAGATAACGAATGCAAGAGCTCATCCGAGTTCCTCTGCATCTCTCTCTTCACCTTCTGATAAGGAAACGACTGCTGACCGCGCTGGAAGCCTGCAAACCTGCAACATAGTAGCAAAGACGACTACTGCAACTCTGTAACGCTGATCCTGCCGCCTTCTCGACTGTTTTCCTGCTTGTGCCTGCTGTGGGGGGTAGCCTGCCTCCTCTCTGCACCAGAAGCTCCGAAGAAATCTCCCGTGGGTCGACGGAATCTTCCCCCTGCAACCGCAGACACCAAAAAGCTGCATTACCGGTCCCTTGGGTCTCCTCTCAGCACGACGAGCGAGGTCCCTCGAATCCAGCGACTCTGTCCAAGTGACCCCCACAGTCCAGTGACTCTTCAGCCCAAGTTTGGTGGAGGTAAGTCCTTGCCTCACCTCGCTGGGCTGCATTGCTGGGAACCGCGACTTTGCAGCTACTCCGACCCCTGTGCACTTCCGGTGGAAATCCTTTGTGCACAGCCAAGCCTGGGTCCACGGCACTCTAACCTGCATTGCATGACTTTCTAAGTTGGTCTCCGGCGACGTGACGACTCCTTTGTGCAACTTCGGCGAGCACCGTTTCACGCATCCTTGTAGTGCCTGTTTCTGGCACTTCTCTGGGAGCTAGCTGCTTGATTGAGGGCTCTTTGTCTTGCTCGACGTCCCTTCTCTCTTCAGGTCCAATTTGCGATCTCCTGGTCCCTCCTGGGCCCCAGCAGCGTCCAAAAACGCTAAACGCACGATTTGCAACTAGCAAGGCTTGTTGGCATTCTTTCGGCGGGAAAACACTTCTGCACGACTCTTGAAGGCAAGAGGGATCGTTCCACCAAAGGGGAAGTCTCTAGCCCTTTTCGTTCCTGCAGAAACCTCAGCTTCTTCTGTCCAGTCGAAGCTTCTTTGCACCCGCAGCTGGCATTTCCTGGGCATCTACCCATCTCCGACTTGCTTGTGACTTTTGGACTTGGTCCCCTTGTTCCACAGGTATCCTAGATTGGAAATCCACAGTTGTTGCATTGCTGGTTTGTGTCTTTCCTGCATTATTCCTCTAACACGACTTCTTTGTCCTTAGGGGAACTTTAGTGCACTTTGCACTCACTTTTCAGGGTCTTGGGGAGGGTTATTTTTCTAACTCTCACTATTTTCTAATAGTCCCAGCGACCCTCTACAAGGTCACATAGGTTTGGGGTCCATTCGTGGTTCGCATTCCACTTTTGGAGTATATGGTTTGTGTTGCCCCTATCCCTATGTTTCCCCATTGCATCCTATTGTAACTATACATTGTTTGCACTGTTTTAGAAGACTATACTGCATATTTTTGCTATTGTGTATATATATCTTGTGTATATTTCCTATCCTCTCACTGAGGGTACACTCTAAGATACTTTTGGCATATTGTCATAAAAATAAAGTACCTTTATTTTTAGTATAACTGTGTATTGTGTTTTCTTATGATATTGTGCATAATCATTTGTGGTACTGTAGTAGCTTCACACGTCTCCTAGTTCAGCCTAAGCTGCTCTGCTAAGCTACCATTATCTATCAGCCTAAGCTGCTAGACACCCTATACACTAATAAGGGATACCTGGGCCTGGTGCAAGGTGTAAGTACCCCTTGGTACTCACTACAAGCCAGTACAGCCTCCTACATTGGTTGTGCAGCGGTGGGATAAGTGCTTTGAGACTACTTACCACTCTTGACATTGTACTTTTCATAAGAGAAAAATATACAAAACAAGTTCAGTGTATGTACACATAACTAAAAAGTTTTGCATTTCTTCTTTTCACTGTTTTCTAAGTGCTGAAAAGTACTTCTAAACTTTCTAAAAAGTTGTAAAAAGTTTAAAAAGTTTTTTTCTGTCTTTCTAAAAGTTCTGAAAAACTTTTTCTTCACTTTTTCTATCACTTAACTCTTTCTAAAAATGTCTGGCACAGGCCAAAATGTTGATCTGTCCAAACTTGCATACGATCACCTTAGCTGGAAAGGAGCAAGGAGTCTCTGCGTAGAAAGAGGTATTAGTGTAGGGAAGAATCCTTCTTTAGAACTGTTATTGAACATGCTTAGAGAACAAGATAAGGCCATAAGTGCCCAATCTGTTGAAAAAGTAGTAGTAGCTAATGGTTCTCAATCTGATCCAGGGACTCCCCAGGAGAAAGATTCAAGAAAGAAACTTCCTAACCTGCCCATTACTAGACAGTCTAGCATAGTTGGTATTGAAGTAGGGTCACACCATACAGATGGTGTTGCCTCACATCATAGCAAGAGTATTCCTTCTCACTACAGTAGAAGTGATATTTCTGTGAGCCAAGCTGTTAGGGTGCCCTCTGTAAGGGATAGGTCTCCTTCTGTCCATTCTCATCACACTTCTGTTTCTAGGCATGTCCCTCCCACCCACCCTGATGACAGAGTGTTAGAAAGGGAGCTCAATAGATTGAGAGTGGAGGAATCCAGGCTGAAGCTTAAACAGCAACAGCTGGATTTAGATAAGCAGTCTCTAGAGATAGAAAAAGAAAGACAGAAGATGGGTGTAGAAACCCATGGTGGCAGCAGCAGTATTCCCCATAGTCATCCTGTAAAAGAGCATGATTCCAGGAATCTGCACAAAATAGTTCCCCCTTACAAAGAGGGGGATGACATTAACAAGTGGTTTGCTGCACTTGAGAGGGCTTGTGTTGTTCAAGATGTCCCTCAAAGGCAGTGGGCTGCTATCCTATGGCTATCATTTAGTGGTAAGGGTAGAGACAGACTCCTTACTGTGAAAGAAAGTGATGCCAACAATTTCACTATTCTTAAGAGTGTACTCCTTGATGGTTATGGCTTAACCACTGAACAATACAGGATAATGTTCAGAGAGACCAAAAAGGAGTCTTCACAAGATTGGGTTGATTTCATTGACCATTCAGTGAAGTCCTTGGAAGGGTGGTTACATGGCAGTAAAGTTACTGATTATGACAGCCTGTATAACTTGATCCTGAGAGAGCATATTCTTAATAATTGTGTGTCTGATTTGTTGCACCAGTACTTGGTGGACTCTGATCTGACCTCTCCCCAAGAATTGGGAAAGAAGGCAGACAAATGGGTCAGAACAAGAGTGAACAGAAAAGTTCATACAGGGGGTGACAAATATGGCAACAAAAAGAAGGATGGTAAGTCTTCTGACAAGGGTGGGGACAAATCTAAAAATGAGTCTTCATCAGGCCCACAAAAACACTCTGGTGGGGGTGGTGGGTCCAAATCCTCCTTTAATCAGAACAAGGAAAAGAAACCATGGTGCTATTTATGTAAAATAAAAGGCCATTGGACAACAGATCCCAGTTGTCCAAAGAAAGGCACCACAACTCCTACCACTACAACCCCTACTGCTACAACTAGTGTCCCTACTAATAGCAGTGGTGGTGGGAGAAAACCTACTAATAGCCAATCCAAGGGAGTAGCTGGGCTCACTTTTGGTAATTTAGTTGGGGTTGGTCTGATTAGGGAGACCACAGAGGCTACTTTAGTCTCTGAAGGGGCTATTGATTTAGCCACTTTGGTTGCTTGCCCCCATAACATGGAGAAGTACAAGCAACTAACCCTAATAAATGGTGTTGAGGTCCAGGCCTACAGGGACACAGGTGCCAGTGTCACAATGGTGATTGAGAAACTGGTGCACCCTGAACAACACATACTTGGACACCAGTACCAAGTAACCGATGCTCACAACATAACACAAAGCCACCCCATGGCTGTTGTAAATCTCAACTGGGGGGGGGGTAACTGGTCCAAAGAAAGTTGTGGTAGCTTCAGATTTACCTGTAGACTGTCTATTAGGGAATGATTTGGAGACATCAGCTTGGTCAGATGTGGAGTTGGAGGCCCATGCAGCAATGCTGGGCATCCCAGGGCATATTTTTGCTTTGACAAGGGCTCAGGCCAAAAAGCAAAAAGGACAGGGAAGCTTGGATCCTGGAACAATGGACCAAGTGCTCCCTAAAGCTAGGGCTAGTAGAAGCAAACCACTTCCTACTATCCCTCCCTCTACAGTGGATTCTACTTCTGAGGACGAAGAATTCCCTCCCTGTGCAGAACCTACACCAGAGGAGCTGGAAGCAGACACTGCTGAGCTTTTGGGTGAAGGGGGGCCTGCCAGAGAGGAGCTGAGTGTGGCACAGCAAACCTGTCCCACATTAGAGGGTCTCAGACAGCAAGCTGTCAAACAGGCTAATGGGGATGTCAGTGACTCTCACAGAGTTTACTGGGAGGACAACCTCTTGTACACTGAGCATAGGGATCCTAAACCTGGAGCTGCCAGGAGATTAGTGATTCCTCAGGAATACAGAAAGTTCCTCCTAACACTGGCACATGACATTCCCCTAGCTGGGCACCTGGGTCAAATGAAAACTTTGGACAGATTGGTTCCATTGTTTCATTGGCCTAGGATGTCTGAGGACACAAAGGAATTTTGTAAGTCCTGTGAAACCTGTCAAGCCAGTGGCAAGACAGGTGGCACCCCAAATGCACCCCTTATCCCACTGCCTGTGGTGGGGGTTCCCTTTGAAAGGGTAGGGGTTGACATAGTTGGCCCCCTTGACCCTCCTACTGCTTCAGGCAATAGGTTTATCTTGGTGGTAGTGGACCATGCCACAAGATACCCTGAAGCAATTCCTTTAAGGACCACTACAGCTCCTGCAGTGGCAAAGGCCCTCCTGGGAATATTTTCCAGGGTGGGCTTCCCAAAGGAAGTAGTATCAGACAGAGGAAGCAATGTCATGTCTGCATACTTAAAGGCCATGTGGAAGGAGTGTGGTGTAACGTACAAGTTCACAACACCCTATCATCCACAAACTAATGGACTGGTGGAGAGATTTAATAAAACTCTCAAAGGCATGAGTATGGGTCTCCCTGAAAAACTCTGCAGGAGATGGGATATCCTTCTACCATGCCTCCTTTTTGCCTACAGGGAGGTACCCCAGAAAGGAGTGGGCTTCAGCCCCTTTGAACTTCTTTTTGGACACCCTGTTAGGGGTCCACTCACACTTGTAAAGGAGGGTTGGGAACAACCTTTAAAAGCTCCTAAGCAGGATATTGTGGACTATGTACTTGGCCTCAGATCAAGGATGGCTGAGTACATGAAAAAGGCCAGTAAAAACCTTCAGGCCAGCCAAGAGCTCCAGAAGCAATGGCATGATCAGAAGGCTGTTTTGGTTCAGTACCAACCAGGGCAGAAAGTGTGGGTCTTGGAGCCTGTGGCCCCAAGAGCACTCCAGGATAAATGGAGTGGACCCCACACAATTGTTGAAAAGAAGGGTGAAGTCACCTACTTGGTTGATTTAGGCACTGCCAGGAGTCCCCTTAGGGTGCTCCATGTCAACCGCCTGAAACCCTACTATGACAGGGCTGATCTCACCCTGCTCATGGCAACTGATGAGGGACAGGAAGAAGACAGTGATCCTCTACCTGATCTCTTCTCTTCCACAGAACAAGATGCTCTTGTGGAAGGTGTAGTTTTGGCTGATTGTCTTACTGCTGAGCAGAAAGATAATTGCATAAATCTCCTAGATCAATTCTCTGAACTCTTCTCTACTGTGCCAGGTACCACTTCTTGGTGTGAGCACACTATAGATACTGGAGACAGTTTACCTGTCAAAAGTAAGATCTATAGGCAGCCTGACCATGTCAGGGACTGCATAAAGCAAGAAGTTCAGAAAATGTTGGAACTAGGAGTGGTTGAGCACTCTGACAGTCCATGGGCTTCTCCTGTGGTACTGGTACCAAAACCCAATTCTAAAGATGGAAAGAAGGAAATGCGGTTTTGTGTAGACTATAGAGGTCTCAACTTGGTAACCAAAACTGATGCTCACCCTATACCCAGGGCAGATGAGCTCATAGATACACTGGCATCTGCCAAGTATCTAAGCACTTTTGATTTGACTGCAGGGTATTGGCAGATCAAATTGTCAGAAGATGCTAAACCTAAGACTGCATTTTCTACCATTGGAGGACATTACCAGTTTACTGTAATGCCTTTTGGTTTGAAAAATGCACCTGCCACTTTTCAGAGGTTGGTGAACACAGTCCTGCAAGGTCTGGAAGCTTTCAGTGCAGCATATTTGGACGATATAGCTGTCTTTAGCTCCAGCTGGGATGATCACCTGGTCCACCTATGGAAAGTTTTGGAGGCACTGCAAAAGGCAGGCCTCACTATCAAGGCTTCAAAGTGCCAGATAGGGCAGGGTAAGGTGGTTTATCTGGGACACCTTGTTGGTGGGGAACAGATTGCACCACTTCAGGGGAAAATCCAAACTATTATTGATTGGGTTCCCACTACCACTCAGACTCAGGTGAGAGCATTCCTAGGCCTCACTGGGTATTACAGGAGGTTCATTAAGAACTATGGCTCCATTGCAGCCCCTCTTAATGACCTCACATCCAAGAAAATGCCTAAAAAGGTATTATGGACAGCAAACTGTCAGAAAGCTTTTGAGGAGCTGAAGCAGGCCACGTGCTCTGCACCTGTCCTGAAAAGCCCTTGTTACTCAAAAAAATTCTATGTCCAAACTGATGCATCTGAATTAGGAGTAGGGGCAGTCCTATCACAACTTAATTCTGAGGGCCAGGATCAACCTGTTGCTTTTATTAGTAGGAGGTTGACCCCTAGAGAAAAGCGTTGGTCTGCCATTGAGAGGGAGGCCTTTGCTGTGGTCTGGGCTTTGAAGAAGTTGAGGCCATAATTGTTTGGCACTCACTTAATTGTTCAGACAGACCACAAACCTCTACTTTGGCTAAAACAAATGAAAGGTGAAAATCCTAAATTGTTGAGGTGGTCCATATCCCTACAGGGAATGGACTATACAGTGGAACATAGACCTGGGAGTAGCCACTCCAATGCAGATGGACTCTCCAGATATTTCCACTTAGACAATGAAGACTCATCAGGTCATAGCTAGTCTTATTGTCCTTCGTTTCGGGGGGGGTTGTGTAGGAAAGTACCATCTTGCCTGGCATGTTACCCCCATTTTTCACTGTATATATGTTGTTTTAGTTGTATGTGTCACTGGGACCCTGGTAACCCAGGGCCCCAGTGCTCATAAGTGTGCCTGAATGTGTTACCTGTGTAGTGACTAACTGTCTCACTGAGGCTCTGCTAACCAGAACCTCAGTGGTTATGCTCTCTCATTTCTTTCCAAATTGTCACTGACAGGCTAGTGACCATTTTTACCAATTTACATTGGCTTTCTGGAACACCCTTATAATTCCCTAGTATATGCTACTGAGGTACCCAGGGTATTGGGGTTCCAGGAGATCCCTATGGGCTGCAGCATTTCTTTTGCCACCCATAGGGAGCTCTGACAATTCTTACACAGGCCTGCCACTGCAGCCTGAGTGAAATAACGTCCACGTTATTTCACAGCCATTTTACACTGCACTTAAGTAACTTATAAGTCACCTATATGTCTAACCTTTACCTGGTAAAGGTTAGGTGCAAAGTTACTTAGTGTGAGGGCACCCTGGCACTAGCCAAGGTGCCCCCACATTGTTCAGAGCCAATTCCCTGAACTTTGTTAGTGCGGGGACACCATTACACGCGTGCACTACATATAGATCACTACCTATATGTAGCTTCACAATGGTAACTCCGAATATGGCCATGTAACATGTCTATGTTCATGGAATTGCCCCCTCTATGCCATCCTGGCATAGTTGGCACAATCCCATGATCCCAGTGGTCTGTAGCACAGACCCTGGTACTGCCAAACTGCCCTTCCTGGGGTTTCACTGCAGCTGCTGCTGCTGCCAACCCCTCAGACAGGCAGCTGCCCTCCTGGGGTCCAGCCAGGCCTGGCCCAGGATGGCAGAACAAAGAACTTCCTCTGAGAGAGGGTGTGACACCCTCTCCCTTTGGAAAATGGTGTGAAGGCAGGGGAGGAGTAGCCTCCCCCAGCCTCTGGAAATGCTTTGTTGGGCACAGAGGTGCCCAATTCTGCATAAGCCAGTCTACACCGGTTCAGGGACCCATTAGCCCCTGCTCTGGCGCGTAACTGGACAAAGGAAAGGGGAGTGACCACTCCCCTGACCTGCACCTCCCCTGGGAGGTGTCCAGAGCTCCTCCAGTGTGCTCCAGACCTCTGCCATCTTGGAAACAGAGGTGCTGCTGGCACACTGGACTGCTCTGAGTGGCCAGTGCCACCAGGTGACGTCAGAGACTCCTGCTGATAGGCTCCTTCAGGTGTTAGTAGCCTGTCCTCTCTCCTAGGTAGACAAACCCTCTTTTCTGGCTATTTAGGGTCTCTGTCTCTGGGGAAACTTTAGATAACGAATGCAAGAGCTCATCCGAGTTCCTCTGCATCTCTCTCTTCACCTTCTGATAAGGAAACGACCGCTGACCGCGCTGGAAGCCTGCAAACCTGCAACATAGTAGCAAAGACGACTACTGCAACTCTGTAACGCTGATCCTGCCACCTTCTCGACTGTTTTCCTGCTTGTGCATGCTGTGGGGGTAGCCTGCCTCCTCTCTGCACCAGAAGCTCCGAAGAAATCTCCCGTGGGTCGACGGAATCTTCCCCCTGCAACCGCAGGCACCAAAAAGCTGCATCACCGGTCCCTTGGGTCTCCTCTCAGCACGACGAGCGAGGTCCCTCGAATCCAGCGACTCTGTCCAAGTGACCCCCCACAGTCCAGTGACTCTCCAGCCCAAGTTTGGTGGAGGTAAGTCCTTGCCTCACCTCGCTGGGCTGCATTGCTGGGAACCGCGACTTTGCAGCTACTCCGGCCCCTGTGCACTTCCGGCGGAAATCCTTTGTGCACAGCCAAGCCTGGGTCCACGGCACTCTAACCTGCATTGCACGACTTTTTAAGTTGGTCTCCGGCGACGTGGGACTCCTTTGTGCAACTTCGGCGAGCACTGTTTCACGCATCCTTGTAGTGCCTGTTTCTGGCACTTCTACGGGGGCTACCTGCTTCTGCTGAGGGCTCTTTGTCTTGCACGACGTCTCCTCTCTCTTCAGGTCGAATTTGCGACCTCCTGGTCCCTCCTGGGCTCCAGCAGCGTCCAAAAACACCAAACGCACGATTTGCGCCTAGCAAGGCTTTTTGGCGTCCTTTCGGCGGGAAAACACGTCTGCACGACTCTCCACGGCAAGAGGGATCCGTCTACCAAAGGGGAAGTCTCTAGCCCTTTTCGTTCCTGCAGAAACTTCAGCTTCTTCTGTCCAGTTGAAGCTTCTTTGCACCCGCAGCTGGCATTTCCTGGGCATCTGCCCATCTCCGACTTGCTTGTGACTTTTGGACTTGGTCCCCTTGTTCCACAGGTACCCTAGATTGGAAATCCACAGTTGTTGCATTGCTGGTTTGTGTCTTTCCTGCATTATTCCTCTAACACGACTATTTTGTCCTTAGGGGAACTTTAGTGCACTTTGCACTCACTTTTCAGGGTCTTGGGGAGCGTTATTTTTCTAACTCTCACTATTTTCTAATAGTCCCAGCGACCCTCTACAAGGTCACATAGGTTTGGGGTCCATTCGTGGTTCGCATTCCACTTTTGGAGTATATGGTTTGTGTTGCCCCTATCCCTATGTTTCCCCATTGCATCCTATTGTAACTATACATTGTTTGCACTGTTTTCTAAGACTATACTGCATATTTTTGCTATTGTGTATATATATCTTGTGTATATTTCCTATCCTCTCACTGAGGGTACACTCTAAGATACTTTGGCAGATTGTCATAAAAATAAAGTACCTTTATTTTTAGTATAACTGTGTATTGTGTTTTCTTATGATATTGTGCATATGACACTAAGTGGTACTGTAGTAGCTTCACCCGTCTCCTAGTTCAGCCTAAGCTGCTCTGCTAAGCTACCATTATCTATCAGCCTAAGCTGCTAGACACCCTATACACTAATAAGGGATAACTGGGCCTGGTGCAAGGTGCAAGTACCCCTTGGTACTCACTACAAGCCAGTCCAGCCTCCTACAGTCACTAGCCTGTTAGTGACAATTTAAAAGTAATGAGAGAGCATAACCACTGAGGTTCTGGTTAGCAGAGCCTCAGTGAGACAGTTAGTCTCACTGAGCCTTGAGACCCTTATGGGTGAGTAGCGCGCTTTATAAATGTGATTGATTGATTGATTGATACACAGGTAACACAGTCAGGCACACTTATGAGCACTGGGGCCCTGTGTTACAGGGTCCCAGTGACACATACAACTAAAACAACATATATACAGTGAAAAATGGGGGAAACATGCCAGGCAAGATGGTACTTTCCTACACAACCCCCCCCCAAACGAAGGACAATACGATTAGTCATTTCCTGATGGGTCTTCATTGTCTAAGTGGAAATATCTGGAGAGTCCATCTGCATTGGAGTGGGTACTCCCAGGTCTATGTTCCACTGTATAGTCCATTCCCTGTAGAGATATGGACCACCTCAACAATTTAGGATTTTCACCTTTCATTTGTTTTAGCCAAAGTAGAGGTTTGTGGTCTGTTTGAACAATGAAGTGAGTGCCAAACAGGTATGGCCTCAACTTCTTCAAAGCCCAGACTACAGCAAAGGCCTCCCTCTCTATGGCAGACCAACGCTTTTCTCTAGGGGTCAACCTCCTACTAATAAAAGCAACAGGTTGATCTTGGCCCTCAGAATTTAGTTGTGATATGACTGCCCCTACTCCTAATTCAGATGCATCAGTCTGGACATAGAATTTTTTAGAGTAACAAGGGCTTTTCAGGACAGGTGCAGAGCACATAGCCTGCTTCAGCTCCTCAAAAGCTTTTTGACAGTTTGCTGTCCACAATACCTTTTTAGGCATTCTTTTGGAAGTGAGGTCATTAAGAGGGGCTGCAATGGAGCCATAGTTCTTGATGAACCTCCTGTAATACCCAGTGAGGCCTAAAAAGGCTCTCACCTGAGTCTGTGTAGTAGGGGGAGTCCAATCCATAATAGTCTGGATCTTCCCCTCTAGTGGTGCAATCTGTTCTCCACCAACCAGGTGTCCCAGATAAACCACCTTCCCCTGCCCTATCTGGCACTTTGAAGCCTTGATAGTGAGGCCTGCCTTTTGCAGGGCCTCCAAAACTTTCCATAGGTGGACCAGGTGATCATCCCAGCTGGAGCTAAAGACAGCTATATCGTCCAGATATGCTGCACTGAAGGCTTCCAGCCCTTGCAGGACTGTATTTACCAACCTCTGAAAAGTGGCAGGTGCATTTTTCAAACCAAAAGGCATTACAGTAAACTGGTAATGTCCTCCAATGGTAGAAAATGCAGTCTTAGGTTTAGCATCTTCTGACAATTTGATCTGCCAATACCCTGCAGTCAAATCAAAAGTGCTTAGATACTTGGCAGATGCCAGTGTATCTATGAGCTCATCTGCCCTGGGTATAGGGTGAGCATCAGTCTTGGTTACCTGGTTAAGCCCTCTGTAGTCAACACAAAACCGCATTTCCTTCTTTCCATCTTTGGAATTGGGTTTTGGTACCAGTACCACAGGAGAAGCCCATGGACTGTCAGAGTGCTCAACCACTCCTAGTTCCAACATTTTCAGAACTTCTTGCTTTATGCAGTCCCTGACATGGTCAGGCTGCCTATAGATCTTACTTTTGACAGGCAAGCTGTCTCCAGTATCTATAGTGTGCTCACACCAAGAAGTGGTACCTGGCACAGTAGAGAAGAGTTCTGAAAATTGGTCTAGGAGATTTATGCAATGGTCTTTCTGCTCAGCAGTAAGACAATCAGCCAAAACTACACCTTCCACAGGAGCATCTTGTTCTGTGGAAGAGAAGAGATCAGATAGAGGATCACTGTCTTCTTCCTGTCCCTCATCAGTTGCCATGAGCAGGGTGAGATCAGCCCTGTCATAGTAGGGTTTCAGGCGGTTGACATGGAGCACCCTAAGGGGACTCCTGGCAGTGCCTAAGTCAACCAAGTAGGTGACTTCACCCTTCTTCTCAACAATTGTGTGGGGTCCACTCCATTTATCTTGGAGTGCTCTTGGAGCCACAGGCTCTAAGACCCACATTTTCTGCCCTGGTTGTTACTGAACCAAAACAGCCTTCTGGTCATGCCATTGCTTCTGGAGCTCTTGGCTGGCCTGAAGGTTTTTACTGGCCTTTTTCATATACTCAGCCATACTTGATCTGAGGCCTAGTACACAGTCCACAATATCTTGCTTAGGAGCTTTTATAGGTTGTTCCCAACCCTCCTTAACAAGTGTGAGTGGACCCCTAACAGGGTGTCCAAAAAGAAGTTCAAAAGGGCTGAAGCCCACTCCTTTCTGGGGTACCTCCCTGTAGGCAAAAAGGAGGCATGGTAAAAGGATATCCCATCTCCTGCTGAGTTTGTCTGGGAGTCCCATAATCATGCCTTTGAGAGTTTTATTAAACCTCTCCACCAGTCCATTTGTATGTGGATGATAGGGTGTGGTGAACTTGTAAGTCACCCAACACTCTTTCCACATGGCCTTCAAGTAAGCAGACATGAAATTGCTTTCTCTGTCTGAAACTACCTCTTTTGGGAAGCCCACACTGGAAAAGATTCCCAGGAGGGCCTTTGCCACTGCAGGAGCTGTAGTGGTCCTAAGAGGAATTGCCTCAGGATATCTTGTGGCATGGTCCACTACCACCAAGATAAACCTATTGCCTGAAGCAGTAGGAGGGTGAAGGGGGTCAACTATGTCAACCCCTACCCTTTCAAAGGGAACCCCAACCACAGGCAGTGGAATAAGGAGTGCCTTTGGAGTTCCACCTGTCTTGCCACTGGCTTGACAGGTTTCACCGGACTTACAAAATTCCTTTGTGTCCTCAGACATCCTAGGCAAATGAAACAGGGGAACAAGCATGTCCCAAGTTTTCATCTGCCCAAGATGCCCAGCAAGGGGAATATCATGTGCAAGAGTTAGGAGGAACTTTCTGTACTCCTGAGGAATCACTAATCTTCTGGCTGCCCCAGGTTTAGGATCCCTTGACTCAGTGTACAAGAGATTGTCCTCCCAGTAAACTCTGTGAGAGTCACTGATATCCCCATTTGCTTGTTTGACAGCTTGCTGTCTTAGACCCTCTAATGTGGGACAGGTTTGCTGTGCCACACTCAGCTCCTCTCTGGCAGGCCCCCCTTCACCCAAAAGCTCAGCAGTGTCTGCTTCCAGCTCCTCTGGTGTTTGTTCTGCACAGGGAGGGAACTCTTCTTCCTCAGAAGAAGAGTCATCCACTGTAGAGGGAGGGATAGTAGGAAGTGGTTTGCTTCTACTAGCCCTAGCTTTAGGGAGCACTTGGTCCATTGTTCCAGGATCCAAGCTTCCCTGTCCTTTTTGCTTTTTGGCCTGAGCCCTTGTCAAAGCAAACATATGCCCTGGAATGCCCAGCATTGCTGCATGGGCCTCCAATTCCACATCTGACCAAGCTGATGTCTCCAAATCATTCCCTAATAGACAGTCTACAGGTAAATCTGAAGCTACCACAACTTTCTTTGGACCAGTAACCCCCCCCAGTTGAGATTTACAACAGCCATGGGGTGGCTAAGTGTGTTGTTGTGAGCATCGGTTACTTGGTACTGGTTACCAAGTAGGTGTTGTTCAGGGTGTACCAGTTTCTCAATCACCATTGTGACACTGGCACCTGTGTCCCTGTAGGGTTGGACCTCAACACCATTTATTAGGGGTAGTTGCTTGTACTTATCCATATTAAGGGGACAAGCAACCAAGATGGCTAAATCAATAACCCCCTCAGAGACTAATGTAGCCTCTGTGGTCTCCCTAATCAGACCAACCCCAACTAAGTTACCAATGGTGAGCCCAGCTACTCCCTTGGATTGGCTATTAGTAGGTTTGCTCCCACCACCACTGCTATTAGTAGGGACACTAGGTGTAGCAGTAGGGGTTGTAGTGGTAGGAGGCTTGGTGCTTTTCTTTGGACAACTGGGATCTGTTGTCCAATGGCCTTTTACTTTACATAAATAGCACCATGGTTTCTTTTCATGATTATGTTTTGAAGAGGATTTAGGCCCACCACCCCCACCAGATTGCTTTTGGGGGCCTGATGAAGACTCATTTTTAGATTTGTCCCCACCTTTGTCTGAAGGCTTACCATCCTTCCTCTTGCCATCTTTGTCACCCCCTGTATGAACTTTTCTGTTCACTTTTGTTCTGACCCATTTGTCTGCCTTCTTTCCCAATTCTTGGGGAGAGGTCAGATCAGAGTCTACCAAGTACTGGTGCAACAAATCTGACACACAATTATTAAGAATATGCTCTCTCAGGATCAAGTTATACAGGCCTTCATAGTCAGTCACTTTACTGCCATGTAACCACCCTTCCAAGGACTTCACTGAATGGTCAATGAAATCAACCCAATCTTGTGAAGCCTCCTTTTTGGTCTCTCTGAACTTTATCCTGTATTGTTCAGTGGTTAAGCCATAACCATCAAGGAGTGCACTCTTAAGAATAGTGAAATTGTTGGCATCACTTTCTTTCACAGTAAGGAGTCTGTCTCTACCCTTACCACTAAATGATAGCCATAGGATAGCAGCCCACTGCCTTTGAGGGACATCTTGAACAACACAAGCCCTCTCAACTGCAGCAAACCACTTGTTAATGTCATCCCCCTCTTTGTAAGGGGGAACTATCTTGTGCAGATTCCTGGAATCATGCTCTTTTACAGGATGACTATGGGGAATACTGCTGCTGCCACCATGGGTATTTAAACCCAGCTTCTGTCTTTCTTTTTCAATCTCTAGAGATTGTCTATCTAAATCCAACAGTTGCTTCTTGAGCTTCAGTCTGGAAGTCTCCACTCTCAATTTATTGAGCTCCCTTTCCAACATTCTGTCATCAGGGTGGGTGGGAGGGACATGTCTAGAAACAGAAGTGTGATGAGAATGGACAGAAGGAGACCTGTCCCTAACAGAGGGAACCTTAACAAGTTGACTAGCAGTATAATGTGAAATTCCACCATCTGTATGGTGAGACTTCCTACTGTGATGAGAGACCACACTATCTGTATGGTGTGACACTGCATCTTCTTCAACCCTGCTAGGCTGTCTGATACTGGGCAGGCTGGGAAGTTTCCTTACTGAATCTATCTGCAGGGGTGTTCCTGGATCAGACTGAGAACCATCAACTACTTTTTCAACAGATTGGGCACTTATGGCCTTATCTTGTTCTCTAAGCATGTTAAGTAACAGTTCTAAAGAAGGATTCTTCCCTACACTCAAACCTCTTTCTACGCAGAGACTCCTTGCTCCTTTCCAGCTAAGGTGATCATATGCAAGTTTGGACAGATCAACATTTTGGCCTGTGCCAGACATTTTTAGAAAGAGTTAAGTGATAGAAAAAGTGAAGAAAAAGTTTTTCAGAACTTTTAGAAAGACAGAAAAAAAACTTTTAAAACTTTTTAGAAAGTTTAGAAGTACTTTTCAGCACTTAGAAAACAGTGAAAAGAGGATTTGCAAAACTTTTTAGTTATGTGTACATACACTGAACTTGTTTTGTATATTTTTCTCTTATGAAAAGTACAATGTCAAGAGTGGTAAGTAGTCTCAAGCACTTATCCCACCACTGCACAACCAATGTAGGAGGCTGAACTGGCTTGTAGTGAGTACAAAGGGGTACTTACACCTTGCACCAGGCCCAGGTATCCCTTATTAGTGTAGAGGGTGTCTAGCAGCTTAGGCAGATAGATAATGGTAGCTTAGCAGAGCAGCTTAGGCTGAACTAGGAGACGTGTGAAGCTACTACAGTACCACAAATGCCATATGCACAATATCATAAGAAAACACAATACACAGTTATACTAAAAATAAAGGTACTTTATTTTTATGACAATATGCCAAAAGTATCTCAGTGAGTACCCTCAGTATGAGGATAAGTAATATACACAAGATATATGTACACAATACCAAAAATATGCAGTATAGTCTTAGAAAACAGTGCAAACAGTGTAAAATTACAATAGGATGCAATGTAGGCACATAGGGATAGGGGCAACACAAACCATATACTCCAAAAGTGGAATGAGAATCACGAATGGACCCCAACCCTATGTGACCTTGTAGAGGGTCGCTGGGACTATTAGAAAATAGCAAGGGTTAGAAAAACACCCCACCCCAAGACCCTGAAATGTGAGTGCAAAGTGCACTAAAGTTCCCCTAAAGACACAGAAGTCGTGATAGAGGAATAATGCAAGGAAAACACAACCCAGCAATGCAACAACAATGGATTTCCAGTCAAGGGTACCTGTGGAACAAGGGGACCGAGTCCAAAAGTCACTAGCAAGTCGGAGATGGGCAGATGCCCAAGAAATGCCAGCTGTTGGTGCAAAGAAGCTTCTACTGGACTGAAGAAGCAAGGAATACTGCAGGAACGACAAGGCCTAGAGACTTCCCCTTTGGAGGATGTATCCGACACGCCATGGAGAGTCATGCAGAAGTGTTTTCCCGCCGGATGGATGCCAACAAGCCTTGCTAGGTGCAAGTCGTGCATTTAGCGTTTTTGGAGGCTGCTGTGGCCCAGGGTAGACCAGGATGGTGCAAATTGGACCAGAAGGTAGAGGGGAAGTCGTGCAAGACAAGGAGCCCTCACAGCAGCAGGTAGCTCCCGGAAAAGTGCCAGAAACAGGCACTACAAGGATGCATGAAATGGTGCTTGCCTGAAGTTACACAAAGGAGTCCCACGTCGCCGGAGACCAACTTAGGAAGTCGTGCAATGCAGGTTAGAGTGCCGGGGACCCAGCTTGGGGGTGCACAAAGGATTTCCGCCGGAAGTGCACGGGAGCCGGAGAAGTTGCAAAAGTCGCGAAAACCAACAATGCAGTCTGGCGTGGGGCGGCAAGGACTTACCTCCACCAAACTTGGACTGAAGAGTCACTGGACCGTGTGGGTCACTTGGACAGTCTTGCTGGATTCAAGGGACCTCGCTCGTCGTTGTGAGAGGAGACCCAAGGGACCATGATGCAGCTTTTTGGTGCCTGCGTTAGCAGGGGGAAGATTCCGTCGACCCACAGGAGATTTCTTTGCAGCTTCTGATGCAGGGAGGAGGCAGACTACCCCCACAGGATGCACCACCAAGAAAAACAGTCGAGAAGGCAGCAGGAGCGGCGTTACAATGTTGCAGTAGTCGTCTTAGCTACTTTGTTGCAGTTTTGCAGGCTTCCAGCGCGGTCAGCAGTCGATTTCTTGGCAGAAGGTGAACAGAGAGATGCAGAGGAACTCTGATGAGCTCTTGCATTCGTTATCTGAGGAATCCCCAAAGAAAGAGACCCTAAATAGCCAGAAAAGAGGGTTTGGCTACTTAGGAGAGAGGATAGGCTAGCAACACCTGCAGGAGCCTATCAAAAGGAATCTCTGACGTCAGCAGTGGGCACTGGCCACTCAGAGCAGTCCAGTGTGCCAGCAGCACCTCTGTTTCCAAGATGGCAGAGGTCTGGAGCACACTGGAGGAGCTCTGGGCACCTCCCAGGGGAGGTGCAGGTCAGGGGAGTGGTCACTCCCCTTTCCTTTGTCCAGTTTCGCGCCCAGGCAGGGCTGAGGGGTCCCTGAACCGGTGTAGACTGGCTTATGCAGAATTGGGCACATCTGTGCCCAACAAAGCATTTCCAGAGGCTGGGGGAGGCTACTCCTCCCCTGCCTTCACACCATTTTCCAAAGGGAGAGGGTGTAACACCCCTTCTCTGAGGAAGTCCTTTGTTCTGCCATCCTGGGCCAGGCCTGGCTTGACCCCAGGAGGGCAGAAGCCTGTCTGTGGGGTTGGCAGCAGCAGCAGCTGCAGTGTAACCCCAGAAAAGGCAGTTTGGCAGTACCAGGGTCTGTGCTACAGACCACTGGGAGCCTGGAATTGTGCCAACTATGCCAGGATGGTATAGAGGGGGCAATTCCATGATCTTAGACATGTTACATGGCCATATTCGGAGTTACCATTGTGAAGCTACACATAGGTAGTGACCTATGTGTAGTGCACGCATATAATGGTGTCTCCAGCACTCACAAAGTCTGGGAATTTGCCCTGAACAATGTGGGGGCACCTTGGCTAGTGCCAGGGTGCCCACACACTAAGTAACTTTGCACCTAACCTTTACCAGGTAAAGGTTAGACATATAGGTGACTTATAAGTTACTTAAGTGCAGTGAAAATGGCTGTGAAATAATGTGGGCATTATTTCACTCAGGCTGCAGTGGCAGGCCTGTGTAAGAATTGTCAGAGCTCCCTATGGGTGGCAAAAGAAATGCTGCAGCCCATAGGGATCTCCTGGAACCCCAATACCCTGGTACCTTAGTACCATATACTAGGGAATCATAAGGGTGTTCCAGTAAGCCAATGTGAATTGGTAAAATTGGTCACTAGCCTGTTAGTGACAATTTAAAAGTAATGAGAGAGCATAACCACTGAGGTTCTGGTTAGCAGAGCCTCATTGAGACAGTTAGTCACTACACAGGTAACACAGTCAGGCACACTTATGAGCACTGGGGCCCTGTGTTGCAGGGTCCCAGTGACACATACAACTAAAACAACATATATACAGTGAAAAATGGGGGTAACATGCCAGGCAAGATGCTACTTTCCTACAACCGGTCCCTTGGGTCTCCTCTCACGACGACGAGCGAGGTCCCTCGAATCCAACAAGACTGTCCAAGTGACCCCCACGGTCCAGTGACTCTTCAGTCCAAGATTGGTGGAGGTAAGTCCTTGCCTCCCCACGCCAGACTGCATTGTTGGTAATCGCGACTTTTGCAACTTCTCCGGCCTCTGTGCACTTCCGGCGGAAATCCTTTGTGCACAGCTAAGCCTGGGTCCACAGCACTCTAACCTGCATTGCACGACTTTCTAAGTTGATCTCCGGCGACGTGGGACTCCTTTGTGTAACTTCAGGCAGGCACCGTTTCACTTTTATTCGTAGTGCCTGTTCTGGCACTTCTGCAGGTGCTGCCTGCTTCTGAGAGGGCTCCTTGTCTTGCTCGGCGTCCCCTCTGTCCCCAGACGAAATTGGCGACATCCTGGTCTATCCTGGGCCACAGCAGCATCCAAAAATGCTAACCGCACGACTTGCAGCTAGCAAGGCTTGTTGGTGTCCACCCGGAGGGAAAATACTTCTACACGACTCTCCACGGCGTGGGGGATCCATCCTCCAAAGGGGAAGTCTCTAGCCCTTGTCGTTCCTGCAGAATCCTCAGCTTCTTCAGTCCATTAGAAGCTTCTTTGCACCCACAGCTGGTATTTCCTGGGCATCTGCCCATCTCCAACTTGCTTGTGACTTTTGGACTTGGTCCCCTTGTTCCACAGGTACCCACGACTGGAAATCCATTGTTGTTGCATTGCTGGTTTGTGTCTTTCCTGCATTATTCCTCTATCACGACTTCTAAGTCTTCGGGTTAACTTTAGTGCACTTTGCACTCACTTTTCAGGGTCTTGGGGTGGGGTATTTTTCTAACCCTTGCTATTTTCTAATAGTCGCAGCGACCCTCTACAAGGTCACATAGGTTTGGGGTCCATTCGTGATTCGCATTCCACTTTTGGAGTATATGGTTTGTGTTGCCCCTATCCCTATGTGTTTCCATTGCATCCTATTGTAACTATACATTGTTTGCACTGTTTTCCAAGACTATACTGCATATTTTTGGTATTATGTACATATATCTTGTGTATATTTCTTATCCTCATCCTGAGGGTACTCACTGAGATACTTTTGGCATATTGTCATAAAAATAAAGTACCTTTATTTTTAGTATATCTGTGTATTGTGTTTTCTTATGATATTGTGCATATGGCATTTGTGGTACTGTAGTAGCTTCACACGTCTCTTAGTTCAGCCTAAGCTGCTCTGCTAAGCTACCATTCTCTATCAGCCTAAGCTGCTAGACACCGTATACACTAATAAGGGATAACTGGGCCTGGTGCAAGGTGCAAGTACCCCTTGGTACTCACTACAAGCCAGTCCAGCCTCCTACAGTGTTACACCCTCTCCCTTTGGAAAATGGTGTGAAGGCAGGGGTGGAGTAGCCTCCCCCAGCCTCTGGAAATGCTTTCTTGGGCACAGATATGCCCAATTCTGCATAAGCCAGTCTACACCGGTTCAGGGACCCCTCAGCCCTGCTTAGGGGCGAAACTGGACAAAGGAAAGGGGAGTGACCACTCCCCTGACCTGCACCTCCCCTGGGAGGTGCCCAGAGCTCCTCCAATGTGCCCCAGACCTCTGCCATCTTGGAAACAGAGGTGCTGCTGGCACACTGGACTGCTCTGAGTGGACAGGCCAGCAGGTGACGTCAGAGACTCCTTCTGATAGGCTCCTTCAGGTGTTGCTAGCCTATCCTCTCTCCTAAGTAGCCAAACCCTCTTTTCTGGCTATTTAGGGTCTCTGTCTTTGGGGATTCCTCAGATAACGAATGCAAGAGCTCATCAGAGTTCCTCTGCATCTCTCTCTTCACCTTCTGCCAAGGAATCGACTGCTGACCACGCTGGAATCCTGCAAAACTGCAACAAAGTAGCTAAGACGACTACTGCGACCTTGTAACGCTGATCCTGCCGCCTTCTCGACTGTTTTCCTGGTGGTGCATCCTGTGGGGGTAGTCTGCCTCCTCTCTGCATCAGAAGTTGCGAAGAAATCTCCTGTGGGTCGACGGAATCTTCCCCCTGCAACCGCAGGCACCAAAAAGCTGCATCACCGGTCCCTTGGGTCTCCTCTCAGCACGACGAGCGAGGTCCCTCGAATCCAGCAACACTGTCCAAGTGACCCCCACGGTCCAGTGACTCTTCAGTCCAAGTTTGGTGGAGGTAAGTCCTTGCCTCCCCACGCCAGACTGCATTGCTGGGAACCGCGACTTTTGCAGCTACTCCGGCCTCTGTGCACTTCCGCCGGAAATCCTTTGTGCACAGCCAAGCCTGGGTCCACGGCACTCTAACCTGCATTGCACGACTTTCTAAGTTGGTCTCCGGCGACGTGGGACTCCTTTGTGCAACTTCGGGTGAGCACCGTTTCACTCTTCTTCGTAGTGCCTGTTCTGGCACTTCTGCGGGTGCTGCCTGCTCCTGAGAGAGCTCCTTGTCTTGCTCGACGTCCCCTCTGTCCCCAGACGCAATTGGCGATATCCTGGTCCATCCTGGACCACAGCAGCATCCAAAAACGCTAACAGCATGACTTGCAGCTAGGAAGGCTTGTTGGCATTCTTTCGGCGGGAAAACACTTCTGCACGACTCTCCACGGCGTGGGGGATCCATCCTCCAAAGGGAAAGTCTCTAGCCCTTGTCGTTCCTGCAGAATCCTCAGCTTCTTCAGTCCAGTAGAAGCTTCTTTGCACCCACAGCTGGCATTTCCTGGGCATCTGCCCATCTCCGACTTGCTTGTGACTTTTGGACTTGGTCCCCTTGTTCCACAGGTACCTTCGACTGGAAATCCATCATTGTTGCATTGCTGGTTTGTGTCTTTCCTGCAGGATTCCTCTATCACAACTTCTATGTCCTTGGGGGAACTTTAGTGCACTTTGCACTCACTTTTCAGGGTCTTGGGGTGGGGTGTTTTTCTAACCCTTACTATTTTCTAATAGTCCCAGCGACCCTCTACAAGGTCACATAGGTTTGGGGTATATTCGTGGTTCGCATTCCACTTTTGGAGTATATGGTTTGTGTTGCCCCTATCCCTATGTGCTCCCATTGCATCCTATTGTAACTATACATTGTTTGCACTGTTTTCTAAGACTATACTGCATATTTTTGGTATTGTGTACATATATCTTGTGTATATTTGCTATCCTCATACTGAGGGTACTCACTGAGATACTTTTGGCATATTGTCATAAAAATAAAGTACCTTTATTTTTAGTATATCTGTGTATTGTGTTTTCTTATGATATTGTGCATATGGCATTAGTGGTACTGTAGTAGCTTCACACGTCTCCTAGTTCAGCCTAAGCTGCTCTGCTAAGCTACCATTATCTATCAGCCTAAGCTGCTAGACACCCTATACACTAATAAGGGATAACTGGGCCTGGTGCAAGGTGTAAGTACCCCTTGGTACTCACTACAAGCCAGTCCAGCCTCCTACATTGGTTGTGCAGCGGTGGGATAAGTGCTTTGAGACTACTTACCACTCTTGACATTGTACTTTTCATAAGAGAAAAATATACAAAACAAGTTCAGTGTGTGTACACATAGCTAAAAAGTTTTGCATTTCCTCTTTTCACTCTTTTCTAAGTGCTGAAAAGTACATCTAAACTTTCTAAAAGTCTTAAAAAGTTTTAAAAGTTTTTTTTCTGTCTTTCCAAAAGTTTTGAAAAACGTTTTCTTCACTTTTTCTATCACTTAGCTCTTTCTAAAAATGTCTGGCACAGGCCAAAATGTTGATCTGTCCAAAATTGCATATGATCACCTTAGCTGGAAAGGAGCAAGGAGTCTCTGCATAGAAAGAGGTTTGAGTGTAGGGAAGAATCCTTCTTTGGTATTATTGCTTAACATGCTTAGAGAACAAGATAAGGCCAGAAGGGCCCCATCTGTTGAAAAAGTAGCTAATGGTTCCCAATCTGATCCAGGGACTCCCCTAGAGATAGATTCAGGAAGGAAACTTCCTAGCCTGCCCATTACTAGACAGTCTAGCATAGTTGGTACAGATGCTGGGTCACATCATACAGATGGTGTGCTCTCACATTACACTGTTAGCCACGCTGTTAGGGTGCCCTCTGTAAGGGATAGGTCTCCTTCTGTCCATTCTCACCATACTTCTGTTTCAAGACATGTCCCTCCCACCCACCCTGATGACAGAGTGTTAGAAAGGGAGCTCAATAGATTGAGAGTGGAGGAATCCAGGCTGAAGCTCAAGCAGCAACAGCTGGATTTAGATAGGCAGTCTTTAGAAGTAGAAAGAGAAAGACAGAAACTCGGTTTAGAAACCCATGGTGGCAGCAGCAGTATTCCCCATAGTCATCCTGTAAAAGAGCATGATTCCAGGAATCTGCATAAGATAGTTCCCCCTTATAAGGAGGGGGATGACATTAACAAGTGGTTTGCTGCACTTGAGAGGGCCTGTGTTGTTCAAGATGTCCCTCAAAGGCAGTGGGCTGCTATCCTATGGCTATCATTTAGTGGTAAGGGTAGGGATAGACTCCTTACTGTGAAAGAAAGTGATGCCAACAATTTCACTATTCTTCCGAATGCACTCCTTGATGGTTATGGCTTAACCACTGAACAATACAGGATAAAGTTCAGAGAGACCAAAAAGGAGTCTTCACAAGACTGGGTTGATTTCATTGACCATTCAGTGAAGGCCTTGGAGGGGTGGTTACATGGCAGTAAAGTGACTGACTATGAAAGCCTGTACAACTTAATCCTGAGAGAGCATATTCTTAATAATTGTGTGTCTGATTTGTTGCACCAGTACCTGATAGACTCAGATCTGACCTCTCCCCAAGAATTGGGAAAGAAGGCAGACAAATGGGTCAAACAAGGGTGAACAGAAAAGTTCATACAGGGGGTGACAAAGATGGCAAGAAGAAGGATGGTAAGCCTTCAGACAGAGGTGGGGACAAATCTAAAAATGAGTCTTCATCAGGTCCACAAAAACACTCTGGTGGGGGTGTTGGGCCTAAATCCTCTTCAAAACATAATCAAGAAAAGAAACCATGGTGCTATTTATGTAAAGTAAAAGGCCATTGGACAACAGATCCCAGTTGTCCAAAGAAAAGCACCAAGCCTCCTACCACTACAACCCCTACTGCTACACCTAGTGTCCCTACTAATAGCAGTGGTGGTGGGATCAAACCTACTAATAGCCAATCCAAGGGAGTAGCTGGGCTCACTTTTGGTAACTTAGTTGGGGTTGGTCTGATTAGGGAGACCACAGAGGCTGTGTTAGTCTCTGAGGGGGCTATTGATTTAGCCACCTTGGTTTCTTGTCCCCTTAACATGGATAAGTACAAGCAACTACCCCTAATAAATGGTGTTGAGGTCCAGGCCTACAGGGACACAGGTGCCAGTGTCACAATGGTGATTGAGAAACTTGTACACCCTGAACAACACCTACTTGGTCACTGTAGGAAAGTACCATCTTGCCTGGCATGTTACCCCCATTTTTCACTGTATATATGTTGTTTTAGTTGTATGTGTCACTGGGACCCTGCCACACAGGGCCCCAGTGCTCATAAGTGTGCCTGACTGTGTTACCTGTGTAGTGACTAACTGTCTCACTGAGGCTCTGCTAACCAGAACCTCAGTGGTTATGCTCTCTCATTACTTTCAAATTGTCACTAACAGTCTAGTGACCAATTTTACCAATTTACATTGGCTTACTGGAACACCCTTATAATTCCCTAGTATATGGTACTGAGGTTCCCAGGGTATTGGGGTTCCAGGAGATCCCTATGGGCTGCAGCATTTCTTTTGCCACCCATAGGGAGCTCTGACAATTCTTACACAGGCCTGCCACTGCAGCCTGAGTGAAATAATGCACACATTATTTCACAGCCATTTTCACTGCACTTAAGTAACTTATAAGTCACCTATATGTCTATCCTTTACCTGGTAAAGGTTAGGTGCAATGTTACTTAGTGTGTGGGCACCCTGGCACTAGCCAAGGTGCCCCCACATTGTTCAGGGCAAATTCCCTGACTTTGTGAGTGCGGGGACACCATTACATGCGTGTTCTACACATAGGTCACTACCTATGTGTAGCTTCACAATGGTAACTCCGAATATGGCCATGTAACATGTCTAAGATCATGGAATTGCCCCCTCTATACCATCCTGGCATAGTTGGCAAAATTCCATGCTCCCAGTGGTCTGTAGCACAGACCCTGGTACTGCCAAACTGCCTTTTCAGGGCTCACACTGCAGCTGCTGCCAACCCCACAGACAGGCTTCTGCCCTCCTGGGGTCCAGCCAGGCCTGGCCCAGGATGGCAGAACAAAGGACTTCCTCAGAGAGGGGGTGTTACACCCTCTCCCTTTGGAAAATGGTGTGAAGGCAAGGGAGGAGTAGCCTCCCCCAGCCTCTGGAAATGCTTTCTTGGGCACAGATGTGCCCAATTCTGCATAAGCCAGTCTACACCAGTTCAGGGACCCCTCAGCCCTGCTTAGGCGCAAAACTGGACAAAGGAAAGGGGAGTGACCACTCCCCTGACCTGCACCTCCCCTGGGAGGTGCCCAGAGCTCCTCCAGTGTGCTCCAGACCTCTGCCATCTTGGAAACAGAGGTGCTGCTGGCACACTGGACTGCTCTGAGTGACCAGTCCAAGCAGGTGACGTCAGAGACTCCTTCTGATAGGCTCCTTCAGGTGTTGCTAGCCTATCCTCTGTCCTAGGTAGCCAAACTCTCTTTTCTGGCTATTTAGGGTCTCTGTCTCTGGGGAAACTTCAGATAACGAATGCATGAGCTCATCAGAGTTCCTCTGCATCTCTCTCTTCACCTTCTGCCAAGGAATCGACTGCTGACCGCGCTGGAAGCCTGCAAAACTGTAACAAAGTAGCTAAGACGACTACTGCGACCTTGTAACGCTGCTCCTGCCACCTTCTCGACTGCTTTCCTGGTGGTGCATCCTGTGGGGGTAGTCTGCCTCCTCTCTGCATCAGAAGCTCCGAAGAAATCTCCCGTGGGTCGACGGAATCTTCCCCCTGCAACCGCAGGCACCAAAAAGCTGCATTACCGGTCCCTTGGGTCTCCTATCAGCACGACGAGCGAGGTCCCTCGAATCCAGCGACTCTGTCCAAGTGACCCCCACAGTCCAGTGACTCTTCAGCCCAAGTTTGGTGGAGGTAAGTCCTTGCCTCACCTCGCTGGGCTGCATTGCTGGGAACCGCGACTTTGCAGCTACTCCGGCCCCTGTGCACTTCCGGCGGAAATCCTTTGTGCACAGCCAAGCCTGGGTCCACGGCACTCTAACCTGCATTGCACGACTTTCTAAGTTGGTCTCCGGCGACGTGGGACTCCTTTGTGCAACTTCGGCGAGCACCGTTTCACGCATCCTTGTAGTGCCTGTTTGTGGCACTTTTGCAGGAGCTACCTGCTTCAGTGAGGGCTCTCTGTCTTGCTCGACGTCCCCTCTCTCTTCAGGTCCAATTTGCGACCTCCTGGTCCCTCCTAGGCCCCAGCAGCGTCCAAAAACGCCAAACGCACAATTTGCAGCTAGCAAGGCTTGTTGGCGTTCTTTCAGCGGGAAAATACTTCTGCACGACTCTCCTTGGCGAGTGGGATTCGTCCACCAAAGGGAAAGTCTCTAGCCCTTTTCGTTCCTGCAGAAACCTCAGCTTCTTCTGTCCTGTCGAAGCTTCTTTGCACCCGCAGCTGGCATTTCCTGGGCATCTGCCCATCTCCGACTTGCTTGTGACTTTTGGACTTGGTCCCCTTGTTCCACAGGTACCCTAGATTGGAAATCCACAGTTGTTGCATTGCTGGTTTGTGTCTTTCCTGCATTATTCCTCTAACACGACTATTTTGTCCTTAGGGGAACTTTAGTGCACTTTGCACTCACTTTTCAGGGTCTTGGGGAGGGTTATTTTTCTAACTCTCACTATTTTCTAATAGTCCCAGCGACCCTCTACAAGTTCACATAGGTTTGGGGTCCATTCATGGTTCGCATTCCACTTTTGGAGTATATGGTTTGTGTTGCCCCTATCCCTATGTTTCCCCATTGCATCCTATTGTAACTATACATTGTTTGCACTGTTTTCTAAGACTATACTGCATATTTTTGCTATTGTATATATATCTTGTGTATATTTCCTATCCTCTCACTGAGGGTACACTCTAAGATACTTTGGCATATTGTCATAAAAATAAAGTACCTTTATTTTTAGTATAACTGTGTATTGTGTTTTCTTATGATATTGTGCATATGACACTAAGTGGTACTGTGGTAGCTTCACACGTCTCCTAGTTCAGCCTAAGCTGCTCTGCTAAGCTACCATTATCTATCAGGCTAAGCTGCTAGACACCCTATACACTAATAAGGGATAACTGGGCCTGGTGCAAGGTGTAAGTACCCCTTGGTACTCACTACAAGCCAGTCCAGCCTCCTACAAGCTCTGTGGTGGTATGTACCAGTAGTGGGGAGGGACCCACTCCTTGTATTGGATCCAAGGGATGAAAAAACACATACACACCCATGAAAACTGCTTTACTTGTCAGGTTTGGGCTGACACCTGAGAAATACTGTCAGATGTTCAAGGACAGCACCAAACTCTCCACCCAGAACTAGGTAGACTTTTTTGATTTCTCCAGTAAGGCACTGAATGGATGGGTGTAGGGCAGTAAAGTAGATGACTATTTGGGGTGATATAATTTGATACTGAAAGAGCATATGTTCAGTGTTTGCTTTACAGAGTTGCACCATCACCAGGTTGACAGTAAGCTGACTGATCCTAGAAAGCTTGCTGAGGAGGTGGACCTCTGGGTTAGCAGCAAAGTGTCCAAGAAGGTACGTGGGGCGGACATCCACAAAGGTAGTCCTGGTTCCTACTAAAAGAAAGAGGAGGGACAAAAACTGAAAAATAAGGAGTTCTCAAAAGGCCCTCAAAACAATGCCCGGGGGGTGGTAAGAAGTCCCCACCTGAATGTGACAAGAAGCCAGGATACTTTGACAATAAGAAAGGGAAGTTTAGCCCCAAATGCTTAGAGTGCTTCAAGTTTGGACACTATAAGAGTGACTCCCAGTGTCCCAAGTGGGCACAGCTCCCCATTGGAAGGCAGACACCTGGGTTGGCTAGTGTGACGCTCGGTGGGCAGATGGTCCCAGTTAGCTTTGGGGAGCGGATAGAGGTGTCACTAGTATCCCTGGGAGATAAGGAAATGGTACCAAAGCCCACATGCCTGCCCATACTTCAATGACCCATGATACGGCCTGGCAGTGTTCTGCTGGCGGACGCTGCTGCTGGCAGCAGCACCCCATCCCGTCTCCTGCCGGAGGACCCCCTCACAAAAGGTAAGTGGGGTGCTCCGACAGAGTTAGGGGGATAAGGGGTGTTGTGTGTATATCTGGGGGTCTGTAGGTATGTCTGTGCCTGCCTGAATGCGGGTGCATGTTGCATGTTGTGTGTGTGTGCATGTATGGATGTGTGAATGCGTGTATGTTGTGTTGTGTGAATGCGTGTGTGCTTGTATGTATGTGTGTGTGGATGTGTGTGTGAATGGATATATGCATGCGTGGATGAATATGGGAATGATGGTGTGAATGCGTGTGGGCATGAAGGTGCATGAATGAATGGGGGGTCTGGAGAGGGAGGGGAGGGGAGGTGGGGGAAACCTGGGGAGGGAGAGGGGGGTATGGAAGACCCTATCAGTGACAGGGAAGGAATTCCCTGTCACTGATATTGCCTACCATCATGGTTTTCGTGGCGGTAAGTAAGCCACAAAAACCATGGCGGCAGGCCGGGTCATAATCCAGCTGGCAGGCTAGTGACAGCCCCCGGGCTGGAGACTGAAATCTCCAGTCCGGGGGTCTTTACCACCGTGGCGGGCGGTGTGGTACATTGGCAGTTTGGCTTGAGCCGAACCACCAATGTCGTAATATGGAGAAAAGTACCGCCAGCCTGTTGGCAGTACTTTCCTCCATATTAACGCCGTCTGCAGGGGTCATAATGACCCCCTAAGACTCTTAGGCCCTGATTTATACTTCTTTTTGCTGCATTACTGTCATTTTCTGACGCAAAATTGTATTTTGTAAGTTTGTGCCGCTTTTCCGTCAATAAATGACTGTAATGCGACGCAAAAAAGTTTAAATCAGAGCCTTATTCTTTCAAAAATTCATATCTTGACTTGTGTATGTTGGATTTTTGTCGCTTTGGTAATTATTACCTAATTTTCTGACCTGGTGTGATGTCCATTTTGTAGTGTTTCAACTGTATTACTGCGTGTGTTGGTACAAATACTCTATACATTGCTTCTGAAGTTAAGCCTGCCAGCTTGTGCCAAGCTACCAAGGGGCTGAGCGGAGGATAACTGAGGGTGATTGTCCTTTACCCTGACTAGAGTGAGAGTCCTTGCTTGGACAGGGGGTAACCTGACTGCCAATCAAAGACTCCATTTCTAACAGTGTGCATGCTTCAGTTAATGCAGGGTCTGTAGTTAGTGCATGCACTGTAGTTAGTGTGCATGCTGTAGTTAGTGCGCATGCTGTAGTTCATGCTGTAGTTAGTGCACACGATTTACTTGGAATCAGGTTCACGGATCCTTTCTGCTCAGATGCACAGTCACAGGACGTGATTGGGATTGTGACATGCTCCGTTGTATTCCAAAGGACGTACAAGACAAGCAGCAGAAAGTGGACACTTTGGCCCTCATTACAACCCTGGCGGTCGGTGGTAAAGCGGCGGTAAGACCGCCAACAGGCCGGCGGTAAAAAAAATGTAATCACGACCATGGCGGAAACCGCCAACATAGACAGCTACTTTAACACTCCGACCGCCACAGCGGTAGAAACAAACAGCATGGCGGTCACTGCCAACAGACAGGCGGAAGACAATGTACCGCCCACACTATTATGAGAGGCCAATCCGCCACCTTTTCCCGGGGCGGATTCAACACAAACAAAAACACGGCGGAAACAGGACTTGGAAGAGGAAACACTCACCCCTACACAACGCACGAGGAACCAGGACTCCATGGAGCCAGAACTCCAAATCCTCCCTGCGATAGTATTCCTGCTCCTCTACCAGGAGCATGAAAGATGACGGCGATGACCACGGTGAGTACTGCACCTACAACACAGGGGAGGGGGGAGGGAAAAGGGAGTGACACACACATGCAACACGCAACACCCCCACCCCCACCCTCACCCACAACAACACACACACCAATACATGCTGCAACAATAGATTTACACCTCCCAACCCCCCTGGAAGAACGCAATGACAAAAAGAAATGATTGTAACGATTGTAATCAATAAAAATCCATTAGTCAAAACTTTAAATACAGTATAAACAATTACGTACACCAACTATACAAGTCCGGATAGTGCACAATTCAAAGTCCGTGGACCACTGGGCCCAAAATGCATGGGCGAGGCCCACACTCGATACCAGACTGCAAACGGAGAGAACACTGCTGGGGCATCAGATCAAAATGAAACAGGCACCTCAGGGGGAAGGGAAGGGGGGCACCTCAGCGGGATGATTGCACAACGCCAGCTCCACGAGGGGGCTCCATGCCCACTGCTTTATCCTGAGGAGTGCAAAGCCCCAGTCTCTCAAGTCTCTCCAGTGGGTGAATTGCCCACTGCTTTATCCTGGGGAGTGCAAAGCCACAGTCTCTCAAGTCTTTTCAGTGGGTGGGTTGCCCACTGCTTTATCCTGGGGAGTGCAAAGCCACAGTCTCTCAAGTCTTTTCAGTGGGTGGGTTGCCCACTGCTTTATCCTGGGTAGTGAAAAGCCATAGTCTCTCAAGTCTTTTCAGTGGGTGGTTTGCACACTGCTCTATCCTGGGGAGTGCAAAGCCACAGTCTCTCAAGTGGATGTATCTCTCCACTGGTTCTGGAGGGGGCTTTGTGCCCAGAGTGCTTCATCCTGCCAAGGATTGAGGTAGTGGATGTGATACTCCACTGGTTCTGGAGGGGGCTTTGTGCCCAGAGTGCTTCATCCTGCCATGGACTGAGGTAGTGGATGCCTTTCTCCACTGGTTCTGGAGGGGGCTTTGTGCCCAGAGTGCTTCATCCTTCCAAGGACTGAGGTAGTGGATGCCTTTCTCCACTGGTTCTGGAGGGGGCTTTGTGCCCAGAGTGCTTCATCCTTCCAAGGACTGAGGTAGTGGATGTGATACTCCACTGGTTCTGGAGGGGGCTTTGTGCCCAGAGTGCTTCATCCTGCCATGGACTGAGGTAGCGGATGCCTTTCTCCGCTGGTTCCGGAGGGGGCTTAGTGCCCAGAGTGCTTCATCCTGCCAAGTACTGGGGTAGTGGATGCCTTTCTCCACTGGTTCTGGAGGGGGCTTTGTGCCCAGAGTGCTTCATCCTGCCAAGGACTGAGGTAGTGGATGTGATACTCCACTGGTTCTGGAGGGGGCTTTGTGCCCAGAGTGCTTCATCCTGCCATGGACTGAGGTAGTGGATGCCTTTCTCCACTGGTTCTGGAGGGGGCTTTGTGCCCAGAGTGCTTCATCCTGCCATGGACTGAGGTAGTGGATGCCTTTCTCCACTGGTTCTGGAGGGGGCTTTGTGCCCAGAGTGCTTCATCCTTCCAAGGACTGAGGTAGTGGATGTGATACTCCACTGGTTCTGGAGGGGGCTTTGTGCCCAGAGTGCTTCATCCTGCCATGGACTGAGGTAGCGGATGCCTTTCTCTGCTGGTTCCGGAGGGGGCTTTGTGCCCAGAGTGCTTCATCGTGCCAAGTACTGGGGTAGTGGATGCCTTTCTCCACTGGTTCTGGAGGGGGCTTTGTGCCCAGAGTGCTTCATCCTTCCAAGGACTGAGGTAGTGGATGTGATACTCCACTGGTTCTGGAGGGGGCTTTGTGCCCAGAGTGCTTCATCCTGCCTAGGACTGAGGTAGTGGATGCCTTTCTCCACTGGTTCTGGAGGGGGCTTTGTGCCCAGAGGGCTCCATCCTGCCAAGGACTGAGGTAGTGGATGCCTTTCTCCACTGGTTCTGGAGGGGGCTTTGTGCCCAGAGTGCTTCATCCTTCCAAGGACTGAGGAAGTGGATGTGATACTCCACTGGTTCTGGAGGGGGCTTTGTGCCCAGAGTGCTTCATCCTGCCTAGGACTGAGGTAGTGGATGCCTTTCTCCACTGGTTCTGGAGGGGGCTTTGTGCCCAGAGTGCTTCATCCTGCCAAGGATTGAAGTAGTGGATGTGATACTCCACTGGTTCTGTAGGAGCCTTTGTGCCCAGAGTGCTTCAACCTTCCAAGGACTAAGGTAGTGGATGTGACACTCCACTGATGGTGGTGCAACATTCAAGCTGCCCAGGCTCCTGGAACTGACCACCAGCCTCGTACGACTGACCACTGGGGATGGCAGCCATGTCTGCGGTGGCGACACTGGCTCAGGATGTCACGGGCCCGCTGGCAGTGCTGGCGGCGGTGTCAGTAGCGGCGGTGCTGGTGGCGGTGTCAGTGGCGGCAGTGCTTGCGGTGGACTCTGTGGCATCGGTGCTGGCGGCAGGCTCTGTGGCATCGGTGCTGGCGGCGGACTCTGCGGAAACAGTGCTGGCCGTTGTCTTTGTGGTGGCGATGCAGTGGCGGGCTCACTGACTGCGGTGCTGGTGGCGGCCTCACTGACTGCAGTGCTGACGGCTGTGTCAGTAGCGGGGGTGCTGGTGGCGGTCTCACTGACTGCGGTGCTGGCGAAGGGCTCAGTGTCTGCGGTGCTGGTGAAGGGCTCAGAGACTGCGGTGCTGGTGGCGGTGTCTATGACGGCGGTGCAGGTGGCGTGCCGGTGGCGGTCTTGTCCGCCGTGCAGGTTGGCGTCGACGTGGACCTAAATTTGATATTTTGGCCCTTCCCCACCTTGGATGGTGGTGCAGCTGTCTTCCCACTTTCCACTTTTGTTTTGCCTGAGCCCTTAGTGGCAGGTGTTTTTACCTTCTCCCTCCGGGATGTGGGAAACATTTTCTGTTTTTGAGGTTGGGGAATGTCCTTGCCCTCGCTCCTTGGGACATAGGCACCCCAGTTGCTTGGCGCACTTGTAGGAGGCTGGACTGGTTTGTAGTGAGTACCAAGGGGTACTTACACCTTGCACCAGGCCCAGGTATCCCTTATTAGTGTATAGGGTTCTAGCAGCTTAGGCTGATAGATAATGGTAGCTTAGCAGAGCAGCTTAGGCTGAACTAGGAGACGAGTGAAGCTCCTACAGTACCACTAGTGTCATATTTCACATGAAAATAGTAAGGGTTAGAAAAATACCCCACCCCAAGACCCTGAAAAGTGAGTGCAAAGTGCACTAAAGTTCCCCAAAGGACATAGAAGTCGTGATAGGGGAATTCTGCAGGAAAGACACAAACCCGCAATGCAACAACAATGGATTTCCAGTCGAGGGTACCTGTGGAACAAGGGGACCAAGTCCAAAAGTCACAAGCAAGTCGGAGATGGGCAGATGCCCAGGAAATGCCAGCTGTGGGTGCAAAGAAGCTGCTACTGGACATTAGAAGCTGAGGATTCTGCAGGAACGACAAGGGATAGAGACTTCCCCTTTGGAGGATGGATCCCGCATGCCGTGGAGAGTCGTGCAGAAGTATTTTACCGCCGAAAGACCGCCAACAAGCCTTGCTAGTTGCAAGTCGTGCGGTTAGCGTTTTTGGATGCTGCTGTGGCCCAGGATGGACCAGGATGTCGCCAATTGCGTCTGGGGACAGAGGGGGCGTCGAGCAAGACAAGGAGCCCTATCAGAAGCAGGCAGCACCCTCAGAAGTGCCAGAAGAGGCATGACGAAGAAGAGTGAAATGGTGCTCACCTGAAGTTGCACAAAGGAGTCCCACGTCGCAGGAGAACAACTTAGGAAGTCGTGCAATGCAGGTTAGAGTGCTGTGGACCCAGGCTTGGCTGTGCACAAAGGATTTCCACCGGAAGTGCACAGAGGCCGGAGTAGCTGCAAAAGTCACAGTTCCCAACAATGCAGTCTGGCGTGGGGAGGCAAGGACTTACCTCCACCAAACTTGGACTGAAGAGTCACTGGACTATGGGAGTTACTTGGACAGAGTTGCTGGATTCAAGGGACCTCGCTCGTCGTGCTGAGAGGAGACCCAAGGGACCGGTGATGCAGTTCTTTGGTGCCTGCGGTTGCAATGGGACGATTCCGTCGACCCACGGGAGATTTCTTCGCAGCTTCTGGTGCAGAGAGGAGGCAGACTACCCCCACAGCATGTACCACCAGAAAAACAGTTGAGAAGGCGGCAGGATCAGCGTTACAAGGTCGCAGTAGTCGTCTTTGCTACTTTGTTGCAGTTTTGCAGGCTTCCAGCGTGGTCAGCAGTCGATTCCTTGGCAGAAGGTGAAGAGAGAGATGCAGAGGAACTCTGATGAGTTCTTGCATTCGTTATATAAGGAATTCCCCAAAGCAGAGACCCTAAATAGCCAGAAAAGAGGGTTTGGCTACTTAGGAGAGAGGATAGGCTAGCAACACCTGAAGGAGCCTATCAAAAGGAGTCTCTGACGTCACCTGCTGGCCCTGGCCACTCAGAGCAGTCCAGTGTGCCAGCAGCACCTCTGTTTCCAAGATGGCTAGTGCCAGGGTGCCCACACACTAAGTAACTTGGCACCTAACCTTCACCAGGTAAAGGTTAGACATATAGGTAACTTATAAGTTACTTAAGTGCAGTGAAAATGGCTGTGAAATAATGTGTGCATTATTTCACTCAGGCTGCAGTGGCAGGCCTGTGTAGTATTTGTCAGAGCTCCCTATGGGTGGCAAAAGAAATGCTGCAGCCCATAGGGATCTCCTGGAACCCCAATACCCTGGGTACCTCAGTATCATATACTAGGGAATTATAAGGGTGTTCCAGTAAGCCAATGTAAATTGGTAAAATTGGTCAATAGCCTGTTAGTGACAATTTGAAAGAAATGAGAGAGCATAACCACTGAGGTTCTGGATAGCAGAGCCTCAGTGAGACAGTTAGTCACTACACAGGTAACACATTCAGGCACACTTATGAGCACTGGGGCCCTGGCTGGCAGGGTCCCAGTGACATATACAACTAAAACAACATATATACAGTGAAAAATGGGGGTAACAGGCCAGGCAAGATGGTACATTCCTACACAACCCCCCCCCCAAACGAAGGACAATAAGACTAGCCATGACCTGATGAGTCTTCATTGTCTAAGTGGAAATATCTGGAGAGTCCATCTGCATTGGAGTGGCTACTCCCAGGTCTATGTTCCACTGTATAGTCCATTCCCTGTAGGGATATGGACCACCTCAATAATTTAGGATTTTCACCTTTCATTTGTTTTAGCCAAAGTAGAGGTTTGTGGTCTGTCTGAACAATGAAGTGAGTGCCAAACAGGTATGGCCTCAACTTCTTCAGTGCCCAGACCACAGCAAAGGCCTCCCTCTCAATGGCAGACCAACGCTTTTCTCTAGGGGTCAACCTCCTACTAATAAAAGCAACAGGTTGATCCTGGCCCTCAGAATTAAGTTGTGATAGGACTGCCCCTACTCCTAATTCAGATGCATCAGTTTGGACATAGAATTGTTTAGAGTAACAAGGGCTTTTCAGGACAGGTGCAGGGCACATGGCCTGCTTCAGCTCCTCAAAAGCTTTCTGACAGTTTGCTGTCCATAATACCTTTTTAGGCATTTTCTTGGATGTGAGGTCATTAAGAGGGGCTGCAAAGGAGCCATAGTTCTTAATGAACCTCCTGTAATACCCAGTGAGGCCCAGGAAGGCTCTCATCTGAGTCTGAGTAGTAGGGGGAACCCAATCTATAATAGTTTGGATTTTCCCCTGAAGTGGTGCAATCTGTTCCCCACCAACAAGGTGTCCCAGATAAACCACCTTTCCCTGCCCTATCTGGCACTTTGAAGCCTGGATAGTGAGGCCTGCCTTTTGCAGGGCCTCCAAAACTTTCCATAGGTGGACCAGGTGATCATCCCAGCTGGAGCTAAAGACAGCTATATCGTCCAAATATGCTGCACTGAAAGCTTCCAGCCCTTGCAGGACTGTGTTCACCAACCTCTGAAAAGTGGCAGGTGCATTTTGCAATCCAAAAGGCATTACTGTGAACTGGTAATGGCCTCCTATGGTTGAAAATGCAGTTTTAGGTTTAGCATCTTCTGATAATTTGATCTGCCAATACCCTGCAGTCAAATCAAAAGTGCTTAGATACTTGGCAGATGCCAGTGTATCTATAAGCTCATCTGCCCTGGGTATAGGGTGAGCATCAGTTTTGGTTACCTGGTTGAGACCTCTGTAGTCAACACAAAACCGCATTTCCTTCTTTCCATCTTTGGAATGAGGTTTTGGTACAAGTACCACAGGAGAGGCCCATGGACTTTCAGAGTGCTCAACCACTCCCAGTTCTAACATTTTCTGTACCTCTTGCTTTATGCAGTCTCTGACATGGTCAGGCTGCCTATAGATTTTACTTTTGACAGGCAAGCTGTCTCCAGTATCTATAGTGTGCTCACGCCAAGAAGTGGTACCTGGCACAGTAGAGAAGAGTTCAGAAAACTGACCCAGGAGATTTATGCAGTGGTCTTTCTGCTCAGCAGTAAGACAATCTGCCAAAACTACACCTTCCACTAGCGCATCTTGCTCTGTGGATTAGAAGAGATCAGGTAGAGGATCACTGTCTTCTTCCTGTCCCTCATCAGTTGCCATGAGCAGGGTGAGATCAGCCCTATCATAGTAGGGTTTCAGGCGGTTGACATGGAGCACCCTAAGAGGACTCCTGGCAGTGCCTAAGTCAACCAAGTAGGTGACTTCACCCTTCTTTTCAACAATTGTGTGGGGTCAACTCCATTTATCTTGGAGTGCTCTTGGGGCCACAGGCTCCAAGACCCACACTTTCTGCCCTGGTTGGTACTGAACCAAAACAGCCTTCTGGTCATGCCATTGCTTCTGGAGCTCTTGGCTGGCCTGAAGGTTTTTACTGGCCTTTTTCATGTACTCAGCCATCCTTGATGTGAGGCCAAGTACATAATCCACAATATCTTGCTTTGGATCTTTTAAAGGTTGTTCCCAACCCTCCTTGACAAGTGTTAGTGGACCCCTAACAGGGTGTCCAAAAAGGAGTTCAAAGGGGCTGAAGCCCACTCCTTTCTGGGGTACCTCCCTGTAGGCAAAAAGGAGGCATGGTAAAAGGATATCCCATCTCCTGCGGAGTTTGTCTGGGAGTCCCATAATCATGCCTTTGAGAGTTTTATTAAACCTCTCCACCAGTCCATTTGTTTCTGGATGATAGGGTGTGGTGAACTTGTATGTCACCCCATACTCTTTCCACATGGCCTTCAAGTAAGCAGACATGAAATTGCTTCCTCTGTCTGAAACTACCTCTTTTGGGAAGCCCACCCTGGAAAAGATTCCCAGGAGGGCCTTTGCCACTGCAGGAGCTGTAGTGGTCCTTAGAGGAATTGCCTCAGGATATCTGGTGGCATGGTCCACTACCACCAAGATAAACCTATTGCCTGAAGCAGTAGGAGGGTCAAGGGGGCCAACTATGTCAACCCCTACCCTTTCAAAGGGAACCCCAACTATGCTAGGTTGTCTGCTAATGGGCAGGCTATGAAGTTTCCCTCCCACATCTTTTGCTAGGGGTGCCCTAGAATCAGAGTGGGAACCATCAGCTAACTTTTCAACAGGGGTGCCAGCTCTGGCCTTATCCTGTTCAATAAGAAAATTCACTAACAGTTCTCTAGAGGGGTTCTTCCCTACACTTAAACCTCTTTCTATGCAGAGACTCCTTGCTCCTTTCCAGCTAAGGTGATCATATGCAATTTTGGACAGATCAACAGTTTGACCTGTACCAGACATTTTTAGAAGAGTTTAAGTGATAGAAAAAGTGAAGAAAAAGTTTTTTTTCTAAAACCAACAATGCAGTCTGGCGTGGGGAGGCAAGGACTTACCTCCACCAAACTTGGATTGAAGAGTCACTGGACCGTGGGGGTCACTTGGACAGTCTTGCTGGATTCAAGGGACCTCGCTCGTCGTCGTGAGAGGAGACCCAAGGGACCGTGATGCAGCTTTTTGGTGCCTGCGTTGGCAGGGGGAAGATTCCGTCGACCCACCGGAGAGTTCTTCGCAGCTTCTGATGCAGAGAGGAGGCAGACTACCCCCACAGGATGCACCACCAAGAAAAACAGTCGAGAAGGCAGCAGGAGCGGTGTTACAATGTTGCAGTAGTCGTCTTAGCTACTTTGTTGCAGTTTTGCAGGCTTCCAGCGCGGTCAGCTGTCGATTTCTTGGCAGAAGGTGAAGAGGGAGATGCAGAGGAACTCTGATGAGCTCTTGCATTCGTTATCTGAGGAATCCCCAAAGAAAGAGACCCTAAATAGCCAGAAAAGAGGGTTTGGCTACTTAGGAGAGAGGATAGGCTACTAACACCTGAAGGAGCCTATCAGAAGGAGTCTCTGACGTCAGCAGAGGGCACTGGCCACTCAGAACAGTCCAGTGTGCCAGCAGCACCTCTGTTTCCAAGATGGCAGAGGGCTGGAGCACATTGGAGGAGCTCTGGGCACCTCCCAGGGAAGGTGCATGTAGGAAAGTACCATCTTGCCTGGCATGTTACCCCCATTTTTCACTGTATATATGTTGTTTTAGTTGTATGTGTCACTGGGACCCTGCAACACAGGGCCCCAGTGCTCATAAGTGTGCCTGACTGTGTTACCTGTGTAGTGACTTTGCATTGTCCAAAGGGGCATAGGAAGTGGAGCTAGGGCAGTTGATGGATGGACAGGGTGACGAAGTGGGACAGAAGGATGACATTCAGGGTGGTCTCATTTCTTGGCAGGGGTCTTGGCATTGTTCTCTGTCTTTGTCCTGTATCTCATGGACCGTTTGCGGGGTGGATCTCCATCTGCAGGGGGTGGGGTGCTGGTGTCGTGGTCCTGTGTTGGTGCCTCCTGTCCACTAGCGCCGGCTGAGGTGGTGGGCAGTTCATCATCGAGTCTAGTGTCAGGGGCCCCTTGCTGTGCCACAGTGTCCCTCTTGGTGTTCACAAGGTCCTTCAGCACCCCTACAATGGTGACCAGGGTGGTGTTAATGGACTTCAAGTCCTCCCTGATCCCCAAATACTGTTTCTCCTGCAGCCGTTGGGTCTCCTGAAACTTGGCCAGTACCGCTGCCATCGTCTCCTGGGAATGATGGTACGCTCCCATGATGTTGGAGAGGGCCTCGTGGAGAGTGGGTTCCCTGAACCTGTCCTCCCCCTGTTGCACAGCAGTCCTCCCAGTTCCCCTGTTTTCGTGTTCCTCTGTCCCCTGAACCGTGTGCCCACTGCCACTGCCCCCAGGTCCCTGATGTTCTTGGGTTGGTGGGTTTGCCTGGGTTCCCTGTAGTGGTGGACACCCTGCTGCTTGACGTGTGCTGGGGACAGAGGTATGGGCCCGCTGGGTGGGTGCTGTGCTGGTGTTTCCTAAGGAGGGAGGCTCTGTGGTGGCATGTGCCAGTGTGTTGGGAACCGACTGTCCCGAGGTCCCAGATGGGCCGGGCTGGTCATCTAGATCCAGTTGGACAGAGATGCTGTCATCACTGAGGACCTTTTCTATGGGGGGTGTGGACATGTCTGGAATCTCCTCTCCGGTGACATTGGGTAGGGGTCCTGCAAGGGTGTAAAGGCATGATTATTGCATCTGTGTGTGCCATTGTGTGCAATGGGTGGGTGACCCTGTACCCCAGTGCTTACATTCTTGTCTAGGGCCTTGTGTGATTTGTTTTGGGGATTGTAGGAAGGTACCATCTTGCCTGGCATGTTACCCCCAATATTTTCACTGTATATATGTTGTTTTAGTTGTATGTGTGTAGGAGGCTGGACTGGTTTGTAGGGAGTACCAAGGGGTACTTACACCTTGCACCAGGCCCAGTTATCCCTTATTAGTGTATAGGGTGTCTAGCAGCTTAGGCTGATAGATAATGGTAGCTTAGCAGAGCAGCTTAGGCTGAACTAGGAGACGAGTGAAGCTCCTACAGTACCACTAGTGTCACTTGCACAATATCATAAGAAAACACAATACACAGATATACTAAAAATAAAGGTACTTTACTTTTATGACAATATGCCAAAAGTATCTCAGTGAGTACCCTCAGTATGAGGATAGCAAATATACCCAAGATATATATACACAATACCAAAAATATGCAGTATAGTCTTAGAAAACAGTGCAAACAATGTATAGTTACAATAGGATGCAATGGGAGCACATAGGGATAGGGGCAACACAAACCATATACTCCAAAAGTGGAATGCGACCCACGAATGGACCCCAAACCTATGTGACCTTGTAGAGGGTCGATGGGACTATTCGAAAATAGTAAGGGATAGAAAAATAGCCCACCCCAAGACCCTGAAAAGTGAGTGCAAAGTGCACTAAAGTTCCCCAAAGGACATAGAAGTTGTGATAGGGGAATTCTGCAGGAAAGACACAAACCAGCAATGCAACAACAATGGATTTCCAGTCGAGGGTACCTGTGGAACAAGGGGACCAAGTCCAAAAGTCACAAGCAAGTCGGAGATGGGCAGATGCCCAGGAAATTCCAGCTGTGGGTGCAAAGAAGCTGCTACTGGACAGTAGTAGCTGAGGATTCTGCAGGAACGACAAGGGCTGGAGACTTTCGCTTTGGAGGATGGATCCGCCACTCCGTGGAGAGTTGTGCAGAAGTAATTTCCTGCCGAAAGACCGCCAACAAACCTTGCTAGCTGCAAATCAAAAAGTTAGGGATTTTGGATGCTGCTGTAGCCCATGAGGGACCAGGATGTCGCCAATTGCGTCTGGGGAGAGAGGGGGCGTCGAGCAAGACAAAGAGCCCTCTCAGAAGCAGGCAGCACCCACAGAAGTGGCAGAACAGGCACTACGAAGAAGAGTGAAATGGTGCTCACCCGAAGTTGCACAAAGGAGTCCCACGTCGTCGGAGACCAACTTAGAAAGTCGTGCAATGTAGGTTAGAGTGCCGTGGACCCAGGCTTGGCTGTGCACAAAGGATTTCCGCCAGAAGTGCACAGAGGCCGGAGTAGCTGCAAAAGTCGCGGTTCCCAGCAATGCAGTCTGGCATGGGGAGGCAAGGACTTACCTCCAACAAACTTGGACTGAAGAGTCACTGGACTGTGTGGGTCTCTTGGACGGAGTTGCTGGATTCAAGGGACCTCGCTCGTCGTGCTGAGAGGAGACCCAAGGGACCGGTGATGCAGTTCTTTGGTGCCTGCGGTTGCAGGGGGACGATTCCGTCAACCCACAGGAGATTTCTTCGCAGCTTCTGGTGCAGAGAGGAGGCAGACTACCCCCACAGCATGCACCACCAGGAAAACAGTCGAGAAGGCGGCAGGATCAGCGTTACAAGGTCGCAGTAGTCGTCTTTGCTACTTTGTTGCAGTTTGCAGGCTTCCAGCGCGGTCAGCAGTCGATTCCTTGGCAGAAGGTGAAGAGAGAGATGCAGAGGAACTCTGATGAGCTCTTGCATTCGTTATCTAAGGAATTCCCCAAAGCAGAGACCCTAAATAGCCAGAAAAGAGGGTTTGGCTACTTAGGAGAGAGGATAGGCTAGCAACACCTAAAGGAGCCTATCAGAAGGAGTCTCTGACATCACCTGCTGGCCTGTCCACTCAGAGCAGTCCAGTGTGACAGCAGCACCTCTGTTTCCAAGATGGCAGAGGTCTGGAGCACACTGGAGGAGCTCTGGGCACCTCCCAGGGGAGGTGCAGGTCAGGGGAGTGGTCACTCCCCTTTCCTTTGTCCAGTTTCGCGCCAGAGCAGGGCTGAGGGGTCCCTGAACCGGTGTAGACTGGCTTATGCAGAAATGGGCAGCATCTGTGCCCATGAAAGCATTTCCAGAGGCTGGGGGAGGCTACTCCTCCCCCGCCTTCACACCATTTTCCAAAGGGAGAGGGTGTAACACCCTCTCTCTGAGGAAGTCCTTTGATCTGCCATCCTGGGCCAAGCCTGGCTGGACCCCAGGAGGGCAGAAACCTGTCTGAGGGGTTGGCAGCAGCAGCAGCTGCAGTGAAACCCCTGAAAAGGCAGTTTGGCAGTACCAGGGTCTGTGCTACAGACCACTGGGATCATGGGATTGTGCCAACTATGCCAGGATGGCATACAGGGGGCAATTCCATGATCATAGACATGTTACATGGCCATATTCGGAGTTACCATTGTGAAGCTACACATAGGTAGTGACCTATGTGTAGTGCACGCGTGTAATGGTGTACCCGCACTCACAAAGTCCGGGGAATTTGCCCTGAACAATGTGGGGGCACCTTGGCTAGTGCCAGGGTGCCCTCACACTAAGTAACTTTGCACCTAACCTTTACCAGGTAAAGGTTAGACATATAGGTGAGCACTATGAGCACTGGGCCCTGGCTAGCAGGATCCCAGTGAGACAGTGAAAACACCCTGACATACACTCACAAAGAGGCCAAAAGTGGGGGTAACAAGGCTAGAAAGAGGCTACTTTCTCACACCAGTTTATCAGTGAACTTTGGTGTGGCGGACTTGTATGGGTGTCTGGATTTTGGCAGATTCCGGCCTGTGGGTCGTAATAGCTGGGGCGGATTTCCGCGGCCGCAGAGGTGTGTTGGCGGTCTTCTGCACCGCAGTAAGTTTACGGCCAATGTTGTAATGAGGGCCATTGTCTAATTTGGTCCACGGTTACTTGATATCACTTTTGTACAAATGAAAAATTGATGTTTCTTGGAATGTTTTGGGTCCTGTGCATAATTTCTTATCCACGTTTTACAGGACATCTCTCCGAGGCCTTGAGCTGAGACCCCTGGTACTGAATGACTGGCAGTGTCCTAAGAAAAGCAATGAAAGAGGAGAAGTGAGGCGGCCGCCTACCTGCGGATACTTGTACAGCGCCAGGAGCTGGGCCATGGAGTAGGTGGTCGAAGAGGACAGGTCGCCGATGAAGCCCACCAGTGCGCCTTCGCTCTGACACCTGTAGTTTGGAACTGGCTCATTTTGCTGAGACATGATGCTCAGGGTGCTCTGAAGAGCCTTCATCTCACTAGCACAGGAGTCAAATATATGGTACCCCAGGGTGAGGTTTGGTAAAAGAGCGGGGTTTCGGTTAATCTCCTCCACAGCGTAGATGAAGACCAGGACCTGCAAAAGCTGCTGAAATGAACCCCTGAAAGAACAGGAAACACATTAGAAAATTACAGCTTTGTCACTGCTTTCAACGTGAGCAGAGTAACAAGAATATAGAGTAATGCACTGTACAGGAGATATTTGTTGTAGTGTTTTAAGAAGGTGATCATTTCAAGAACATTGCTGCAGCTTTCCTTGCTCTCTTTGTTTCATCCTAGTTTCTGATGACCTAAATGTGCTGCTTTTACCTGCTGAATGTTGCAGCAGATCACCTCAAAATCCCCCCATACATACCAGAGATTCTGGGAGTAATCTGCCATGGTCCAACAGTGCACCATCCGACATCACCCCACCCAGCCCCATGAAAACATGAAGCATCTTTGCAACTTGCTAGTCAAAGAGCTACAAGATCACCAGACTTGAAATTACTATGGCCATGGGAAAGGAACCAGCCTGTTATATTGGACCAGTATTGTAGGAAAGTACCATCTTGCCTGGCATGTTACCCCCATTTTTACTGTATGTATGTTTGCTTTCCCCTATGTGTCACTGGGATCCTGCTAGCCAGGACCCCAGTGCTCATTAAGTATTCCCTGTATTTGTTCACTGTGTGGTGCTGTAGGAAAGTACCAACTTGCCTGGTATGTTACCATCATTTTCACTGTATGTATGTGTGTTTTAGCCCTTGTGTCACTGGGATCCTGCTAGGCAGGACCCCCGTGCTCATAGTATGTACCCTGTATGTGTTCCCTGTGTGGTGCCTAACTGTATCACTGGGGCTCTGCTAACCAGAACCTCAGTGTTTATGCTCTCTCTGCTTTCCAAATTTGTCACTAACAGGCTAGTGACTGTAGGAGGCTGGCCTGGCTTGTAGTGGGTACCAGAGGTACTTACACCTTGTGCCAGGTATAGTTATCCCTTATTAGTGTAGAAGAGGTGTTTCTAGCAGCTTAGGCTGATAGAAGGTAGCTATAGCAGAGCAGCTTAGGCTGAACTAGGAGACATGTAAAGCTCCTACTATACCACTGGTGTCATATGTACAATATCAAAAGGAAAAAAATACACAGAAGTACTAAAAATAAAGGTACTTTAGTTTTATGACAATATGCCAAAAGTATCTCAGTGAGTACCCTCAGTATGAGGATAACATATATACACAAGATATATGTACACAAACCAAAATTATGCAGGTAATAGCAAGAAAAGTAGTACAAGCAGTGTAAAGTTACAATAGGTTGCAATAGGACCACATAGGTGTAGGGGCAACACAAACCATATACTCCAAAAGTGGCATGCGAACCACAAATGGACCCCAAACCTATGTGAGCTTGTAGAGGGTCGCTGGGACTGTAAGAAAACAGTGAGGGTTAGAAAAATAGCCCACCCCAAGACCCTGTGTAAAGTGCACCTACTACCCCAAGAGAGCACAGAAGTGGTGATAGGGGTATTCTGCAGGAAGAACAAACACTAGCAATGCAACAACAGTGGATTTCCGGACCTGAGTACCAGTAAGACAAGGGGACCAAGTACAATAGTTGCGACAGTGTCGAGAGTGGGCAGGAGCCCAGGAAATGCCAGCTGAGGGTGCAAGGAAGCTGCCACCTGTTGGAAGAAGCTTGGAGTTCTGCAAGAACGAAGAGGACTAGGAACTTCCCGTTTGGAGAATGGATGTCCCACATCGTAAAGAAGCTTGCAGAGGTGTTTCCATGCAGAAAGACTGCAAACAAGCCTTGCTAGCTGCAAGGGTCGCGGTTAGGGTTTTTGGGTGGTGCTGTGACCCAGGAGAGACCAGGATGTCGCCACTTGGAGGAGGAGACAGAGGGGGGGCCCAACAACGTAGGGAGCCTTCACAGAGGCAGACAGCACCCACAGAAGTACCTGAACAGGCACTTAGAAGAAAAGTGAACCGGAGTCCACCCGAAGTCAGAAAAGGGAGTCCCACAACGCCGGAGGACAACTAAGAAGGTTGTGCACTGCAGGAAGGAGTGTCAGGGACCCAGTGTAGGAAAGTACCATCTTGCCTGGCATGTTACCCCCATTTTTCACTGTATATATGTTGTTTTAGTTGTATGTGTCACTGGGACCCTGGTAACCCAGGGCCCCAGTGCTCATAAGTGTGCCTGAATGTGTTACCTGTGTAGTGACTAACTGTCTCACTGAGGCTCTGCTAATCAGAACCTCAGTGGTTATGCTCTCTCATTTCTTTCCAAATTGTCACTGACAGGCTAGTGACCATTTTTACCAATTTACATTGGCTTACTGGAACACCCTTATAATTCCCTAGTATATGGTACTGAGGTACCCAGGGTATTGGGGTTCCAGGAGATCCCTATGGGCTGCAGCATTTCTTTTGCCACCCATAGGGAGCTCTGACAATTCTTACACAGGCCTGCCACTGCAGCCTGAGTGAAATAACGTCCACGTTATTTCACAGCCATTTTACACTGCACTTAAGTAACTTATAAGTCACCTATATGTCTAACCTTTACCTGGTAAAGGTTAGGTGCAAAGTTACTTAGTGTGAGGGCACCCTGGCACTAGCCAAGGTGCCCCCACATTGTTCAGAGCCAATTCCCTGAACTTTGTGAGTGCGGGGACACCATTACACGCGTGCACTACATATAGGTCACTACCTATATGTAGCTTCACCATGGTAACTCCGAATATGGCCATGTAACATATCTATGATCATGGAATTGCCCCCTCTATACCATCCTGGCATAGTTGGCACAATCCCATGATCCCAGTGGCCTGTAGCACAGACCCTGGTACTGCCACACTGCCCTTCCTGGGGTTTCACTGCAGCTGCTGCTGCTGCCAACCCCTCAGACAGGCAGCTGCCCTCCTGGGGTCCAGCCAGGCCTGGCCCAGGATGGCAGAACAAAGAACTTCCTCTGAGAGAGGGTGTGACACCCTCTCCCTTTGGAAAATGGTGTGAAGGCAGGGGAGGAGTAGCCTCCCCCAGCCTCTGGAAATGCTTTGTTGGGCACAGATGTGCCCAATTCTGCATAAGCCAGTCTACACCGGTTCAGGGACCCCTTAGCCCCTGCTCTGGCGCGAAACTGGACAAAGGAAAGGGGAGTGACCACTCCCCTGACCTGCACCTCCCCTGGGAGGTGTCCAGAGCTCCTCCAGTGTGCTCCAGACCTCTGCCATCTTGGAAACAGAGGTGCTGCTGGCACACTGGACTGCTCTGAGTGGTCAGTGCCACCAGGTGACGTCAGAGACTCCTTGTGATAGGCTCCTTCAGGTGTTAGTAGCCTTTCCTCTCTCCTAGGTAGCCAAACCCTCTTTTCTGGCTATTTAGGGTCTCTGTCTCTGGGGAAACTTTAGATAACGAATGCATGAGCTCAGCCGAGTTCCTCTGCATCTCTCTCTTCACCTTCTGATAAGGAAACGACCGCTGACCGCGCTGGAAGCCTGCAAAACTGCAACATAGTAGCAAAGACGACTACTGCAACTCTGTAACGCTGATCCTGCCGCCTTCTCGACTGTTTTCCTGCTTGTGCATGCTGTGGGGGTAGCCTGCCTCCTCTCTGCACCAGAAGCTCCGAAGAAATCTCCCGTGGGTCAACAGAATCTTCCCCCTGCAACCGCAGGCACCAAAAAGCTGCATTACCGGTCCCTTGGGTCTCCTCTCAGCACGACGAGCGAGGTCCCTCGAATCCAGCGACACTGTCCAAGTGACCCCCACAGTCCAGTGACTCTTCAGCCCAAGTTTGGTGGAGGTAAGTCCTTGCCTCACCTCGCTGGGCTGCATTGGTGGGAACCGCGACTTTGCAGCTTCTCCGGCCCCTGTGCACTTCCGGCAGAAATCCTTTGTGCACAGCCAAGCCTGGGTCCACGGCACTCTAACCTGCATTGCACGACTTTCTAAGTTGGTCTCCGGCGACATAGGACTCCTTTGTGCAACTTCGGCGAGCACCATTTCACGCATCATCGTAGTGCCTGTTTCTGGCACTTCTCCGGGTGTTATCTGCTTCAGTGAGGGCTCTTTGTCTTGCCCGACGTCTCTTCTCTCTTCAGGTCCAATTTGCGACCTCCTGGTCCCTCCTGGGCCCCAGCAGCGTCCAAAAACGCCAAACGCACGATTTGCGTGTAGCAAGGCTTGTTTGCGTCCTTCCGGCGGGAAAACACTTCTGCACGACTCTCCAAGGCAAGAGGGATCAGTCCACCAAAGGGGAAGTCTCTAGCCCTTTTTGTTCCTGCAGAAACCTCAGCTTCTTCTGTCCAGTCGAAGCTTCTTTGCACCCGCAGCTGGCATTTCCTGGGCATCTGCCCATCTCCGACTTGCTTGTGACTTTTGGACTTGGTCCCCTTGTTCCACAGGTACCCTAGATTGGAAATCCACAGTTGTTGCATTGCTGGGTTGTGTCTTTCCTGCATTATTCCTCTAACACGACTCTTTTGTCCTTAGGGGAACTTTAGTGCACTTAGCACTCACTTTTCAGGGTCTTGGGGAGGGTTATTTTTCTAACTCTCACTATTTTCTAATAGTCCCAGCGACCCTCTACAAGGTCACATAGGTTTGGGGTCCATTCGTGGTTCGCATTCCACTTTTGGAGTATATGGTTTGTGTTGCCCCTATCCCTATGTTTCCCCATTGCATCCTATTGTAACTATACATTGTTTGCACTGTTTTCTAAGACTATACTGCATATTTTTGCTATTGTGTATATATATCTTGTGTATATTTCCTATCCTCTCACTGAGGGTACACGCTAAGATACTTTGGCATATTGTCATAAAAATAAAGTACCTTTATTTTTAGTATAACTGTGTATTGTGTTTTCTTATGATATTGTGCATATGACACTAAGTGGTACTGTAGTAGCTTCACACGTCTCCTAGTTCAGCCTAAGCTGCTCAGCTAAGCTACCCTTATCTATCAGCCTAAGCTGCTAGACACCCTATACACTAATAAGGGATAACTGGGCCTGGTGCAAGGTGCAAGTACCCCTTGGTACTCACTACAAGCCAGTCCAGCCTCCTACATTGGTTGTGCAGTGGTTGGATAAGTGCTTGAGACTACTTACCACTCTTGTCATTGTACTTTTCATAAGAGAAAAATATACAAAACAAGGTCAGTGTATATACACATATCCAAAAAGTTTTGCATTTCCTCTTTTCACTCTTTTCTAAGTGCTGAAAAGTACTCCTAAACTTTCAAAAAGTTCTTAAAAGTTTAAAAAGTTTTTTTTCTGTCTTTCCAAAAAGTTCTGAAAACTTTTGTCTCTTTCTCTATCACTTTAACTCTCTCTAAAAAATGTCTGGCACAGGCCAAAGTGTTGATCTGTCCAAACTTGCATATGACAACCTTAGCTGGAAAAGAGCAAGGAGTCTCTGTATAGAGAGAGGTTTGAGTGTAGGGAAGAATCCTGCCTTGGAACTGTTAATTAACATGCTTAGAGAACAGGATAAGGCCAGAGGTGGCCCATCTGTTGAAAAAGTAACTAATAGTTCCCAATCTGATTCAGGGACTCCCCCAGGAAAAGATTCAGGAAAGAAACTTTCTAGCCTGCCCATTACTAGACAATCTAGCATAGATGGTAATGATGATGAGCCACACAAAAGAAATAGTGTTGTCTCACATCATAGCAAAAGCATGTACTCTCACCATACTGGTAGTAATGTTTCTGTAAACCAAGCTGTTAAGTTGGCTTCTGTAAGGGACAGGTCTCCTTCTGTTCATTCCCATCATAGCTCTGTTTCTAGAAATGTCCCTCCCACCAACCCTGATGACAGAATGTTAGAGAGGGAACTCAATAAGTTGAGGGTGGAACAAACCAGACTGAAGCTTAAAAAGCAACAGCTGGATTTGGATAGACAGTCTTTTGAATTAGAGAAGGAAAGACAGAAGTTGGGTTTAGATACCCATGGTGGCAGCAGCAGTATTCCCCATAGTCATCCTGCAAAAGAGCATGATTCCAGGAATCTGCACAAGATAGTTCCCCCTTATAAGGAGGGGGATGACATTAACAAGTGGTTTGCTGCACTTGAGAGGGCCTGTGTTGTACAGGATGTCCCTCAAAGGCAGTGGACTGCTATCCTATGGCTATCATTTAGTGGAAAAGGTAGGGATAGGCTCCTTACAGTGAAAGAAAATGATGCCAATAATTTCCAAGTTCTTAAGAATGCACTCCTGGATGGTTATGGCTTAACCACTGAACAGTACAGGATAAAGTTCAGAGAGACCAAAAAGGAGTCTTCACAAGACTGGGTTGATTTCATTGACCATTCAGTGAAGGCCTTGGAGGGGTGGTTACATGGCAGTAAAGTTACTGATTATGACAGCCTGTATAACTTAATCCTGAGAGAGCATATTCTTAATAATTGTGTGTCTGATTTGTTGCACCAGTACTTGGTGGACTCGGATCTGACCTCTCCCCAAGAATTGGGAAAGAAGGTAGACAAATGGGTCAGAACAAGAGTGAACAGAAAAGTTCATACAGGGGGTGACAAAGATGGCAACAAAAAGAAGGATGGTAAGTATTCTGACAAGGGTGGGGACAAATCTAAAAATTAGTCTTCATCAGGCCCACAAAAACACTCTGGTGGGGGTGGTGGGCCCAAATCCTCCTTTAATCAGATCAAGGAAAAGAAACCATGGTGCTATTTATGTAAAATAAAAGGCCATTGGACAACAGATCCCAGTTGTCCAAAGAAAGGCACCACAGCTCCTACCACTACAACCCCTACTGCTACACCTAGTGTCCCTACTAATAGCAGTGGTGGTGGGAGCAAACCTACTAATAGCCAATCCAAGGGAGTAGCTGGGCTCACTTTTGGTAATTTAGTTGGGGTTGGTCTGATTAGGGAGACCACAGAGGCTACTTTAGTCTCTGAAGGGGCTATTGATTTAGCCACTTTGGTTGCTTGCCCCCATAACTTGGAGAAGTACAAGCAACTAACCCTAATAAATGGTGTTGAGGTCCAGGCCTACAGGGACACAGGTGCCAGTGTCACAATGGTGATTGAGAAACTGGTGCACCCTGAACAACACATACTTGGACACCAGTACCAAGTAACCGATGCTCACAACATAACACAAAGCCACCCCATGGCTGTTGTAAATCTCAACTGGGGGGGGGTAACTGGTCCAAAGAAAGTTGTGGTAGCTTCAGATTTACCTGTAGACTGTCTATTAGGGAATGATTTGGAGACATCAGCTTGGTCAGATGTGGAGTTGGAGGCCCATGCAGCAATGCTGGGCATCCCAGGGCATATTTTTGCTTTGACAAGGGCTCAGGCCAAAAAGCAAAAAGGACAGGGAAGCTTGGATCCTGGAACAATGGACCAAGTGCTCCCTAAAGCTAGGGCTAGTAGAAGCAAACCACTTCCTACTATCCCTCCCTCTACAGTGGATTCTAATTCTGAGGAAGAAGAATTCCCTCCCTGTGCAGAACCTACACCAGAGGAGCTGGAAGCAGACACTGCTGAGCTTTTGGGTGAAGGGGGGCCTGCCAGGGAGGAGCTGAGTGTGGCACAGCAAACCTGTCCCACATTAGAGGGTCTCCGACAGCAAGCTGTCAAACAGGCTAATGGGGATGTCAGTGACTCTCACAGAGTTTACTGGGAGGACAACCTCTTGTACACTGAGCATAGGAATCCTAAACCTGGAGCTGCCAGGAGATTAGTGATTCCTCAGGAGTACAGAAAGTTCCTCCTAACACTGGCACATGACATTCCCTTAGCTGGGCACCTGGGTCAAATGAAAACTTGGGACAGATTGGTTCCATTGTTTCATTGGCCTAGGATGTCTGAGGACACAAAGGAATTTTGTAAGTCCTGTGAAACCTGTCAATCCAGTGGCAAGACAGGTGGCACCCCAAAGGCACCCCTTATCCCACTGCCTGTGGTTGGGGTTCCCTTTGAAAGGGTAGGGGTTGACATAGTTGGCCCCCTTGACCGTCCTACTGCTTCAGGCAATAGGTTTATCTTGGTGGTAGTGGACCATGCCACAAGATATCCTGAAGCAATTCCTTTAAGGACCACTACAGCTCCTGCAGTGGCAAGGGCCCTCCTGGGAATATTTTCCAGGGTGGGCTTCCCAAAGGAAGTAGTATCAGACAGAGGAAGCAATTTCATGTCTGCATACTTAAAGGCCATGTGGAAGGAGTGTGGTGTAACTTACAAGTTCACAACACCCTATCATCCACAAACAAATGGACTGGTGGAGAGATTTATTAAAACTCTCAAAGGCATGATTATGGGTCTCCCTGAAAAACTCCGCAGGAGATGGGATATCCTTCTACCATGCCTCCTTTTTGCCTACAGGGAGGTACCCCAGAAAGGAGTGGGCTTCAGCCCCTTTGAACTTCTTTTTGGACACCCTTTTAGGGGTCCACTCACACTTGTAAAGGAGGGTTGGGAACAACCTTTAAAAGCTCCTAAGCAGGATATTGTGGATTATGTACTTGGCCTCAGATCAAGGATGGCTGAGTACATGAAAAAGGCCAGTAAAAACCTTCAGGCCAGCCAAGAGCTCCAGAAGCAATGGCATGATCAGAAGGCTGTTTTGGTTCAGTACCAACCAGGGCAGAAAGTGTGGGTCTTGGAGCCTGTGGCCCCAAGAGCACTCCAAGATAAATGGAGTGGTCCCCACACAATTGTTGAAAAGAAGGGTGAAGTCACCTACTTGGTTGACTTAGGCACTGCCAGGAGTCCCCTTAGGGTGCTCCATGTCAACCGCCTGAAACCCTACTATGACAGGGCTGATCTCACCCTGCTCATGGCAACAGATGAGGGACAGGAAGAAGACAGTGATCCTCTACCTGATCTCTTCTCTTCAACAGATCAAGATGCTCTTGTGGAAGGTGTAGTTTTGGCTGATTGTCTTACTGCTGAGCAGAAAGATAATTGCATAAATCTCCTAGGACAATTTTCAGAACTCTTCTCTACTGTGCCAGGCACCACTTCTTGGTGTGAGCACACTATAGATACTGGAGACAGTTTACCTGTCAAAAGTAAGATCTATAGGCAGCCTGACCATGTCAGGGACTGCATAAAGCAAGAAGTTCAGAAAATTTTGGAACTAGGAGTGGTTGAGCACTCTGACAGTCCATGGGCTTCTCCTGTGGTACTGGTACCAAAACCCAATTCTAAAGATGGAAAGAAGGAAATGAGGTTTTGTGTAGACTATAGAGGTCTCAACTTGGTAACCAAAACTGATGCTCACCCTATACCCAGGGCAGATGAGCTTATAGATACACTGGCATCTGCCAAGTATCTAAGCACTTTTGATTTGACTGCAGGGTATTGGCAGATCAAATTGTCAGAAGATGCTAAACCTAAGACTGCATTTTCTACCATTGGAGGACATTACCAGTTTACTGTAATGCCTTTTGGTTTGAAAAATGCACCTGCCACTTTTCAGAGGTTGGTGAACACAGTCCTGCAAGGGCTGGAAGCTTTCAGTGCAGCATATTTGGACGATATAGCTGTCTTTAGCTCCAGCTGGGATGATCACCTGGTCCACCTTTGGAAAGTTTTGGAGGCCCTGCAAAAGGCAGGCCTCACTATCAAGGCTTCAAAGTGCCAGATAGGGCAGGGTAAGGTGGTTTATCTGGGACACCTTGTTGGTGGGGAACAGATTGCACCACTTCAGGGGAAAATCCAAACTATTATTGATTGGGTTCCCCCTACCACTCAGACTCAGGTGAGAGCCTTCCTAGGCCTCACTGGGTATTACAGGAGGTTCATTAAGAACTATGGCTCCATTGCAGCCCCTCTTAATGACCTCACATCCAAGAAAATGCCTAAAAAGGTATTATGGACAGCAAGCTGTCAGAAAGCTTTTGAGGAGCTGAAGCAGGCCATGTGCTCTGCACCTGTCCTGAAAAGCCCTTGTTACTCTAAAAAATTCTATGTCCAAACTGATGCATCTGAATTAGGAGTAGGGGCAGTCCTATCACAACTTAATTCTGAGGGCCAGGATCAACCTGTTGCTTTTATTAGTAGGAGGTTGACCCCTAGAGAAAAGCGTTGGTCTGCCATTGAGAGGGAGGCCTTTGCTGTGGTCTGGGCTCTGAAGAAGTTGAGGCCATACCTGTTTGGCACTCACTTCATTGTTCAGACAGACCACAAACCTCTACTTTGGCTAAAACAAATGAAAGGTGAAAATCCTAAATTGTTGAGGTGGTCCATATCCCTACAGGGAATGGACTATACAGTGGAACATAGACCTGGGAGTAGCCACTCCAATGCAGATGGACTCTCCAGATATTTCCACTTAGACAATGAAGAGTCATCAGGTAATGGCTAGTCTTATTGTCCTTCGTTTGGGGGGGGGTTGTGTAGGAAAGTACCATCTTGCCTGGCATGTTACCCCCATTTTTCACTGTATATATGTTGTTTTAGTTGTATGTGTCACTGGGACCCTGGTAACCCAGGGCCCCAGTGCTCATAAGTGTGCCTGAATGTGTTACCTGTGTAGTGACTAACTGTCTCACTGAGGCTCTGCTAATCAGAACCTCAGTGGTTATGCTCTCTCATTTCTTTCCAAATTGTCACTGACAGGCTAGTGACCATTTTTACCAATTTACATTGGCTTACTGGAACACCCTTATAATTCCCTAGTATATGGTACTGAGGTACCCAGGGTATTGGGGTTCCAGGAGATCCCTATGGGCTGCAGCATTTCTTTTGCCACCCATAGGGAGCTCTGACAATTCTTACACAGGCCTGCCACTGCAGCCTGAGTGAAATAACGTCCACGTTATTTCACAGCCATTTTACACTGCACTTAAGTAACTTATAAGTCACCTATATGTCTAACCTTTACCTGGTAAAGGTTAGGTGCAAAGTTACTTAGTGTGAGGGCACCCTGGCACTAGCCAAGGTGCCCCCACATTGTTCAGAGCCAATTCCCTGAACTTTGTGAGTGCGGGGACACCATTACACGCGTGCACTACATATAGGTCACTACCTATATGTAGCTTCACCATGGTAACTCCGAATATGGCCATGTAACATGTCTATGATCATGGAATTGCCCCCTCTATACCATCCTGGCATAGTTGGCACAATCCCATGATCCCAGTGGCCTGTAGCACAGACCCTGGTACTGCCACACTGCCCTTCCTGGGGTTTCACTGCAGCTGCTGCTGCTGCCAACCCCTCAGACAGGCAGCTGCCCTCCTGGGGTCCAGCCAGGCCTGGCCCAGGATGGCAGAACAAAGAACTTCCTCTGAGAGAGGGTGTGACACCCTCTCCCTTTGGAAAATGGTGTGAAGGCAGGGGAGGAGTAGCCTCCCCCAGCCTCTGGAAATGCTTTGTTGGGCACAGATGTGCCCAATTCTGCATAAGCCAGTCTACACCGGTTCAGGGACCCCTTAGCCCCTGCTCTGGCGCGAAACTGGACAAAGGAAAGGGGAGTGACCATTCCCCTGACCTGCACCTCCCCTGGGAGGTGTCCAGAGCTCCTCCAGTGTGCTCCAGACCTCTGCCATCTTGGAAACAGAGGTGCTGCTGGCACACTGGACTGCTCTGAGTGGTCAGTGCCACCAGGTGACGTCAGAGACTCCTTGTGATAGGCTCCTTCAGGTGTTAGTAGCCTTTCCTCTCTCCTAGGTAGCCAAACCCTCTTTTCTGGCTATTTAGGGTCTCTGTCTCTGGGGAAACTTTAGATAACGAATGCATGAGCTCAGCCGAGTTCCTCTGCATCTCTCTCTTCACCTTCTGATAAGGAAACGACCGCTGACCGCGCTGGAAGCCTGCAAAACTGCAACATAGTAGCAAAGACGACTACTGCAACTCTGTAACGCTGATCCTGCCGCCTTCTCGACTGTTTTCCTGCTTGTGCATGCTGTAGGGGTAGCCTGCCTCCTCTCTGCACCAGAAGCTCCGAAGAAATCTCCCGTGGGTCGACGGAATCTTCCCCCTGCAACCGCAGGCACCAAAAAGCTGCATTACCGGTCCCTTGGGACTCCTCTCAGCACGACGAGCGAGGTCCCTCGAATCCAGCGATGCTGTCCAAGTGACCCCCACAGTCCAGTGACTCTTCAGCCCAAGTTTGGTGGAGGTAAGTCCTTGCCTCACCTCGCTGGGCTGCATTGCTGGGAACCGCGACTTTGCAGCTACTCCGGCCCCTGTGCACTTCTGGCGGAAATCCTTTGTGCACAGCCAAGCCTGGGTCCACGGCACTCTAACCTGCATTGCACGACTTTCTAAGTTGGTCTCCGGCGACGTGGGACTCCTTTGTGCAACTTCGGCGAGCACCATTTCACGCATCCTCGTAGTGCCTGTTTCTGGCACTTCTCCGGGAGCTACCTGCTTCAGTGAGGGCTCTTTGTCTTGCTCGACGTCCCTTCTCTCTGCAGGTCCAATTTGCGACCTCCTGGTCCCTCCTGGGCACCAGCAGCGTCCAAAAACGCCAAACGCACGATTTGCGTGTAGCAAGGTTTTTTGGTGTCCTTCTGGCGGGAAAACACTTTTGCACGACTCTCCAAGGCGAGTGGGATCCATCCACCAAAGGGGAAGTCTCTAGCCCTTTTCGTTCCTGCAGAAACCTCAGCTTCATCTGTCCAGTCGAAGCTTCTTTGCACCCGCAGCTGGCATTTCCTGGGCATCTGCCCATCTCCGACTTGCTTGTGACTTTTAGACTTGGTCCCCTTGTTCCACAGGTACCCTAGATTGGAAATCCACAGTTGTTGCATTGCTGGGTTGTGTCTTTCCTGCATTATTCCTCTAACACAACTCTTTTGTCCTTAGGGGAACTTTAGTGCACTTTGCACTCACTTTTCAGGGTCTTGGGGAGGGTTATTTTTCTAACTCTCACTATTTTCTAATAGTCCCAGCGACCCTCTACAAGGTCACATAGGTTTGGGGTCCATTCGTGGTTCGCATTCCACTTTTGGAGTATATGGTTTGTGTTGCCCCTATCCCTATGTTTCCCCATTGCATCCTATTGTAACTATACATTGTTTGCACTGTTTTCTAAGTCTATACTGCATATTTTTGCTATTGTGTATATATATCTTGTGTATATTTCCTATCCTCTCACTGAGGGTACACTCTAAGATACTTTGGCATATTGTCATAAAAATAAAGTACCTTTATTTTTAGTATAACGGTGTATTGTGTTTTCTTATGATATTGTGCATATGACACTAAGTGGTACTGTAGTAGCTTCACACGTCTCCTAGTTCAGCCTAAGCTGCTCAGCTAAGCTACCCTTATCTATCAGCCTAAGCTGCTAGACACCCTATACACTAATAAGGGATAACTGGGCCTGGTGCAAGGTGCAAGTACCCCTTGGTACTCACTACAAGCCAGTCCAGCCTCCTACATTGGTTGTGCAGTGGTGGGATAAGTGCTTGAGACTACTTACCACTCTTGTCATTGTACTTTTCATAAGAGAAAAATATACAAAACAAGGTCAGTGTATATACACATAGCCAAAAAGTTTTGCATTTCCTCTTTTCACTCTTTTCTAAGTGCTGAAAAGTACTTCTAAAACTTTCAAAAAGTTCTTAAAAGTTTAAAAAGTTTTTTCTGTCTTTCCAAAAAGTTCTGAAAACTTTTTTTCTTTTTTTTCTATCACTTTAACTCTCTCTAAAAATGTCTGGCACAGGCCAAAATGTTGAACTGTCCAAACTTGCATATGATCACCTTAGCTGGAAAGGAGCAAGGAGTCTCTGCATAGAGAGAGGTTTGAGTGTAGGGAAGAATCCTTCCTTAGAACTGTTAATTAATATGCTTAGAGTACAGGATAAGGCCATAAGTGCCCAATCTGGTGAAAAAGTAGCTAATGGTTCTCAATCTGATCCAGGGACTCCCCCAGGAAAAGGTTCAGGAAAGAAACTTCTCAGCCTGCCCATTACTAGACAGTCTAGCATAGTTGGTACAGAGGTTGAATCACACCATACTGATGGTGTGCTCTCACATTATGCTGGTAGCCAAGCTGTTAGGGTGCCCTCTGTAAGGGACAGGTCTCCTTCTGTTCATTCCCATCATACCTCTGTATCTAGAAATGTCCATCCCACCCACCCTGATGACAGATTGTTAGAAAGGGAGCTCAATAGATTGAGAGTGGAACAAACCAGACTGAAGCTCAAGAAGCAACAGCTGGAGTTGGATAGACAGTCTTTAGAATTAGAGAAGGAAAGACAGAAGTTGGGTTTAGATACCCATGGTGGCAGCAGCAGTATTCCCCATAGTCATCCTGCAAAAGAGCATGATTCCAGGAATCTGCACAAGATAGTTCCCCCTTATAAGGAGGGGGATGACATTAACAAGTGGTTTGCTGCACTTGAGAGGGCCTGTGCTGTACAGGATGTCCCTCAAAAGCAGTGGGCTGCTATCCTATGGCTATCATTTAGTGGAAAAGGTAGGGATAGGCTCCTTACTGTGAAAGAAAATGATGCCAATAATTTCCAAGTTCTTAAGAATGCACTCCTGGATGGTTATGGCTTAACCACTGAACAGTACAGGATAAAGTTCAGAGAGACCAAAAAGGAGTCTTCACAAGACTGGGTTGATTTCATTGACCATTCAGTGAAGGCCTTGGAGGGGTGGTTACATGGCAGTAAAGTTACTGATTATGACAGCCTGTATAACTTAATCCTGAGAGAGCATATTCTTAATAATTGTGTGTCTGATTTGTTGCACCAGTACCTGGTAGACTCTGATCGGACCTCTCCCCAAGAATTGGGAAAGAAGGCAGACAAATGGGTCAGAACAAGGGTGAACAGAAAAGTTCATACAGGGGGTGACAAAGATGGCAATAAGAAGAAAGATGGTGAAAAATCTCAAGATAAGCATGGGGATAAGGGTAAAACCAAAGATCCCACTTCAAATCTTAAACACTCTTCAGAGGGTGGGGATAAAACAAATTCTTCCTCTTCTTCCCAACCTGCACACATTAAAAAGACTTGGTGCTTTGTGTGTAAAAACAGAGGCCATAGGCCAGGGGATAAGTCCTGTCCAGGTAAACCCCCTGAGCCTACCACCACTAATACATCAAGCTCTAGTGCCCCTAGCAGTAGTGGTACTAGTGGTGGGACTGCTGGCAACAGTCAAGCAAAGGGTGTAGTTGGGTTCACTTATGGGTCCATAGTGGAAACTGATGTAATCAGTCCCAAGACAGTTTCTGTCACACCTAGTGGCACTGGCCTTGCCACACTGGCTGCTTGTCCCCTTACAATGGATAAGTACAGGCAGACAGTTTCAATAAATGGTGTTGAGGCCTTGGCCTACAGGGACACAGGTGCCAGTTTCACTTTGGTGACTGAAAACCTAGTGCCTCCTGAACAACACATCATTGGACAACAGTATAAGATTATTGATGTCCATAACTCCACTAAGTTTCTTCCCTTAGCTATAATTCAGTTTAGTTGGGGTGGAGTTACTGGCCCTAAGCAGGTGGTGGTATCACCTAGCTTACCTGTAGACTGTCTCTTAGGTAATGACCTAGAGGCCTCAGGTTGGGCTGATGTAGAGGTTTATGCCCATGCAGCCATGCTGGGCATCCCTGAGGAATTGTTCCCTCTCATTTCAAGTGAAATGAAAAAGCAAAGGAGAGAAGGCCTGAAAACTCAGGATCCCTCCCCATCAACAGGTAAAAAGGGTATCACAGTATCCCCTAACCACCCTACCATTCAGGATACCATTCCTGTGGTGGGAGAAACCTCTCCTGGGGTGGCACCTGTTCCAAGGGAATCATCAGCTGGCATAGCTGGACTCCCTGAGGTAGAAGTACCTCTCTGTGGGATAACTAACATTGGTGACAAAAAGAGTACCATTTTAGTTAACATGGAGCATCCCTCCAACCCTCCCAGAGAAACTTTAGTGCAGAAAGCCTGTACTGCCTCACAACACTTAGGACAGCATCCCTGCCCTAGTGTGGAGCTCATAGGACAGCATCCCTGCCCTGCTCCAACTAAAGAGAAACAGCATCCCTGTTCTCTCTTCCAGCCAGATGGACAAAGTTTTTGCCCAGCTATGGCTTTTCTGAGACAGCATCCCTGTCTGGCATTTCCATCACTACAAATAGGTTCAGTGGACAATTCCCACTGCTCTAAACTAAAACTTACTGATAGAAACTCTGAAAATACATCTTCACATTGTTGCTTAGCTAAAAAACTTCAAACAGGGTGGTTTACATCCCCACAGGGAAGTAACCATATAGTGGATGATAAAGGGAGTAACCAGTCTATTGCAGAGCTACTCTCTACTTATCACCACTTAGACAATAAAGTCTCAACTGTCCAAGGTTAGCCTTATTGTCCTTCGTTTGGGGGGGAGTTGTGTGAGAAAGTAGCCTCTTTCTAGCCTTGTTACCCCCACTTTTGGCCTGTTTGTGAGTGTATGTCAGGGTGTTTGTCACTGTTTTCACTGTCTCACTGGGATCCTGATAGCCAGGCCCCAGTGCTCATAGTGAAAACACTATGTTTTCAGTATGGTTGTTATGTGTCACTGGGATCCCGCTGGTCAGGACCCCAGTGCTCATAGGTTTGTGGCCTATATGTATGTGTCACTGGGACCCTGTCACACAGGGCCCCAGTGCTCATAGGTTTGCATGTATATGTTCCCTGTGTGGTGCCTAACTGTCTCACTGAGGCTCTGCTAACCAGAACCTCAGTGGTTATGCTCTCTCATTACTTTCAAATTGTCACTAACAGGCTAGTGACCATTTTTACCAATTTACATTGGCTTACTGGAACACCCTTATAATTCCCTAGTATATGGTACTGAGGTACCCAGGGTATTGGGGTTCCAGGAGATCCCTATGGGCTGCAGCATTTCTTTTGCCACCCATAGGGAGCTCTGACAATTCTTACACAGGCCTGCCACTGCAGCCTGAGTGAAATAACGTCCACGTTATTTCACAGCCATTTTACACTGCACTTAAGTAACTTATAAGTCACCTATATGTCTAACCTTTACCTGGTAAAGGTTAGGTGCAAAGTTACTTAGTGTGAGGGCACCCTGGCACTAGCCAAGGTGCCCCCACATTGTTCAGAGCCAATTCCCTGAACTTTGTGAGTGCGGGGACACCATTACACGCATGCACTACATATAGGTCACTACCTATATGTAGCTTCACAATGGTAACTCCGAATATGGCCATGTAACATGTCTATGATCATGGAATTGCCCCCTCTATGCCATCCTGGCATAGTTGGCACAATCCCATGATCCCAGTGGTCTGTAGCACAGACCCTGGTACTGCCAAACTGCCCTTCCTGGGGTTTCACTGCAGTTGCTGCTGCTGCCAACCCCTCAGACAGGCAGCTGCCCTCCTGGGGTCCAGCCAGGCCTGGCCCAGGATGGCAGAACAAAGAACTTCCACTGAGAGAGGGTGTGACACCCTCTCCCTTTGGAAAATGGTGTGAAGGCAGGGGAGGAGTAGCCTCCCCCAGCCTCTGGAAATGCTTTGTTGGGCACAGATGTGCCCAATTCTGCATAAGCCAGTCTACACCGGTTCAGGGACCCCTTAGCCCCTGCTCTGGCGCGAAACTGGACAAAGGAAAGGGGAGTGACCACTCCCCTGACCTGCACCTCCCCTGGGAGGTGTCCAGACCTCCTCCAGTGTGCTCCAGACCTCTGCCATCTTGGAAACAGAGGTGCTGCTGGCACACTGGACTGCTCTGAGTGGCCAGTGCCACCAGGTGACGTCAGAGACTCCTGCTGATAGGCTCCTTCAGGTGTTAGTAGCCTTTCCTCTCTCCTAGGTAGCCAAACCCTCTTTTCTGGCTATTTAGGGTCTCTGTCTCTGGGGAAACTTTAGATAACGAATGCATGAGCTCAGCCGAGTTCCTCTGCATCTCCCTCTTCACCTTCTGATAAGGAATCGACCGCTGACCACGCTGGAAGCCTGCAAACCTGCAACATAGTAGCAAAGACGACTACTGCAACTCTGTAACGCTGATCCTGCCGCCTTCTCGACTGTTTTCCTGCTTGTGCATGCTGTGGGGGTAGTCTGCCTCCTCTCTGCACCAGAAGCTCCGAAGAAATCTCCCGTGGGTCGACGGAATCTTCCCCCTGCAACCGCAGGCACCAAAAAGCTGCATTACCGGTCCCTTGGGTCTCCTCTCAGCACTACGAGCGAGGTCCCTCGAATCCAGCGACACCGACCAAGTGACCCCCACAGTCCAGTGACTCTTCAGCCCAAGTTTGGTGGAGGTAAGTCCTTGCCTCACCTCGCTGGGCTGCATTGCTGGGAACCGCGACTTTGCAAGCTACTCCGGCCCCTGTGCACTTCCGGCGGAAATCCTTTGTGCACAGCCAAGCCTGGGTCCACGGCACTCTAACCTGCATTGCACGACTTTCTAAGTTGGTCTCCGGCGACGTGGGACTCCTTTGTGCAACTTCGGCGAGCACCGTTTCATGCATCCTCGTAGTGCCTGTTTCTGGCACTTCTCCGGGTGCTACCTGCTTCAATGAGGGCTCTTTGTCTTGCTCGACGTCCCCTCTCTCTGCAGATCCAATTTGCGACCTCCTGGTCCCTCCTAGGCCCCAGCAGCGTCCAAAAACGCCAAACGCACGATTTGCGTGTAGCAAGGCTTGTTGGCGTCCATCCGGCGGGAAAACACTTCTGCACGACTCTCCAAGGCGTGGGGGCTCCATCCTCCGAAGGGGACGTCTCTAGCCCTTGTCGTTCCTGCCGTATTTACAGTTCTTCAGCCTAGTAAGAGCTTCTTTGCACCAACCGCTGGCATTTCTTGGGCATCTGCCCATCTCCGAGCTGCTTGTGACTTTTGGACTTGGTCCCCTTGTTCCACAGGTACCCTCAGTCAGGAATCCATCGTTGTTGCATTGCTGATTTGTGTTTTCCTTGCATTTTCCCTCTAACACGACTATTTTGTCCTTAGGGGAACTTTAGTGCACTTTGCACTCACTTTTCAGGGTCTTGGGTAGGGTTATTTTTCTAACTCTCACTATTTTCGAATAGTCCCAGCGACCCTCTACAAGGTCACATAGGTTTGGGGTCCATTCGTGGTTCGCATTCCACTTCTGGAGTATATGGTTTGTGTTGCCCCTATCCCTATGTTTCCCCATTGCATCCTATTGTAACTATACATTGTTTGCACTGTTTTCTAAGACTATACTGCATATTTTTGCTATTGTGTATATATATCTTGTGTATATTTCCTATCCTCTCACTGAGGGTACACTCTAAGATACTTTGGCATATTGTCATAAAAATAAAGTACCTTTATTTTTAGTATAACGGTGTATTGTGTTTTCTTATGATATTGTGCATATGACACTAAGTGGTACTGTAGTAGCTTCACACGTCTCCTAGTTCAGCCTAAGCTGCTCTGCTAAGCTACCATTATCTATCAGCCTAAGCTGCTAGACACCCTATACACTATTAAGGGATAACTGGGCCTGGTGCAAGGTGCAAGTACCCCTTGGTACTCACTACAAGCCAGTCCAGCCTCCTACACCTGCCCATTAGCAGACAACCTAGCATAGTTGGTTCTAATGTTGAGTCACATCATACAGATGGTTCGCTCTCACATTACACTGTTAGCCAAGCTGTTAGAATGCCGTCTGTTAGGGACAGGTCTCCTTCTGTTCATTCCCATCATACTTCTGTTTCTAGGCATGTCCCTCCCACCCTCCCTGATGACAGAGTGTTAGAAAGGGAGCTCAATAGATTGAGAGTGGAGGAATCCAAGCTGAAGCTCAAGAAGCAACAGCTGGATTTAGATAGGCAGTCTCTAGAGATAGAAAGAGAAAGACAGAAATTGGGTTTAGAAACCCATGGTGGCAGCAGCAGTATTCCCCATAGTCATCCTGTAAAAGAGCATGATTCCAGGAATCTGCACAAGATAGTTCCCCCTTATAAGGAGGGGGATGACATTAACAAGTGGTTTGCTGCACTTGAGAGGGCCTGTGTTGTACAGGATGTCCCTCAAAGGCAGTGGGCTGCTATCCTATGGCTATCATTTAGTGGAAAGGGTAGGGATAGGCTCCTTACTGTGAAAGAAAGTGATGCCAATAATTTTACAGTTCTTAAGAGTGCACTCCTGGATGGTTATGGCTTAACCACTGAACAGTACAGGATGAAGTTCAGAGAGACCAAAAAGGAGTCTTCACAAGACTGGGTAGACTTTGTTGACGATTCAGTGAAGGCCTTGGAGGGGTGGTTACATGGCAGTAAAGTGACTGACTATGAAAGCCTATATAACATAATCCTGAGAGAGCATATACTTAATAATTGTGTGTCTGATTTGTTGCACCAGTATCTAGTGACTCAGATCTGACCTCTCCCCAAGAATTGGGAAAGAAGGCAGACAAATGGGTCAGAACAAGAGTGAACAGAAAAGTTCATACAGGTGGTGACAAGGATGGCAAGAAGAAAGATGGTGAAAAATCTCAAGATAAGCATGGGGATAAGGGTAAAACCAAAGATCCCACTTCAAATCTTAAACACTCTTCAGAGGGTGGGGATAAAAGAAATTCTTCCTCTTCTTCCCAACCTGCACACATTAAAAAGCCTTGGTGCTTTGTGTGTAAAAACAGAGGCCATACGCCAGGGGATAAGTCCTGTCCAGGTAAACCCCCTGAGCCAACCCCACTACTACATCAAGCTCTAGTGCCCCTAGCAGTAGTGGTACTAGTGGTGGGACTGCTGGCAACAGTCAAGTTAAGGGTGTAGTTGGGTTCACTTATGGGTCCATCATAGAAACTGGGGAAGTCAGTCCCAAGACAGTTTCTGTCACACCTAGTGGCATTGGCCTTGCCACACTGGCTGCTTGTCCTCTTACAATGGATAAGTACAGGCAGACAGTTTCAATAAATGGTGTTGAGGCCTTGGCCTACAGGGACACAGGTGCCAGTATCACTTTGGTGACTGAAAACCTAGTGCATCCTGAACAACACATCATTGGACAACAGTATAAGATTATTGATGTCCATAACTCCACTAAGTTTCTTCCCTTAGCTATAATTCCGTTTAGTTGGGGTGGAGTCACTGGCCCTAAGCAGGTGGTGGTATCACCTAGCTTACCTGTAGACTGTCTCTTAGGTAATGACCTAGAGGCCTCAGGTTGGGCTGATGTAGAGTTTTATGCCCATGCAGCCATGCTGGGCATCCCTGATGAATTGTTCCCTCTCATTTCTACTGAAATGAAAAAGCAAAGCAGAGAAGGCCTGAAAACTCAGGATCCCTCTCCATCAACAGGTAAAAAGGGTATCACAGTATCCCCTAACCACCCTACCATTCAGGATACCATTCCTGTGGTGGGAGAAACCTCTCCTGGGGTGGCACCTGTTCCAAGGGAATCATCAGCTCGCAAAGCTGGACTCCCTGAGGTAGAAGTACCTCTCTGTGGGATAACTAACATTGGTGAGAAAAAGAGCACCATTTTAGTTAACATGGAGCATCCCTCCAACCCTCCCAGAGAAACTTTAGTGCAGAAACCCTGCACTGCCTCACAACACTTAGGACAGCATCCCTGCCCTAGTGTGGAGCTCATAGGAAAGCATCCCTGCCCTGCTCCAACTCAAGAGATACAGCATCCCTGTTCTCTCTTCCAGCCATATGGACAAAGGTTTTACCCAGCTATGGCTTTTCTGAGACAGCATCCCTGTCTGGCATTTCAATCACTACAAATAGGTTCAGTGGACAATTCCCACTGCTCTAAACTAAAACTTACTGATAGAAACTCTGAAAATACATCTTCACATTGTTGCTTAGCTAAAAAACATCAAACAGGGTGGTTTACATCCCCACAGGGAAGTAACCATATAGTGGATGATAAAGGGAGTAACCAGTCCATTGTAGAGCTACTCTCTACTTATCACCACTTAGACAATAAAGTCTCAACTGGCCAAGGTTAGCCTTATTGTCCTTCGTTTGGGGGGGGGGGGTTGTGTGAGAAAGTAGCCTCTTTCTAGCCTTGTTACCCCCACTTTTGGCCTGTTTGTGAGTGTATGTCAGGGTGTTTTCTCTGTCTCACTGGGATCCTGCTAGCCAGGGCCCAGTGCTCATAGTGAAAACCCTATGTTTTCAGTATGTTTGTTATGTGTCACTGGGACCCTGCTAGTCAGGACCTCAGTGCTCATAAGTTTGTGGCCTATATGTATTTGTTCCCTGTGTGGTGCCTAACTGTCTCACTGAGGCTCTGCTAACCAGAACCTCAGTGGTTATGCTCTCTCTGTACAAATTGTCACTAACAGGCTAGTGACCAATTTCACCAATTTACATTGGCATACTGGAACACCCTTATAATTCCCTAGTATATGGTACTGAGGTACCCAGGGTATTGGGGTTCCATGAGATCCCTATGGGCTGCAGCATTTCTTTTGCCACCCATAGGGAGCTCTGACAATTCTTACACAGGCCTGCCACTGCAGCCTGATTGAAATAATGCACACATTATTTCACAGCCATTTTCACTGCACTTAAGTAACTTATAAGTCACCTATATGTCTAACCTTTACCTGGTAAAGGTTAGGTGCAAAGTTACTTATTGTGTGGCACCCTGGCACTAGCCAAGGTGCCCCCACATTGTTCAGGGCAAATTCCCCGGACTTTGTGAGTGCGGGGACACCATTACACGCGTGCACTACACATAGGTCACTACCTATGTGTAGCTTCACAATGGTAACTCCGAATATGGCCATGTAACATGTCTATGATCATGGAATTGCCCCCTCTATGCCATCCTGGCATAGTTGGCACAATCCCATGATCCCAGTGGTCTGTAGCACAGACCCTGGTACTGCCAAACTGCCTTTTCAGGGGTTTCACTGCAGCTGCTGCCCTCCTGGGGTCCAGCCAGGCTTGGCCCAGGATGGCAGAACAAAGGACTTCCTCAGAGAGAGGGTGTTACACCCTCTCCCTTTGGAAAATGGTGTGAAGGCAGGGGAGGAGTAGCCTCCCCCAGTCTCTGGAAATGCTTTCATGGGCACAGATGCTGCCCATTTCTGCATAAGCCAGTCTACACCAGTTCAGGGACCCCTCAACCCTGCTCTGGCGCGAAACTGGACAAACGAAAGGGGAGTGACCACTCCCCTGACCTGCACCTCCCCTGGGATGTGCTCAGAGGTCCTCCAGTGTGCTCCAGACCTCTGCCATCTTGGAAACAGAGGTGCTGCTGGCACACTGGACTGCTCTGAGTGGACAGGCCAGCACGTGACGTCAGAGACTCCTTCTGATAGGCTCCTTCAGGTGTTGCTAGCCTATCCTCTCTCCTAAGTAGCCAACCCCTCTTTTCTGGCTATTTAGGGTCTCTGCTTTGGGGAATTCGTTAGATAACGAATGCAAGAGCTCATCAGAGTTCCTCTGCGTCTCTCTCTTCACCTTCTGCCAAGGAATCGACTGCTGACCGCGCTGGAAGCCTGCAAAACTGCAACAAAGTAGCTAAGACGACTACTGCGACCTTGTAACGCTGATCCTGACGCCTTCTCAACTGTTTTCCTGGTGGTGCATC